>NC_080465.1:66853285-68053285 GCF_028018845.1 Melospiza georgiana | reverse complement strand
ATGCTTATGTAAGGTATATTTGCATTATTTTTAATTTACTGAAAATTGCAGCCTACCACTTGTCCTTTGCTCCTCCCTTTCTATTTCTTCAAATATACTACTCCTTTCCCCCATTCTCTCCTATTTCCCCGTGTTTTGGTGAGACTGCAGCGTGCCTTTATATCCAGTTTCCTCCATGCTTCTATTCTGTATAAGATTACTGATTATGAACAATGCTAGTTTTACAAATCAAAGTGCATCAGATGTTTATTGGACATTAAAAAGGCTCGAGGGTCTTACTACCCTGGTCAGTTATCACAACGCTAGCTGGAGACGGGAAGTTGATTATCTAAGTAACTTCCTATTAAGAAAAGCAAGTTTTAGAAATCACCAACACACCCCTCCTCTTCTGTCCCATTTTAAGGTATAAGGCAATATAGATAAGGGGTGTAATGGGGGCAATTTAAATGGATTTTTTAAATTTCATTGCTGTTTTGCAGCCTCTAAGTGCACTTGTATCTGCCTTTATTTCAGAAATAGTTTATTTCAAAATTCTTCCTTAAAATATGCAGAGCCAGGTACAGAGAGCTTTCTCTGAGGAAGACATTTTGTAATTATTTTCTTAGGTGCCGCATTATTAAATGTGTGACATACTGTTTCTAAAATGTGCATGTTTGAATCCAGCACCTAATTTTTCATAGAAAGAGCGTTTAGATTTAAAAAAAAAAATACTGCTTGTAGCCTTACACCTGCTTTATGCGAAAATCCATAGGCCTTGAATTATATGACAATCACAGGTAGCACATTTCAGTTTACCTTAATGTGTAATGAAAAGAAAGAAGAGTAGTTTAAACAGTAAAACCAGAAGATTGCTCTGTTTTTATAGTCCAGGAATGTTGTTTTTAAACGAACAACGTCATTCAACTTAAAAAAAATATAAAGCCCATTCATAGAACTTTTTTCATTTTTGAAAGCTCAAGTGCATGCGTAGGTTATGAATGACTTACCTGAATGGACATATCAGGCAAAAGTTATCCCTCCCCAAAGATTGTTACGCATGTATTTTTTATAATAAAGATTGGAGTGTCTCTTACTCTGTGCCCATTTAATCACAAATATCTTTTAATTCTTTGCCCTTTCTAACGTTATTCCCAGCGGTACTCCTCGCTCCAGTTTTACTCCTACGCTCACATGTCACCCAGTAAAAAACAGTCATGTGCCTACACGTAAAACGTGTGAAAAAATAATACCCTCCCAAAATGGAAATCGACACGGTCATCCATCAGATTAGCTTACCACATATAGCAGCAATCCATTAAGAAAGCACCATTTCTACACATTTTTACGAATAGCGGGTGCCGGGGATTCCCGGTCCGCGGACGGATGGGATTCCCATCTCTTTCTTTAATGAGCACACGTGAGCGCAGGTGCAGCTGTCGCTCCCTTGAGGAGCCGCATTAGCGTGTGCGGGGAGGCAGCAAAAGCGAGCGCGGGTCTGTCTGTCTCTCCGTCCCTGCAGCGCATCCCGCACCGTGCCCCGCGCCCCGTGGCGGCTCACCCCGCAGCCCTGACGGCACGGGGGCAGCCCCCGCCCCCGGATCAGCCCCGCCAGGATGCCGGGGGTCCCCTCGCAGCTTCCCTCGCCCCCTGCCCTCCTTGCGCCGCTTTTGTGCACGGCGGCCCCGCGAATCACAGCGGTGTCTTTCGTACCAGCCCCAGAGCTGGAGGGGGGGCAGCGCGCCCCTTCCAGGCCCTGCCTGCGCCTCTGCCGGGGCCACGGGCACAATGGGGGGAGCTACGTGTCCCCCCAGATCCCGACGCTTGACACTTAAACACGGCGTGTGGAGTACGAACAATCAATATAGCCCCTGCCCCTCCTCAGCCGCCCCGCACACACATTGCCCAATACCGGCCTAATATCGGAATTACCGCTAAAACCAGCGGCGCCTATGTTCCACTGCGCATCTGCACGGATCTTCCAAGGTGACTAGAATGCCACCGAAGTTGGCGATTTCTTGGATTCCTGTCCAAGGATAGATAAACAAATGAATATATAACAGAGCTAATAATGCTCTGATTTGGGGTGGCCGCTGCGTGAGACAGATTGCTGGGTTGTAAATAATAAATGCCTGAAATAAATCCTTTTCTCCATATTCTCATTCATTTCCCCCATCATCCCTTTTTTTCCTCCCCACCAATGCTTTTAATACCTATCCTTCTCTAAACCAAGTATCTAGCATTATACACTTAAATTTTCTCCCATTTCTCTTCATCCTTGTCTTATACTATATGTAAATAATCCGAGCTGCATATTGTTCTACACATAAACTTTATTTTTAGAAAAGTGAGGGTATAGCAAAAGTATTTTTTCATTTTCTCTTTATTTTCTCTCTACTTTTCGTTTTGTTCTTGCTTTTTTATTTCCCCTGCAGGACTGAAATATTGAAATGAAAAAATGCAGAACGTCAAACAGATAATATTTGGTGAAATAATTAAAATTTGGCATGACAATTTTTTTTCCTGTAAGAGAAAAAACTCCAGAATTTAGAGTTTTATCTGTGCATACACACAAACACGAAAATCTATTTTTTACACACAAGCTTCCAGTGAGTATACACCCTCACTGTGTACCTCCTCTAGAAATAATAATAAAAAGCCAATGACCATTTTTTTGTGGTTCAGAACATGTCTCCTTATTAGAGATACAAAGGCAGAAATCAAAAGAAGAAGAGGGGATGGAAGTTGTGTTTCTTTTATCCAGAATTCATGTGATCGCTGAATGTTAAGGTCTTCAGAGGTTGAAGTATACCAAACGCTTTGTTAGGTGGGTTTTGGCGAGCATGCAGAATGCCAGCTTCAGCTCCAGCCCGGGATGACTGGCCAGAGAAGCCGACTCTATGCAAGGCATGATTCTGGCTTGAGACAAGGGCTGAAGAGGAATAAACCAAATTTCCTCGATGTCGCTTCTGTTCTTTTATTTGAGTATTCAGTTTATATCTAGGTGTAAAATAACTGACCGAAAAGACAAGGTTTGGAACGCACTGCTATCTCTCTGTTTCCCATGAATGTGGTCCCTATCAGGGGAGTGAATTAGATTTTTATTTTTTTGCTGTTTTTATGGGTTGCCTTTTTTTTTTTTTTTTCCTGTTTCAGACCTTGTTATATTTTGATTTGATTTTAAATTCAGTCTGCAGGTACGAAGTTCATATTTACCTCTCCCTCCCCGCGTACTGTACAATGCCTGGGCAGGCCGGACTCCACTTCTGAGCGGGCAGAAAAGGCGGGACGGAGGCGGGGCTCCTCCGTGGGGCCGGTCCCGGGGAGAAAAGGCGGGACGGAGGCGGGGCTCCTCCGTGGGGCCGGTCCCGCCGGGGCCCGCTCTGCCCCGCGCCCGCATCCCCCCGGCGGCGGGGGAGCAGCGCCCCCTCGCGGTGCCCGTCCGTGCGCAGCGCCCACGCCGAGAGCGGGTCATGCCGTCCGTCTGTCTGTCTGATAGCCCGCTGTCCTACTGATACCCCACTGATACTGTACAGGACGTGCCCTTCCAGTGCTGTCCCACTGATACCCCTGGCCGCCGTGTATGGACTGTGCTCCAGAAAAATGTTAAAAATAGTAGTTAAAAAAAGTTAAAATGGTAGTAAAAAATCCGAACTATTGAGATGTACCTAGCGGGAAGAAGCATGCTCCGCAGATAGAGCATCCCTCGGGTGACAGGCATTTTCGGCCCTCCGCCCCGTCTCTACTCCTCGTCCCCAAAGGGGGTGGGGTGTGGTAATCATCGCCTCCTTCCCCTCCCTACACCGCGCTTCGCATGTTGTTTGCGGCAATCAAAATACCGTGTCCGTCTGTGGGGGCCCGTTTGAAGTTGGGCTTATGAAACGCAGGGGGCGGGAGCTGCAATATCTCAGGGAACAACAATATTTTAGTGTTCGTCCCTGCAGAATGGCTCTCCGCTCTTTATTGAATTTGTACCGGTGTTGCGTGGAAAGACCTCTTTCTCGGAAGCTCTTGTTAGCTTATCGTAGTAGGCTTTTATCTTCCCTCGATTCTCCCTTGTTTTTAATAAAAGTAATGAAAACGAAAGGTTTGATGTTACAGAAATGCAATTCTTCAGCGAGGGAATGGCGGGGAAGAGCTCTAAACGCAGCAGGCTGTCAGGGAAAAGATGTAGTCCCGGCAAGTTAGAGGTCGTGGTAGATTGGATTAACCGCGTCTTCTTCTTTTTTTTTTTTTTTTTTTTTTTTTTTTTTCGGTTTCTTTTCGATTTTGGTAGTTCATTAGTGGAACTTTCTCCAAGACGATGTGTTTCTATGATTGACTCTTTTACATCTCCTCTTAGGAATTTGTGGTATTCTCATATCTCAACAGGCTGTGAACAAACAGAAGAGTAACCTGTCTGTCTCTCATAGAACGTTTCTTCTGCACCTCCAGGAAATTATTTCAGAAAAATTATAAGAACATGATGTGTTGTGTGTGTGTTGGTGCTTCTTTTTAGCTGTTTGGGGTGGTTTTTTCTTTATTTTTTTTTTAATTTTCTTTTTTTTTTTTTTTCCAGTGGGGGCTTTAGGCTTAAGTCCATAAAATATTTAAATTTAAAAGCAGCGTCGCTGCTAAATGCTGTTGCAAAATCACGCGACACATGTCTTCCCTTCACGTGTGTTAGCTGCCGTGCTGCATGTGCCTATGGGTACAAGCAACGCACACGGAAGGAAATACACAAAATTCGGCTACATCTACCACATAGTAAAACCCGAGTGTAAATTTCTCCTCCCGTCAATAGGATAACAATTTCGAGTTATTTTTCTTAGCATAGGCATCTCAGCCAAAGGACCGAGTAGATTATCTGAGCGCCTCCTTCACTCCGGGCGGTGGGAAAATAAAGATTAAAAGCAACGACAAAAGCGACGGGCTGCAGAGGTTCTAGGGAAGAGTGGAGGTGGCCTTTACCCGTTTGTCCTTCTGAGAAGGGTGTTGTGCCTCTATTCTGATAACACGTCAAATTGCGATGATTGTTTTGACCCCAAAACGACGGTTCTCACTCATTTTTGCCCTCTGCAAAATTCGTCCTTACCGGCGTCACCGCGTCCCCACGCTGCGCCGCGCCTTGCAGCCGAATGGACGAACAGACGGACAGTGCTGCCTGGCACCGATTCCAACGCTGCCGGAGCACCAGTCCCCCTAGCCGGGACGCCAGCATCCTCATGAAAACATCACAGTTTGGATGCTTATACGCCTGTTGACAAAACGTTTCGGAGCTCTCCCAGCGCATCACCCGAATCGAGCATCGAGAGGAGACCTTTTCGGGCAGCCCGTCCCACACCCGGGACATTGACCAGGACAGAGACGCAGAGCCCCTTGCCATCATAGCCCACTTCCTCTCCCGTTTTCTTCTCCATCTTTTCAGTAGCAACAGGGGAATCGAGAAACAGAGCTAGGGTGATGCCAGACTGCTGTTCCGTTGCCACGTTGTGGGACCTGTGGAGGTCTGGCGGGAGAACAGTTTTAAAGCGGGATGCAGGGCTGTCACCACACCTCCCTCTGACCCTTATGGACATCAGATCCCCTTTTTAACCCCCACGAGGACGCTGAGGGGGAGAAGACAGACCTGTGCACAAACCTGTACCTTGTCCCCTGGCGCAGGCTGTGCCCCATCCTTTTCCGGTACAGACCGGCACACCCCGAAAAATCACTGGAATGAGCCCACTACCTCGTTCCAACACCACTGATTTTGATTTAATCCCGAGAGACACTCGGGAGAGCAGAGACGGCCTGTCTCTGCTCTCTAACTCCCCACGCCTGTGCGGGGCGATACTCAGGGTGCAGATATGCCACGGACTGCCGCGCGTGTTTAACGAGGCCTGTGGGCCCATGGGCCCACATCAGCTGATCAGGTTTGAAATCCAATAGCTTCCCCTCACGTGAATAAGATTTGTCACTGACGGCAAGAAATTAGGGGGCAGGAGGATGTTAAGGAAAAAAGGGCTGCGGCGCGGGGAATCCCTCCGTCCCGAAGGGATGCCTTCCTGGATCGCCCCTCTCTTTCCGTTCGGCCCAGCTTTTGCCCGCCGCGCGTTATTTCGGAAGGCAGAGACATGAAGATGTGAGAGGGGACGGGGAACAGGAGGGTTTCCCCGCCTTGCCCTCAACCCCGGACACACTTTTCCCGCCTCGTGGTGACACAGCACGGCCGGACCGCTCCGAGCTCCCCCCACATCCCTCACCGGGGGCTCCCCATTCCGGTACTGACCGCGCGGTCTCCGTTCCGCAGCCGCCCGCCGAGCACCATCATTCGCAGAGACGTCAGGAGAGGCTTCTTCAGACCAGGCCCTCTCGGACGGGCGGGAAGAAAAGAAGAAGCCACATGAAGAAGGAGGAGCAGGTTGTTTTTGGAGAGAGGAGGGCGGCCACGAAGGCTGGCCCACACCGGACTGCGGCGTGCCTCACTCCTCCCCTTTGCCCCGGTATTTCCCACTCACTTACCTCCCCCGTTCCCCCCCAAAACAGACAGCCATCAGCAGCAGAGAAACGTCTTTCTAGGGGGCTTTCCTTGCGAATTCTCTCCAGGCATGGTGAGGAGTCAGAGCTTAGCCCGTGGGCCTCAGGAATACTCGAGACTGGGACAAGAGAGGGAGAGGTGTGTCGGGGGCTGCTCGCGGCCCACGCCGAGGCTGCCGGGGCTCGGGTACGTGGGCAGCTGGGGCGGGTATGGCCCTCCCGGTGCCACGCATCGCCCCCCGCGCCGCCCCCTCCTGTCGCTACTAACAGTACTATTCCTGCTGAGGCTGATGGTAAATTTAAGAGGCCTCTGCAAGCGGAGGCGGGCGGCGGGGCTAGAGGAGACAGAGGCCATGGGGAAGAGTCCTCTTGGGAAGGTGGGCTCGGCTGGCGGCCCAGGAGGGCAGCGGCCCCTGAAGAACATTGCTGCAGAGCCGGCGGTGCCCGGCACTCGGGCACAGGGAGCCAATGAGGGCAGCTGCCCCTCTCTGCCACAGCGGGGTCGGAGGGTCTGGGGGCGGAGTATCTGCATCCCGACCCCCTCGAAACTTTCACTGCTGCAGATATACCGATAGCCCTTGCAATTCCTTGGCCGGGCCTTTATCTGGCCATATTCTCCCAAAGCTTTACCGACAATTGTTGGCATCTCAGTCACAACCGGGGGTACCTCCCTACGGTTGTGACTGAGACATCCATCACGATTTGTGCGCGATTTCCATGCCAGGATGGCATCATTCCAAGCCTTCTCCCCTTTGTAATGCCAATGATGAGACATATTATTTGCCATACAGCTATTTGGAGCAGAATGCATCAGCCAGACTGCAGCTTCTGTGCAGTTTTGCAAGTTTTGTTACACAGAGTAAAAATAGGCCAACAGTGATATTTGTCAACATGTTTATATTTGTACCTTATATAAACTATACCTCAAAACCCAAATAATGTAATGAGAAGTTGTGTTAATGATACCAAATTAAACTAACAAGAATTACAATATATTAAAACTCAGATTCTACGAATATGAAAACAAATATAGCATAAACAGAAAAAAAGTATTTTAAGTATCATATAAAATATTCGCAAATTGTCTTTAGTTTCTACCGATTATGGTTTTATATAAAGTCATTATTATAACAAAAATTGCTAAGCCAGATCACGTTAGAATTCCTATTACTTAAAGTACCTCAATAAAATTCTTGAATGACGCTATTCATTCCAACAAAAGCAGAAACATTTTCTTTTTTTCAAAACAAAACCTAAAACATATTAGAGCTGACTTAATTTCAAAATAAGAAGAGTTGGCATTATCCTTGTTTTAATGTTCCACTACCCGAAGCTGATGAAAAAGAGGGAAACTCCTGAATTTGTGTGGTTGGAGGTTTTGGGGTTTTTTTTTCCCTTACCCAGTTTATCGTTATTGCTGTTAATTACATGTACTCACTTTCTCGTATGGACCATTTTTTTTGTCTCTCTCCATGTGTTTGGAAACACTCAAGCCCAGGTTATTTGGGTTAGGTTAGCGTTGTGGGTTTTGGGTTTTTTTTTTTGGTTTTTTTTTTTTTTTTTTTTTTTTTGGTGGGGTAGGGATTAATGAAAATTGCTTTTGACTTCAGAAATCACCTAAGTTCTTTCCGGGCAGGTCAGCCCCAGGCATGAGCTGCTATTAAACTTTTAAGAATTCAGGAGGGATAAAAAGCAGATTGTTAGATAGGAAATCGTCAAATTGGTTCTAAACTCATTGAAATAGGTGCACCAGATTTTTAATGAGTAAGAATTTGGCCCAGTTGTTTAAGTTATAAGAGTGTGTGGCTGCTTGTTTTAAAACGTAGCTCTCAAATTTATCTCTTGTTAACTCATCTGTAAATATATGGCAGGTAAAGGCAAGGTTTTCAGCTTTTTCAAGAGATTTTAAAGGGGCAGGAAATCTGCTGAAGTTAAACTAGTTTATTTCCAAATTTATTAGTGTTCCAGCCATGCAGCTATATGGAACATAATTATCAGATTAAAAAGTCTTGTTAAGAGTCTGAAACCATACAATAGGAGATGAAGCACTTAAAATCCTTCTTAATGATTCTGGTCAAGGGAAATGCTTAGTTCTATTTCTGTCTTTCTTCTAAAGGTTTTCTCTCCTCAAAATTCTCATTGAGAATAACACACCTGGATTTCTAACCATTGAGAATAACACACCTGGATTTCTAACCATAAGAACAGGACATTCTGAAAACTGTCCGGGCGGGCAACGAGAGCCAGAATCAGGATGCTCAGTCTGTAGCACTTCCTGAAGAGACTTCGACTTTAAACAGGACACACTCGTGCTCCTCTGCCCCAGACATAGTTGCTTCAAATGCATCGTAAGTATTAAATGCAATATTTTTCTTTAGTTATTTGAACAGCTCAAAATAGACTCCAGTCCTGCAACTGCTACTCAGTCAAGACTTCTGTTATGGGGAGGGGACACTTTTTCTGGTGGAGAATGGAACAAGGTTTCAAAATGAGGATAGAAAGTTTTCTGTGTTCTTTGGAAATAGCATCCTTTTTTTTTTTTTCAAACTCTGAGCAGAATGTTTTTATAAAAATGTGCTTCATTAATAAATTGAGAAGTTCTGAACATGCTTTGGCTTGGCATGTTTTACTTGAAGTGTTCAAAACAGGGTAAGATCCTGCTCCCACTGCAGTGCCCATCCAATGATCCTGATTCTAAGATTCTGTGATTCCACGAGCGAGAAGTCCGGCGTGTGCACTGGGACGCGGGATGCCCCCGTTGGGAGGGACACAGTGAAAGCTTCCTGGTTTCTGTGTGGGTGGGGAAGGAGAAGTGAACCTGCCCAACCTCAAAAATGGGGTGGGAGTCTCCCTGCTGGGAAGGTACGAATAGGCTCATCCCAAACAGCTATGTGAAGAATAAGGCAATTTTCCCCTGAGCTCCACTGACTCATTTCAGCTGGAATCATTACTCCCATTAGAGGAAAACGGAAAGCTATGTGAATTGCCTCAGTTACTCTTTCTTTTTTCTTTTCTTTTCTTTTCTTTTCTTTTCTTTTCTTTTCTTTTCTTTTCTTTTCTTTTCTTTTCTTTTCTTTTCTTTTCTTTTCTTTTCTTTTCTTTTCTTTTCTTTTCTTTTCTTTTTTTTTCTTTTCTTTTCTTTTCTTTTCTTTTCTTTTCTTTTCTTTTCTTTTCTTTTCTTTTCTTTTCTTTTCTTTTCTTTTCTTTTCTTTTCTTTTCTTTTCTTTTTTTTTCTTTTTTCTTTTTTCTTTTTTCTTTTTTCTCCTTTCCTTTCCTTTCCTTTCCTTTCCTTTCCTTTCCTTTCCTTTCCTTTCCTTTCCTTTCCTTTCCTTTCCTTTCCTTTCCTTTCCTTTCCTTTCCTTTCCTTTCCTTTCCTTTCCTTTCCTTTCTTTCCCTTCCCTTCCCTTCCCTTCCCTTCCCTTCCCTTCCCTTCCCTTCCCTTCCCTTCCCTTCCCTTCCCTTCCCTTCCCTTCCCTTCCCTTCCCTTCCCTTCCCTTCCCTTCCCTTCCCTTCCCTTCCCTTCCCTTCCCTTCCCTTCCCTTCCCTTCCCTTCCCTTCCCTTCCCTTCCCTTCCCTTCCCTTCCCTTCCCTTCCCTTCCCTTCCCTTCCCTTCCCTTCCCTTCCCTTCCCTTCCCTTCCCTTCCCTTCCCTTCCCTTCCCTTCCCTTCCCTTCCCTTCCCTTCCCTTCCCTTCCCTTCCCTTCCCGTGCATGTATGTTTTCCAGACATGATAAAAGGGGCTGTTTTTCCCCAAGAACTGGAGAAACAACAGGATGAATTGGATGAATTTTCTTCCCCCCCCCTCCTTTTTTTTTTTTTTTTTTTTTTTTTAATGCCTAAATGACCAACTACCTAAGACCAAGGGATTGAAAATTATCTTAAGTAGTTCAACCCACAGTGATCGTGGACCTGTGATCTGGGATCCACCAGGAGTTGGGATTCAACTGTGTGTAGGAGCAAACTTGACACCCTCATGCAGGTGTCACACCCCACCACATGGATTAGGTGTCCCTATGTGTCGGCAGACACCCCCGTAACCTGCAGCACGCAAGCCTCTGTGTGTTCAGGGTAGATGCCAGTGAGAAGGAAGGACTTTGGTCACCAGACGTGAAGTGGCTTTGAGGAAGAGTTTCCAGGCACAGTCCCTGGTGGATGAGGAAATATTCTCGTCCTGAGAGGACAGCTTCCCTCCAGACACAAGCTGTACGTTGCTTCTTTGCTCCTACTTCCAGAAAATCAACCTTTACCTCAGGGACGGATTGTCCAAAGCAGGGAAGGAGCGCAGAACGCAGAGACACACCTCTCAGAGCAGGGAAAACTCTCTTTGCTGTGGTTTGCCAGGATGCAGCACCATCCAGAGCAGACTCTCGTGCAGGATGATGGAGACCCCACCTGCTTCCTAGCTGTCACTGGGACCCCATGTCCACCCTGCCACTGCCAGCGAACTTCACCAAGTAAAAATTGAAACATTAGGGAAAACCACTACAAAAAACATATTTCTCCGCCCCCACCCCCTCCGGATGGGTTAATATCGTGCTTTCATCACGAAGTAATTGTTTCTGCCTGATTTTCAAGCTGTCCTGAGGTGCTGCCTGCACCTTAGCCGTCTGGTGTGGGGGGGGGGGAGGCGGGGGGGGAGATACGATAACCTCTCCCCAAACAACCAACCTCCAAATGGTATACCACAGTATATCTGGTGTTATTACCATTATTAATATGATTATTAATAATCATCATTTGCATTGTTACTAAAAGAAAGGTCGAAGAAACCAACCTGCAGAGGTAGAGCGGCGCACTCTCCCGGAGCGGAAGGACAGAAGGTGACACGGGCAGGGGGGGAGCGGCGGCAGCAGACCCTTTCCCTTTCCGCTCGGTGAGGTGCCCCCCGGCCGCCGGTGGGCGCGCGGCGGGGCCGGGCCCGGCCATCCCCCGGGAACGGCGGCTGCCCTGCGGTGCTGCTGCCCCCTGGCGGCGCCGCGCGGGAGCGCCTCGCCCGGCGAGCGCGCACCCCGCACCCCGGCGCGTGCCCGGGGACCCCGCACCGCCGTCCCCGCTGTCTCGGGGAGTGGAAAGAAACATCCGGATAAGCAGGAAAAAATAGTGTTAGGAACGGTAAGGCCGCCCGCTGCAGTGACGCGTGAGAGAGAGAGACGGCAAGTTCAGCCTCGCCACCGCCCATGTCTGTGCTTTGCAAGAAAAAAATAATCAAAATCGGAGTAAAGTCTGAAAATAAAGGAGACTTTCTTCTTTTTAAGAGACACTCGAAACTTTGGAAACTCATTGGGAAATGTGGCGGTGTGTCTGTGGAGGGTGACTCTGGATCAGCCAAGGCCCAAAGGAAAAAATAGAGCAAAAAGGTGAAAATTTGGAAAGGCTAAGGGGAAAATGCAAGCGAAGGGGGGAGAAAATATGAAGAAAATGCAGTGGAATGAGACCAAGGAAGGGGATTGTACTGAGAATAGGTGTGGAGACAGGAGGACTGCTGAAATAGACATGACACAAAAAGATGAGACCTGAAAACACCTGCAGCATGGAAAAGAGGAGTTGTGGTTTTTAGTTTGTTTATTTGTTTTCCTTTTTATTTTTTGTAATATATATGTTTAGTGGGGTTTTCATTATGTTTATTTGTTTGGGTTTTTTATTGTTTTATTTATATATTTATGTATTAAAATTTTATTTCAATAATTTTATTTTGTCCTCTGTTAGGGATCTGTAGTGGTTCTGTCAGTCGGGTCCTCCCTACCCCGACCTGCACAACCCCACGGAGGTTCCACTGCTATCCAGAGACAGAGGTGAAGGTTTGAATATCTGTATAAGGGAAAGCTTCCTTTGGGAAGCACAACCTGAGAGGAAAGTTCCTATCAGTCATCCCTGTAGTCACTGATCACCAATTCTCACTTGCATCAGAAAGCACGAGCAGAATTAACCCTTGAAGGGAAATGCATGTTTAATAATGAACATTAGCTTTCTTGTGCCTAACAGAACCCTCGCAGTGACAGAGTTCTGCTGCTGCTGAGATTAAAAAAAAAACTTTGGGAGATTGGCAGAAAATTGCTATTTAAGGTATCAACTGACCCATCTCAAAACTCTTTTCACTGTGATGAAGAACTAGGGTCTTATTTTTGCTGGCAGACCCTGATTCTTACACAACCCTTTTGCTCTGCTTGTGATTACTCTTCTCAAACATGTGAAATAAATAGGTTTTCTTCCTTAAATATTATGGGGCTTTGTTTTGTTTTGAATTAATTTTTAGATGAACCTATAAACATGAAAACATTTTATCTGGTGTTCGGCAACCAACATTTAAAAGGCAAGTGCAATGGAAAACAAAGCTCTAATTAGTTGCAAATAAAATAATCTTTCTCTTGCCTAAGGATGGTTGTGATCAAGCTCATTTTCTGGACCAAGCTTTTATTTGTTCACAGAGATGCATACAACAGCCCTCATCTGTAACTTTATGTTTGACAGTTGTTTAATACAATGGCTCAAATCCTTCTCTTCAACTCTATCCAAATGCCTATCATATATATTTTACAAACAGAAAAGAGGCAATTAATAAAATGGAATTCAAAATCTGTTCTCTATTGGACACTTTAAAAAGAACAAGATTGAAATATATAGAAGTAACATGCACTTTTTTCTCTTGTGTCCAGAGCTATAGAAATAAATGTTGAGATTAAAAAAATTAAGCACACACTTAAAAATTCAGGTTATATATTTTGTGATTATGTGAAGTGGATGAAAGCAATAGTTTATGTCTGTGTTGGTCTCAATGAGAAAAAGTGAGAATCTGTCAGACAGTCATTATTTCAGAACCTTATTTAAGAAGTGAAGAGATGAATACTTTTGTTGATGGAATTAGCTTAGGTGGAAGAAGGAACTATTTCAAACACATGTAAAATTATGTTATTTTTTCTACTCCCTGATGCTTGATACAGTTCATATTGACAAATATTGGGTAGGCCAGAAAGCAGCAAGTATTCCCTCTTTGTAGTATAACTGAGTATTTCAATAAATTTTTTTTTTGGCTACATTGGGAAAAGTAATATCTATCATTTTCCAGAAGAAATTTACAAAACCAAGCATCTAATATAGCTTTTGTTTTATTTTAAAATCAATTTCTGACAACAGAAAATCCTTCTAATTTCCTAAAAGTGGCTACTTGTCTTCCTTACTTGCCCCTAAAAACAAATCACCTTTTAAAACTGGAAGAAACAACAGTGACAAAAACAGAAGTCTGCTTGCATTCTGTGCTCTCAAATGGGAAAGACCTGATAGTCAAATAGTTATGATATCATTAGCAATTTCCCCTGAAGAAATAATTAAAGTATTGCAGTACAGACAGCACTACTGGAAGACAGTGCTGAGTTAAACAAGTAGTTTCGTTACCTATTTAGTAAATGGAAAAATGAAGAAAACTTACCCTTTGTACAAATAGCCATCTTTTCACAACCATACACATTTCCTGCTACACATATTGTCCTTATTGCCTGACCTCACTGTTTTAAAATGAGACTAGCGTGAAGGACTGAGTTGTTTAGGAATTCCTCTTGAGCAGTCCTTAGTTTCTACTTTGCAGTGTTTCATTCTTGGCCACAGTTTTTTATTCTTGACAACAGGGCAGCGATCTCTCTTCACTCTTGAAATTTAGCATCATTACATGATGTGCTTGCGTGTGTGATTTGGAGGGACAGAATGGCAGAGCCTGGTTTGTCCCTGACATTTTTGGGGATTCTGGCAATGATGGTACTTACAAGGAGGGGTGGTTCAGAGACTCTACAGATTGAGCTGTAGAGACATTGATTCCCTTCAGCAACAGAAATAAATGACTCAGTGAAGATGTATCACACATTTTCTCTAATATCATTCCTGCTCTGTTTGTGACAAGCAACCTCATGTGAGATCTTGGTTTGTTTGCAAACCCCCTCCACTGTGTTGCTAAAATAGGGATGCAGTGTATGACAACCCTTGTTTCCCACCAATGTGCATTTGCATTTTCCATTCTTTTCAGATGGTACTGCTGATTGGGTTTTCAGATCAAGACAAACTGTTGAAATTTCCCCTATAAAACTTTTCTTCCCTCAGTTTATTGTGCTGGTGACAAAAGCAGGCTCTCAGTACTTCCCACCATACTGTACCCATACCATAGCAACAGCAGCAACCATCCCTGCTGAATTGTCCAAACACTGATTCTCACATTTTCTACTGCTTGGTAAATATATCATGTTTAACATTCAGCATTGGATTTCTTTCCTGTTGCCCACAGCTTGTCTGGAAGGCAGTGGCTGTTTTGTGTCTCAAACAGATGACAAGCACCTGTCCTTTGATCATGCTTCTGTCCTCTTACAGGAAGTACTGGGTTTTTTTGGTGAACGGCTCCATTGTTCCCCTCTTCACTTTCACCCAATCAAACTAATTAAGCCTACATTCATCTTGTCTGCTCTGCTTTTGGGACCATATTTATTGTCTACTGTGTCAATAAAGATACACCAAGAAATCTCACTCATGATTCATTTTGTAATGAATAATTTTCTAGGAGAGTGTTATATTCTATATGACCAAAAATTGATGCTGTTTTTTTTAAAAACTATTTGAATTTGCATATAGACTTTTGGGTCTTTTCAGTCTCAGAACAAGGATGACACTGGCTGCAAATAGAAGGAGAGTGGAAAAACTCAGTGCTTTTCCCATGATAATTTTTAAAATTATATTACATGCATTATTGACGCTAGTCAGGACCATTTGTCAGCAAGGGCTTGAGTGTTTGTAAGTGACAATTTACATTTCTTAAAAGGCATATATTACTGCCAGTAACAACCCTTTTTCTACTGAACAAAAGTACCAAGAACAGTCTTGAATCACTCATGATAAAGTTTCTGTTTCAGTGCATAGTCCTAAGTTTTTTTATTACATCAAGTTACACTGGCAAAATGAAATAATTAATGAGCAATCTGACACAGCACAATGAAGAACTGGTGTATGATTACTTAAGAAGAAACTTCAGGATTGGCAGCACAAGGGGTGCCAAGTAACAGTTTTACGGAAAATTAGTTTAATAAAAAATATGGATTTTTTTTTGTAAAATATCAGGATTGACTGATAAGAGTTACTGATAAGAGCTGTAGTTCTGCACAGGGCAGTTTGATTTAGCAATGCCTGACAGTCTGACTGAAGATTATCAGGTTATCAATACACCACATGCTGTAATGACATAGGAACTGGTCAACCAGTAGACCTCAAAAGCTGGTGTCAGAGGAAAATTTAGCTGTTTTCCTGACAGGAGTCTTATTGCTCAATTGATGGCTCTGAATTGAGATTTTTTTCCAATATTTTATTAACTATCTGAAACCAAACAAAACACCCTACAACTGGCAACTGCAGAGACAAGAGAGAAATAACATTAGTTACATGGAAGTCACAGAGTGTAGTCTAGCTGTGACTTGTGTCAGTCAAAGCTTTTCTAGCACATGCAAGTCAAATGCAAAGTCATGCATCATGGGTCAATGACTGCAGCCACCAGCAGAGTGGAGCTTCTTTTGAAAAGAAATAATTTTGTTGAGGATCTACAGTATTTCTCATCTTGAGGCTATCAGAAAAAAAAAACAAACCTAACCCCCTTGTTCTCAAAAGGCGATGTGCAGAAAGATTATTTTCCTTTTTTTCACAACTCAGGAACAGTACGTTACATGAGTGTCTTGGTTTGGAAAGACAGGAGTCTGCTAAGGAAGGCAGGAGCCTCCCCTGAAATGGAGAATGTAAACCCTCCTCTCCCCTCTGAATTGCTAAAAATTTTAAATTAAGGGGCTCTCAGGCAAAAAATATTGGAGCAGGAAATAACAGTTCTTTAATAGGAAAAAAAAAAAGGATAAAAGAAACAATGCAGTACACTAGAGCAACACTGACAGAGTCAGAACTCAACCTGACACTCTGTTGGTCAGGGCGCTGGTAGAAGTCCAATTGGAAATGCCACTGCAGTCCTCCTGAAGTGTCAGGTGTGGTTCTGTTGGAGCAGGGGGTCCTGTAGGGAAGGGTGGATTCTTCCTCCGAAGATCCAGTGGAAGAAGAGGCAGCCTCTGTTCCTCTGGGAAATCCAGTGGAGAAGCTGTGCTGGTGTTTCAGAACCTCCAGACTATATCTGGGTAGAAATGCTTGGCTCCTCCCTCTGGGCGGAGCATCTCACAATGGGATGTTCTAGTTCTTATCAGTCATGCAGTGACATTCAATAGCCTGTTATCAGCAGATGCCCCCTCCCGAGGGAGGAGTGAATGTGGTCACTCAGAGAGATAAGGCAAACTGCTCACTTGACAAAGGTAATCTGCCATACAGATGGTAATGGAAAACAACTTGCATCACAATCTTCAACAATGAGCACATTCCCTCATGAAGATGTTCCCTCGTGTTCACACATTCTCAGATCCAGTTTTAAAAACAAAAGCAGAAAAATTGTGGATCACATCTAAAAGCTATTTGAATGCCAGGGAAAACAAAAACCTAAGACAGATACAGGTTTTAATGTAAGTGTATATTAAAAAGCATTGACAACAACAACAACAACAAGAACAAGAACAAATCTTGTCTGCGTAACAAAAGTAGCTTTTGTTACGTAGTACCAGCTGCAGACCACTGAAGGGGTCCTCCCTGAGGGAAGTATTTGTATTTGTCAATAGTAAGCACAAACCTTTAATGGATAGAGGATGTCACAAAAGAACTGAAGTGCTTAAACCTTGTCATTCTGCCTCAAAGGTGTATTTTAGCATACGAGTGAGGGCAGTGCAGTGTTATGTGAAAACTTACTTCCCATGAGACCCAAAAAGTCAGTTTATATGATCTCAGATTAGGTCTGTTTTTCTAATCTGAAGTGGATCACTTAAACCATCTTTCTTTAAAAAAATTAGGAGGCTATTCCCTGTAGGTACTCAATAATCATTGGAGTGAGACAAAGTTCACTCTGAGAACATTTAAGGACTATTTTCAGAAGGAGTATTTTCTGTTACAGCAGTACAGCATGTCCAGAAAGAGAACTGTTTCCTGGTGTTGATAGTAAGGCAGAAGTGACTCAGTGCTGATGTGTGTACATTGCTGCTTGGCAGCTGGAGGCACCTCAAAGTGCTTATGCAGGCAGGAAGTGGGGCAGAATATCTGAAAGGTGCTGTCCCAAGTATCCCAGGAAGCAGCCTCCAGGAAGAGGATGGACCAGGAGCAGGTGGCATTTCAGATGCAGTGTCTGCACAGAAACAAAGCAAGACAGTGTAACTGAAGGACAACTTTGCTCTGGAATAGGTGTCATGGTAAGTGGCATACTTGATTGTTTGATGCCAGCTCCAAAACATCAATTTCTCAGACAGGTGTCAGACAGCTAGGCTGTGAAGATTCAGTTTCATGTGTATCTGTTGTTTGGGAGAAGTGGTTTTCTACTGCAGGCAAAAGGAGACAAAGGGGGACAAAAGCTGGTAGCACAGTAAGAATCCAACTTCTCTGCATGAAAAACCAAGAAGTAAAACTCTGTTCCTGAAGAAGCAAAAATTCCAGCTTCCAAGCCATGTGCACCTTTATACAGCAAAGAAAATGAACATGTGGATACATTCACAGTGTTTCCAGTTACAGACAGTCTACAGTTTGAGACTGAGACCTCAACAGTACCTTGGGTGGCCTGATGACCCCTCCAATGCCACCAGCAGGACCTGGTGGAAGTACTATCCATGGCTACACTTGATAAGCCACATGGTAAATAAGTGAGCTGGGAACACCAGCTTCTATCCTACTCTACCCGAAGATGTTAAAAGATGGTGGTAGTAAAAAGGAATTACCTCTTTGGATTTCCACTAGACCTCCTCTCTCAAGATTTCTTGTCAATATAAGCTACTGCTTTCTGAAATTGGACATATTTGAAAAGGAGAGTCTTGTCATCTTCTTTTAGACTTTCACTTTCTTTTCTTTGTTTTTACTGACATCTCTCTGATGACATGGCCTTCCCAACTTGGGCATATTTTTTAGTGTCACCTCTATTTCTTTTGTATAGAAACTTTTCAGGTTATGTCACCTCTCCCTGAATATCAAAGGACAGAGGAAAAAGCCACTGCAGTGCCTTCAAAATAGTTCTGTGCTGTATCTTAGCTTTGCCCTGAGGAAATACAGGCAGCAATATGCTCTCAGGTTTGGCTTACAGAGATGGTAATTCAGGTTGTTAGCTGATTATTCTATTTCATGACTCAAAGTAATACAATCAGGTGAACATCCTGAACATCTCTGAACACATTTTTTCCCTGTAGCCAGCTTTTTTTGGTATGGATTGTCTGGTGACTTATCTTAAACACATGCCCTCATAAACACTGAGGAGGTAAAAAAACAGACAGTGATGATAAACTTTCACCTGCTACCAATTTTTCACAAAAGATGGGTTTTTTATTAGGCTCGTAAAATCTTCTACAGGTTTATATTTAAGTTCCATTATTGTGTATCATAAATGATACACTTAACTATAACACAATTATGTACTTAAGCAAAACTACACACTTAATTTGCCTTACTTAGTCTTAGTAAATTATGGAAAATATTGACCATGTAGTGTTTAATGGCAAACCCACATATAAATATCAGTGATCTTCAGAGTTTCTTGAAATACACCACAGACTTCTTTGAAGAGAGAAGATAATGTAAACTCATAAAAAATATCAAAACAAAACTTTCCATCTCTGCATTCAGATATTTGAGGTCACAAAGAATCATTTGTATGACAAAGTCAAATGTCTGTTTCCAAGATGCAGAAGGAAGATAATGTGAGCTGCATTTTTACCAAAGCCTGGTGAGCAGAGACCAGCAAAGCAACACTAAGAGTTTCTATAGCTACTCTATCCAATAGGAGATGCTGCCACATGTGTGTATTAGATGCTGCCACATGTTAGTACAGTTACTAACACAACCACACACAGAGGGGAGAGCGCTTAATTGATCACACAAGCAATGGATTTGTGTCATAAGACTTGTCCCTGTCTTCCCAACTTTGTTAAGTACCTGATCCTGTAGAAGGAGCTCCTGCTGTTCAACCAGGAGCTTGGAATGGGAGCACTAAGGAGGGATGCAAGCTTAAGTTCCCTCCAGGAGGAGGAGGATTCAAAATTCACTCTTTAACTGCTTTGCCATTTTTTATTTTGTGAAACCCATGTAGCAGGAGCATGGATTAACAGACAAAAGGACAGATCCTGCATTCAGGGCACAGTTTGGAATAACAGGGTCTGTGAAACAAAACTGGCAGATGCATAAGGGAGATGCTTGGGTGCTGCTAGGCAAAGCACATTTTTTTCTGCCCCCAGCAGTGGATAGGCAACTCCTGATGTCATTGATACACCTTAAGGAAGCGCCTTTGAACATAAAGGTCCTACTCCAAAGCCCACTGAAGACAAATGGAGCCCTTCCAACACCTTCCATGGGGTTCATCTGCACTGCCCAGTCAGTTCAATCAAACTGGTTATAAAGCTGTGCACACAGCTGTGCTGTGTCTTGATGAAATGCTTTGATTAGGCTTTTATTTCACCTTTCTTTGTCTACACAGCTGGATTGTTAGTTACACAAGTGCTGTCAGGTCATCAATTTCTATGCTTCCTCCCAGAGATGGAACAAATTCCACCAACAGACAGGTTTTTCTATTTCAGCATGCAAGCCATGCAAGCCTGTCCTCCTCCCTCACCAAGAAGATAGTCTGTATGCCCCCATTTGTCCTTGTTTACTTACACATTTGCCGTTGAAAAGGTCTTGAATTGATTAGAAGTATCTTTGAGAAGAAAACTGAGATGCAAAAAGAACTGCTTGCCTGTAAAAATTTGTAGAATTTGTATTCCTTTAAATTTAAATGGGAATTAAGGTGGAAAGATTGCCTAGAAAAGTTTCTAGGTATCTAACATACAGCCAAAAATTATATCAAATCCTCTGATCTGAAAATATCTTACTCTCAGTTACAAAACATTTGTTGCTGTCCTACTTCACTTCAGAAAGGGTCTTCCCATTGCTCTCCAAAGAAATGTTAATTAATAGATATATTTATGTTAATTAATAGATATATTTTGCAACATGCTCAGAAGAGGCACAGGCCCAAATCAGACATGTTACACAACAGAGACGAGATTAGGTGTATCAGTGCAACGCTCACTTCTGCATGACACCTGTGAACTGTGGCCTGGCATGACTTTGAAGACTCACAGTCTTTTGACAAAGATTTTAAAAACTATTTCTGTCTTGTTTGTCTATTCACTAACTTTACAATTAAAACTATAATTTTAGTCTCCTAGTATTCATAAAGAGTTACTTTGGAATTATCAGAATGCTACCTGTGCCTCTATCACCTGAGTACCTGACAGTGTAAAGCAAGTTGCTTTTTCTTCTTTGGGCAATGTGAGGACAGCATGAGATTTTTCTATATATTGTAGCCACAGAAAAGAGTTTTGTATTGTAAATTAAACTCAGTCCTGCTGAAATGGTACTCTGGTATAAAACAGCATTTACTTCAGGGAAATTAAGTCACCCAAGACTGAAGCTGAGTCAAGGTGCTTCTGTGCAAGGGCTGTGTGTCCACCTCTGGCTGACTATTTGCATTTATTGACTAAACCCTGTTTGGTGAGCAAAGGAGTGGCACCACTTACTGATGGAGATCACGGTTCTCCAAAGATCAGGAACTCCAGGGTGGCAGTGATGAAGTATGAGGTTCCTTTAAAGTAAATGGATGTAATCCAATAAGAAGAAGAGGCTTTTAAATGATATTCTTTAAGTGAACAAAAAAAAAAAAAAATAAAAAGCAGAACAGTCTGGGATCACTGACTGTCAAAGAGGAAGATTAGAGGAAATCCAAATGCCTTGGAGTTGGAAAGGAAGGGTATTCTTGAAGCCTAATATCCCGTGACTCCAAAAAACAGGATAGAGAAACTGTATAGGAGAGACAAATACTTCTTCTTGCTAGCAAAACTATAATCTAGTATATCAATTTATAATCCAGTAGGTTGGAGAAATTTGTTGCCACTCAGAAAGTGGGAAGAGAAAAAGTCTCGATGATGCCTGTCTCTTCCACAGCTATTGATGAGAATATCTAAAGGAAGACTGATGTTAACATTAGCTGAAGAACTACCCAAGATCAGCTACATAACCTCACTCTACCTACCAGCATGGCTATACGGGTTTCTCAGAAATAGCAGATGGTCTGTTTGCCTTTGTTAGAAGAAATAAGGGCAAGTGGGCAGCTAAGACTCTCACAGCTATAAAAACTTTCAGAATAGGAGACCGTATTGGATGAAAATAATCTGAAGGGCTATATTGCCTATAGAAAAATTACCCTTAGATTAAAGTATGTTAACTAATTACCTCTAGATTAAGTCTTAAAATAATAAACTATCTTTTATATAGCCTTATCTTTCTATGTTTGGCAAACAGAACAAATATGATGTAAACTGCCTCTTCATAGAGTAAATACATTTTATTGTGTTCTTTCTTCCAGCTTCTGATTAGGGGAAAGTAATGTTTCAGTTAGTAAGTATGAAAAATGCCAGTCACTTGTTTTCAAAATTTTAGAAGTTTAATAGTAATAAAATGGTTATAAAAATAGTAATATAATTAGAGTAATAATAATTTGGACAATTTGAATTGGGACAATATGACACAATAGAAACAAAAGAGTTACGGATGTCTGGGTACCTTTTTCTGAGCATCATGAGCCCGTAAATGGACACCTGTTAACAAAGGATTAGCCCTTAAAAACAATAACCTGTTGCATATTAATACACTTCATACATGATCCATAAATGCCATTCAAACACAGGATTCTGTCTGGTCATTGACAGCTTCTTCCTCATAATCCTAACAGTGCCTTCAAGCCTGAGCAAGGTGGGAGGAAGTTTGTTTCTTCTGATAAGAAAGCAATAAATTCTTTTTCTCTGAAAGGTTTCGGTGTCCTGTGGCTACTATCTCACTGCGAGTCCTTTCTTTAAAAACGTATCTTACAGAGAGATACTACATGTCTGTTTCTATTTTAACATTTTGTTATAACCTGAAACTATATTTAGCACACTACTTAAGATAATTCATATAGCATAATTTTCTAACACAACACATATAATATTAATTTTAATATTTGCAAAAAGCCAATCATAGAATACGTATTTTTTCATAGTAAGTTATAGCCACAGTAAGCCAGAAGCTAAGTCTTGATATCCTCAAACAGGCGTATGAGGAGAGCCTTGGCTTAGCTGAGCTTTAAGGTAGCACTGTTTGAATTTGTCTTAGCGTGAACATTCTTATTAGGGATATCACTCAAGCAAGATTTTCTTAAAAAGTTAATTTCTAAACACAAAACAATTTTAAAACACAGGACATCAGGAAGAGATACTAAATGAGAACAGGTGAACTCCCTCTTCCCTCTGTACTTTCTAATATTGTGATCTTCATTACTGGTCTTGTGCTCCATTCCAGTAGCAATTGGTTGTATTGCACACTGTACAATCTTCACACAATTCCCCTTCCCCTCAGCCTCTTAGGAAATTTTCCTTCCCTCTTTCTTTTCAGTGCTTTCTGAGTGGGTGACTTCTTGCGGATACATGATCAGTACCCCACCCCTGCTTAGACTCCAGAAACTCGGCTCCTTTTCTCCCAGGAGCAGCTCTGTTTTTCCAGAGGACTTTGACTGTAGTGGTTTTTACTTGCTAATTTGAGATTTCGGAGCTAATGCACTAATGAGTGGTGGTTTCAGTGCTGGCTAATTACTAGTGCATTCACTAGAATTTCTGCTGTGACATAAGATTAGGAGAAAGGCAAAAACTTTAAAAACTTTAGGCTCGAAACTTTAAAAAGGTATAAAGAAAAATTTATCAACAGTAACTAAGGAAAGAGTAGTAAGAATCAGGACAGGTCTCCCCCTGCAACCTTTTCTTTCTCACTGACAATGTAAATAAACAAAATTTAAAATTTTAGTCAGTTTACCACCTCCAAAATAGTCTTTCTTCAGTTCACTTAGGGAGAGAAGTCCTTCTTGTTAATGTTATGGAGACTTTTCTACAAGAAAACAGTTCTCTCGTGGCTCTCTCCACAAATAGCAGCTGCCTGGGGAAATCCGCAATCGTGAAACCCCTCCCATTTTCCACAAGCTTTTCCCCCAGCTGTGTTTATGGGCTATGTCAGCTTATGGGGTAAAGATGAGTTGTTCAAAGGCAAAAGTTATCATTATTTATTTCTGAAATCATCTTCTTCCTGGGGGCACAGAATCTTCATCACTCTTTTCTACTTCTCTGTTCAAACTTCTCATAGGACGACAGCTACTTTAACATCTGCTTACTGTAGTATGGACGCGAAATCTACAATTTTAACACTTTCATCTTCCCATACCTTTATGCATTCTAGGGGAAAAAAAAGTCCTTCTCTGTATCTTCATAAGAGGATTTCACCCTAAAACTAAAGGCATCTCCTCATCCCTCCCATCTGGGACTTGACTTTTTCATCACTGACCTTGGTGTCTTCATGCTGCTCCTTTACATTGCCTGCATTTTGTTCTTTTCTCTCCCTCGTGGGAGGACTGAAGCACTGACAGAGTCAGTATCTCGCCCAGGGCATCCCCTGACTCCGGCCAGGCTCAGTGGCTTGGTGCCGGAGCTGGGGCTGGGGCGGCCGATGTGGAAAAATCTCAGCAGCGGTAGGATCTTGGCTGAGCCAGCCAGGCCCCACCTCAGCGCTGCGGCCTCCCCTCTCCCCGCCCATCAGCCGATGGCGAGAGGGGGCGCCCCGGGAAGGGGAGCCTGAGCCCGCGGCAGGGGCCGCCTGTCTGGGTCCCTGTTATCTCTTTGCTGACCGGAAAAGAACGAGGAAGTTTCCTGGTTTCTTTTGTCTTAACATGCGTTTTTCATAGAGGCCTGTGCAGCTTTCCACTGGCTGGCAGCTTTGCATCACTTCTGTGAATGCCTCCCATGCAAAACCACCACACTAAAATAGTAAGAAATATGGTAAAGCAAACTGTTGGTTTTTCACAGTCCTTCAAACAAAGCATACAGTAACCTGCAAGCAGATAATATCTCAGCGCTGCATAAGGTGTATAACCTCTGGGGTATGTGATTCAGTAGCAGAGGAAGAACCCAGTCAAAGTAATTATCTAAGGAAAGTTTCTTCATAATTTAGAAAAAAACCCCTTGAGAAGCCTTGGAATTGTAAGCAGTTGATTATAATTTCCATGTTTCTTCCTTCAATATCTTTATTCAGATGTTATTCAACCTGGGGGTAAACAACAACATATTCAAATAGCATATCCAAACAACATAACTGTTATAAATGATCAAATTGTGAGCCAAATTTATAAAAAATTTAACAAAGATTTATTAATTTGTCTCTGCGACTGAATTTCAGTCTCCGAGACCTCCACAGCCAAAGAGAGAGTGTCGAGCCTGGGTTTGGCGCTGGGTGAACCTGGACCTGACCCCTAGCGTGTCAGAGTCTCCCCCGTTCACGAATGTTGCTTCTTGTGGCGAGGTTTTATACAGTTTATTCTCCCTGAGGCAAAGATCACCAAATTTCCTTTGTAACTCTTCACATGCATCGCTGTTTCTTTCCATGGGCAGAGCTGGACAAAAGCTGCGTCCAGGTGTCAGTGTCAATAGGCTCCGAGGAAGCCATGTATTTGGATGTATAAGTTTGGTGCCGCTGACTATCTTGATTGATGGAATCGCAAGGCGATAATTGCTCTTGGGTGGGACTCGAGATACTGGTGATATCATCCTGGAAGCTTCTATTCTTACGTTAAAGCATCTATCATTATCTTGTGTCCGGGAACTTGTTGAATCTGAATAGACAGCTGCTCCCAGCCTGGATGGTCAGAGACATAGATTTTGGATTTCACAATATTTTATACCATACATTAATAGCATGAATTATCCCTACCATATATTACAATAACCAAACAGCAACATGTAGACTGACCATGAATTCTCTGCTAAAATTTTCAATTTAAAATTACATGTCTCTATAGAAACATGTGGCTAATTCTCTTGATAATAGCATTTTTCTCTAAACTGTGATAAGTTATATAGAAATATTACCAGGAAAAATTAGAAAGGAGCAAACTGGCATCTTGTATATCTGGTATATGAAAAAAAAAAAGAGACAAATGACAAGAAATTTGGGATATCCCTTTGCATGAGGAAATATTCTGAAAAATTCAGACAAAAATCCTATTACATTAAATCTTGTATCTTTTCTGTCCTCCATCTTAAAACATGTTAGAAGGCAGTAAGGAACTCCTGAGGTCCAGTATAAAAACCATGTGTTTCAGAGTCAAGGCTCAGTGCCAGGTCACAATAACTCCCTGCAGTGCTATAGGCTGGGGAAAGTGTGACTGGAAAGCTTTCACTTGGGTGAAACTGGTGAGATTTCTCTTTTCCTGGTGGGAAAGGACCTGGAGGTGCTGGTTGACAGTGGCTGAACATGAGCCAGCATGGGCCTAGGTGTCCAAGAAAGCCAATGGGATCCTGGCTTGGGTCCACAAGAGCGTGGCCAGCAAAACCAGAACAGAGATTGTTCCCTTGTACTGGGCACTGGTAAGGCCACATTTTGCTGCATTCACTTTTGGACATCTCATGAGCCAAAAAAACATTGAGGTGCTGTAGTGAGACCAGAGAAGGTCCATGAAATTAAGGAAGGGTCTGGAGCACAAGCCTGATGAGAAGCAGCTGAGGGAGCTGCAGAGGACTTAGCCTGGAGAAAAGGAGGCTCAGATGTAACTTTGTCACTGTCTACAGATGCTTTAAAGGAGCAGGTAGGTTTTGGTCTCTTCTCCCAGAAAACCAGTTCCTATCAGAAAAGTGGAAATGGCCTCAAGTTTTGCCAGACGAGGTTTTGATTGGATATTAGGAAAATTTTTCTCACCAAAAGGATTGTCAAGACCTGGAAGAGGCTGCTGTCAAGATCTGGTTACTAAGGTTCTTAAGAATGCCCTTGCCTGAATTAAGGTGCAAACAAGACCATATGCCAGTGTCAATAGTATGGGTTTTATTTGATAGTAAATATGGGGGGGGGGGGGGGCAGGGAGAGAGAGAGAGAAATAGAAAATAGGACAGAAAGGGGTTGACAGAGACAAAATAAGGAAAATATCACCACTGTGTAGATGCCAACAGTGTTCCATTGGTCCTGTCCTTGGTGGTGAAGATTCCTCCTGAAAAGCACAGGATCGGATGGTAACTCTGGCCAAGTAGCAAAATCCAGGAACCTCCTTGCAGGGTGAGGGGGAGTTTGCCATTGTCTCTTTCAACAGTCTCCACATTTGTGCATCACATGCAGTCCTATGGTACAAGGCCTCTGGAATGACTCTGGGGGGCACTTCGGGGGACTTTTGATGGATTAAGGCATCCCCTCAGCTGCCCCTCATGTGAATGTCCTACACTTTTCAAGTGATTGAAAAATGGGTTTTCCCTTTATCTAATCTCAGCAGATTTCAGTCCAAAATTGTAAAATTGTTGCCACATATCACAGTACAAGCTGGCTTGTACTGTGTGAATTAACCAGCCCCTGGGTTGACTGACAGGGGCTTCACACATCTCTCCTAAGGCTGCAGGCATTTCACTGGACAGAACCTGAAGGGGCATAGAGATCAGACAAATGAAAATATCCATACTGGGTTTTTCAAATGCTCTTTAAAAGGAAGGAGAATAAGTTGAGAATAAGTTCTCTCTGTTGCTCATGGACATTGAGGTGAGTGATATCTGTATCTCCAACCCACTTTCCCCCTGCAAGCTGACATTACAAAAAGTCCCAGTCAGGTATCTTCAGGGAGACTCCTTTGGTTGTACTCCTTTATACAGGTTTTGTTATAATGAGCAAAACTTTATTATCAGTGTTTGAGAAATGAACTATTTCAGTCTCTAACTGTTGCCCAGGGCAGCAGTGGAGTCACCACTCCTGGAAGGTTTTAAAATATGTGTGCATGTGGCACCTAGGGACATGGACTTGACAATATTGGGGTAAGGGTTGGATTTTATGACCTTAGAGGGCTTTTCCAGCCTAAATGATTCCTGCCCAGGCATATCTACAGTACAGCAAAATGGGGATAGAAGGAAGAGATTTTTTTTTCTTTTCTCCCATTAGAAAAGCGGAGAGAGGGACAGCTGAATGTTTGTTATGGCATTGCCTTCACTGACCATACCACTTACTGGAGCACCTGTTTTTCTATGGCTTTCCTGTAACTTCTTTTCCCTAAAACAACAGCTCAGTTGTTTCAAAAGCTACTGTCTGTCTCACACATTTAACAATCAGAAATAATTTTGTTTTCTCTGAGGCATACTGACACAAGATGGGTTATGTCTATTTTTCAGCGTCCTGAAAAAAAATCTTAAAATAAAAAGAATTAAACAGAGGAAATATTAGATGTTTAATACATTGATTCGGGAATTTAATTGCATTGTGCATCTGGTATTTAATAGATGTGAGACTCAGAAAGGCCAGCAGTAGAAAGAAATTTCTAATGAAAATATCAGAAGGTGATTGGTAGGTATCTGTTGCATGTTGAAAGAAGATAGGCCTGCAAATTGTACCAAATCATATTACACTTGAAGTATATCCACATTTTTTCCTGAAGATATAGAGTGAATCAGCCCCAGACACTTGATTGGAGAAATTACCAGTGTTTTCAGGAGGTAGGGTGTGCAATTCGCTACATTCATAAGTTTGCTGATCAGTCATTTTGTTCTTAAAACCTGAAAACCTTATGCCACTGTTTTTCATCTGTTCAAGGCACTTTAACCTTTTAAAAGGGTTAGAAGTCATTGCTCTGGTAACTGCCATTGGTTTATCTGCAGGTTGATCGGCAGTTCTGCAAACTCCCAACCAATTGATATTTACACTTGTGAGGGACACCTACAACAACAGGAAAAATTCAATCAGGATTAATTTTACCACTATTTTAAAGTAACTTTTCTTCTTGACCATTCAAATTTAGGACAGCTGAAATTCCAAACAGATTTCAAAAAGAGGACACTGAAATGATTTTTGCAAGCTATTTTCTTGTGTGCTTGTCATTTGTCCAGCTCTCTCCTTCTATCTGTCTTCTACCTTGGGACGAAGTCTATTTTTCTGCAACAACTGAACAATTTGATAAACTGAATTGTTCAATTAATATTCAAGGGCTATACATAGAGAAGAAGTCATTGCAGAAGGCTGTGTTTGTCTCAGCCTCTGCCTCTGCATGTTAATGTAATACAGGACAGATTTTAAAAAATGATTGTTATATTTGGGCTGTGTCTGTCATGATAATATCTCATGAGTTGCTATATTGACCTCACCAAATGATTTCATAGTTAGACTATTACTAAACTTGACTAGTTCGCTGTCTCAGAGATATAAAAACATTTTAGGAAACTCTGAAAATATCCCAGTCTATATGCAGAGATATTAGAGGCAGGAGAAAATGTCATCAGCAGCCTTTGATTTTTGATCTGTGTAATATAGCTGTGGAATTTTGCTCAGGAGTTGCTCACTGAATGCTACAATTCTGAGCATTAGGCTCTACAATTAGGCTACAGCATATCCTTGCTAAGACTGGTCAGTCTGGATACTATAAAGAAAGTCTGCACAGGATGGCTAATCCAGAATATCCATTTGCATGCTGGTCTGATTGGCTATTTTCCAAAGTAATCTTAAGGTTTGACATGAGCACACAGAGTATATTTCCTTTAATGCCATTTTGTGAAATTTTGTGTAACTGGGTACTCTGACAGTGAACAAAGATTTCATTATTTATCAACCGTGTATATGTGTTTTATTAATTAAAGTTTGATGACTAATATTGGCATATTTACATATGAGAGCAGTTTTTTTCATGGTGGGAGCAGTCTTGTTTCATTAGCTGGCACTTTGCAGACAACAACAAATCTTTTCAGGAAAGTTCTGATTGAACAGTAGGAATGTGAAATCACAGACCAATGTTTGTACTTTTACCATCACTTTGTTTTCACTTCCCATGTCTATTCTTACACAGACATATTTTCTCATTCCTGCATGTGCACATTAATTCCATCAATCATGCACCCTTAAGTGTACCCTCGCATCTGTAATTTATGCAAATATTAATTTTTCCCTGGCTGTTGAGGAATAAATAAACAGCTGTATCTTTACACTTAACTTAGCTGGGTGTACTGCACAAAACTGGAAAAGCAGAATCACAGATTCATGTAAGTTTGAAAAGACCTCCAAGATTATTGAATCCAACCTTTATCTGATTGCCACCTTGTCAACTAAACCATAGCAGTAAGCTCAGTCATTTCTTGAACACTTTTAGATATTGTGACTCCACCACCTTCCTGGGCAGACTGTTCCAATGTTTAATTACAGTTTTCATTAAGAAATTCCTCCTGATGTCCAACCCAAATCTCCCCTGACACAGTTTGAGGCCATTTCCTATTGTCCTGTCGCTGGTTGCCTGGGAGAAGAGACCAACCCACACCTAGATACAAGCTCCTTTCAGGGAGTTGTAGAGAGTGATTTGGTCACTTCCAAGTCTCTTTTTCTCCAGGCTGAACAACCTCAGCTCCCTCAGCTACTCCTCATATGACTTACACTTTAGACCTTCTCCAGCTTCATTACTCTTCTCTGCATTCACTCCAGCATCACATGACTTTATTGAAGTGAAGGGTCCAGAACTGGACACAGCAGTCAAGGGGTGGCCTCAGCATGCTCTGCTGAGTAAAGGGGGACAGTCACTGTACTGCTGGCCACACTGTTGCGGATACCAGCCAGGACGCCTTTGGCCTTCTTGCCTCCTGGGTGCAGCACATTTTGTCCACTCTTGACCAGCACCCCCAGCTCCTTTTCCAAGGTAGCTTCCCAGTGACTCTTTCTCCAGCATGTTGCACTGCATGGCGTTATTGTAGCCAAAGTGCAAGGTTTGTCATTTAGCCTTGTTGAATCTCATATCATTGGCCTCAGTCCATCAGTCCAGGCTGTCCAGATGCATCTGCAGAGCTTTCATAGCCTCCAGCAGGTCAACACTGTCAGACAATTTAGTGTTGTACTTTCTTAGGGTGGACTCAGTCCTCTTGTCCGATAATATTGAACAGGACTGATGCCAGTGCTAAGACCTGGGGAACACCACTGGTGACCAACAGCCAGCTGGATACAGCACCATTCACTGCCACTCTTTGGGCCCAATCCTCCAGCCAGTTCTTAACCCAGCAAAGAGTTCACCTGTCCAAGCCGTGGGCTGCCAGCTTTTTCAAGATTGCAATCACAGAGGGTTCAAAGACTTTACTGTGTCCATGTAGACAACATCCATAGCTTTCCCTTTATCCACCAGGTCAGAGACCAGGTAAAAAAAAGGAGATCAGGTTGGTCAGGCAGGACCTGCCTTTCCTAAACCCCTGCTGCTGATCCCCTGATCCTGCAGGTGCTGAGTGATTGCACTCAGGTGGTCTGCTCTGTGACCCTGCACAGAGGTCAGGCTAACAGGCCGGTAGCTCCTCAAATCTTTCCAGCCCTTCCAGGAGATGTACGTCACACTGGCCAACCTTCAGTCATCTGTGACATCCCCAGTTAACCAGGACAGATGATAAATGATGGACGTGTCTTGGCAAGGCTTTTCTACCAGCTCCCTCTGTACCCTTGGGTGAAACCTGTCTGGTCCCATAGACTTATGAATGTCTAAATTGCTCAGCAAGTCACTTTCTCTTGGATTACAGGGAGACTATTCTGCTCCCTTATATTCTACCCCTGTCAGGGGCCTGGTTTCACTAAGAATAGCTGTCTTACTGGTAGAGTTGGAGGCAAAGAAGGCATTAAGAACATCAGCCTTTATCTTGTCCTTGCTGACATGGTCCTCCTCCATGTTCAATAAAGCATGGAGATTTTCTTTGTCTCTCCTTTAGTTGTTGTATTATAGAAATATTTTTTAAACTTCTTGCACACCAGTGCACACCAGTGATTGCCCAGATTGAATTCTAATTGAACTTTTTCCTTTCTAATTTTCTCTCTGCATGACCTAATGACACCTTGTATTCTTCTTGCGTAGCCTGCCCCTTCTTCCAAAGGTCATAAATTCTCCTTTATTCCCCAGAGTTCTTCCAAAAGCAACACCATGCTAAGTGACAGATTTAGCTCTTGACTAATTACGTGTACTGAATGTTTAATTTGCACTGTAAAATCAATATGCTTAATCTGAAAAAAAGGGTTTGCAAGGAAAATTAGGATGGTTACATTATGTGATGTCTAGATACAAGAACTGCCATATCAGAACAAAAGTCCACTTAGCTCATTATCTTTTCCATGACAGTAGCCTGTAGGGGATTTTCAGGGGGAAGTGCATACAAGATTAAAAGCATACATGAATTGTTCCCTAGAATGCTTCACATTTTCCAAAAATAAGCTATTGAAAATCTTCCTTTACTCTAGCTGGACACTGTAAGTGTGTCATCATACTTAACAAGAAAAATGCAACTATGCCATTATAACTTATTTAAACCATTATGAACTTACCCAGGATGTTTGCTTCCACAGTTCTTTATGGCCAAAAATCCCACTACTTAACTGTATATAATACGCTCATCATACGCCCTTGTGAACATGCTGATGATTTCTTTGTATATATCCTGCGCTTCCGGCGTTTCTGAGAGCACATAGTATTTTCCTGCAGATCTACTATGTCCGTATTATTCACACATAAGGATATACTCTCTCCTTCATATATTTTCCAAGTAGAAAATTAATGTTTTGTAGTTTCTCCTATCAAGAAAATTTGTCTCCTGCCCATCTTGTTCTGTATTCAGAACAGACAGAGTAATTTGTATTAGAAGAAGTATTCCCCCTGTAAAAATGCAGCTGTAAAGGATGTCATAATGATATTTTCTAACTTTCACTTCTCAAAAAAATGCTACCATAGTGTAAAGCATTGCAAAAAAGTGACTTGGGCCTCACAGGATGCTGCATTTTCACTGTGAGATTGAAAACCCGATCCTTAGCAACTCTGCAGAAAAGGATTAGCTATGCAATGTGCTGTAAAAACAAAATTATATTTTATGCCAATTATGTTTATCATGCAAGCACACTACATTTAAGTTTTATCACTTCTAAGTTTTCCTGCACAGTGAAGTCTTCTATTACATTATTTTATGTCTTTGGTCAGAGAAGTAAAACCTCCACAGCTAATGGTGATCAACCCCTGCTCCCAGAAGGAGGCAACATTTTGTAACCTAAAAGAACTTATGGATCATCATCCAGATAAATACAGACAGATACTTGAAACTGAAAACTTTGGGCAGACTATAAACAAACCACAAACAGAAACACAAAGAAGAGGATAGAAAGGACAATTAGAACAGCACACTTTGCACCTTTCAGAAGTAATGAACTCAGTTGAAATTCAGCATTCACACAAGTATTGTCATGTTAGCCTTCAAGTGTCTTTAGCAATCAAGGGGATCCAGAATAGAACCAAAGTGTTCTACAATATCAGCTGGAAGAGGAGGAAGAAATACCAGCAGTAGAAAGTCTACTGATAACCAAAATATCTGCTCAAAAAAGTTACCTCAGATGTGTCTAGATGGACTGCAGAGAATGCAGTATAGATTTACCTATTGCAGGTACTCTGAATATTTAGTCTAAAACATTAAGCACAATACACGAATACCGAAAAGGTAGCCCTATGACTAAGCACTTTAAGTGTCCCAGAATCAGGGACTCCAGCAAACTGGAGTTCCATATATCAGTTTAGATTGAGCAGGTTACCTTGCTGCATTGGTGAATTTCCAGTGAATTAAAGGGGAATAGGCTATATCTGTCAATACAGAGGAACAATTTTTTTTTTTTTTGCTGCTTGTGGACTTAATGATCTGATTGTTTTAAAATCATTCCTTCTTGCCCTTCCTTGGATTCTCTCACTCCCAGTATATTATCTCTGGAAATAGAGACTTTGTGTTTGAGAAAGGGTAAGGTATGAATGAGCCACATATGTCTCAGCATAGTTTCCCAGTTCTACAATGATGTTTTTAGATTTTTGCTAAAGAAAAGAAGAAAGCAATTTTCAGGGAAAGCAAACACTCTGGATAGAAAGGTATATGTGACTTAGTTATTATTTCAGACGTTACACGTCACAATTGCTTTTTAGGATGACATATGTGAATCTAAAGTGAAAAAGGTTATTAAAAAAATTGTTAACCCCCCCACTCCCATTTCAACATAATTTTAAAAAAATTGTTTATAAATAGAGTTCATAGAATTTAAAACAAAGTAATCAGGATGTTTATGCTTATTTTTTCCAGAGAAGCAAATAACAGAACAAAGTATATAACAGACTCTATTTTCTAAGTAATTTCTTTTTCCAGTGCAGGCATAGCATTATCAGTATTAATTACATAGATGATGACTCCCAGATAAATCTTCTAAGACAACTGCATTTTCAGAAATACTTTGTTCATACTGGCCAATGATGAAAAAAAGCTATTTAGTTGTACAAAATACATTCTGTAGTAAAATCAATGACACTTAATCTTAGTTTTAGCATCTCATTGCAAGGCTGTGTCCAACACTGCAATACTAAGAATATTTCTCTTAAAAGAAATTGTCATGAAAAGGAACAGCACAGCACAGTTCTTTTCTTTCATAAACCTATTTAGAAACTAGGTTTTGTAAAGTTATTTTTGAAATTGTAACATTCAGCAAGCACCTTAACTTCTTAGTAGCTTGTCTGCTTCTGGTGTAAAAACACATCTTTTTGAAATAAAGTGATTCTTTCATTCTCAAACTCTGAAACTATAAATATTAGTTGGAAAACCCCCTGTAACTCCCAATAAACAAACAAACAAAAAAAAAACCCAAACAAAAAATCAAGCAAACAAATATTCTGAGAAAAAAATGACAGAAAAGTGAATAGATTCATTCTGACACAGTCCTTGTGCAGTTTTGTTAGAGAGTATTGACAGAGTGTAGATCAAATGATATATGATTTTGACACAGAACATGCATTTTTGGAGGGTTTTTGCATGATTGTCCCCACAGGTAAAATTCACAGGACATGTTGATATGGGAGTTTAGATTCCCTGTCAGTTTAAGCACCTGAATGCCAGGCATTATTTCACCTAGTTCCTCTGCTAAGGACAGATTCAGATGGCCTCACTCCAAATGACACTGACTCTAGAGCAGCAATGGTGTTTCCCTGACTTGATGGGGTGATATGTGCCAGAAAATATTGCTTAGTAAAGCAAGCACAAATATTCAGTAAGGGACCTTGAGACAGCTGCTGGTAGTTAAAGCTCTGATTCTTTCATGTGTTACATTGTGAAACAGTGAAAAGTGAACATTATTTAAATTAATAAAAAAATGCACAACGGACACCATATCACTAAGAAAGCCAGTAACTTTACTGATTTGTCTGCAAAATACAAATTATACCTTATTTCCAGCAGGAGAATCTTTTGAAATTTTCCCATTTTTGTTCACTACAGACAGCTGAATTAAGTCCCTTGAGATACACAGATGTAGTTTAACTTAGTTATAACATCTTGTCATCTAGTGGCGACAAAGTCCAGCTTATGCCGCTGTGAGCCTCTACTTTAAAATTCGTTGCAAATGCTTGTACGCTCCCATTTACAAGCTATTTTGTTATCACCATTATTTTATGGAAGCAAATCCCCATGAAAGAGAAGAAAAAAAGAAAAAAAAGATACAACAAACCATCTGAAGCAATCCAAGTGTAATGCCTGCGGTAACCCAGGTCTGATATTAAATACATAAAAGACTTTAGTACTGCATTTTTAATTTTTAATTTTTTAAAAAATTACTTTCTTAAATGACCTTTTTTTTTTAATCAAATAGAGGTATGGATCAGTCTGAGGTATGAGAAGGGAAGGTAGAAATGCAACATGTGACTATGAAAATAATCAAATGGATACTTTTGATGCAGAAAGTCTGTGGCTCAAAGCTTGGATTGCTCCACATCTTTGGTTAAAATATATTAACAAAAGCCTTTTATTACATCTACAGTCTGAAGCGTTCTAACAGACACCAGTGTTCCATCAGTCCTTCAAGAGACCTGTAGTGGCAGGAAATGAATGCCATATAACTGACGACATCACAGCAGATGGCACAAACAGGAACAGATGAAGTATGCCATGTTTAGGCAACAGCCTTTATTGAGGTTTCAAGTGGCTTTTAAAAAAATTACAAAGCATTTACCTTCAAGGTGAAGGAAGAAGGAAAACAAACAGCTGTTAGACTACAGATAAAAGTGGGCATATAGGATTGCAAATACAATACAAAAGGATTGATGTCCTTGAAAACAGCCTATGAGTTCTATTCTTATACTAACTTTACCTGAAAAAGATCTGCGGACAACAGCTAATTTTTACACTAGTCATTAAAAATTGCTAAATTCCTCTTCTGGGAAAAATATAAGCCATTTTGTTATAAAACACAATTTCTGAGAGACACTGAAATGAACAAAGCTTTACTGTGAATGGCTCAATGCATACAATATATATGTTGTGCAGATAAAGTATATAATATAATTGTCACCAGCAATTAAACACTAACTGACAACATCTTTTAATAGAGATTAGCTTAGCTATAACAATACTTGCAGGTGCCTAGAATGCCACTTCAGGTGTTTGAACTTACAATTAAGAATGTTGCCTAAAACATCATATAGCATGGGTTAAGGTAAAGTAAATGTTAATACTCTTTCAGGGCTCTGCCCCAAGCTCCTTAAATACAAAGGAATCACACAATAAACCCAAATTACCTTTTGCAAACACAATAAATGGTAAGATACAGATAAAGGAACAAGAAAGGTAGACAGTTATAGTTTACAGAAAGTGACTTCACAATCAAAGTTGTGCTTCTTATCATTAGATCAGTTTGCAAATATGCATTATCCCCCACAATTTTGCCAGTATAAGTTAGTTGCCTTCTGCAGCAGGAACAAGAGGGCTGACTGGCATTTATTTTCATGTGATTCAGTTCTACTTGTGTTTATACAAAAAAATCACTGTCAGAGTTAATATAAATTGCCCAGGCAATACTTTTCATGCTACTTTCTGCTTAGTTACTTGCAGTAATATTATACACTGCATCTTCATTAAATGATATCTTTCATTTTTTCATGTGTTGCTGAGGCAAATCGCAAGGTAAACTATTAATATGGCTATTCTTAATATATCAATAGACCAAATCCCCTTCCCCACTGAGAAATTTCTACTACTATACCAATGAAATTGTATTTTTTCTTGAAATGACAAGGTATATTTGTGATACATTTGCATATTTTTGACACACTAACATTTAAAATTCTCAAAAGAGAATATGAGTAAAGGTTAATCTGAGGGTGAAGAAAGTGGCTTTTGTGTTTTAAAATTAATTATGGGCCCCATTTTACCTTTTGTTTTGTTTTGAGTTTTTAAATTTATTTTTTGGGATTTTTAAAACATGCGTATCTTTGTTTACCCTGCAGTTTGCTACATGAGGTAAAATGGATGCATTAGTAGCACAGCATTCTGCTTAAAGAGTTTCCAGATTATGTACTAGCCCCTGCACGGCTGAAAGTGCCTGTAAGGCAGGCTTCTGTAAAGTCATGGTAAGTGAAGAGCCTATGTCCTAATGCACACTGTAGTTTGATCATCATTCTCTACTACGGAGAGGTACACTCCATCGTTGAGCAGTGCACAGCAACTGCATGTATAGGTGGAAAAAGAGTGTGTATTTCACTTCAAAGTACTTTGTGTTGACGTTTTTCTGTTGCAGCTGTATTTTTCACCATAATGTCAATGTATGTCATTGAGACCTAGAATGACCCTTGAAAAAAGGAGAAATATTTCTCTTTTACTATGGCACTAACATTTTGCTTAAACACTTTTCCCCTCCAACAGAATGGTTAAACTGAAACACTTGAATATACCATTTTTTCTAATAGACAAGAGGGACAAAGAGGGACTTAAAGAAAATGACACATTCCCTCTGGTCAAGCTATCTTAGTCAAAGGAACAATATGAAGCTGGAGAAAATGTGGATGCTGTGTGCTGAAGCAAGTCCTGCTCTGGTGAAAGAAAACACACAGGGAGTGTTGCTCAACAACATGTCCACTGTGAGATGATGTGACTGCAGAGGTCCATGAGAACCAAGGACCAGTTGGCCAATATTGCCTGTGTAAAATCAACTGACTTTGAATCACACTTTAACTGATAATCTCTTGAAGAGTTTTATGTCTATGAGAGAGGGGAGGAATCTATACAACAGGCACTTTAGTGCTGATCCCTCCCTTTTCCTCCCCCTGCTGCTTCAGCACATATTTACCTGCACTCACGTAGCTTACAGCCGTTAGAGCTGCACATCCAATTCAGATGGGCAGAATACCAACTTCATTAATGAGAAAGGGCCAAGTTACGCCACTTTGTCATTTAACCCATGGAAAGCTACAAGATACGCAGTACGTTACATAATAGAAGGGCCCTTAACTTGTTACAATGCACAAAAACAGCATGAAAGAACTAATCAGTATATACAATGGATGGCAGTTCACCCAACTGATTGTAAAATGCTGTATTAAAATGATTTAAGTTGTTACACTATGGGTAAAGTCTAATTGTTTACAGATCAGTCTTTCAGCAGCTGACTTTGATCTGTAGAATGTATACCCACTGAAAGAAAACTGAAAGAAAATAGTTAAATGTGCAACTGCACAAATATAATTCCCCACTATCAAGAGAACAAAATCTATTACCATAATTATTATATATATTAGAAAGCTATACACAAGCATGTTAATTTCACAGATTTTTTTAAAAGATTCTTAATATTTTATATAATTAGAAATACACATTTCAAAACCAAAACTTCTGCAAAGAGAAAACAGTTATCTTAATTAGCAAAGCATGGAGTTCCTCAAGGCTTAGGGTAGTGCTTTCTATACAGAAAGTCCTTTTTGTTTGTTTCTTCAGGACTGCTTAAAAGATTAGCAAAGCTATCAAGGAAAAAAGAACAAATTTTGGCTTAAGGGAACTACAAAAGCCACAAATGCTTTGCAAACTCTGTCTTTTTAATATGAAAATAAGCAAAATGTAATGTACATATTTTTATACTTTTATTTAATAAGTGATGCAGACCCAGAATTTTTGAAATTAAATATGTCAGCCCTCGAACTCAACATTTCTATAAGTATGGTCCTCTTGAAATGGTTTGATCCTTTTAAACTGAGTGCCATACTCTAACAAAATGCCTGCATGTTTGTGAGCATTTTCAGTATGTTAGGTGACTCAGTCTCTTTCTAGCATCAATTCACGGCCACCCAACTGCTGGATCTGTCAAAACATCTGTACATTTTCTATATGTTGCATAACAGCTGCTTTCTCTCTCAGTAAAGATCTGCCATTTCTGGCAAATGTTTTCATTTTGTCTATTTACATGTAAATAACGTTGAACCTGCAACATGACACTATCTATTGTAACATACATTTTGCAAGGGAGCACAACAGTGAAAAGAAGTTAGCCTTAAAATCTATTTTGTACAAGTGTTCTGTTGTACAACTCAAGTGCTAAGCTTATCTCAGCATTTCTGTTTATCCTTATACTGCATCACTGAGGCAAGTTAAAAGTACTTTTACAAAACAGAGTACCTGACTTTTTTTCCACACACGGCACATATAATGCATATCGACCCTTCCCCTCCCCCCCCCCCATTAAGGTATAGCACACACACACTGCAAGAAAAAAAAAAAATCCCAACTAATAGATCATAATGTTATCATGTTGCCCATCCTTCAGAGAGCCGCATGCGCTTGACAGAGGGGCTTTCCCTTTCGTCCGGCGAAGGTCTGGTGAGTCCAATGGGGGAGTGGAATTCATTCCGGTGATCTTCTCGGTCACTTCCATCGTAGGAACTGCTACAGCTGCTCAAACTGTCAACAGGAGATCTCCCCGCCTCATGGCGCGTGTGCTGTTGGTATCTCGATGGTGTGGTGGTACGATCTCTAGGAGGAGAAACAGGTTCTGACTTGATGTTGAGGCTTTGAGTAGAAGGCAGGGAGAGATTTGTACTCTGAGATAAATGAGTGCTAGTGCAAGCTCTGTAGGAGGAAAGGAAACTCAGTTACAGATGGAGGAGGCATGGAGCCCCCAGATATGCACAAACACTCACATGAAACACCACTGTAAAGGCTCGCACAGGATCAGCACATGCAGAGATCATGGGGAACTGTTGTCTGAGCAGAATTCATGAGTTCCAGGAGATGACAGCACCACAACAGATGTGGTCAGCTTTAGGGGGACAAGCCCTCAGTTTGGAGAGAGGTCTTGCTCTCAATCTCCCATTTCTCCATTTATTAAGATCAAGTGTCATCAAAATTTAGGAAGGTGAGCCTTTTCATTGTTGGAACCACCTTCAGGTTTCTGTATAACAAATGTGTGTGTGTATGAATGGGCTGAGATGGAAAGCATGGACTTTCTGCTGGGTTTAATCCAATTAATTTGAATGCACGCAACTATTTTTATTGTGGTTTGTTTTGACATGTGACTTCAGATACAAAACAGAAACAAAAAAATCTGGTCTGGTAATTTTTATGCTTTTCAGAATAAAGTTGAAATTAGTAGTCCTAACATTGACATCAACAAAATAGCATAGGCAGGCAAGGATTTAGATATGATTTTAGGGTTTAAATCCATAAATCCGTAATTCAATCCAGAATGCATTTGGATAAACTACAAAAGCGAACCTGAGGAATAGTAGAAGATGACACAGGACTACACTGTTTGCCCAGAGGAAAGCCAAGCTTGAAGGATGCTACTAGCAGACAGACTGCTATTCTGAAACTTATTCAAAGGTAAGCTGTGTAAGTATTCTAAGTTTTTCTCTTTTTTTTTTTCTTCCTTTTTTGTGCATTTTTTTGGCAGGTAGTGGCAGAGAAAAGATGACACAGGCAGGGAGAAGAGTGAATACTGAGAACACACTTTACGGGAGAAATGAGATTACTTTCATCTGCACAACATTTTGTACAGAAGCACCACCTCCTGGAAAAACCTGACTTTTCATTATTAAAACAGAATTTCCAACACGCAGTTCCCATTACGTTCCACTTCAGGGACCATTTGCTAGGCTGAAGTTAGTGTCTTATCCAAGAAACAGAATTTCAAGGTTTCTATTAATGAGTATTTATTTATACAGGGTAGGAAGGCAGTAAGGATAACACTTGACTTCACAAGATTTTAAACCTAAAGGGATATGCAGGCATTTTAAGGCAAAAAAGTGTAATATTGGGATTTGGAAGGAATTTCCAAGAATATAAAAGACACAGGTAAGTTTAGTGTAGACTTTTAACTTTACTGAAATACTCTCCCTAGGGTGTCATCGGCTGAGAGCTGAATAATATTTAAACAACATTTACTACTACTTTGATGATTTTTTTTTCTTCTGACAGATTTAAAATAAAACTGTATGGCTTCAATATTTAATAATATACTCTGATTTTAGCAGGAATTGCTGCAGTGTTTAAAAATGAATGGATCTTGTTAGAAAACAAAACAGCATGTTCTACCTCCAATTTTTTCATCAATCCTTCCTTCCTGACAAATTTGTCAAATCTGCAATGAGCCCTTTCCTAAGTTACAGAGTTCATAAGTAATAGCCTTCACAATAAAAAAATGTAAGCCTTTCCTTTTTTTCAAAGAGGATATTTTCCTTGCATTGCTTCTATAAATATTAAATTAACACATATAAGAAACTGTAAATATAAGACTTTGCCAGTCCAACATAGTGAAATATTCCAATATTCCACTCCTCCTGAAAATGTGTCAAAAACAGTCGAAAGAGAATCAAATATACATTTCTGTCCTTTTTTCTTTTTTTTTGCTTTTCATTTCCAGTAACTTTATTTTTGTGTTGCTTAGGCGGTTCTAGGACTTCATCTGAGTAAACAGAGTGAAAGTTTGTCAGTTTAGTATGATAAGATTACATATGATTTTACATGCCAAGCTTATACCTAAACCTGAAAGTTCTATAATAAATGATGGTGGAGCCTAGAGAATTGATTTTAGAAGTGTTTGATTTGAGCAAATGACATCCCCTTTGCAAAGCTTGGGATAATTAAAAAAGATAAAAATAGACAAAAATAACCATATTCAGTCAAATTTGTTCACATGGAACATACTGGCATTCTATTGTGTGGCAGCATCCAAAGGAACAAATCTACAGGGATAAACTGAATTTCCATAATACAGAGCTGGTATTGCTGTACTGGAATGTTGCCTTTTTAATAATGCTTCAAAAGTGAGTATGAGAATGCATCTCTACAGACTTTTCTACAGATTCCTTGCGATTCAGCAGCAGTATTACATAATAACCTAGCATAAAAATTAATGGCAGTTTTATAAATCCTTCAGGTTTATTTGAATTTTGAACCATCTTTTTTTGTTTTTTTGGTACATTTATAAAAGGATAAGAAATCATTTTGTTAGGTCAAGACTGAATTTCTGAATTTTAAAACAATATTAAAACAATATAAATATATTGTTGCACTTATTTTGATACATCTCTTTTTCTTTATAAATATAGCCTTTTTCTGCTGAAAGTATTTCTGAAATTTAATATATTTTTATTTGATTATAATTTGTAATTCTTCATTAACATTTTCTGAAACATTTTTATGAGCAGCTCATCTGCTTGGGAAATGTACTGTTACATACCTGTGAATGGTGAAATAATAGGTATTTAGGTGCAATCTTTATATTCTAAACAAAGGATTGACTACTATTTAGAATGGAAGGTGCACAGTAAGAAATGAGAATTCTGTCTGCTGCAAAATGATTTAATTTTGTGTATAAGTATATGTGCGTGTAGAAACAGCTGTTTTCACTTGAATGTATCAATGTATATTTTACACTGTTGCTTCATAAAATTATCTGAATTGGGCCCAAGCATGTCCTATTGTAATAATTTCAAACCTTCACTAAATTCCCTGGTAAACAAACAGGTTTTGGATATAGAAACCCTACTGAGAAACTAAAGAAAATTATTCAAAGGTTTGTGTACAACTACATGCACTGAATAAGTGTTGGGCAGTCCACTTATGCAGACATTATCACCTTTTTCCACATATTGTATGAAAACATTTCATTTTATGGAGACAGTGAAGAAAATTAGTATCTTAACTTGGCACACCAGTCCCTCCTGAGGCCAGTGTAGTTAAAATTTGGTTTTTATTCAGATTATGATGGCCACATGGAGAAATGCTGCTTCCTATCTGGTTTCAACACAGAACATCTACACAGTTCTGCTGTATGAGAAGTGGGGGAGCAAGACATTGTCATGAGCTAGGGATGATGACACCTCTGTGTGCAGCTCCTTCTGTCTGATTCTCCAAATGGTATTGAAGCTCAGCATGCACAGGTAGAAGTGCAGGTCTGAGTAAGTGATGAGTGAGGACATGAATACTGACCGTGTAGATTTTTGTAGAGGGAGAAAGTGGTCTATTGAAGGAAGGGACCCTCATGCACCTTTTCTTTTACACCCACTTTCCTAAATCAGCTTACTGCCTCACTTTATATAATTTCTCCCAATAAAATCATGTAAAGAACCATTGAAAATTCATGGTTATGTGCTAATTTGCATCTAGGAGAAGATATTTTTGACTTAGTAACAATTCAACTTCTTCCCTCTGCTCTATTTTTTTTTTTTTTTAGGTAAAAGCTAAGAGGGATTTAGGTCTTTTTTTATACTTTTCTGATCACTGTAAAAGCAGAATACGAATTTCTGTGTCAAGACATTTTGTATAGTTCTCACATGATAAGTTACACTTTTTAAACAGGATTTAAAAAAATAGCAGGAAGCTGAGTTATTAAAACATCTTGTAATAGTGGCGTAAGAAAAATAGGCTCAATCTGAAATACAGAAGGTTTTAATTCAAAACAAGGAAATTGGCAGAACTGATACAAATTCATTAAACATGATGTACCCGTTTCCAAATTTTTCAGGAAAAATAGTTTAATGGAGAATATGTATAGCTATAGTTGTCATCTAATAAAAAATAATTGTAGCTAAGTAATAATCTTTCTATATAAGGGTCACAGAACAAGTCAGCATTATCCATGAATTGGGACAACTTTTTATTCATGTGGGTAGAAGTTTGTAGAAACTTCTCTTATATAAATAATTATCTATACTGAAGCACCTTCAGATTAAATGTTGTTTCTCTCCCTGCATTCATATTTTAGGAAAGTAAAAACTTCACCTGTGGATGTTACTTTTAGATGAAAAGATTGTCTCTTAGGCTAGGAAATGTGGATGCAAGAGAACATATTCCACACTATGGATTTGTGCATAAAGTATTTTGATAATTTATTATGATGTTTGGAAAGGACTTTAGTTTTGGTTATCAGCAGTTAACTTCTAGTAGTCTTTTTGGTACTGTTCAGGCCAAATCACAAAGCTTTGGAAGGACTGATTTTCAGCAGAATTTTTGTATGGATTTTTTCCAGATGTAGATGCATTAAAAGACCATGAAAATACTATTCTTTTTTTTTAACTAAAAAGTTAAAAAGTTTGGTTTCTTTCAATGTCTCAGTCATATCTAAACAGCTTCTACATGTCTAAACAGGCTCTACATTGTTGTGCTGTTCACCAGGCTTGGCAGAAGGCCAAAAGCAGCACAGACAGGGAAAGTGAACTACTCCCATGTCCTCGTGTACTTGCCCTTGAGTCCATCGGCACTAGTGCGGCTCCTAATTGCACAGTCAACTTCAAGAACTAAGAGCTTGGTTGCAGAGATCTCCGATTACCTTCAAGATGGTTCTGACAGTGCTACTCAAATTGCTGAGGACTTATCTGGAGCAAGATAATGCATCTAATCCTGTCTTAATTCTACTATTAATCACATTCTTGTCATTACATCTTGCCAAGCAGAGCTGATTTTCACCTTTAGACTTTGTTGAAAAACAAAACCTGAAGGAGACCTGGAGTATGTCTTCCATTAACTGTTTTCTCACAGGTCTTTATAGCCTACTGTTGGCAACAAGCATCTCACTGCCAGACCTTTTCAGTATATGATCCCACTAAGCACTGAGATTTATGTTGTTGAAACATTTCTGGATGTGTTTTCTCAAGTATGTGAAGATGACTGTAATTTTGTTTCATTTTAAAAATCTTTTTGCAAATTCTAAATCAGGTTGATATACACTGGATATGTTCTACAGAATTTCAAGTTTTTCAAGTAATTCAAAAGTTAAAACAGATGCTCTTTCCTGTAGAACTCAGTGAATATAATTTTCTGCAGTGATAGAAGACTTCTCAAGAACCATCTCTGAAGCAGCTTTCATAGCTGAATTCACTTACAAATCACTGAAAGAGTAATAAGAGTAGCAACTCAGAATGTATTCCACAGCCACAGACATTACACTTTGATATTGATATGAATCAGACACAGATCACAATGCGTGACAAATCTGAAAAGGCATGTAGTTTAGGAGTTAATTTATACCTTTTTGTTTTTCTAACCAAATAGCATTATTACATTCCTTGGTATAGTACCAATTGTTTTTACAGTGATACCTAACGTGAGCTTTCAATTTATTTGAGAATTCATTATTTTAGTTGTACAGGAAGTCTGAATGCTGACCCAGAAGTAGTGCAAACTCATAAAGGAAAGTATAAGAGATAGATATTAAGACTTTTTTTCTAGCACAAGTATTTCAGTTGTATGTTTTTATGACATTTGCATCTATATATACTTGTTTATGCAGAAATGAGGTTTAAAAAATTAGTTCCTTTGAAACATTTGTATAGCTCCCCTTAAAAACCCAAATTATCAACATGGTAAAGACATTAAAATAAGTTACAAAAAATGTTCGGATAATGTAGAAGGAGAATTTTGAAGTTTAAGGTGCATTTAGAGTATTAAATTGTTCCACACTATGGCAACAATTTCTTTCAAAGAAAGAAAGTGTATATGTGGAAGACCTCTTTCACAAAAAAGGTTTTCCTTTCAAATATATATGGATTCATTTTTTTCCTCATGAATACACTCCTGCTGTTTTCAGCTTTTATTTTTATAAATAAATTTATTTTTATAAACCTTTTAAAATTCCAACATGTCTAGGCTATTGTGCCACACCAGTGCATGCCTATGGTCTTACTCAATAGAAATTGTAGATATCAAAATATTTGAAAATCATACACCTGTTCACTTAAATGAGCCCAAGAGGTTACTTGTTCAGGTGATTTCCCTGTGTGAATTTTCACACTTCTAAAGATCCTGAGGTGATTGAGCACTATGTTTCTCTGAAACTTGAATAAATATTGTAAAATTAGCCACTAGAGGGCAGGAATACATGTACTTCTTAGCACAGGCACATCACAGTGAGTTGTGTAGGCTTACATTTCTTTGGCTTAATCATGCTATTTTCTCATAAAAATCATCTCCAAATAAATGAAACTTGAATTTCAGAGCTGAGCAGAAGGGAGTATGTGATTATTATATAACGTTTAGGCTTAATCTCAGGTCAATTAATTATGTAATCTTACTTCATTAAAATATCTAAAAAATTTTCTTACTGTAAATGTGCAACATTAACTGGAAATTAAAAGCATAAATAAAAAGTATAGCATCAGTACAATATAGGTGTTTGATTTTAATAGTAAAATAAAATCTATTTAAATAAATAAAAACTAAAACATAAACACTACACTACTGAGAACATGCCACAAACACAAAATATTTCATTGCAACTCCCTAGCAAACTTTCCATGAATTACATTGTTCCAGTTTTGCAAAATCTAGTTTTTATACACAGTAGATATGTTCTGGTATGTTACCTTGACATATTTCACATTTGGAATTACTGGGGAGACTGAAGTCACTGTAGGACAGTAAAATAAAGAAAGCACTGCTTACCCCAATTGACTGAGGGCAGATGGTGGCATGTTATGTAGGTGTTGCTGTTGCCAGCCAGTCACAGAACCGAGATGAAGAGCACTGGCTGTATTAAAACCAGAGAGAGATGATATATCTGCACTACTCAGAGAATATTCTAGATTTGAAAACAGAAAGACAATAATTAAGAGAGAATTAAAGAGGAAGCAATTAAACAACAACTAGCCTAGTAATTTTCTTGTCACTTTGTAAGCCATTTAATTTTAATTACACCAATCACATTAAGTTGCAGGAGAAAAAGTAAATCTTCCTCTTCCCTCAACTCATTAACTTGGGAGCAAATAACGCACTAATAATTATTCTGTAATCTAGCAGTGTTTTACTGGGTCTGGCAGATCTAAAGCATTCTTAACCTGTAAATTCACCATAACTACAAAAGGACTGTCAAAAAGACTTGAAAAATACAACATTTTGGTTACAGTCTTCCTTGCAGAAGTCTGCAGGCAGTCTGCTTCTGAACAATATGTGTGTTCTAAACATGTGCTGGATCTATGTCACTGTGTGCACTCTGAACAGCAGCAATACACAACAGGAATTGTAGAGACGCCTTGAGGCTTGACTTCTGCACCCTCCCAGGCAGGAAGCTGTGAGAGCCAACAGAGTTACTGAACTCTGGTTGGAGATAGTGAAGCTGCTTATTTCCACTACCTCATGGCTTTAGCATGATGCACTCAACTGCATGAAATTATATCCAAGGAAGACTAAACTGTTAACTGCTTTAAGGTTGCTGGGGTTATTTATTGTGTTTTTTTGTGGGGGGGCTTTTTCTTTTAAATTTTAATTAAAGCCAATGAAATAAAGCTACCAAATCAGTTTTACTTCAAGCAAATCAGCTAACTTTGAAACAGATACATCTGAAGTTAGTGACAGGTAGAGAATAAGCAAATGTAGCGTAAAGGCATAACAGTTATGAATTTTTCAGTTTCTCCCAAAATACATTAGCTAATTCGTTAATACTGAGATAGACACTTATCAGCACTTTGCTCCCTTCCCCATCCTTTGCATCTTTCACCAATACTCACCAGTGCCATATGTTGTTGAGATGGCTGATGGGTATCCTCCCATCCCTTGCCCTGGTAGAGTAGGAGTTGCTACGGAAACCACTGGTGTAGCCAATGACTGAGCAGACTGGGAGTTATTTATCCTTTGATTCTTTTAAAGTAAGTAAAATAAACATATTATTGACCAGTTTAAAGTCAGTTGAGTGTATTTGCTTTCTGGAAATGTTTTGTGCATGAGAAATACAGGCTGTTACAAATTCCTAGAAATTAATCATTTAACATGTAGCTTTGATGAACTCTGCCAACCCTATAATTTACAAGCTTTCAAGAGACCAGTTGTCACCATAGTAACCCATTACATCAGTATCTCCTAGGTAACTGAACTAGTAAGATTGCTTTTGTTGTGGGTAGAAGAACAGATCATGTGTAAAACTAATGAAATACATGAGCTTGATTCCCATTGTTTTCCTTTTTGCTCATAGAGAAAAACACCCTACCACAAAAAACAATGAAACCTAAAAAGCCCCCAAAAAATGGAAAACCCCCAAACCCAGTTCTGCTGGGTTTTGAAAGTGAGGTGCAGCCCCAGAGTGCTGAACTCCGATCTCTTACCAGGGGATGGAGCTGTGACTACATTATTGTGCAGTAAAAAAACTCTTCAAGGCTGTTAGATAGCACAGCAGTTACACACTTATCTTTAACTCCAGGGCACTAGGTGTTGCACTGTAAGAATTAAACTAGAGAACTCTAATTATGTGAATGGCAGGAAAAAAGGACTAGAGAGCCACCAAAAAAGGTGGCTGCCATAAGTCTATGCCATCTTGAACAACATAAGTTTACATGCTCTACATGCATCACCAAAAAAAAAGCTTAATTCTAGCATGCTTAGTTTGAGTATGTGCAACAAGTGCATCTGGTCTTCTATCACTATATTTAAAAAATTGCCATGACCTTTTTGTTCACAACATAGTTATTTTCGATTTTATTTCAACCAAAACTTTACCTACGTAATAAGAATAACTGGTTTTATTTTCTTTGTTATTAAGATGAACATCATTACCACTTACCAGAAGCAGATCAACATCCTCAGACTGATTGCATAGGAAAGGAGTGTTAAAAATTAGTAAATATAAATATTTACCAGGAGGCAGGTTTTAGCTTAGAAAATATTTTCATATCATAGGGGCAGCAAATAAACACCTTCTGAGGGTATCCTGGAAAAAATACGCCTCATAGATCTCTTTTTTCTCCTCCTTCTAATGGACTGTTTGACTCAATTGTACAAACAACCTATCCAGTTTTCAGCACAAGACTTTCTTCAAGAATTCATTTGTCTTCCACAGTCCCATTGTTTGCAGATTGTCATGCTGTACCTAACCCCTCACAGAGTCCCTTGGAAAATATAATTTTTTAGGGGCTTGGAATAAATAATTTGATGCAGACAGCTTGTCACTGCCATGATCATCTTTGAGTATTGCCCTGTAGGACTATTTGTCACTTTATGACTTAGGAGACAGCATCACATTTATGGACAGTTTTAGTTTGATGATTAATTTATTTTGCATCAAGCTGAAGAAGCAAACTTGGAAGTTGTTTTAATAATGTTTTTTATAAAATAGAAAAGTGCATCACTTAAATGACTATATTTTTAAATTAAGTTCACTTTTAATGTTAAATCACTCAAAACAGCTTTACTTGGAAACACTAACAAACTTCTGAAAAGTAAGTGCAAGACACGAACACAATACGTTCCCAATTCAGCCTTCTAGCATAGTATGTTGCCTAAATTTTACTAGTCCTGGCAGGAGAAACAGAAATTTCAAATTCCTTTTTCTCTTCCTCTGTCTATTTACTACCTCTTATCATTACAAAATTTGGATCTCACAGCGATAGAGCTCAAATTAATTTATTACTGTTAATATGCCATCTGCTAAGAGTCTGTGTGGCTAAATATTTAAGAAAAATGTAATAGTTAGAGATGCTCAGGGTTTAATTTAGCCTTTATAACAGCCTCAGGAAAGTACTGGGAGAGAGACTGCAGAAGGTGAGGCTGTGCACAGTTAGGACACAGTTCCTATTTTGCAACTCAACAGACAAAAAGTAGGAAGTAAATAAGACTTCAAAAAAACAACCAAAAACAATCAAAGCGGCTCAGCCTACCTCCTCAGCTTGGTGTCAAGCCCTAGTTAGAAAAACCAAACAATCAAGAATTTAGTTTCCTGAGCCAGCCTTGACATTCCTAGATAACTCTTATCTGAAGTAGATAAAAAGAAGAGCTTTGAAAATGCATTACCACTGATGGCATGTTACTTTTGCTGCCTGGTGGAATAAGCACACGGAGGTCTGGTTTACGGTTGTTCATTCCCAAATTCATTGGAGGTGGAGATTTTGCTTGCATATTCTTGTTCAAGTTGCCAGGTGAGACCAGCAGACCTGGTGAGTTGCGGGGGTTTCCATATCCATTTCCTGTTAAGATAAAAACAAGAGGGAAAAAAAAGAGTGAGACAAGTCTAATGAAGTAGACTGTATCTTTTAAGCCCTTCTAAAACTGTGAAATCAAAAACTCAGGGTAGATATCTGTGTCATGAATCTTAATAGGAAAATACAACATGTGCTATATTTGGAACAACTGGTCCAACGGCAGTTGACAATCTCTGTGATGTCCGAAATTAACTTGATGATACAATTTTGTTTACAGCACTGTGGTATATAGCACAATATACTGTGCCATTGTAGCAGCCAACATCTGACAAGAGTCAGGAAAGTCAGATAATTTAAGGGCATAAAAACTGTCAAAGCTATTTCATATTTTCTTGACATCTACAGAAGACTGTGCCTTTTGTGATTCAGCCCTTTGCAGGTCATGATTTTTTTTTGCTTTTAAACAAAGGATGCGTATAGCAAGGCTATAACTTCCACAGAAGGATTCATAAGCTCTATTGGCTCTTATTCACTACACTTCTTGGACCTAGTTCTGTAAGCACTAAAATCAATGGAAGCAACATCATAAGATTATTGGAAACCACCACCATATCTTTCATCATGTTCTCTCTTATGCAGGGCCCAGGAACAATTCTGACAAGCAAATGTTTCCTTTATCTTTTTTAGAAACTCATTATCTTTTTTAGAAACTCAACTCATTGCATTGACAACTATGGGTCCATAAAGTTAATGACCTGTTAATTCCATTATTTCATTCGCTGATTTCACCTCTTACCCACATAAAATCTAGGGAAAAGGTGACTTTTTAGGGTAACCTTGAAATTCTGTCTACACAATCTCAGGAGAGGTACAGAAACTGCACAGACATAGAGAGGGAATAGCATGAAAATTAGTATGGAAAGAGAAAACTTTTACCTCAGGTAAATACCAAAGAAACAAATGCTATGGAAGACTTTCTTTTCTGAGCACAGCTTTTGTTCATGAGCTGCAACACACAGCCTAGAATTTGTGTGAGAAGATAAACTAGTCAGTCAGTGAGGCAGAGCCCTCTGGGTCAGAAACACTGGAACTCCAAATTTCCTTTGTTTTCCCAAAGTCAGTGAAGACCACAGTATCTCACCCCATCCTCCCCAGTGTGAAATGGTGTTTACAGCTCTAAAGAACAAAAATAGATTATGGAACTAAATTTGATAATGTCTATAAGGTGGGCATAAAAATGACAGTACATGTCAGCAATTTGCTCCTCTGTTTGGGATAATGATGTGTGTCTGAGCTTGACTAAGATTTTCAAGATTTTCAAGATTTTTAATCCTCAAGCACATCAGCCACTTGTACTTACCAAATCAAAAAAATCAATGGAAATAAAATTTGTGAAAGCCTATTAAATATAAAAACACCACTTCAAGTTTTGGAAGACTATGAACTGTGAACACTAGTATTATGGCAAAAGAAAATTATCAAAAACTGCTTGAATTCTGTACTTGTCAGGTACCTTCAGTAGCTAGTCTGATGTGGTTTGTTTTTTCTCATAATTTCTATTATCATGATCTCTAAGCCTCTGCAATATTTTGAAAATTTAACAGCACTCAGATCACTACTAATATTCTGTATTGAAATGCTTTTGGAGATTTGGGACTAAAATATTTTTCATAGTTAATCTTGTTGTTTATTTCTTTAATAGTATCATCCAGTAAGGAAACAAAATGAGTTCTGAAATGTATTTTAGATTTTCCAAGCAAATTCAGCTGAGTGCTTTCAAAGGCTTTTCATTTTGTACCAGTAGATTTTTTTTCTGAAAATGAACAATTGTCCTCAACATAAATGAGCTATCTATTATGCTCTCATTGATGATATGTGTTGTTACAGGTGGTGAAATTAGAATATTTTGTGTATATTTTGAATATACAACAATATTTTCTACCAGAAACCGCACTGCATTTTAAAGAAGTTAATCTTTTACAAACTGAATACTGAAAATTGAGACAACAGAAGAAACTGAAGCAGTAGTAGGGTTTCTCTGGTGTCAGGAGGTATTTTACCAGCAGGATGTAAAACTGTCAGTGAAATCTGTCATATGACAAGGATTTGCTCAGAGAGTGGCAATGGAACTGTTTGAAGCAGCACTGAGGTTTCTTCAATTCTACAATATAAGACCTATAATATATAGCAAAATGGATTCCACTGTACTCTACATATTTCTAGTTGTGATTTTTAGAGAATAAATCTCCTTACAAGAAAGAACTCCCATTTTCTACATAAGATTTACTTAATATTATATACAATTAAGAAAGTGCTTAGGGGAAAGCTTCTCTATAAAGCTTTATTCTTCAGAAACATTCATCTGACCTTTACTGACGTGAAATAGTTTGAACAGTTATTACATTTATATTTTAAAAACATCAAATTCTTTTAAAGAGCTACTGCAACAATTTCTTTACCAGCAGATTTCTGCTGTCCATGGCATATTATGCCTTTTAGCATTTTGAAGCCATATAATAACAGTTTCTCTTTCCAGTCACCAAACTTATGCTTTTGGTTTAGTGAGGATTCAGGAATGTCAGACTGTGGATCTTAAACCAATAATACAGAAACCCATCATTTGGAAATCAGTGATGAATGCATGCATGTGATAAAAAGATAAGAAGAGTCTGCATGTAAACCAGTCCTTTAAACAGTACCTGGTTAATTCAAGAGGGCTGTGGCCTGCTCTAAGGCAGCTCTGCCACCTTCAGATAAATCCACCAAAGAGAATGGCCTCATTTACATTCAGAGCCAAAAAAAAAGCGTAAGACTTCTAATGTACAAATTAAATCTTCTTTCATTGCTATACTTTAAAATTGCACTCTGCCTGGGCAATTATCAATTTAGATGTGACCATAGGCAGAATATTTCATTCTGCTATCCACCTGAAAGCACAAAAATTATATGTCATATACGAATGGATTTCCTGATTATAGATCGTAAGAATGGATTTTAAAGCAAGTTGGCTTTACATTTTTATTTGATTAAAAGCCATTTTTTTAATGAAATAGAACATTTTAAACATTACAAATGCATTCTATAAGGCATAATGAAAACAATGAAAATAGAAACAGTGGATGCACAAATTTTAAAGGGTGTATGTCAGAATTTGTAAATTTATGGCATTTTTAAATCGACAAATTTTCAGAAAAAAATATTTTTCCTTGTATTGTTTGTTACACTGACTTGTAAGAGTAAAAATATTTTATGCAGAAAAGAGCTTATTTCTAGACAAGCTAGTGGAGCAGCACATGCCATGAAATTCAGTGCCAGACTTTGTATTTGGACTATTGGTAGAATGTAAACACAAATGCTTTTTGAGCACAGAACACTCCTCTTGGACATACTCTCATATTTTGCATTTAGGCACAAGTGCCATTGACTGTAGAATGAATTCCGTCCAAGTACAAACTACATGATTAACCTCTTTAATTTCACTTTTCAAAAAACTCAGAAAAGTTATTTTTGTGCACTGATAGATACTCAATCAAGAATAATTATTAAGAAAATCCATTTAATAATGAAAAAAACTACATTTTTAACTGAGCTACAAATTCCTGTAATACTGTCTTAAGCATTTTAATTTAAAATTTTAAAATTTTAAGGATACCAGAAGGGCACAAGCTTAATCAGGACAGAATAGAGAGCAAAGTTTACTTCTTTCCTTTCATCCCCTATTAGTAACACTAATACATTTAAAGTTGATGGTCATTGATGTTTACAGGGGTTGCAAAGTGGCTGCAATTCTTAATATTCTGAGAGTTAGGACAATAAATCTATACTGAGCAATTAGCCACGAAACTTTCCACATGTTAAGGCAACACAAATGACAAGAGAGTAACTCTTTTCCTTATCTCTCAACATTCTTGAACATAGTTTTAATAATTCAAAGTCTTGAAGTCTTGAAAAATTTGAAAATTTTAGGACTTTCTTGAACATATGAAACTGTCATGTTCCTACTTGTTCCTTTTTTTCCCCCTTTTTTTGTGATTTCAAAGATATAGAGATATACTGAATGAAAAATCCTCTATGGTAGCCTATGAAGAACTAAATTGGAAGAAAGAACAAGATACACAAATTGTGTGTCCTTTATTTGATCTCTCATTTGTTTATTCTAGTGTTTTTCACTGATATTGGCTGAGAATTTACAAGATCCTTAGGAAACTGAGATTAATTTTAACACAAAATGAACTTTCAAATTCTTGAAAGATTTTTAATAAATACTAATGCTCATTTCAAGTTTCCAATAAGTGTATGATTTTACTTGTGAAAACTTTCTTATTTCTTCCAAGATGCATATATACATTTGATTTCATGGATGATTCCTACTTCCTATTTGGTTATACTAAATGCATATTTCACATATATGACATTTTGACTGATCACCAAGCATCTCAAAAATAATTTTAAATACAGAATTATATATATAAACATGAGAGCAAAGTATTCTGCAAATTATCTCTACTTCAAAATAGATGCATATGTATGAAAGAATCAATAAAAATTTTGCCAAATTTGTATCTAGTTTTTCACTGTTTTCTCAGCTTATTATCCTATTTTCTGAAGGAGTGGTAATTGTTCTTAATAGTAATTAAAAGGTAATGAAAAATTTCCTTTTCTCTCTTACTTTATTTTTTTTTCCATAAACACTGAAACAGGCTATGGTTTATTACCCAAAATAAAAAGATACCAACAACAAAGAACTAATGCTAGGAAGTTGTACTGTTGCTCACCTAAAAATAATTTTAAAAAGAAAATTCTTACTCATATACATACATGCTCATCACATTTCACAGCAGACAACTGTTACTAACTGCAAATGGGAGAAGAAAACCAATCTGCTGCTACTCTCATCCAGAAAAAAAGGAAACCTTCACTTTTAAATAGCTGCCCATTCCCACTACATTCGACTAATGGACCTTCTCAACTGAATTGTGGGGAGTCAACTCATACAGATGTGGTATTAAAAACCGAATAACTTCATGTGGAAGAATTCTCAAACATCCTGTGAAAATATTAGCTTTTTTTTTGGGAGGGCTGAAACAGGATGACAGTTCAGAGAACACACAGACTTTTGGAAGAATGGGAGGAGAATAAGAAGAAAACTATCTCAATGACTCTTTGTTACTTTTAAAACTAACCACTTAGAAATAATATAAATATACGGTAGAGTTTTCTACATGAACAGAGGTCTGAGCCATCTCTCTTTAACTCACCCATTCTTGCCATGCAGGTTCTATAACTGTCAGTGGGAACTTGCTCTTTAAGTTAAAAAAGATGAAAAAGGCTCTGATGGCACTGCAGTTGTCCTGCGTGTAGGAAAGACCATGAGAACAAAAAACTGACCTGTGCATCACACCTCATGCAAACACTTCACTGCTGAGTCAAGTGCATGGCAAGCTAACACTGTGGATATGTTTTATTGCTATAATAAGAGCTGTACTTAAATGTTTCTAAATTAGTACTTCCAGTAAGTATTCTCCCACTTTAGGAGTTCACACCTTAAAAAAAAAAAAAAAAGTAAAGCTGGCACCTGACTTTTTGAATTAGCCTGTGGCTACCCACACAAGCAACTCTGAGAAACCCTTCAAAACAATTTTTAATTGCAATTAGTCCTCCCAAGTTGCAGGCAGATATTTCATCACATGGACTCCCTCCTTGCAATCCTTGGAAAGAGGGGTGTTTGTCATTCACAATGAGAGTCTGTGGTAAGTTATACACTTAGAGAAGGGGGAATGTGCTTTCTTCTTCAAGGATGATCATCCTTATTCCTTCCTTTCTCCTTTCCTTTCCTTTCCTTTCTCCTTTCCTTTCCTTTCTCCTTTCCTTTCCTTTCTCCTTTCCTTTCCTTTCTCCTCTCCTTTCCTTTCTCCTCTCCTTTCCTTTCTCCTCTCCTTTCCTTTCTCCTCTCCTTTCCTTTCTCCTCTCCTTTCCTTTCTCCTCTCCTTTCCTTTCTCCTCTCCTTTCCTTTCTCCTCTCCTTTCCTTTCCTTTCCTTTCCTCTCCTTTCCTTTCCTTTCCTTTCCTCTCCTTTCCTTTCCTCTCCTCGCCTCGCCTTGCCTCGCCTCCTTCTCCTTCTCCTCAGTGAAGAAACAGAGCAATAGATGATCCAAGTTAAGGTCCTGTTTGTGATTTTTCAGTCTTGCACTACAATTATTTTTGCCAGGATGCTTATAATCTAATGTCCAATCATAGAATCTTATTATCCGCTTTCATAATTATTTAATGGCATCTCATATCAGGAATCTCAGATCACAAAACTTTCATGCAGAAACACTGTGTTTCTGATATCTTTACTTATGATTGTATTGATTAATTTATTTCCCTTTCCACTATTTTGTTCTAACACCTTTATCAATAGTTATGCTCTTTTCAGAACCTTTATATTCCACATTATCTTGTTTTGATTGAAGCTTCAGCTAATCAAAACAGTGACTAAGTTGAACCTATTGAGAAAAATCACTTATTTATACAGTGGTCTTCAGTTTTGTGTTTTATAAATATTACATGTCTGTAGTTTAAACACATGGGCACTGTTCTATGAGCAACAGGAATATATTCTTTCTGTCACAGTTTTGTAAGGTCCAAACCCCAGTGATCAGAGATCATGGCTCTTACCATGTGTCTTACCATGGTAAAACAGGTGTCCTGCCCCTAGCACTGGTCTTGTATGCACTGCCATGAGGACATAGCACAGTGCAATGTCCCTGACCTTGCACAGTGCTTCCTCCTCACTCTCACTTGACATTTGCAAATGTTAAGTCCATGTTCTGCACTAGGAATGCACTAGTCTTCCACACTAATGTGTAGTCTAATAGGAGACGTCAGTGCCTCTCCTATTAGTGATGAGGTGGTTGTCTGAAACTTAGCTTCCATTACAGCTTTTCCAAAATATTTTGCTTAGATCTCCGACTTACTGGCATAGCCCTGATCTCCTAGCATGTGAACAGCTCATATGTGGCCTTCCCCTGAGATCTGAGATAACCATCTACCCTAAATATGTTTTCAGGACTTAACCATGATCTTATAAGTACAGTAGTTGAAATTCTAGTCTCTTTCGTCCCTGTAGTCCATTCTAGTCCTGTTTATGCAAAAAATGAGAGGTTTTTTTTTTTTTTTAGTATGTGTTGTTTCAACATTGTGAAAATTGAGAAAAAGAAAGCAACACCAAAATGTGACTTATGTCAAAGAGAAAACTATATTGCTGAAAAATATATTACTTTCTGAAGATATATAGGAGAAAAATACATTCCTGGGAAGAAGAGAGAACTTATCTCTTCTGACTGCCAGAAAGAGACTTTTGAGAAATCATGACACGGAATCACAGAATGGCTTGGGTTAGAAAAAACATTTAAATCACAGAATCACAGAATCACAGAAATTCTAGGCTGGAAGAGATCTGTAAGATCATCAAGTCCAACCCCAAACCCACTGATAAGGGCAGGGACACATTTTGCTAGAAGTTATTCAAAACTCCATCCAGGGTGGCCTTGAGCATGTCCAGAAATGGGGCACTCACAGCCTCTCTGGCCAGCCTGTGCCAGAGCCTTACAATCCTCAGTCAAAAATTCCTAGTGAATACCTAATCTAAATCCGCCCTGTTTCAGTTTGAAGCCATGCCCCCTTTGTCAATCATCTGCTTTTGACAAATTATTTGTTGATGACAAATTATTTCCTTTCTGGGCTGTTTGAAATCAATTATCATTTGAGGAAACTGATTTACAGTGAAAAATATTTCAAGACAAGTATAATTCCAATTATAAACAGGATGCCTTATCTGACAAGTTACCTAACCCATCCCTGTCTCCTTTAGCTATTACTGTGAGATTGCTCCAACTGTTAGTGCAGGAAAAATGAAATTGTAAGAGGTTTGGAAGACAAAGGGAATCATTGGATTCAGTATCTTAATTGGTGGATCACAAGTTAAAGGGCAGGGGTCATGTTAACTTAATATTGACAGGAACTTCTGTGTGGGGCTGCAGTCACAACTTCAGGAGGTAAAAAGCATTTCTTGTTTTCTTTGTCATAGCAAAGTCCTTGCTCCAGTTCAGATCCAAGAGGCATCAGCTTTCAGGACTCAGGACAGGCATGAAATACAGACATTTTCTAATTTACAATGCCTTCTTCTATTTTATGAATTTGAACAAGAATATGTACTGCAGTGTGCAACAGAAGTTGTATCTTAGTGAGTAAGAATGCAGACAGAAAAAACAGTGAAATCCCTGTCGCATTTTAAAAAAGCATAAAATTCCCCTAGACTTCAATTGGAAAGGGATTTTATCTAAAGAACACAAATTAGTCTTGAGGAACATTTGAAGCTTCTTGTAATAAAGAAGTCAACTATGCCTGTGTTTAAGATCTCATTTACAAAGAACAAGTTTGTATGACTCATTTAACTGTTCATTACATGTGAACTTAGGGCTCTTTCCTTTTCAAACCTTTCAAGCTGTCTTTTTATAAAAACAAATATTGAGACATTGTTATTAGAGACAGAGACTACCTAAATGTATTACTAATTCAACACTTACACATCAGGTAGAAGCTTAATAAAGGCCAAATTTTTACAGATTTTCATTGAAGTCTACTGAGAGTAGGCTTGCATTGATCTCCTCTTTGGTAAGCTAACTCAGCTAACATGAGTTAGCTGAAGACAGACAACCTTTGTATATGACACCCACTGCAAGATTTTAGGAATTTTTCATATGAAGAGCAGCATCCAGCCTTTCAGGCTTATTCTCAAAGTTTCAGTGATAATGACTTTCATGTGCTGTTACTTGGAATTGGAGTTGGAAAGGCATGTGTTGACTGCCTACATAGATATGAAATTCAGTAGATAGACTATTTCTTTCATACTATATATTAGACCTTGTCAAACAAGTTTTAGTGTTCTGCTAGCTTTGACAAAATCTCCTACCTGTAGGTACTTCCCTTAAAACAATGAAGGAAAAAAAATTATCTATCTATCTATCTATCTATCTATCTATCTATCTATCTATCTGTCTGTCTGTCTGTCTGTCTGTCTGTCTATCTATCTATCTATCTATCTATCTATCTATCTATCTATCTATCTATCTATCTATCTCTCTCTCTCTCCATCCATCCATCCATCCATCCATCCAACCATGTATTCATGTCTAGGTATATAGATATATATTCTTATGTGGAAAAAACCTTGGATGAGGAACACTTAAAGGTGTAACACAAGTAGAAGGAAAACCAGAGCAATCACATTTTTAGTTTCTTATCCCATTCCATGGTTTTAAGTCAACCTGCAAATTTTTGAATTCTAATTGTTTGGATTTGGCTCTATTGCATCACAAAGTTTGTTATGAATGACTGTGTGTCCTTTCTTTTGTGCTATGAGATTCCTTGGACAGGAACTGTTTTTTACTTCTGTACCACATTTTTGCCTAGTCTTTGGGCCAGAAGTCTGTGGATTATTGCACTCATCAAGTAATAAGGGACAGACAACAATTTATCACGCTCTCTGTGGCAAAGCCAGTTACTGTCTTACTAATAAGTTGCCCATAAACTGTGGTTTGAGAAATATTTCTCCAAGCTCATTTATTTACATATTTCACACTTGAAGTCTAAGAATCACATTCTCTTGACTATACCAAGCATGATTTCAGGGTAGAGTGAAGAATATTTATGTAACATTTCAATTTCTTTAAGAAAATGAAATTTGTTTGTTTACTTATATTTATAGTTCCAAAAGTCTTTAATGCAGCTAGATATCTTTGAAATCATTGCTTATTTTTGGTACTGCTGATCAGCTGAATTGGGCAGAGTGCACATCGTTTTACTAAACCACTCTTTGAGGATATACCGTCCAGATTGCCTCTACCCTGAGGGGATATAACTTAAAAATTTCTACTATTACACATATTCCCATGTGGCTTGAAATACTAGCAGAATATATAATATATTCACCCACAGTCAGTACACCACCAAGGAAAGGAAAAGGAGAATGAAAGCACTAGAAAATTATGATACTGGCTGGCACTTCAGGAACTCAGCCTTCAGAAGATGAGAAGGCAATTGTTGACCTGTGGCTAATTTCCAGAAGGAAATTACTTGCTGCAAATTCATAGATAAACATAGGATTTGGTTATTAAAAAACATGGGATAAAATTTTCAAAATGCAATGCTGATCTATTCAGTTTCTAGCACTTTTTAATAACAGATTTAAAGGTAGTTTGAAGATGTTAGATTGAAAGACAGCAAGTACCCTGACAGCATTTGCAGAACCCCAAAAACTTTTGAATAACTTTCTCCTTTAGTTTAATATTAATGTCAAGTTGGGGGCAGTGCAGAAATTGAATAGAGAAACAAACATTACAGATATACAGAAATAAACAGCTGAAGTAGGTATATATTTTATTATACCTGTCATGGATTTAAAAATTGAGATGGGAATTTTCCTTTGATTTTATTATTTACAGTTGTTTTAAGTCTATAGAAATGCCGTTGATTTAAATTGGCTCATTCCATTAAAAGGAAAACTTTATTACGAAATACAAAATATCTTTCTCTGAAAGCCATACCAAAGGAAAAATAGAACCCAGTCTAAAAGGAGAACTCACTTCGAAAATCAAAAGTTCAAACTAGAGATGCAAAGAAAGACATCCTCCAATACTGTTCTATTTTAAAACTTTAAAACTATAGAAAAAAAATTAGTTTTCTATCAAACTTTCAGCATAAACAATAAGCCACTGAAGAAAAAATTGAGTTCAGATATTTGACAGTACTAAAACTTCACAGGCACTTATTTGTGTTCACGTTGCCTTTAAGAGATTTTGTTAAAGACTACAGTCTGTTAAAATTAAAAGAACTTCACATAGTCTATTATGTAAACAGGTAGACACATCATTTAGCCTTCATATTAGTTATGCAGTAAATGAAAATGGATTTAGAGTATGTCTATTAGGGTTCAAAAAGTTCTTGTTCTGTCTTTCAATCAAAAGCCTCTGTTTTGAGAGAACAGTGCCAAAGACATTGCTGTATTTGTAATTTAGCAATGATATGGAATGTGAAGATCAGTTTTGTTGGCAGTTGCTACTATCATGTGATAAAACTACTCAATCAGTGTTTAGCTGAGAACAAATTTACTCTTACAAATCTGAGACAATCTTGGTTTACCTTAAAAATACTATACATGGTAATTAGTTGTGTAATATAATAAAGAAGTAGTCAGCTTATTAAGTTCTATTTATGTCTTAGGTTAACTCCCAAGGTAAATTGTGGATGATTCCAGGGTTACTACTTGAAATAATCCAAACCAATGAAAAAAAACTTCTTTAAACACTGTCTTAAATAATTATTTTCCATTTCTGGTATTGCAGTAATAATGAAATTTATTTTGGTGCAATTTATTGAAGTAGTGCACAAACTGAGGTCTGGTGCTAGTAACAAAAAGTAGTTTCATTTTATAGTGGCAGAAATGAAACTATTTAGACTCTTTTCCTTGGAGTATATTATTTTGAATATATGCTATTTTTTCACATTATGGAAAAACACAAATTCAGAAGGTTCTAATTTGGCCAGAAATACGAAACCAAACATGACTATGCCACCAGCTTCTGAGATGCCAGATGGAAGAAAACACACAGGTTTTTGTTTCTTGTGAAAAATGATGAAAAAAGAGAACTTTTGATGTTAATTCTTCACCTTAAAGAAAGATGACTGTCCAAAATAGTGCCATTGTGGAATGATACAACTAAGACAGAGGATTGAACCTTATAGTGACCGTTCCATCCTCCTACAGCCCTTTATCTAATTCTTCCTATTGTTCTACTTTAAAGAGATTTAGAAAACATTTCTTTAATGACATTTAAAACTTTTATTTTCCAATAAAGAACAAAGACTATTCCTGTAATTAAATATTTATGATGTAGTCTTAGCAATGTTCCTTATATATATGCCCCTCAAATAAATTGCTTACTCTAAAATTGTATTGCTTGAGGGCTTAATGCAAGTCCTTAATTTTTGATTAAGTCCTTAATTTTTTATTTGATCAAACCATTGTCTTCCTATGCTTAAATATGTTTTTAATATATTTCCAAAACCCCACATATTTAGAAAGAATATAAATTTTCAGCTGGTGTAGTGATACACAGATTTTATTAAGACCAAGGATTATTAACAGAAAGGCACATGCAGATGAATTTTTATTTTAGTATGCCCCTCTTTTAAAATAACACACTGCCTTCTCTACTAACTGCTTTTCAGCATCTATTTAAAGGAACGGGAGACTAGTAACGAGGTGATGATATTTCTAATTGAGCCAGGAGAGGGAGCCCCTTAATAGGAAGATAATTCCTATGTCCATCCCGTTGCTGCTCTTCCTGAAGTTCTGATCAAGCTTAAAAGTAAGATGAAATGTTAACACTGCAGAATGAATATTTCTTTAGCTCTGTTTCAGAGGTTAACAGGGAACAATGAACAAAACTATAATTTTCTGTCACAATTTTTTTTTTTTTTGAGAACAAAGGAGACTTATAGTGAGGTTTCAATGGTCTGCCTTCCCTACTCTAAAATTAGTACAAAAGGACTCCCTAAAGCTTTAGTATATGTACCAGAAACTGCCTTTCTGGTACAGGGCTGTGCAATTCTAATTGTACTGTTAATGCATCACACAAATATCTGTGACTCATCTATGTGTGAAAATAAAAGGGGAGTGGAGATCCCTAATTCAGGCTGAGAAAGGACTAGGGAGAAAAATCCTAAAACATTATATAAAAAATTTCTTTATAAGTGATTTTAACAGAAAATATTGGAATTGCTATTTATATCAGCTTTGATTTATGGTGCACAAAATGGATCTTCCAACGATTTCTCCATACAATTCTCCCTGAGAGCAGTTACCCCAGCAAAATGTCATGCTTTACCACTCATTTGTTTTCAATGAACATACATGTTCTCAAACGGCAAAAGTAACTTTGCCATTGTCTTTTGTAATCTGTATTTGTCATAATGCAACATTGCTGATATTGCTAACAAATCACTGAGTTTACTGAGCAAAGGGGACTACTCTGACAACATTGCCTTGATACCACAGATCTCAGCAAGTACAGTTCTTGGTAGTTCTAAGGGAGCAGGACTAAATGGCTTATCTTTTTCTCTGCCTGGGTATTTTGAAAATACTTTACCTGTTGTGTATCAAATCAGTTAAGCAGTTAAGCAGATACATATGGCAAAGCTGATGTTCATTACTAATTATTTAAGTAAATGCTAACAGATTTTGCTGACTAGCAATGGTCTTAAGAGCAGGGGTTTGAAATTTTTGCTGACCAGCAATGGTCCTAAGAGCAGGGTTTACACACAGTACGTTGAAGTACAATGAGCAACTCACAATTAAAATCTTTATTCAAGCTTAATTAATAAAATGAAGCCCCAATTCCACTCAAGTGATGGCAGACTTTCCCAGGATGCAAAAAGGATCAAAGTTTCTCACACTGACTCCACCAGGAGTTTTTTTCGAACAAGGCAAAGCAACGTACCCAACAGTTTTTATGGAAAGGCTAAGGTGAAGGAAATCAGACATTTGTTCCTGTGGAATTTATTGAGTTGCCAGACTTTTGATGCTGCTGGAAAACAAGTCTCTTTCTACTAATAAGAAAAGCACAAATATCAGTGAATGCTCCACAACCCAGCAGAGTGAATTAAAAATTGCTAATGGATTTTTACTATCCCCTCTCCAAAAGGGAGCTATTTTAGTACTCAGCTACTGAGTTTTAAAGTTTGAGCTTTATTCACTTGGAAAAACAAATATAAATTCTCCTCTCTTTACCTGCACTGGTGCCTGCACCGGTTGCAAGGTCCCCACCCATCAGGCCACCTAGGGGTTTGAAATGAAATGTAAATGAGCACAATAAATTACAACACTCAAACATTCAAAATACTTTCTCTACCTTCAATCACCCTGTTGTAGTACCCATCATTTCTTTCCTCTGACTTCAAGACGCAGTTGAATCAGACCCATAATTATGAAATCATGGTGTTTAATGTTACCTGTATAAGACACTTGCCTTTCAAGGACAAACAAAATACAGAGTACCCATAATTTCCTTATTTTAGTTTCATGCTTCCACAGCATGTCAAAAATTATGTTTAGAAGATATGTATAGTACTCCTTCATTTGAAAACTATCTTTAGTAGAATGCTAGTCAGAAAAGGAAAGGACTGGGAGGAAGAGGCTGAGGATTCCTGGAGAAGAATGTAACTTAGAATAAATAAATACATATAGATTTTAATTTCCTCAGCCTTTCACAGACATTCACACTAACGATTTTTAAAACTTCTCTTAGCACTTGGAGACCTCAAATGGTTCTTTGAACCTGGTATACTTAAAGATCTTGATGTTGCCGGAGGCAGACAGATTGAAACAACCTAATCCCCACTTACCCTCATCAGAGATGAGCTCTCATCATCGCCAGAACAAAGTACAACCCCTTGCTATGTAAAGCACTGAAGTACAGAGCTCAACTAACATTAACCCATCAAGGAGCTTATGAATGAATCAATAAAAATAAATTGTTCATTTAGCATGTAGACTGATTATTTAAGTAATGAATGTACTGATTTACTTCAATTTTTTTTGCATTGGCTACATTTTCTTCCCTGCTTTATGTTGTAATGAGCTCTTGCATGAATTACATAGATAAGCTGTCTTTTTAGGAAAAAGCATGCTGTCTGCCCTTCTGTCCTTTATTGACTTTATTGACTTCACTGATTTCCTTTGGTTTTTGTTTTTTTTTTTTTTTTTTTTTTTTTTTTTTTTTTTTTTTGTGGGTTATTTTTGGTTTTTTAATGTTTTTTTTGAGCTATTTTGTTGTTGTTGTTTTTTTTTTTCTCTTGATTTTTCGACACAGCAATTTTGGACAAGCTCTTATGACTGTTAAAAAGAGAGTTCTTTTTTCTTGGGGTACGATTTAAAGTAACCCAAGGAGCTGAGAGCAGAGCATTTGAAGGAATGGGATTGAACAGAGCCTACCTGTGTTACCTGCACTTGGAGGCCGATGTGTCACACCAGGAGACATGCTATTCCTTTGCAAAGAAGGATGAGCCAGTGGTAACAGGTTGGGGTTTCCCAGTGAGCTGACTGGGTTACTGTATACCAAACTGTTGTGGTTGGACACTGGGATAGAAACTGGCATCTCAAAGTTTGGTGGTGGAACAGCCTGTACAAACAAAAATGGAAAACAAATAAGAGAATAGTACAAAACTGAAACAGCCTTTAAGTGCAGTTACTCTATATTTAGTTCAAATATTTTGTACTTGGTGATTAAAATATTTGTGCTTACCCCCTTCCTCTAAGACTCAAGAGAAGAGTATCAAAACAATTACCAAGTCTTTTAAATATGATTTTTCAAATAATGATTCCATCTTCCTTTAATGCAGTTTGCACATTTATTTCATAAGAGGTGGAAAGAATTTTTCATTTTTTCTACTTTTTTTGTTGTTTAAAACAAACCTCTGTCTCATGCAGCATAATTTTCTATTTCTTTCATTCTTTGAAGTCCTAATTGCTCACTTGCCACCTTAATCTAGTGTCATAGATTACTGCAAGATCAAAGTTACATGACAATGGTAACTTCATTACATGGAAAAAATACAGTACCAATACAGTAAATACAGTACCAATACAGTACCAATACATTACCAATACAGTAAATAATTTTTAAAATGAGTTTCTCTCTTAGCTTGGAAGGGCTTAAAAAAATTAAGTTCTCCTCAGGGACAGCTAACAATTACAAGAAATTTAGGTACACACTAGTCTTTGACGGCTATTTTTTGGGGGGTGGCGGTGGTGTTTAGTGATGCCTTTTCATTATCCTATCTTCCTACCTAAAGGCAAGACCTTCTCCTGAGCTACTTCCCTTTGCAAGAATGCTTTAAAAAACAAAAAGGCAAATAATGTACCACATTAACAGAGGTGTGGTACAACAGAGGTTGTGAGGAGATGCATATCTCATTATGCTTCTAGGAAGCTCAATTCAGGTTTCCTTGGCTGGTTGTGAGTTTGTTGGTTGGGGTTCCTTGGGTAGCAGTTGCTTGAATTTCTATAAAAGTTACAACTACATTAGAAATCTGCATTTAATTTATTTGCTTTAAAAATTATTTTCTTGCCTTTTTGAACAGAAAAACTTTTTCAGAATTACCTGACAGCATTTTAAATATTCAATATGTGAATACGGGCCAAGTACCCCTCAATTTGCAAGTTTTCTAACATTTACAATCTTATAAGCTTCAAAAAAGAGCTTAAACACATAAATTTTTTTTTGAAGTAGACATATTCCAAGGGAGGAAACTAAAGGTTTTAATTTTATTGTTGGCAGCCGATAGTACTGGTATATCTTCAAGGACCTAGGAGGAGAGCTGGACGTATCAACTGCTTGTCAGTCAACTGAGGCACCCTGACCTTGTGCCACCCATGTCTCTATGCCCTCTGTATTACAGCACTATCCATCAAGTTACAGTTATCTCTTAAGGCTGGTTTTTTTTTTTTTTTTTTCTTTCTTGGTCCTCTCTAGGGACAGAGAAAATGTTACTCTAAATATAGAGGAATTATTTTGCCTAAGCACAAAGAGCAAGATTTTCAGGGTATCATGTTAAGGATACTCTATACAAATGCCTTTGAACTATTTTGAAGTGTTAATTTAGCTCTGATACCCTCTCCTTTTTTTGAGAGATGACCATAGCAACAGTAGTTGAGCAGATGGACCTGCTGCCATTGCTCCCCATCCTGGGGAGACATGGGAATTTCCTTCCTTTTGCTGAGAAGCTGAAATGCACTCCCATGGCTGTATTTTTCATACAGCTGATTGATTTAAGTAGAGGTAGGAAAGGAAGGTGAGGTGTTTTGGGAATCCACATGTTCCACATCTAATCTACAGATTTAAGAATCTACATGTAGTCTGCACCCTTATGACTCAGGTCTAAGCTCCTTGGAAATGGAGTCACATAGCATAATCTGAAACATTTGATCAGCTTGAAGGTATGTTTTGAAGCAAGTAATTCTTTTTATTGGCCACAGAAGGACCCAAAACATTCCTAAATCCCATGTTAGTCAGAATCACATGACTGTTTGTAGAATTCAAAGTCAGTGTTTGAGCTCTCCATGTTTAAGTCCCAATTACAGCCTGATGTGAGACATGAATAAGCCAACATGAAGTTTCTGATTATTGCAAGATACATGGCTGCGATGGAGTTCTCTCTACCTGGTGGCTTTGAGCCCGTGGACCTGCCTGCTTGAGTACCAGTCCATGTTGCATTGACTGTCATTGTCAAGAGAACACTGCATAAAGTTTTTGTCACCCTTTGTCACACGACCTATGAAGTCTGCTTCTGAGTCTGGGTGGAGACTATTACTGCCTCTATTTTCCTAATATCTTTTCCTAATCTGAATTTCTGTTATCTAAACTTAAACAAGTGTACAAATGCAAAACAGAAGGTCTTTCCAGAATTCTAAAAGCTTGTTTCTTTTAACCACTATGTTCTTCCTTCCATGTACAAACCAAACTGTTCAAGATTCTTCTTTTTCTACAAAAGAGCTCCAATCTTGGCAGCTCTTCAGGTGTCAGTCTCCCTAGTCAAGTGAAACTGTTACTTAGCTTTCATTTTGTCATTTGAAAAGTATTTTTTAAAGTAGTTGAATTATTCAATTTCCTTATGAATAGTCTAATTTTTGTCATTTTACCAACTATTAGGATCAACTTACATCTGGTTACAAAGCACTTCGTAGGCAATTTTATAAGGGCAAAGTTAGTTTACTCTCTGTTTTTCAGCACAATATACTATATCTGAAATACAGTAGTTTTTATTTCTTCACCACACTCAAAAGTTAGAAAAGTTTGACTGGCTAAAGATCAGTATTAAATACTACATCTCTAGGTACAGTTCTCTAGATCTCTGTCTAACTTTATTAGTGTTACAAATTCCTCACAAAGAACTGCAATGTCCTGCAGATTCCCCATGGTTAATATTGATTCCATTTCAGCCTGATGGACCTTAAAGTTTCTGATGAACTTGTGTAATATATATCTATTAATAGGAGCTAGGGAGGAACTGAGGCCATCTGAGGCCACAGAACAATTCATGTCCATACCATTAAGCTTTCTCAACTTCAAAAAATTTATGACTACGTGTAAACCGACAACTGAGAATTGTTCCTGGCCTGGACTAACAACCAAATGAAATGAAGAAATTGTCTGGGAGAATGTCATTTAGCATCAAAAGGTACCGAAAGCCCGATGGGGACTGTTCAAAAAATTCACCTCAGAGATAAGCACACTTCATGCCGCTTTAGTACGTTTTCTGCTTTTTTTGCTAATTCTAATATAGACAAAGTCAACACTGTCATGTATATAAAGTTTGCCTATTTTTCCCCCTTCCTTTGTCTTTTCTCCTTTGGACACCACTGCCAAAGAGGGCAGATGGCTCACCAGAGACGATACTGCCAGTGTACAGCACACAGTGTTGGATGCTCACTCCACATGCTATGATGCATGTTGCCAAACAAAGTGTTGGACACTTAACCTCCTTGGAACTTAATAGGCCAAACATTCTGTGTTAAGTATTGGTTTTATCTCCCCATGTTCAATGAGGCCTTCATTTATTTAGAGACAGAGATGCTCACAGCTTCCTTTTAGTGGGCTATTTCTGTCTCTTCTGTTTTCATCATTCTTATGAAATTTACAAATATGTGTCTAATTTTTATCAGATGGTTTAGAACAATATGAATACTTATCCCCAGAAAATTATCTGATGAAACATTATTGTTAGGAGCAAAAGCCAATGTTGTTTTTATTTGGCAGCAACTTTTTTATGTTACAAAACCAGGCAGAGGCAATGCATAGTTTTATATATTCTGTATGTAGTGATTTAGAGACTTGACTCAGTGACTTTATTATTAATTTTGCTTTCTTCTCCCCAATTTTCTTGGCTACCTTTGATAATCACAAGTAAATGAATATATCTTCCCTGTCTTAGTTATTCTGATATGTCCAGTTAAGGATATTACTTTATACAATACATAATATTTATATATAAAACCAGATAGTTACAAATTTATATTAAGTATAAGTTGTGATCTCGATCTTGCCCATTGCATCTTGGCATGTGCCAAGAGAAGGAGTTTCTGTTGCATTACCAGAGAATATGTACTGTTTCTTCCTATTGTGGTAAGCAGCTTGGATGGAGGACAGAGGCCCTGAGCTCAGCTTGTGGTGTAGTCAGAGGATGACTACTCTGTCTTACATGAAAAAATGCTAACATTTTGCTGTTCTATATTTCTGAAGTGTCTCTGAAGTAATTGCACAAAAAGATTAATACACTGCACCTCATCACCTCCTGAAAGGTGGGAATCACCAATTAATTCCTGAAGTAGGACTATATTTGACGTCAAAAAGTTTTATTAAATGAAAACAACTGGAGTGAAATTCCATTAATTTTTGGAAAACAAAACTGATATACCATGCTCAGATTAACTGTCTGGTTTGCAAATCTTATACATTTCCTCACTTTACAGAAAAGACAATTTTCCAAATGCTTATGGAGGTAAAGAAAGAGATAGAACTCACTACTATGGGAATGAAGTTTTTTTCCTAGGTTTTTTTAATGTCTTAAGATTTGAGATTATTATAACCTGTTATATGACCTGTTTTGTTAGGAAAGAAAAGAAACAAGTAGCATGAGATTAATAGATGTTCTGAAGGATCATTCCAAATATATTTTTAAGGCAGAAAAGTAGCTTGATGAAAATTCTGTCAGTTTGATTTGAAAAAGCCAAGTCATCCTTGAAAGAGAAACAGCATGAAAGAATGACAATTGGTGAGATTTTGATGTGAAAAAGGGTTAAGCAGTTTGGCTTATAACAGTCTACCTAAATACTGCAGTCATCATTTGTCAAGCTGAGTTGTATCCTGAGAAACCAAATTAATAGTGACAGCTTTAGAGCTTTTCTGTTCTGAGAAAAACAGCTTTCCAAAAGAAGCAAATAAAAAGGGAGGTAAAAAAAATGGGATAGTTCTGTATTCCTCCCTGAGATTCTATATACATGTTGGGTACCCTTAATCTGTCATTTTATATATACCTTTATCAAATTTGGTGCTTTTCTAGTCTCTGGGAAAGTATTATTTAGTGTCCTTATATTTTTCCAAAATATTTTTGCCTGATGTAAGAACTTCTTCAAATTTTAATTACCATGAGTGAAAAATCCTTCTGCTGAGACTTAATAGAAAGAAAACTTAAGAGTGCTTGAGACAGAATCTGAGCCTCCTTAAGAAGTATCCTCATCTTAGTTGTCAGATTTTGTATGTGCAACTGACTAACAGTACAGAAGACACTGTGCATTCTGGGTATCCAGACAAAATTTTTGGTAGATAACCATGCTACCTTTGTATGGGAATGACAAATGAACACATACAAATTACCTCTTTTTTTTGTCTTTTAGAAATAAGAAGTTACCTATGCAAATTCAAATGCTTCTTTGGGTCTATGCAAATATTTGGTTTCCTACTTTGCTTTCCACAGACATTTGGAATACCAATCAAATATAACCTCCAAACATCCATATTTGTCATTTAAAAAATGTAATATTAAACATAATGACAAATAATTCATCCTTTGTATGTCTCGTGCAAAACAAATAGGACATGCAGAGTTATTTCTCTTCAATATCTGGCAAGGCATATGACTGATTGTTAGAAATTTTGACTCGGTTAAAAAAAATTTAGCTCATGCTAAAGCATTAAAATAATGTTGATGAGGTCAAAGCAAATTCTCTGATAAAGCTATAAAATCACTCCAACTCACAAACATGTCTGAGACCTGCCATGAGGCTCTCATGCACTCTGTTTCTCTGCAGCGAGCAAGAAGCTGTAACCCTTCAGTGCTGCAACTGAATTTAGCAGAAACAATGAAGAATTGAAGTTACACATACTAAACACACTAATTACTATATATAAAGAAATTTCAGTTTTACATTGTTTTTCCTATATTGCCACAGAAAGTATTCTGTCAATTTGTTAGCCTGTCCACAGAGAAAAATTTCCACTGTTATTTTTTAAGTATAATTTTGGCAAGTGGTGTAGTAAAACACTTCTGTAAATTAAGTGAATATAGTTCATATGTATATATTTCACTTCCTTCTGTAGGTTTCACCCATAATAGGCTTCATCTGTGCATCAGAGTTAGACTTGAAAGAAAAATATGCTGTGGCAAATTTTCTCACCACAGTGCTTAGTTATATATTTGGCTATTAAAGCCTCTTTCTAGCTGAATTTATTTCCTTAAGAAGCCAGAACTGAAAGGGTTATGATTTGTTACTGCATCAGTTATCAGCAGACAGCCATCTAACCTTTGGTACTTACAGGTATTTTATGGCTCTTGATCATATTATCAAATTCTTCATTAATTTTTTTGTATTTTTCTTCAGTGCGTGGGGTGAGAGCATAAGAGGAGTCAGGATCAGGGCTTTCACAAGCTTTGTTTTCTTTCTTGTGCAATGCCTGCCAGATTCAGAGAAATATCAGAAAGTAAAAAAAATGAAAAGTAGCTCAGAGTACTTACACATAATCTTTGCCTGCTGATCATTAGATCAATATCTTCATTAAGTTTTCTGTACTTGTCCTCGGACTCAGGGCTGTGACCTACTGAATCATCTGCATCAGGGTCTGGACTGTCACAGCCATTAAGTCCTTTCTTTCTTAATGTCTGAAATACATAATTTGGGAAGTTCAATCCTTGACATGGGCTGCAAGAAAGACTCAGCAGTGTTAAAGAAACACAAACTGCTCATCATAGAAAAATGTTAAATTATGCTTTAAGGAAAGAAAGTGACTAATGACCCACCACACTGATGTGTGGTTTCCAGTAATGAGTGAGGACCATACAAGACCTCATTCTTCTGAAGCTGGTACAAATCAATAAAGAATTAATCTGGTAATTAACAAAAAGTTAGTGCCTATGCTAGTATGTCCCCCGCCTCATGATTCCCATATCCCACAGCATTAAGGGTTTAAACTAAACACAGAATGCAATTTATTTTAACATAAACCAAACTTAATATATTTATCTATAGTTTACTATGGAATACACTGATGTTCTTATTTTCTTTTAGGGAAGATGCAGGAGAAGCAAATGGAAAAAGAAATGAACCTGCAACAAATTTAGGAATCCATTTCTTCACAGAGGAAGAATAATTACCCAAACAGAATTCAAGGACTTTAGCAATGTTGTTCCTAAGTCTATGCTTGCGATAGGACAAGAGGGAGGACAGAGTTGATGACAGGGTTATGAAATAACAATTAAGAGCTTCTAGTGATGTTTACTTTTTATTGACTACACTTAAAGTGCTAAAAATGCACAGGGCTAGAGCTTAATGCACAGGAAAAAGCACTGCTAAAACAGATGCTTAGTGAAAAGTCAAAATGAAAGAATTTCAGGTTTAGCTACTCAAATACACACAACCAAGTTTATCATCACTAAGGCAGGAGAGTTGAAAAATCTTAAAACCAGGACTGAATCAGTAGCTTGCAATTCAGAACAGTTGTCTGGCTTCAAAAAGGCTTTAGCTGATCTACCTTTACAGAGCCCCAGAGAACAGCCATAGGCTATATTAAGGTAAAAGAATATGAGAAGAAAGTCTGGACTCCTCAAGTACAAGCAGTAGTACATAAAGCAAATATATTTACAATTTCTCATATTTAGCTCCAAGAATGAGTCACTCAAAAACTCTTAAAAGTCTACTTGGCTGTCTAGAAACTTTTAAAGTTAGCTTGTAGTCCATTCTGTGTTGAAACCTGGCAAAGCAATCTCAATTACAATGAAAATATCACATATTTTGTCTGTTAGTAAGTGGCTAATGTGCACAGTCTGTCAGTGTGGGATATCCTGGAATCTTTTTGCCTTCTCAGAATGGTTCTGTATCAGCTTTTTGTTCCTTCAGGAATTGTACACATTGCATAATTAATTTTTTATGATGAAGATCAGCTTACTACTGTTACTACCCTTAAATATTATAATGTCATGCCATGTCAGTGTTCTCATACTAATGAAAAACCCCTGAACCTTCCATTTTCATTGACTAAGCAAAGTGATGGTGATCTGTTCTATGAGATCTGAGCCTTCTAGTCTCCCATTGCAGACCTCTGAAACAGATTTGGGCATTTATGAAAGGCTGGCCCAATGTAGATCTTTCTTTTCAAACTTCATATCTATAAAGATTTCAAGTCAAATCCATGAGCTACTTCCTTAACACCAATAAAATTATAATCTATTTGAATAAAAACTTGAGATGCTAAAACAAGCTGAATAATTCCCTACACCTTTTTCCACTCCCCTTGCTCCTTTATCTTTTAAATGTTAAATGTTCAGTTAGCAGAACAGACATAATACTACATGATATGTACTGCTAGCAGCTTGAAACAACCCAATTAGCAAGAGGGTTTTGCAACTGCTGCTGTTTAATAGATTTAATAGACACAACAAGATATAGTATAAGCAAAATGTCTCATTGCAATCTCAACTAACATTCTTCTCTTCACATAAGCATTAAACAGTTGTCCTCTGAATACATAAAACATTCTGTTTCAAACTTAGATCAAGCTGTCCAGACATGAAACCAAGATCAGCATACTTGGGACCATTTCCAGAGCTCATATGATACACTGATGGAGTCCTGCTGATTCCTACGGAGTCTCTGAGGACAGATGTGGATGTGAGCTGGACTAAATTACTTCCTCAACTTCAGGCTTTGAGATAACAGACAAAAAGAAATATGAAAAGAGAAGAACCAGAGGAATGCTTTGTAGCCTTTTGAATCTTTCCCCCTCCCATCATTCACAATCCTGCTGAATTCACAAGACTGTGTCTGTGAGAAGCAGATGCATCTTGCCCCCAGCATACTTATAATGCCTTAAAGTTCTGCAAATGATTAGCACTCAGTTGCTACGGTGGTTTGTAGAGGTTCAAGGATGCACTGCACCTTTCAGACGCTCAGAAGAGGAAAGGCAACGGGAGCCAACATGGGTCTTGCAACAGTCTCCAAACAGACTGGATTCCTTCCCATTGTAGAAGTATTTTTATAGATATTTATTTTTACATTATTTTCATACCTTTAGAAAGCAGGATGCTTGCCACACTAGGCAGAGAAAAAGCAATCTCTATTTTCACTAGAAAAGCCAAGATGAAAAGTAATAAATTGCGTCAATATTCTACCCAAAATTAACTTTAGCCCTAAAGAGAAGAGGCAAACCTTTCCCTTGCAAAAAAAATCAGTCTTGTGCTTTTGGCTGGTACCTTGGCTGATGATGCAAATCAAGCTCAGTAATGCAGACCACTTGCTCTCTGCCCATCACACCTCAAAAAAATTAAAATCAAATCAAACAAATACAGACACAAACCCTTAACCCCCATCTAGAAAACACCACAGAAATCCCAAACAAAAACAAGGAAGTATTTAAATGAGTCGGGTTAAGGCTAGGCAACAGGAATTTCCACATATTATTTCCACTAAGAGGCACGGCTTCTAGCTTTGTGAGTGCTGGAACTAATGCCTAGTTCCCTGTGAATTTGATTTTGGGGTAAAGTGCAATATGCAGAAAAGATCTCCTGTGGAAGGGTCTCTGGGGATATCTCTTCTCAGTACCCATCCTTCTGCTGACCCTTTGCTGCTTCTGTTTGTCACAACTCAGGTTGAAATGCTGCCTTCAGCTGGGAGTCTTTCTGGGAGTAATTTCTGGTTCTCTTTTCCTGCACAAGAACATACCATTTTCCTGAAACTTGTTGGAATTTCACTGTCTTGGAGATTCCTCCCTTTGTACTAGATTTGCTTGGCAATGAAAAAAAAATGAACTTGTAAGGGAAAAGACAGAAGAACAGATTGGTAGATTACACAGAGTCAGGAACACACAGGCTCACATCAAAGTCTTCCTCTGGAGAGGACAACAGGCTGGAAGTCTCGTGCTTAAACTCTGCGCTAAGGTAATGAGTTGTACCAAGGACAGAAATAATGACTCTGAGCATATCAGGATTATCTCTGCCTCCTCAATATGCAGGCTAGTTTTCCCTATCTTATTACTTTGTTCATTAATTTACTTTCCTCCATGTCATTAACTACCACATTAAACTTCTCTTTTTTTTTCCCTTCATTTTTTCCATTATTGGTGTGCTTCAACACAAGTCTGTACAGTACAGGTAAAAGTGTCAAACTGATTAACCCTTTTTTACAAGCTCTCTGGACTTTGTGTAAATATTTCTTCCTCTCCTCTATTTAGTGTCACCTCTTGAAAGAAGAAGCTGGTTCTGGAGTCTTTGACAGTCTTACAGTCATTTTGAAATGATTTTTCTTATCATTGACTTGTCATAGACTCTTACAAAACCTAGAACAGACCTATCACATCCTCCTGGAGATCAGCTACCTTCCAAAGATTTCATGACTATTCTGGGAATTTATAAAAGGATAAAATAACACAAACATATAGTGCATTGCATTCTAGAGAACCCTAAGGCAAATTTCAGTTATTTTTTAAAGAAAATAAGCTATTTTTCAACTACCGAAGCTCCACTTCTTCCAAGCAATTAATCAAGTAATTATATTGGACTCCAATAACCTGAAATTGGCCAAGGCATGTGAAAAACAAAATGGTCAAAGGAAAACAACCTTTGGCTGAAACGTGCTGTGCCAGCAATTAGCCTAAATCCTGCTCTGTGAATCTCGGAGGAGAAGCGCTAATATGTGACCTGCTGACTGCTGCAAAACAGAGTATAAACAACTGTTTGATTTTATTTCATGCAAAACGTATCATCATTATGGAAGCTCAAAAGAAAATATGGCAGTAATATTCAGGTCTGATTTTAGCAAGACAATGAAAATCATTGTAATTTTGAAGACTTTTGAGGAGCAAAAGTTTTTAATTTTCCTAATCTAGTCTCTGTTTCAGCAGTTTTATCCTCCAGATTTCTTTTTGGTCTTTTTTAGCATCTCTTTAACAGAATGAGTGGAGAGGGTTAGAAATGATTTTATTTTTTTCCATCTTGTAATTTAGTTTGTTCATCTTTCCTTTTAATTGGTTTATCTGCTATGGAACTGTAGCAGCAGCTCTCTGACCACAGAGACAAACACAACTTTCCCTGGTACTGTTTTGGGAAAAGTCTGTGAGAAGAGCAGAAGTTAAGTTATCTTAACTTACTACACCTATAAATGTAAACATGTAAAATATATTGTAGAAATTTGTTTACCAAAGAATAGGTTCTTAGTTAACTAATACTAATAGTATTTAAATTAGAGGACCTTTTAAGTCCAACTATATCATAACTATCTGAAAAAACAATAAGTTTCTTAATAAATAATAATCAACCTTCTATAAATACATAGAATCTATATAACTTATTACCAGTCCTGGCCTGTTGCAATGACATGGAACTGCTTCTCATAGCACTCCAGGGCTTGGAAATGCTCACAGTATAGGTGCCAAATTAAAGACCAGGTCAGCTGATGAGGTTCCCAAAAGATTCAAATCAGCCCAATATGTTCCTTTTTGATATCCTCTGCAACAAGGACCTAACAAGGTTAGGTTAATCACTATCTTCATTTGTGTGATGAAAAGGATGATTTCACTGGGTCTTCTTCTGTAATCAAATTTTACAGTATGGAAAAATTCAGAATTAAATGTCTATTTCTAAAAATTCCCATATCTTTTATGTTGTCTAGAAACTACCACAATGATCTTTCACTGAAAGATCCACTAGTGTCAATTAAGAGTTGGAATGTAGTAAATTGTATTTCACTGTCAGAAAAAGCCCTCCATTTTCACTAGCACTTTCTTTTCTGTATCTGGATGGAGTAAATCTTTTAGCCACCATAAATGTATTTTTCTCCTTTCTTTTTGCTGGACCTACATACTTACATGGTAAGGCAGACAATAGCCAATTTCAAAGGAATGATAGACTACATGTTCAACTGCTTTATCATTTATAGTCATTCCATGATTCCAAAGAACCCTACCAAATTTATGGAGGTCCCTCAAAAGAGCAGAGAATATCTGGACATGGGTGTGATTCATTTAAGCACCAGTTTGTTCTCTGTGCAACAGAAAAATTTAAGTTAGTGAGTGTTGTATGAAGAATACCTCTCCCTCTCCCTCTCCCTCTCCCTCTCCCTCTCCCTCTCCCTCTCCCTCTCCCTCTCCCTCTCCCTCTCCCTCTCCCTCTCCCTCCCCCTCTCCCTCTCCCTCCCCCTCTCCCTCTCCCTCCCCCTCTCCCTCTCCCTCTCCCTCTCCCTCTCCCTCTCCCTCTCCCTCTCCCTTCCCCTCTCCCTCTCTTCTTCTCTCTTATGATGAAATTTTAGGATGACATTGCATGATACAATTTATGGTGCAATCAAGTAATGAAAGATTCTACTGAAATGAAAAACTCAGAGGAAGAGATTGGTTGCTATGGGAACTACCCATCTGAATTTCCTAACTTACATGTAACTAATGTCTCAAATTTTATGTTTCATTAACACAAAGTTCTTAAATTTTTACATTTAATAATGGACATAAACCAGTATGCTGGCACTAAAGTACTTTAACTGTATATTTAGGAGAATAACAAAAAACATTATTACAATTATGTTATCTAACAAACTCCATGCATACAAAAATGTATAGCAGTAATACAGAAAAATTGAACATTTCTTCCCTCTTTTTCAAAGATCATAAAATGCTTTTGTGGTTTGTATGCCTTTTGAAAAAAGCTACAGAGCTTATATAATGCTGAACTTTTATAACCCCATGCTAATATTTTTGATACTGCTTTACTGAAGTTTCAAATTAAAAAATTCCATTGTCTGGCACCATACGTATGTCTTCTTCAAAAAAATACACATAAATGTTCTTTTCACAACATTACATCAAAACCTCTGCTTGGATTTGCCTTTCATTTACACATGCCAAGTGATTATTCTCATAACCTTCAAATACCTTCACTAATCACACTTCCTGAGAAACCAAACAACAGAGTTTGGCTTGCCAGTAACACCTGCTTCTCTCTGCTTACAAATGATTGAACAGTGGATTTGACAGTACACAGTACATGTGTACTGCAAACTCATCAGGGCATGAGATCTCTACCTGATTATAGAGTTCAGTCTACCCTCTTTCACTCACACACTTGTTGTGTGCTAAGGCGTCTCTGCAATATTCTGCCATATTTTGCAAACAAAATCTGTTTGTTTTTTTTTTTTAAGGGCACTAGGATAGTGGGATTTTTGCTTCATTTTTACCTAGAACTCTGCTACCTAACTTGGGTATGGGGGAGCTTTGGAAGGCAGTACACCTGGCGCAGCCCCAGAGCCCCCAGGACTTGTCTCTGCCGATCTTGCAGCCTGGAGCAGACTGGTCAGCACCACCACATCTCCTGCTGCCTCTTTGCATGCCTTTCATCTATCTCAGAGAACGCACCTTGTAGCACACTGCTGTGCCTAAATCTCCCTTCTGGAGAGATGATGAGGCTGGAGATGGGAAGAGTCCAGATGTTTGCATGCTTTCTAAAAGAGAGAATGCAAAATCTCTTTCTTTAATGCTCAATCTTGCCAACTTGCAGGGGCGTTTCTGTTAAGTATTGACTTAAATTACAGTGGACAACTTTGGCTTTTTAAGTATTAAGAGCATGCATCAGATTCAGAGATCTCACAGCAGCTAAACTAAACCACATATATTTTTGTGATTTTCTCTGATAGAAACAATCACAAGGACTACAGCATTAAAGCTTTATATTAAAATTTCTGCAAATACATGCTGAAGAACTTGGTCTGTTCAGCTGGTGAAGAGGAGACTAAGGTGAGAAGTTGCAGTCTACAACTTCCTCATGAGGGGAAGAGGAGGGACAGTCACTGATCTCTGTGGTGCCCAGTGGCAGGACTCAAGTAACTGGCCTGAAGTGGTGTCATGAGAGGCTTAGTTTAGATATTAGGTAAAGATTCTTCACACAGAGGGTGTCTGGGCATGGGAAGAGACTCCTCAGACAAGTAGTCACAGTGCCAAGCTGTGAATTCAAGAAGTGAATGCTGTCAGAATTCAAGAAGTGTTTGAACAATATTCTTGGGCACATGTGATTCTTCAAGAATCACGTGTGATTCTTGGTCTGTGATGTGCAAGAGCCAGCAGCTGGACTTGATGACCCTTGTGAATCCTTTCCATTTCAGCTTATTCTGTGATTCTGTGTAAACTTATACCTCCCTATATTCATAATTATTTCTTGGGACATGCAAAACACTTCTGTCCATCACTTGTATACTGTTTTTAAATGAAGAATTTAGATCTGAATAGTTCCTGATGTTCTAATTAAGGATATTTTCTCATCCTTTGGGCTTATTCCCATCCATCATCGTGTTTCAAAAGGTCTGAAAACCCACATATCCCCCTGGGCAGCTGACATAAGATTCCTACACCAACCCTAAATGCAGGGGATCACATTCCCTGGGCTCTGAAAGAGGAGAAGGCAGCAGCACCTGCTGATCCCAGCCACCCAGGAATCTATGGGGGGAGAGGAGCATCAAGTGACTGATGGTGCTGGCTGGCATGATGTGGCTGCAGCCAGCAGGGAGCGGGTCCCCAGCAATGTCACGCATCCCGGCCATCTGCACCTGTCAGTGCCAGCACCTGCTGCCCCATGGCCATAGATGGCTGTTCACAGGGCCACGGTGCTGACTGGCTACACTGCTCCTGGCTGCTTGGTTTTTTTGTCTTTTCTTCCCTCATGCTACTGTCGCAAATCTCAGTTCTCATGTGATCACAGCTACGAGAGCTACACAGCACCTTGCAGATATATACATATAAATTCATGTATGTATATCTTTATCTATTCATATATATATATACGTATATGCATACATACCCTCTACTAAATCACATCTCATCACCTTTTATTCAAATCTAGATGGATTTTTAAAAAGTCCACACTTGCATGACCACCTTCCATTTGCTATGATGCAGTATAATACTACCTTAATATTGTTGGTGTGCTGCATTAGGGGAGTTTAAAAAAGAGATGTTTCTTCAGACAAGACTAGCATTTTCTAAATAATGAATTCACATGTGAGATTAATTGGAGATGTTAAGATTGTAACATAAAGGTAGGCTGACCTAGTTGTGATTACAGATTCTGATGAAATCCTCTCTACAAGTATTTAAGGTTTAAAAAGAAAAAATACTGGCTTTGAATGAACAGAATTCCTCATAAATGTTAATAAAAAATTACTGTAAAACACACATTTACAAGCAAATACTGTATTCAAATACAGTTGGAACTTTTGTGTAGATATTTTTTCAAACTGTATTTGAAAAGAAACTCAAATTCTGTTCTGTGGTATTAAAACACCCTGTTGTATTTAAACACCTAAAACAGTCCAGAGACTAGCTTTTAGTGTGTTATGCATAAAATTAGCAGATCATCTAACTTAGAACAGAGATATTCTCAGGATACTTTTGTTTTAGTGATGGAATAGTTATTTCTGCCTTTTGAGTACCCCAATGATTCTAACTCCTTACTGAGGGCTCAAAGGCCCAGGCACTACTATTGAGTTATGGAAACATGGAAGATGTAGATAAAGGTAAAAATCATGAGGTTATTCTCCTGTATTTCCCACCATTCTTTCTACTTGCTGTCCTTCTATGGATGTGTGCTTTTTGCAGGATGAAGGCTGTGCTACTACCACAGCCTAGTAGCAAATATCCCATTTTTCATCCCCTATCTTTTAACAGAAAACAGACTCCCACTATTTTTTGAGACAGACTGCAGAACAACTAAGTTTGTGAAGACAAAGCTTCTATATTTTGGCTACTTCGACTAATTCACCGGCAGGAACACCACCATTCCACAGCCAGACCTGGAAGCCAAGGGGTGCAAAGATAACCTAAAGCCAGAATAGTTGCATTTCTGACTTACATTTCCCCCTTGATCACAGCAAAATATCAGTCCACTATATGCGTCCCTGATTTTTCAAACCCATAGAAATATATGAAATTTTTAAATGCCCAGGTTTTCCCTAAGCTTTATTGAGCATCCTTGAAGAGAAAGATATTGGTGACAGATAATATATTTGATTCGTATGTGTCTAACTTTTGCTGTTAGACGCATAAAGTGTATGGTTGAAAAAATAAACTTTACAGTAGTCCAGAACAATAATAATTTTCTTTAGGGAATATGAGGCCCCTTAAAAATAAACACTGTAATCATCCACAGGTTGTTATTTCACTCATTCTTTTTATGTTCATCTGTCTATAATGCTCCTCTGGCTCCAGCCTTTTCTATATGGAGCACCATCTTCAACATTTTCATTTGTGTCTAATTTAGTCAAACACACAAATACAAGGCTGAAGTCAGATCTCACTTACACTAGTGTAAATTTGTAGGTGGATTTTGAACAGCTGTAAAGATACCAGTCAAGATATTCTAGATGTACAGTAGTGTTACCAAGTCTGTTACATCATTGTTGTTAGTTCTTGAAATATAGAATATTTGAAATATGCAGGGCTTAATATAAATAACTGCAGGAAAAAAAAACAAACTATTTTAAGGTAGCTGGTGTTTTTCCATTATATAACTGGGAACCTTTTATACTGAATGCCATATTCAAAATACTTTAAAAGTGAAATACAGACCTTGAGAAATGTGACATACAGAAGAACACATAGCTTTACAGATTCTTTTGTCATACCTCTTACAAGAAACAGCGACAGCTGATAGGAATTATTCTTCGCATATAGTTTGAGCACTATTTATGTTTTAAAAGATCCATGAGATTCTGAAACTACAGCTTTAAGAGCTGCTTCATGCATTCTTAAAATGCAACCTTCCTGGGAAAAATACATTGCCAACCTGTGTAGCTTTGCTAGTCACTGAAGTTTTCTGGAGCAGAAATGATGGGTTCCTCAGACAAATAACAGTGTAGCATATTATATAAGTTAGTTTGGATGCAATTTTTCCTAGACTATGAGGCAAACACCTTTGCCCTCAATCATGGGGCCAGGGAACCTCTGATGACCGCAAAATTTTGCTTTTCTATTTCACCTGAAAGAGAGCACTTCCAGCAGCACTGAACTCTCTACTACTGACTCAGCAGTGAAAATGCCACCCAGTGAGAAAAGAACATCCCCTCCTTCAGCACCTTGGCCTTCTTTGGAGGTCTCTCATAAAAATCTTGAATGAATCAATGTTCTGAACAGGTTTGTTATTCCTCTCAGAAACTGAACATATCAAATGATAGGGTATTACAAAAGAAAAAAGTACCAGTATGACAACAAGCAAATGTTCCTTCTATAGGAAACAGAACATTTACTTTTTTTTTCATAGTACTACAATTGTTTATCCGTTGGTAAAAATGCCCAAAGCAATATATTTTTCAAAAATGGTGAATTACAATAGAGGCTAGATCCCTGAAACTCTAGCCTCCTGTTTCTCTGCCACATGGAGAGCTGTCACCAAGGAGAGATGAAAGTAAGTGCAGAGAAAGCAAGATACAGTATTTGACAATCCAAACTGGCCCATGATTTTAACTATGGAAACAGATAACTCAAATGATGCAGAATTTCATATTTAAGATGGCTTTTTTTCCCATGTATGTAAGTTCTGTTATTTACCAGAAACATCAGTGTAAATTGTATCTATTTTTAAACAGTTGCTAAAATCTCTAGACTATGTATTTGTCAGTTTACCAAAGTGTCAATCTGCTGCAAACAAAGACCTGGATTTTGTTTTCCCATGGAAAATACTACAGGAGTGGCAAGATGTGGACAGAAAGTTTGCAAACTGAAATTTCTAAATAAATCAACTAAATACTAAAGGAGTGAAAAAGTGCAGTCAGGAGTACGGAGATGCTCAATGAAACTCCAGAACTGGATTACTGTCTTCAAAACTTGGTCCTTCCAAACAATTGTTTCCCTCAAGCATAACTTTAAAAGTCATACTGCTCTTATCTGTCTGCTCTTCCCTTGAGATGAGTAAGCACTTCTCTCAAAAGGAGAGAATCAGAAATGGTAAAAAATGTTCAGATTCTGAAAAGCTTTTTGATAATTTTCTGTCAAGGAAATTCTAAATTTCTATTATGGCAAACTGTGCTATCATGGAGGTAGAAGCCCCTTTTACATGAGATTCTCCAAAACTGTCAGATTCTGAAAAGCTTTTCGATAACTTTCATTAAAGGAAATTCTAAATGTCTATTATGGCAAACTGTGTCATCATGGAGGCAGAATCCCCTGTACATGAGATTATCCAAGGGTAAAGCTGCAAAGCCCAAGTAGATGCAGTTCAACTCCTGCTTCTCTTACTGACTTCCTGCAGAGGCTTTTTTAATTAACTTTTTACAGTTTTCCCTCTTAAAAAGTTGAATGACCACCCCCTTAATTGGGGTGCTATAAGAAGAAAAACCCAAGCAAGTGGTAACATAGTTAGAAGTATGAATTTGGTATAGAGAAACAGACCGACCTTCACATACACCTGCAAAACGAGGTTTTACATGCTCCCTTCTGAAGCTGCTAAATTAACAACATGATGGTCAGTTTCAGTGCTGTGCTTGGGAAAGAAGGAAGCATTAGAAACAGAGTTGCTTCTAGTTCTTAACACTGCTTGAGAAACAGGTATGTCAGAGGCAGACTCAAGATCTAGTCAGAAATGGCCAGGACATGGTTTACAGGGGTATTAGAAAAATCATGGCTGAGAAAAGGCAAGTTCAGGAAAAGAAAGTGCAGGAAAGTTCAGAAAAGAACAGTTCAGGAAAGAACAGTTCAGGAAAAGAAAGGACAGTTCAGGAAAGGAAAGTTCAGGAAAGGAAAGTGCAGGAAAGTAAAGGACAGTTTAGAGAAGTTCAGGAAAGGACAGTTTGGGAAAGGGAAAGGTAATGGGAAAGGGAATGGGAAAGGGAAAGGGAAAGGAAGGTTCCAGGAAGGGAAGAGAAGGGCCCAGGAAGGTTCCAGGAAAGGAAGGTTCCAGGAAGAGAAGGTTCAGAAAGGAAAGGTTTGGAAAGGAAAGGTTCGGAAAGGAAAAGGAAAAAAATTCTTATCTCAGAATCTAAATGTTTTGTTTGTGAAATTTGTCTTCTTCTGGAAGCAGCGAAAACATTTTAAATGTTAGGGGGTTTTTGCTGAAAAACTGGATTTCTTTTTGGGACAGAATTATAGGTTTGTAAGATGTATTGGTATATTGGTCTGGCAAAGTCTTACCATCTTAGATCTTAAAATCTTTAATCATATGGTAATTACAGAGAGAGATCTGTGGGATACAAATTGGTGTCCTTTTAGGTGCCCTAATTCCATAGCACAGATGAACAAATAGAACAAGGTTTTGGCCTGCCTAATTTTTCTAAGACTTCAGAAACAGGCATGAAGGACACTGTGGATATGGGTAGAATAGATACTGTTTCACTTGATGAAAACTGTAGTGTGGGCTCTTGATCAGTTTTGATCTCTTGCTCCTGCAGCAGAAATCACTGCTCTGCCCTGCCATCAGAAGCTTCTCACCCCATGCCAGAATTGTGGAGCTGGAGCAGTCAAGGGGTGGGCATACATTCCCTTCCTCAGACTCTGCTGTGAATGTGCAACTTCCAATGCAGGAAAGACAATAAATGTCTTGGAGATACTCACATCTCTAGATAACACAGGTGTTTCCTCAGATCTTCACAGAGTCATGTCACAGATAAGAAGGGGAGTTTTTTAATTAAAAACCCCAAATCCAGAGCTGTCTGGAGGACTGCTTCTGTTTTAATGAATCGACCAATGTGAAAAGTTTTGCACCACGGATATACATAGCGGTTTGGGGACTGTGCTCCTGAGCAAAAGGTAAACATTGATTTCTGGCCGAGAAATCAGAAATATTCAGATTACTCTGAATTTTAAATCAGAGATATTCAGAAGCTGCTAGTGTAATAATTTTTTCCTAGCATACTCAGCCTGTGTATAAGGAAGAACCATACAGGGTCCTTTCCCAACAACGAGTTGAAATCCACAGTGCAAAAGCACTATTCCCAGTCTTCTTGTGCTAGAAGCTTGGACCAACTACAGACCAAACTTGAAACCATTATGATGTGGGATGGAAAAACAGTGATATTTCTGCAGCAAGAAAATTGAGCTCATTTACTTATTTCATCATCCTGTCTATCCTCTAAGCTGTATGCAGCAATCTGCCTGCTGTCACAGAAGGCAGAGCTCTTTTCTAAGCTCTGGAGAGCATTTACAGTGCAATAAGCAGCCTAGAGTAAAGAGTATTACATAGAATGAGAAAGGAATACTTAAGGTTCTCTAACATTTATTCTCTAACATTTATTCTGAATGCAAAATATTTAATCAGAAGCTAACTGTACAAGATTGACTGGGATTACCTCAAAATAAATATGGCTCTGCCTTTTGGTATATTAAAATTAAAGATCTGGCAAGGAGATTCTGACTGATTTTAGTGGGCTCAGGCTTTCACATAGGAACTTACACTAGTGAAAAGGACCGTCAGTGTCCTAAATAACTAAAATTTCAATTCAATAATGCTAGAAAACCCTTTCCATGAAGAGGCCAAGGGCCATATATGAGCCATGAGTATACTAGAATTTCTCCAGTTCAGAAGTGCAAAATTTTGGTCCTAGAATCTATAGAGAGATTTGCAGTCCTGAGGTTTGTCTAGATTTCTCAACATTGTGAAACTTTGAAGTAAACTGCAGGAATGCTTACTTACATTGATCCCAAAGCCAGCAAGACTGTCATTCTCCCTGGGTATGGTAGATCACAAGACCCCAAATAAAACAGCAGTGGCAGGAATTGATGAGTACTTCTTTTATTTCTGCCACTCATTTGGTCATAGAGATCAGTTGGAGGCAGACTTCAGAACTTTTCAGTTTAGTCAGGCATTTTATGCCATTACCCTTCACGAAGAAGGAAGTGGAATTAAGAACATTTCTTGCAGGAAAAAGACTGTACAGGAGTAGGTGAATTTCTCATATTCATTAATGGAAAAGGAATGAAGAAGTTAATGTGTAGAACAAACAAGAGAATTTTCTATAACCCTTGGGATCCAATATGTCATCTCAAGTCCAAGCCCAGAAACATCTCCCTCATTCAGGATACAGCTGTGAATCTCTCATGAGTATTACTATCAGGTGGCTTTAGTTCTACAAGATAAAATGCACATTATTGAAAAAGGTAATTTCACAATTGTCACTTTATATTTACATATCTAAAGGGGACCTAACTCTCCAAGAGTTCTTCTAGTGTATCCAGCTAATAAGAACCCCCTCCTCTTCCTGCCCCCAACTTGAAACCTATAAATTAAAATGTCTCCAGGATAGTGAAATGACAGTCCTTCTTTCTAAGCCCCCTTGGAACAGAAGCAATTTTTAAAGTGTTAGGGTAGGAAAATTGTCAATGAGCAATGTTCTTTCTTGCTGCAAGCTTATACTAAAACCACAAAGAGCAGTCCACACCCTGCTGCAATTGCCTTGTTGGAAAGAAGGGCCTTGTGACAGGAAAGGGCTATGGAATATATCCAGTTTAGGGACATAAAAACTCAGTTGGGCAGTACCTTCTATTTAAGCACCTGATCGTCATTGGGAATTCACAGTGTATTAGGATCTGAGGCAAGGGAAGATTTTGGTGCTACAGAACAGGATCCAAACCTAGCAGTATGCGACAGAATTGTGAATGACCCAGAGCAAGCAAATGGGTTTTCAAAAATCCTATATTTCATCAGAAGCATCAGATGCTTATCCAGGGCTACAGAGATCCCTTCACCCACATTCCTGGATATTCACGTATTGACTTAAGCACACTGTCCCCTCCTACAGGCAACTTTTCAAATACTTGAAGAAGACACTCTTAAGAAAACTCTTCTCTTCCTGATTTTTTCTATATAACAGCTAGTGGTTAGAAACGCGATAACTGGAAACATAGGTTCTATTTCTTCCTTGATCTGAATAGGATCAAGACTATTGCTAGAAGGAATAGATTTACTCGGCTTCCTATGCGCTAGACAGTTCTAGATAGTTAAACATATATATAATTCACTGTAATATTTTGCATTCGTGCATTAAAAAATGCACAATTTGTTCAGCCAGGGAAACAGAACTTGAAAGCAGACAGAGTTCTTTGACTTGTAATAGCATTTTTGTTTGAGGAAAACCCGTTGAAATTATTTGGGTCTTAAACTGGGACTGGGGAAGACTGTCAACTTTGACCCATTGGGTCAATCCTTATTAAGCACAGGTCCTTAGTAATGTTCAAGGTCAAATAACAGATTGTCCACAATATTCATGTGCCTCCAGATGAGGTTTTTGGACAAATGACCATTGCCATATTGTAAGGCAAATTTAGATACTTCTGCAAAACATTTTTAGATATAAGATGGAAAGTACTGAACATAATTATGAGCTTTTATTTGTGAGTTAAACAATACATGTGAAATTTACATCTAGGGTAGCAAGCTTCTTTTCAGACAGTTTACCAAAATGTAGCTCGGATGCTAAGGCACTGGTACCTGCTGGAAGAAATCCATAAAGTTTCCATTTTACTGACATATGTTTAAACACGTTAGAAGCATGTAATAATGAATCTTTGGATTATAAAAATGAAAGGAAAATTCTTATGTTTTTTCGCTTTTCATGTTACAGCCATATTGTAGGAAGCTAAATATTTAAATGAGACATTCCATTTGGTACTGCTTCTTTGCCAAGACCTTGATCTCTTTTGAACCAATCTCTAGCAGCTGTATTGTTTAAACTACTTTTGTTGACACTTCTATAGTTTGTTTTCTTTGAAGAGCGTGTGTACAATAACACTTGATTAAAAAAAATCTTACTTGAACAACCCAAAGTAAAGCACATGATAATTTACATAATTCTACACTATAATTGTCTATAGATCACACAGGATGATATAAATAAATTATGCTTGGATTTTTTTAATCCAAGCATATCCAATGTATCACAAATTTTTACTTTTTATGTTTCTGTCTATCACACAAATAATTGTTTAGAACATACATCATGCAACTTCTTTTAATAGCTTTTACTTCCTCATTAATGGCAACCATATATAGAAATATCCATGGCAAAACTAAGAAAGGAAAATGGAACCACCTAAAGTTTTGGATTTAGAGGTTGCTGTATAAAGAAAATGTTGACTGAATGTTTTAATGGAACTTTTCTAATGGAATGAAAAATGGCTATTTAAGATTTAACAACATTTAACAGCTCTGGACTATGGACATTGATTCAGAGCTGACTATAGACTTGTGATTATTAAAAATGTAGAACAACAGAGCACATGTCTATTGGAGGTTTTATAACCCTTCAAATTTGGTAACTAAAAATAATTTTATTTGTCTTATATAAAAAGACACATAGAGGCCTCTCTGAATTCAGAGCAAACAGGGTCTAATCAATATCAAGTACAAGGATGGACACAAATGTTATACTACACAGATAAATAATTTATAGTTTCTTACTGTAACAAGGAAGAAAAGTTAGTATATTTTGAAGTTTAACAGAACTTTCACCAGACCTATGAAAACTGTGGAAAGCAATTTCATAAAGATAGTGCTATCTGTGTGCAGTCTAGGGAAGGAGAGGTATGCAGGTATTTTGCTTCATGCAAATCACATGGGTAAGGTCCTCCAGCCTGAGCAGAAAATTTAAGATATTGGCTCCCTAGCAGGAGAGTAAAGTAGGCAAAAAGTCAGGATTAGACTGGCTTTTCATCCCTATCCTCTTTGGTGATGAAATTCCTCTTACAGAGTGCTGTTGTTTCTCAGGGAATTCACGACTCTGTGGCAGGGAGTTTTACTTCTGAGTATAGCTATAAGCGCTACTCATAGTATGAACTACTGGCGGTCCAGCTCTGTCACCCTTACTGACACTGGGACTGCCTCAGAAAAAGAGCCCTGATTCTGCAGAGACTTGCAGGAGCATTCAATTTTCTTTCTGTGAGAAGTTTCAGTGTCTGAAAGGTGACTTCCATAAATAAGTCTTATTTATTTTAAAAAATAAGACCTATTCTGGTATCGCTTACTACAAAAAGAGACAGGATCCGTAGAAGGTTTTGTCTGTGTTAGAAACAGTAACAAGGCAGATGCGAATTTTGTCAGAACACTCATATTGACATCTCTAGGCTTTAATCAGGGACCTAATAAAACCCGAATAGTGGGCTTTGCATAAGAGAATTTTTTGACTTTTGCTACCATAAGGCTCTTTGAACCTGATGGAGGATAGCTTAGACTCCACATCGGGAAACATTTGCATATCAATAAAACCCATGTGAATGTGTAAGCATATAAGAATCGTGCATCACGTAACTGATTTTGCTAGAAACTCAGTGTTGCATAATTTCAATACTGATTTAACAAAGAACAGTCAAGAGCTTATAGGAACCCAATGCAACAAAAAGTCTTGGGTGGAGAAGAGGGCAAGGTCAGTAATTTGTATTAAAGATGTGAGATAAGAGAATATGTAGTATTTTTACATTTGTCATTATTACTGCTGCATACAAATCTGGGTAAACAACCACATTTTGTATCTGTCTTACAAAACAGGGATATTTTAATGACGAAAATTAAAAATGGGCTGGTCACAAAAGCTTTTGTGTCTGGAACACAGCTGTAAGTAGCTCACTATCTAGGTTGAAAATGGTAATGCAGGGTACTGTGTCCTATTTTTCTGTGCTTGAACTGAAGATACAATAGTAGAATTCAGCCTTGGTAGTTACTAATACACCATGCAGACACAATTACATCCTGTGTACTGCAGAAAGGAATCACTTGTGGCCTGCCTCCATTACAAAGAGCAGAGGGGGCCAACATGCAAGAAGATAAAATGCTCTACAAGGGGAGGGAGACCAGTAGAGTTGATGTACCCAAATACAAGGGCCTTGATTCTTTTTCGAGTGATTTAAGTCCCTTTCCATCAATCATTGTCCTTTGTCTCCAGAATCTTATCACAAGCAGCATTACAGGAACTGAACAAAACAATACTCAGGCTCAAATAACCCTGTGAACTGCACTGACATTTCCACACCCTGTTGCTGTGTTTGACCAGGTTACTCAGGTTAAAAAAAACAATTAAAAACAAAATGCAAAAGATTCTGTACAGAACAACAACACACATTCCTGGTTTAAATAACATGCCCCTCCTGGTGTTTCTTCTGCTCCACAGTACTACTGATATCTCACACTGCAATACTGCAATGGATATGAAAAACTGCAATACAGAAGAAGATTGACTTTCTCTAATTTGACAGCTTTTCAAGTGAAAAATTTCTGCTTTGCAGGCTTCTCATCAGGTTTATTTTTGAGTAAATTAGATCCTGCCCTTTTCTATTTCAATCTCCCACAGTCTTTTGGTGAAACTTGAGTTTCAGAACACTCACAGATTAAAAAATGTATATATCTGCAGAAATGCTCTGCAACTAAGATTTAATTTTTCAGTGAAATAAATAATGTCTACCAATTCATTTTTACTGCTCTGAATCAGAGTAATAAATTTTTCTTTCTTACTGATAAGAAAGAAAGGGCATATTGCATTTTGAGGGCACATGAAATCATTGAAAAGCAACTATTTGTTTCATTCATTCACGCTAGATATGTGACATTTCATGGTAATTCTTGATAGAACACTTCAGTCATAGCTTGTCTTAAAATAAATTAAAAAACATGTGGAATGTAAAATAAAATGGGCCTTAGGAAAGTCAGCCGCTTTTGACTTTTAACTAACTAAGTTAGTTTCTGTGAAATACAGCCTTGTATTTTAGAAAATGTTTATGATCCATGAGGAAAATAAAGTGTATCGTTGGGCTAAAATATTTATTGGCACCTAGGAGTCTGAAGGGAGCAAGTCAGGCCTGTGGTTTTTTGAGGGCACTTTATCATCGCCTGCGTTCTCAAAGGGATCAGTGAGTGAATAGAGCTGGATTACTCACCCTTCTATTCCACGCCTATTCCTCTCCATTTTCCTTGGCAAGACTGACTGGCAAGCTATTTTTAGTGAGACAGTTCTATTTTTAGACAAATAGCAGTTAAGACACATTGTTAGGAAAAAATAAAAAAAAAGAAAAACACAAGGAGGAGGGAATGAGGTTTCTCATCACAGATTGTGAAGCAAGCCCTTCAACCTGTAACTTCGGGCATTGCAGCTGCTTCCAATCTTGGAAAAATAAAGAAAATTCAGAGTGCAGGGATTTAAAAATAAACCTAACCTCTGGCAAACAGACCAAAATACAACAACTATGTGAAACAGTGATTACAAAAGCAAAGAATGTTTCCCAGTGACTAGATTGGGATAAAACTTTGGAGCTATTAAGGTCTGAGAATGTTACACAGACATGTAAGATACTTCCAGTTCCTTAGCCAGATATATAACATTTTGAAGAAAGAAAGGGTGCTCTGTGAAGTAGACCTTGCTCTAAGAAATACAGCTTTAGAATTCCAGTTTGGCAAAAAAAAGGAAGAATGAAAAATGGGAAACATGTTTATATTCTGCACATATTTTTCACTTTCATAATTTCAGAATTTTGCAACAATTCATCCAAAAAATTTACTAAGTTATTAAAATGTTTTAAAAACTATTACAAAACAATAAAAAATAAAATTACATGATCCTCAAGAAGGTTAAAACAGGACATCCAGATCACCTCCTAAATACATTCAAAAGAAGCTTCTCACGTATCATGTGCTTCAGAATTATTAAACTTGGATCCATTTTATCTTTTTCTGTTCCTTCTCTCTTGTTCCACATATGGAACAGTAGCTCTTAGGTGAGTGCCTTTCTTTCATTTGAGATACATTAGGCTCACAAGCTATGTTTCATGTTAACCAAATCCTTGCTGAAATAAATTATAATGAAAAGTTTTCTGGTTTTTTTGAGACAAAGCAAAATGAGAAAATTAATTGTGCAACTTCCCCGTTGCTGCATTTTTTCATGTACCGAATAATTTGAAATATAAGAAATCCTCTACTTCTCTTTTTCTACATTGCATAGCAACTAAAATCTCTGACTTATTAAATGCAGAGTAACAAGGAGATGCAGAATTATCAAGGAGAGCTTGAAAATAGCCTGGGATATGAAGAGTCAAAAATCTCAGGAGGATAAGTGGGAGGAAGGGAATAAAATGCTACTTAATGAGTGCAGTAGAAGGACTACTTTGGACACTCTCACTGACTGGAACAGCAGTTCCACTGAGGGACTACTTTGGATGGAATAGAATTGTCATACACAGTTTTCCAGCTTTGAAGTTTTTCTGTGCTACTATTTACATGAACCCCAAATTCATGGAATAATAAAATTAGACAAGAATGTCAGCTTTTGTTTAGAAAAGATGTATTTCTAAAGCAATTACTTTAAAAAATGAAATCAAGATTAATAAAATGCACAGACTTGTAAAACTTTTGAAACCAAGATATTTTTACCTCTGAGATTTTTTTAACCAGTCACACTTAGAAAAAACACAGAAAAAACTCACATGAGGGCATTAATTTACAAACACATTTTTCAAATTGTGTTCAATTTCAAATTAATTGGCAAACAAAGACCAAAGGAAAAATGCTGAAGATATTGCATTCAGTCCTTTGGTTCTGTCATACATGATATTGGCAATAATGTTGGGTTTGTATTTTCTAAAAATGAAAAAAGACAAAGGCATTTAAAAAGCCCAAATAGTCATCCAAATGAAATTTTTGGCCAGTTGACTCTTTTCAAATGTCTGGTCCTGTGAGACTGGTACCACTAGCTGTTTTTTTCGCAACAGGTCTTCAACCAATTTATAAAGGAAATCAATAATGCTATCCCCATTTAAAAGATAGTAAAACCAAAGCATTTAGAGGTAACATGACTTATCCAAGGTCACAAAACAATATTTGACAAAGCTATTAATAAAACCGAAGTCTCATGAGTCCTAGTCCAGGGCAGTATCCAATACACTGCACTGTCATTAGATCAGCCTGAATAACCTTTCTTACATACAGGCTTACTTTCCATACTGTCCCAGGTCTTCAGCCCACAGTAGCTGAAAGAAATCCCCCGATTTCAGCAGTTCAAGAGCTGACTTGATGTCAATTTCACAGCTTGTTTATATGCAATATTGTGTTAAGATGACAAGAGAAGAAAATACATTTATTACATTAAACAAGCTACAACAATTGCCTTACTTTTCCTAAAAAGAGAACATTTAGAGAGTTGTATGGGTTTATTTACTATGGTTATACAGATAAGAGTCTTAATTGATATGAAGAGGCTTTTACAATATAATTAACCTCCTAGTTAGTCATTAGCTCTGTGACCTTTAGAAATAATTGACAGAAGAAAATTTCTTTTCTCTTTATCTCATTCAGAACTTTCACATCAAGTGACTAAACTTAATGTGCCATAGAATCCAAGCACATCTGTAAGGACTGATGAGATATGGTGCAGTAAGACCATAAGCAAAACAGGACTGTGGCATTCCTCTCTGGCACCAATACTGTCCATGCCCACCTGACTGCCATTCTCACCAACTCCAGCCTTCTGAACTGAAGCTTTACTAAGTTTTAACTCATGTCCCTCAAGGAGATATTTAAAAGTAGCCAATTAACACATTGTGGCTGGCCATACTAAAAACAACTGGATTTTCAGTTCAAAGTAGTTTTCCTACAAATCTGTGAAAGACTGAATTGCCATCAATAATTGGATGTTTTCACTAGACATTTTTTTTTCCCGGAATAACAATGGTTTTTATAACCAGCAAAAAAGCACACAATAAAAAAATTTTGAATTCCACCACCCTGTAGGTCTTGGTATTACTATGTTCCTTGCTATTTTAATGTTAAGGTCTTTGAAGATCTCTGTGTGTTGTAAAACACAAAGGATGAGCAATCTGCAGGGAGAATTTCACATGTTCAGAACCTCACTTCTTCCTCTTAGGTGAAAATGCAACTGCAAATGGCACACATTTCTTCTGCTATGTTAAGACTGCTCTCCCTCGCCAAACACAGAAGTCCCCTGGAAAGGGGAAAATACTCTGTGAAAGGTCAATTCACCAATAGTTGCTAGAGAATGAACATCTGTGCAAAACAAGTTAAAAGGACAATTCTAGATGCTCATAATCCATGGAAAAGAATCTAAAATGTATAAATTAAAAATTTGACATATTATTGCAAATTAGAACTACTTATCTTTGTTTCTTTTGTTTTGTTTTTCCCTGGGAAACCTGCAACCCCATCACAATATCCCTAAAATAATTTACTCCTTAGAATACTTCAGATTAATTCTTGATGAAGTTTTCACTATCACTAAAAGCAAGAGTTCACCCAATCCAAGTTTTGCAAACTTACCTAATTTCCATGAGAAAGAGGAGGCAAAAGAGGATGGAGGACCACTAAGTATAAAGGAAAATCAGTCCCTAACAGAGTAAGACAATGTCTAGATGAAAAGCCAGATAAAGTTAAGGTTTTATTGAAGCAGAAAGACATGCCAGTATATTGCAGGAGCTGATATCTTCCTATATGTAAAAATCCATGTTGAGGACCATGAAATCCTTCTAACACTTGATTAAAAGAAAATTAGAGAGAAAGAGAGAGAAAGAGAGAAAGAGAGAGAGAGAGAGAAATAAAGGAGAAATTGAAGACATGTACCAGAAATAGAAAGATCGAAAAATAGGTAATAAGAGATATTTCAGAAAACACTGAGCTGGTAGAAGAATTTTTTGTAAGGTAATGGAGGTTTTAATTTAATTTGCAAAATGAAGATATTTGGTGGATGATTAGCATTCATGACATAGAACCTCAGCAAAATCAAAGATGAATGAAGTCTGTGGTTTGCTTTTTCCTCTACTACTGATCAGTGGTATGGTAAAGGGGAACTGATGAGATGGATGCATGTGTGCCTGAAAATAGAAGATAGGGGTGAATTTCAAAGAGCTGATTTAGCAAGGGAACTTGAACTAAAGGTAGTGACCACTGAATCAGCAGATGAAGAGAAGTCAGGTGGAGAAAGGTAGACAATAAAAGCAGCAGGGTCAAATAAATTAATGGATTGGGGGTTTAAAAAGAGCTAAAAGATAAAGTAGTGAATAATTTGTGGAGGAATGTTTTATGTGCACACAGAGCAAGGCTCATTGTATTAAACTTAGTATACTAGAAACTGAAGCAAAATCAAGAGTCAATGAAAACTCACTAGAAGTCTTCTAAAGCTAAAACAGTAGCTGATGCTTTGACATGAAAGAAATGAGAAGGAAAAAGGGACAATGAGATAGAAAATAGGCAAGAAGTTCCACCTTAAATCAGCAATGGCTTGATGGCTTAGACAAAGAATCACAACAGATTTCTATAGCATAGTTAGAATTTAATTATATTTGAAGCAAAACATTTCCCCATATTCCTACTCTGAAATCTCTCCCCTTCCATCTAAGGCTGAGGTCTTTCCTGAGCTCCCATGTACTGAGCTTACAGTGTTACAGAACTGGATTCTTGTTAATCACAGCAGTGTGGCAGTGGGATATCACTGAAATAAGTAAATAAAATAAGTACACCTACTTCTGTTTTATAGAAACAAGGAAAGGATCTGGCCTAATTTCTAATAAATCCAAAGCATACATAATGCATGCACTTGACTGTTGTAAAATGCTGTCATTTTTTTCTTTCCTATTTCCTTATTGCCAAAAGTAAGTTATTGCATAGGCATATACAATTATGCTGGATATATTATTGTTGGAATTTACATACACACTAGGAGGTTGGCATAAAGATGAAATGTTTTATTTCTCCTCTGCATTGAATGAACTCACCAGACTTTCTGCTATTCCTCAAAATAATTACTAAATCCAGCAAATAATCTCACTTTTTAACTGAAGGAAAATTGAATGAATTACTGTAGTATGAACAGTTTGGTGGGTGAGGACAGATTGGCTTCAAATTTAAGAATCCAGTTAATGCTAAATAGAAGTTTCAGAATGTACCTTTTTTGTTTAGTTGATTTTGTTTTGTTGCCTTTTTTTGTTTTGTTTGTTTGTTTCCCAGAATTAATGCATATCTCCAAGCACAATAATTGTCACTGTTGCTTGAAAGGAATAAATGTGAGTGTAAAATGCATATATTTTCTCCTTCATGAGTACATATTGACCTTTATTTGCCCTTGTATGGTGTAGGTATATTTACTGGATCTTTACTGAAACACATTCACCTGGTAGACAATTTTTGTGACCTGAAAAACTCAGATATATTAAATAGCATGTTAATCAACTTCATTTTGATGAAACAACTGGAGACATCATCTCAGTTATATTTATTGCATGTAAATAAAATTTCTACGTTTGTAAAGAAAATAAGAGCTATTTTAAATCATTAAACCAGAAAACTTCAAACAACAGAAGTAACTGGCCTTTACAATTCTCTAACTACTAGCATTCCATTTTTTTATCAAGACAGATTTATTGATATCATCTATCTCTAAGTTGGGTGGAACCAATTTTCTGTTAAAAAACAGTGCAATGTTTGTTAGATATATGATCATGTTTTCTTCTGTAGATGTTACTTTAAGTAATAAGTTATGGCCCGAAGACTTACTTTTTCATAAATGATAAATGTAATTAATCTCAGTCATTATATTGAAAACATTTGCTTAATAAAATTAACAGCTTTAGCTAGATCTGCATGAAAAATTATATCATTTTTGTATTTGAATAGCAGTGGTTTTAGTTAAAAGTAATGAACTACATATTAGAGAGCTGCTCTTTTAATTTCCTTCGAATGTAGATAGTAAACAGAACTTACACCTCATTTTAATGACGATAAAACAGTTCTACCACCACTTAAAAGTGACTAAATAGTCAATATTATGCTGAATGTGAACAGAAATTGGATACCAAATTGAAGACCTTTATATGGTTGACAGTTGTATATCAAATTTTCATTGGTCTGCCTAAAAAAGATTTCTCTCTTGAATGCTGTGCAGAAATCTATAAGAACAGCAATGCCCTTGTCTTCTGCTGAAATACAGTTATTGAATAGACATTTAGTTGAAAATGCTCAGATTTAATAGTGTTGTCTTCTTCTTGGCTGCTGTTGATTGCTCTAGAAGACAAGGCTAAAAACTTTTACCTGTGAAATCTAGCTGTCTGAAATGGAAAAGAAGATGGACCCCTAACATGAAAATATGTGCAATGTGTAATTGATCAGTTTAACTGATCAATTAAAATTCTTAATTGTGTGGCAGATTTATATCCTGTACCTGAAAATAAACCCAAACTACACTATGAGTCAAGCCATATATCAAAGCTCTATCCTCTACTGTACTTGTAAGTGTGCTGTTCATTATCCATTTAAGGCATGACAATATGGAATTCCTGTTCAAAACCTACATGTTGCAGAAGGACTCCTGGGATTCTCAAACTCTACTAGTACTGATATAACACCATATCAGTACTGGTATTTTATGTTATAGGCAGAACTGGAAAAATGTAGCAGAAAGTCAAATTCAGAGCTGATAGAGCATTCACTTCATCTGGCATTTCATGTCTATTGTTCAGTTTAAGTAACATTTATTTCAATTGTCCATTTTTATGTTGTTCCTTTTAGAAAAGTGAAAAGGCTTGCCCACCAAACTTTGGGTATAGCCAGAAAATTACACGTCTGCATGCAAAACTGCTGATGAACCTATCCAAATTGGCCTGCTGTTTATGCAGAAAGGGATTTTGCTGGCGCAGTGCATTATCTTTCTGAAAATTTCAACATTATTTGAAATTTTAAGTTTTCATTCATGATCCTTGGATAACCATAGTCCTTGTGATAAAAGTATTCATTCATTGTAAAGCAAGCAATAAATCCCTAAGTGAATTTCTACCTATTTCCACACAAAAGCCTGTAGGAAGAAGAAAAGATATCACAGGAAACTCTTCTGCTAAGAATTTCCTGGCCTTTTGCCACTAAAAGAGGAGAGGACTTAATTTTGGGCATAGAATTTGAATTCTTTTGGACTTCCGAAATCTGGAGGGCAAGAAAGGCTTCATGTATATACAAAGGATCTGAAGTAAGAGAGGGAAAGAAATTATGGAGAGGAAGAAGAAATTATGCACTTTCTTCCTAGTCTTAACTCATATAATGTTTTTCTGCTGTCAGAACCTCTTCTAATGGGGGGCAGAATGTGAGGGAGATAAGGAGTGAAGCAAAACAGTAACTTCCTAGATACTGACATAAGGAGAGACAGAGAAGGGACATATATTCCTGTGTGTAGTCTATGCCCATCTAAGGTGGTGTGACTGTGACTCTGTAACAAGTTTAATAATCTTAATTATGCAGAACCTTTTATCCTTTTAAATATTTTATGTATAAATAACTCACTAACTTACATTCTAGTCTCAAACACATGACTAACCCTGGTGAAGATTCCAAAAGTATGAAAGTTGTATTTCAGACAAAATCCAGATCATTCAAAAATCTGAAACTTACTTTATAAAGATCTGGAGTAAACTAAGCATATACATCAACATATTCAGGATTGAATTTTCACTGACCCTTAGGACAGGTCATCATTCTTCTATTATGTTTTTAATTGATAACATTAGATCAGTCATGTGCTTTAAAAACAGAAGTTGTATAGGCCATATAACCCATTTTTTAGATGTCTGTCTAAGATACGAGTGCTTTTTTTATAATAACAAATCATTGAAGGCTTTATGTATTTTGCATAGCTTGAATCCAAATGTGATTGCAACATACACTGACTTTTCTATGAATATTAGAAACTTAAATTTTAAAATTTTAAATTTAAATTAATAATTTCAGTAACTGTAAATAAAAATTGTTCCTTATAATTGTAAAAAAATTAAACAGAGTTTCTAACATTCTGACACTATTGCATTGATACTGTCACTATTGTATGATGGTAACAATATTCTGTGTGAGTAGCTGATATATTTTTACTGTGCAGACTGTAAATTAACTTTTCTTTTGTATTTTATTAGACACCCTCGGTAAACAATCAAAAAGCTAAGAAAAGCAGTCATATTCCACCAACAAATGCCTCTAAATCTTCTTCCACATCTTTTACAATGTATTCTTAATTCCTCCTGGACAGACAATATTATAACTTTTTGATTGTGGAGACAAAGTATGCAAAGTCTTCTGGAGAGTCTGTCCCTGGAAGAGACTAGGAGACAAGCAAGAGATTCAGCTGGTAGGTAGTTGTCAAGGCATGGAGAGGATTAGTGCAACAAAGTGACAAAGCAGCACAGAAACCTGGAAAACAGGGAGCCAGAAATCCCTTTGCAGAAGTTTCTGCAAGACTCAGAAGGATAAAAGGCTCGCAAAAGATGTGGATTTCCTGCAGCTTTGTCTTTGTCACCTCCAGTGCTCAAGCATATACACCACTGTCTTGCTCTGTTCTCCTGCTGCTATGTCACTTGAAGACACAACCTACTTGGAGCACCTCCATCTCAGAGCAAAACACAAACTCTTACCTCAACAATATCTGAATTTGTTCGGCTCTCATGTGGCTCATTATACTCCGTATATTTCAGCAACACTTTGTCCATATCAGTGCTGGCATACTGGAACAGTTTGTTGGTGCTGTTGAAGATTATTAGAGCAATCTCGCAGTCACACAGAACACTAAGCTCATAAGCCTTCTTCATTAACCCAAATTTCCTCTTTGTAAAAGTCACCTGGAAAGAAAAGCAAAAAACGTCCATGAGAAAACCACAAGTTGCTCTCTGTAGTCTTTCTCCTTTTTTTTGGAGCTATAATGTCTGAGTGCTTTGTCTTTGAATTGAACATGCTCAGAAAACAAATCAATGAACATAAAAGAGTTCCAAAATAGAATATGTATGTGTGTGTGTTGCATGTATTACACAAGGGAGAAATACCTAATTATCATTGCACTAAATCTGAGATACAGGTAAGGACTATTTTCATTTACTGGTGCTATGAAGTGTTGATACTGCAACTTTAACTTTTAAATTCAGATATCCTTTAGATGCATACATCTTTCTCATCAATATTTCCAAAATGCACCTTAGATGAGCAGCTGTAAATACCTTGAACAAGTGCAGTCAATTCTGATTTTTCCAATTGACTTTGATTTCAACACCTGCTAGCTTTGAAGCAAAGAAATTATTTCATAATTATTTAAGTATTCCAAAAGAGATACACTGCTTATGTACATATACATATACATGCTCATGTACATATACATATTCCAAAAGAGATACGTTGCTCATATATATACATGTACATATATAGATATGTATATATATAAAAAACACACTCATGATACTTGTGAAGAAATATCTAGTGTGAAAAATGGCGCTCATGAGAAAAGAGAATTATAAAGCATGAAAGAAGAAAATATCTGGTCAGCAGCCTTTGAAACAAAGTGTTTTCTGAACACACACATAAGATATTTTATTTCATTTCAAGCCATATGCTTAGGAATATGAACTGGAATTTTTAGTACAAAGGGTCATACTATATAGGAAAGAAATAGGGATTTGTTTGCAAGTTCTCAGTAGGCCAGCAAATGCCCCTACATAACGCAAAATCCAGGCAGTATGAAAATTATAATTACTCTCTTCAAAACCTTAATTTTCCACAGGGATTGTTTTGACTATGAAAGACCTGCACATCAAACAATTTTTTATCTCCTTTTCTGCACTAGGTTACAAGTTCCAGTTAGACATGTGACTTGAAATACGAAACTACTACGAGCTGTTTAAGCTAATTGTATGGTTGAATTTTTCTCCTCTGTTCCTTCCTCTGTGCAATTTCTGTTACATATCTTTCATTGTCAGAAATTTTTAGGACAAAAATGGTTTTGCTAAGCCTATAATCAACTGAATTTAACTCATGGTCAAGGTACTTGGTATGTCAAGAACAGGCACACAACCAAGTTTATTGGTCCGCCTGATTCTACATTTGTTGCTACCATCCCTTATACACCCATAAACAGTGGCACCTCTGCACATTGATGCTGTGGCAAGAAGATTTGTCTCTCTGAGATGGGTAGTGTTTTAACTTGTCACACTTCTTGACACACTTGTCACAAGTTAATGCTAAGCGCAGCCTCAGACTACCGTAAAATCCCAACATATCAGGCCAAGGAAAATGTAACTTTTTAAGTATTGCTAATCCCTATTTGTTAGATTCTCTCAGAAAGACGAGGCTTTGTGTCCATACTTATTCTCCCAAATGCACTCCAAATGTTATTCCTTTTATTTAATTTCAATAATTTTAACTTCTGTCAACATACTGTTAAGAAAAGATGGATTGTTATTAAACACAAAAAAGATGGATTGTTATTATTCAAGCTTTAAAAGAAAACCACTTTCTAGAGCACTAGTCTCAAGTATGCATAACTTATAATTCTTTCTGCATTTGTTTATCATGGCTTTTGATATTTGGAATGAATAATGAGATAGATAACAAAACTTCACTCAAATTCTAATTAATAATAATAATAATGATGATGATGATGATGATGATGATGATAGTGATGATGATGATGTTGTCTTCAAAATACTCCTTTAATGGTTTCTCTGATTACACCAAAATGCAATGAAATGCTTGAAAGGTAGAAACATATATATTTATGTATATATATAAAAGCTTGTTTTAGAAATAATTAGTGATACAGAAAATAAAATCAACTAATTCAACATATTTTTTTGTGTCTAACATGCTTTTGAGTCAACTTTTTGACCACAGTGCTGTAGGTGGAGTGTCTTTGCATTTAGCAAGCTTTTAATTCAAGTCCACCCCAGTACAAAAATATCCCTAAAGCCAGTGTTTGTGTTCACTGTTAGGTAAAATGCCTTAATATTTAGAAAAACCATCTGCCTGTGCTGCACAGGAGATACTTAATTCATGATACTTATCACCAAAGTGATACTGGTCAGAGTTATATTTTATGGACAGTGAAAAAAACCCACAAACCAGAACAATGAATAATCTAGATCTTCATTTTATCTTTCTTTAAAGATAAAATGAATTTGAATATGGTTTTAATTTCTTGATCTTCCTCTATTATCTTCCTAATATTTTCTACATTGATCAGATAAAGCCTTCTGTAACTGATAATTAATTAATTAAAGGCAATTGTGTCTACTACTGTTTCACTACTTGCGATTTGAAATTTTAATTTTTGAATATGTAATTCACAGTGGTTTATCTTTACATAATTCATATACATAGATGTAAATTTATTATGCTTTTATAAAAGTTTATAATAGAGAACTTTTCAAATCTATAGTGAAATGTCATGTCAGTGACTTCACAAAAAATTACTAATACTCTTAAAGCCATTTAAAAAACAAAATTAGCTTTTTGCATGCATTCTTCTGTGTGGCTACATAACAAATATGAATATGCCATATGGTAAAATACTTTTGTGAGCAATATAAATAAACTGAATTTTTATTATTTAACTTTATTTGTTTGATTTGTTCATCATTTGCTATGTGAACCATTCTTGTCCACACCAAAAAATTAAACACCACCTAATAAATATTCTCTAAGGTAGCCGACAACATTCTAGTAAAGAAAAGGTTTTGTTGTGAGGTAAAAATAGCATATTTAATACTTCTCATTTGTCTAGTTGGAAGGGAGTGTGGAATCTTCACTGAAAAATCTCTGATTATACTTGATTTGACTTAGGGCTGATAATTAACAAGACAGTCGTATTGTCATGAACACAAACTGTAGCTGCATCACAAAAAAATACATGTGTTGACATAGTCTTATAATTTGTGTTCAAAGTCTTGGTAGTGTCATGTAACAACTGACAATGTCACTTTGTCATTTGACATAAACAATGCTATTGACACTGAAGGAAAACACATAGTGAGAAAATTCATCAACATATTTCAAAAAAGATGCCTCCAAAAAGTGTATACTCTTCAATATCTCTATAACATTTAATTTTTTCAGCATCAAGAATCAAATCACTACATGTTATTTCCTGACAATATTAGTGAACATATGCCTCATTATCCCCACTATCTAAATCACTGCTAATTTGCAGGTTTTTCAGGTAAGAAACCTACTTCTTTTTAGGAGAATGATAAGTAGTTTAGGAGATCCTTTTGGGACAGAATATTTTATAATGATAGGGTGAAAATAATGAAAAATTAAAGTGGAATGGAAGTGGAACAGATAGGAGGCAAATATTCAATGGTCTTTAAAACCTTTTTAAGCATATAAAACATGAGGGTTTTGACAATGATACAGTTTCTAAATACTTGTATGAGATGCTTGAATGCATTGTTTTATATATATTTCAAAAAGAGCAGGGTGTGGAGATCACCAAAATTATTTCTGCATCCTACCAAAAATAACCAAATTCTATTCCTTTGTATTAACTGAAAACCCACTAGTCTTTTATGTTTGTCTTAAAACTATAGTTATTCTACTTATTTAATTTTTATTTATTTATTTTAAATGTTCTCTTAATAAGAATGGTGGTATCAAGAAGATAGGTTACTAAAGTCTGAAGCATTTTTGTGTATGAATAAGCATTAATGCTTATGATTTTGTATGGTGTGGGGTAATCAAGACATTACTTGATTATAAAATACTTACAGTGAAGTAAACTTTCAATTTCCTTGATATAAATCAAGGTGAGCTTTTAATATATTTTGGTTGAAGTTCTAACTAACGGCGATATGTGCTAAAAGAAAGGTATTGCATAAAGAGAATTGTTAAAAGGGTGATTTTCAACTACAACTCTGACTCTTCAGTTCCCTGAAAACAGCTTGTAAATAGCTTAGTCTATATCTGCAAGTGAAGCTGCAGAGAGTCTGAATTCGAGTGTGCATGCCACACAATGATATGCCCAATTTAGAGGGCCATTTGGTGCAGAGAAGACTTTCTTGTTTAATCATTATTAAATTAAACTTACTTAAACTATATAAATTAGAAGATACTGTCACTTGGTTACAATTACAAATTCTTTCAACCGCCTAAATTTTAATTTAGCTATGTGGGTTTGTAAATTGGGATGCTAGCCACTGGAAATAGTCTTTAAGTAAATTTCTAACAACAATTTTATAATTCTTATACATTTTAATATACCAGTGAAGAAACAGAAGCATCCATAAATATTCTCATTTAATGAACACAACCTTAAGAATACATGATCTATGTTTTTTGCCACGTGATGATCGTGCCTTTCTTTTGATGGGAGCTGGTTTGGAATTAGTTTAGTTCAGTTTAGTTTTAGTTTTAATTTGGATTCTTTGAATAATTTTTTCTGAAATTTCACAAACTATGACAGGCTGACCCATAACATCACTCCATATGTGTCACTAGCAATCACAATATATGTGCTAACACTATGTTTCCAAAGTAGTGGTACCATGATGCTTCAAGTGATTCAGTCCAGCCAGTGTCAGAATATCAGTGCTCTTCTTACTTCTTCCTAATCTGACTATACAGATATATAGCTGCTGACATAGGAAAATGAGAGAGTATATTTCCAGCCATTAAACAGGTGAAGAAGAGGGATCACTGATGCAAGAAGTATCTGACAATGGCACCATGTTGTCAAAAATAAATGTCAGTTGTTTGTCCTTATTTCATCCGGAATGTCTAAATTTCTGACACAGGGACTAGAGCAAGCACAGTAGATATGATGTATGTGATAAATAGGAGATACTACGTGAGCAGTCTATCCAACTTCAAACATAAGGCCAAGTTGGCCATATGTAATTAGAGGGGCTCTTCACTAAAATGTCACTGCCAAGCACACAAGCCTATCCTGTTGAAACATCAAATAACTACTGGAGAGGCAAAAACTGTGGTCATATCCTCTCTTCCATTTTTCCTCTTATTTTCCTCTGATTCTTTTTCAGAACCGCTTGTCATATGAAGAGGTCTGGCTGAAACAATATTTAAAATAACTCTCTAATGGGAGTGGTGAACAGCACTAGTGCAGAATTTGATCTACACAAACCTTCCTTTATGCAATAGTTGGGCATACCACATTAAATAAAAGACTTTCAGCAGACTGCTTCCGTATTCTTACAACCCTCCAGCAAAACTTACAGGGATGAGACAGCCTTGATTTATGCTGGTAAATGGGCTATTGTCCCAGAAAGCCCCAAGCATATTATGCTATGACTTGATGAATAGTCCAGATAAAGAGGAATTCCAAGAGGATGCTCTAAAATTATAGCCATAACAAATAAAATGTTCATGATTAACCCATATAAAAAAAGAAGGCTTTGTATGTTACACCACATTTTTAGAATCTTTGTGCATAAATACCAGATCACATACTTAAAGCAGTGATACTATTCAGTCTGCCCAAACCCAAGTCATGAGGGTCAATCTTGTAAATTTTTTCTGTGTAAACAAAGAAAGGAGGGATAAAATTGAAAGATATCTTAATTAAAGATGATACAGCAACCTCAAAAATCAGGAGGTCAGCCAGTATCAATATGCTTCTTATTTTAATTTATAAATTGAGATCTAAGATCAAACAGGAATGAAAGAAAAATAAAGGCTAATCTTTGATGCTTCACCTCCTTTTGTTAAATACAGAGATATGATTATGTCCTTTATAGACAGACCTACAGATATGTACAAATATTAGGCAAAAAAACAATCTGAAATACACAGTAGCTGACACAATATACACAAAAGCTGACTTTTTTTTTTTGTATGGTATCACCAGTTATGGCAGATACAAACATATGTTTATAGTAAAAAACATGTTTATGAGTTCTGTGCTGCTAAAATGTTCATAAGGTAAAGGTCAAAGAGTATTTCATTCCCTGGTGAGCAAATGGTCAGGAAGCACATTTGTCTGCATTTCCTGTCATAACAGGAAGAGTGTAACTTCTTCCTCTCCACAATGGCTTCAGTTCTGCTTCCCACCTCTAGCTCTTTCTCCCCCAGGGCTTTCTAAACCATTCCTTGCAAGACAGCAAGACTCTGCCTGTGTCTGCACTATTTTTCCGCTCTGCTGTGTTGGCAGATGTACTGCACTCTCTTTACTTAGGCTTCTTGCTCACACTTCAAATTAAAAGTAATTTGACCTAAATATTTACCTTAGGATGATTCACTCCAAATTATGCTCAGACCATCAATTTGTAATACAAGTACATTTAACCTCAAAATATTGCATTCTAGAAATCCATGGTTCATTTCAGTAGCTCTGTTAAAATTTTACTTCTCAGGTAGTCTGGAATAACATAAAAAATGTTGCCTGAGTTGCACATATCACCACAAATTAGGAGTCTTGAAAACTTGGGAGTGCAACTCTTTTCTTGCAGAAACGTGACTTTACCTCTGAAAAACCAGGGTCACTGTCTAGTTTTAATGCTATATTTCAAGTATATATCTGTGTTAAATTTAATATAAGCAATTAATAAAAATATGTAAAAGATAAAATGTGTGATTTTTAAGACAAAGATTAATTGAACAAAAAATTATGCTTAGATGCATTGTCAAGCAGTTATGTTTTCATGTGAAAAAATTTCCCTGGAGACAGCTTGTGAAATGTTATGTCTAGGAAAAAATGAAGATGCTCCATGAAGGAATAATAAAAATATAAGTAAATAGGTGGAGAAAATGTTTTTTATCTTGTGCTCATGTTTGCATTAATATTCAAGGTTCTTAGCTCTTTCAACAGGGAAACTTCTGATTCAGACAACAGTCTCTAAACCTTTCTTTTTAAATAGAGCTGAAACACAGACAAAAATAGATACATGAGGTTGAAATTATTTTTGAAACTAGCAGCATTAGGTATCAAAGGCAGTAGAACAAATCTATGTCTTCCTGCATATGATCACTTCCTTCCAGGATATTCTTCCCGTGCCCCAAAACTTTCCTTTAATACCTGATTTGATTTGCTCTCTATTGAGCTGATAGCTCAATAATGCTCAGTTTATAGCTTTACAGATATTCTGAAATTAGAGAATGGTAAAAAGTCTTGGCATGAAAAATTTAAACAGAAGTATATGTTATTGTTATATGCTACAGATTTACACAGACATGAAGCTTTAAAAAGGTTATCTCAATGTCAAACACCTTAATATTGAATTCTAGACTTACTATAGTATTTAACAAAAGTTAAGGCCCCAGCTGCTCATTGCAAATAGAAAGAAATTAATGCTGAGCAGAATCATTAAATATGAAAACCTCAGTTGTAATTGTCGCTATTCAGAAGCAGGAAAAATTGCAAAACTAATGAGCAAGAAAATCAAAGACACAAAAAATTACCATGTAAGGCTTCATAGGTCCTAATATTAATTAGACAAAAAATGGGGATTAAATGCAAGACTGTGTTCCAGATCTGACACCAGAAAATCACTGGGTCAATACACCCCCACTCCTGGGTCAATATACCTCTGGATTTAGCTTACAGACCATAGATTTAATGAAATATTTTGTGAGAGACCTTGTATAACAGTAAGACAATATCAGTTATGTCATTAGACCTATGTATTTTAGGCCTGGACAGCTCTATCTGGATGGCTGCAAAAAATTTCAGATGGTCCTCATCTGAAGCAGACCGCAAAAGGCTATCATTATAAACTAACAAAATATTTCACATTTATACAAAACCCAGAAAAAACACAAGGACTTTTCTGTGACAGAGGAATACAATTTTTCCTTCATATCTTGACCATAGCAAAGGTAGATAAATACTTTCTTTCAATTAAGAAAACAGGAAAATAAGGTTCACACATTTTCCCAAGTGATCTCCCTCTTTTTCTGTTTTTAACCATCCCAGAAGTGTTACCAGAATTCTTCTCCAATCTGCTGAATTGAAATTTCTGCAGAAAGAACTTGTAGCAGTCAGGAACTTCTGGCATCAGATGTCAAAGCTAACATTTTTGGCTATTTGCCGAAATGCTATTGATTCTGTCGATGGTGGAACTACTGTGTAAGCAGTCACAGTCTATTTGATTGGTCTGTTGACAAAGCTAGCACAACCCACAACCTTGTTGAGCCTGAACAATATTACCAGGGATTCATTCCTGATATAAATTTATAAAGACCATATTATCCATGAATTATCACTGGAATAAAAAGAAAATATTTGGTCACATTGACTAATTATAACAGGATTCACTTGAGAGTCTCAATTTTCATTTAATGCTATGGTAGTAACCAAATCCCACAAAAGAAATAAATATTTAATCTAGACCTGGCAATTATTCATTTTCCTTCTACATGTGTCAAAAAACAGTGAAAGGGAATTTTTCAGGTCTGGAACCTTCCCAACCAAAGAAAGTCCATGATCATTTATAGCATCAAACATTCGTGCCATCTTTGTTGCCATAAAGTATCAATGAGGACTAGAAAAATATAGCCAACTTGCAGCCCACAAGAAACATCATTAAATTAATGGTTTCTGCCAGTTAAAATCCTGGATTCTGCACTCACTAGTCATTCAATAACATGAGAACTCTTAAGCAGGCCAGGGTAAAAGGACTGGGCCTCTGATGACTTAATTGAAGCACTTTCCCTTTAATTTATCCCAAAAAGTCAAAGCTTAAAATAGTTTCCGGAATAGTTTTGTATCCTAAAATTGTGCATGTCTGTGATATTTGCAGCCACAAATATGACTCTGGGTAGTTTGAAATTACTTTTATTACCAGTACAGTCAATAAAGTGCACAAAATCCAACCAAATAGATTTGCTCAGAAGAAATTCTCTTGAAGGGAGATTAACTCTATTTTTGTCCTTCCCAATCCACTCATACAAGCACTTTGAAGAGTAGGGGAGTCTTCTACTATAGCAGATAGTAGTGTGGAAGAAAACTGCTTTTTCACACAGAGAAAAAGTACATCATTCAATGGCTGACATAAAAGAGGCTGGGAAACTGAGTGGAAAATCAAGGACAAGAATTTTGCTCCCTGGACCTTGTATCAACTTGAACCATTTTACAAATATTCTAATTTCCAAATAGATTCACCTTTGCACTAGGAGAGGAGACAGAATAATAAAACTACTGCTATAGCTCCTCATTTGATACATGCTCCACGTATTTTTACCAGCATGTGCCGTACTGCAGAGGATTTATGTGCTTGAGAACAGCTGAGGATGCACCATCCAGGTATACCATATATAACATACCTTGTATTGTGAAACCATGCTGTGTTTGAATGTAAGCAACAAACAATTAGGCAGCTTCTAGCCAAGCCACTTGATGCCGTTCTTGCAAATGCTTTTTGGTGAGGGAGAAAGAAAATATCTCCATCTGTAAATGAAGCTACAAATAGGCTTTGTGGAACTGTGCTTGAGCTGGTATCTTAGCTTCACTAATCCATAAATTTTAACCATTTTTGTCTGGTGCAACATTTTAATCTTTTTTTTTAAAATATATTTATGCAATCAAATAAGAAGACAAAATAGGAATAGAACCAAGTTCATATTTTAAGATTACTGGAAATGTGCAAGTTAGGAAACAAACTGATGCTGTGATGCTAAAGCAGCAATACATTAATATTGCTATGCTAAAGCAGCAATATTTTAAGAACCAGTGAGGTTTGTGAAAGAGTACATCTCATATAAATGGTTAAAACAATCAGCTATTATTAAAAATCCAGTTGTATTTAATCACATATATATTATTAAAATTAAAAAGCCTAATACCATAGTCCAATGAAATGATGAAAATCTTTTCATTTGGTTCATTGAGCTTTAAATCAGGGCACTAAATGCAAGATAAAGTCAGTAGAAATTTTTAAAAAATTATTAATATATTAGTAGAAATAAGAAGCAGAATCAAGACAATTTTACAATATGGAAAGTAAAATAATGTAAATCTACCTCCAGCCTCACAGTGGCTAAGACACATTAGCAAATATTGAATTGGGATTGTTCAGACAGGAAAGAGAAGACTGGAACTAAACTACAGCCTTCCCGTACCTGAAGGGAGTCTACAAGAAAGAGGGAGAGGGACTTTTCACAAGGGCGTGGAGTGACAGGACAGGGGGGAATGTATTCAAGCCGACAGAGAGTAGGTCTAGATGGTTTAGATTACACATTAGGAAAAAATTTTTCACTGTGGGGGTGGTGAAGCACACATACAGGCTGACAACAGAAACTATGGCTGCCCTGTTCCTTGGAAGTGTATGAGGTCAGGCTTTGAGCAACCTGATCTTTTGGAAGGAGTCTCTGCTTATGGCAGTGGAGTTGGAAATAGGTTTCTTCCAATCCAAACCATTCTGTGATTCTATGAGTCTAAGAAATGCTGGTGAAACAAACGCTTCCTGCACTAACATTACAGTTGTTAGTATTCTAGTGTTACAGTTTTATTCTAATTATTAGTTCCAAAACTGATTCTGTAATTCTTGAAGCTCTACTGTGAATAATTTCAAGACTAGCTGTCTCCTTTTTTAAAAAGTATATTTAACCTTTTAAAAGTGGTTTTTTTTTTTACAGAAGTGGGGCTAAAATCTCTGTAAATACTATATTTGAGCAAGCAAGTTGAGATTGAAACTGTTGTATGAACTAATGTTGTGAATAGCAAAATTTTGTGGTATCATCTACAAAATAATTCAGGTTCCCTTCAAAAAGAAGTCATTATAGCATAGGCAAGTTTCAAACAACTACTGACTTAATATTTATAATAAATTCAATTCAATAGTTAACATCCCATTTTAACTCCATGCTATAAGACAATTAAAATAAATAGGATTACATTTATACATTGCTAGAATTATCGCTTTTTAGCCTGTCTTACCAAAACACGCAACTTTTAGGGAAAACACTAAATGCATCCATCATAAGGAACATTTTGCTGTTACACGTGATTTTCTGCCATAGAGATCACAAGTTACTACTAACACTACAATTTTTAAACATTCTTTTAAGGACTATTATTTGTTGTTATGCTTAGACTGAGTTTTTTAAGGCTTTATAAAATCCTCCATGACTAACAGATTCTTAAAAAAATCCCTAAAGATATGAAGAAATTTATAGATCAAATTAGTAGTACTACTATATTAATAGTAACTCAGTATCAAGTTCCTAAAAATCAGCTACTGAAGATTATTCCAAAATTGCAGCCAGGGATAGGAAGAACATTAAATAGAGTATTAATTAATTATTTGGAGAGATTATCACAGTTGTGGATCTCCAGATTCAACATAACATCCACATCCATTCATTTATATCAAATGTAAACAGCAGAAATTTTCACCAATATTATTTGAAAATATCAGTTACTGAATTTTATATTTGTGACCACAGGGAAGAAAATTTCCTAATTCCTAAATGATCATATTTCAACTAGCAGAGATAGTGTTGATACTATGTGATAGCTCACTAACCATTTTATTTAAAGCAGAGTTAAAAATTAGTTAATCTGTCCTATTGGATCTATTTAGCCTTAGCTAAATAGTCCTGGTCACTTGGTTTTATGACTACAACATGCTAGTAATATTGTATGTGGGTTTTAGAATGTGTTAGGCTACGCAAATTCTTCTTAAAATTCAGACAGGAAAAGAGGAAACTTTTTTATGAAGTAGTATCTTTTTTATATGAAGGAAGTAAAAATAAAGACGCTGCAAATGTGAAGGAGCACCTTCACCTTCAAGAACTGGGATGTCTGAACTTAAATGAAAGTGCTCATATTATAATCACTCATATTGAACAGAGTTCAGAAAATATAGTACTAAAAGCCTGTGTCCTGTAGCAACTCACAGGTGCGCTTAACCATGTATATTCCAGACTGAACTCAAAGCAAGTAGAGCACACACAGCAGTCTTTATAGAATAAAGTCCTCAAGCAATAACTTCCTAACTGTGCATGTTACTGAACTTGAAAACACTGTGTGTGAGGTTTCCGGCTGCTTACAAAAGTATTTTTGTTTGATAGTCTAACATACATTGTGTATATGTATATGTTGGTATATGCATACGTACACAGACTGATCAACTTTTTAATCGCCTTTAATAATAAGTTACCCTATAAATATAATATGATGCTTAAGTCATGTATTTTTTCAACTCACCTGTCTGTTACGTTCATCCATAATCCTTGTAATCTGAATCTTTTTTCTCCCCATAGTCCCCGTTTTTTTTTCTCTCCTTCTTCCTTAAAATTACGTATTTTTCCCTTCTCTTTTATTCCTCTTTCCTGTTTCCTCAAAACAAACCTCCTTCTTCAGCACTTGCACCACTCAGTTCACAGTCCTCTGCATCTGTTCCTGCTAAACACAGAAAGGAAATCAAATGTTACCCTGAAATTGATAACCAGAAGAAATTTATTACATAGAGCTGGCCAAACATCCTCATTATAATTTAGTGTACAAGTAAATTTGAACTAAAATTTACTGCCCCTATAAAACAAGTAATGCACAGAAGAAAAAAAACAATATTCAAAGGCTTATTTCTATGAAAGAAAACACCAAATACAAATATATCAAGAAATAAAGAAAAATATTGAAGTACAAGTAGTGAAAATTTTAATGGAATTAATGTCTCTAATTTTAAATATCACTCACAGCTCTAATATGAAAAATTACCTAAATCAGAGAGTTAATAAACTATTCTGTATCTATGTATGCTAAACAGGGCAGCTAATTTATTTCTGAAGGGAAAACAATTTTGTACTTTGACAGCAGAGGTGATAATTTCCCTCATTATGCAAATAAAATGGACATTTATTTAAGTGTTACTTGATATATAAGAGTTGCCAGCTACCTTGAATCCAAAGTTCCTAGCTTTATTCTTTAAGAATATAAATTAGTGAAAATATTACTGAAGATTACTGAATATAATTTCATATATTATAATAAGTGAAAAAAAATACTAGTGCTCTTTTCTGTCATTTCAGTGTAAATTCTAAAATGTTCTGCAAAGGACTTCTAATCTGCAAACACATGTTTTCTTATAAAAACAGAACAATAGAGGCAGATAAAGAATGTTTTGAAAAATATTTTCACTGTTGTAGTAATGCATGAGTTTTACAATACTGGCTCTGTCACAGACCTAAGGAGAGAAATGTACAGTATATAAAAATACACAATGCAGGAAACATATTTCACAAAATGTTATAGACCACATAATTAATTTATGTAATATCCAAAATATTTTAAAAATAAAATACTTTTATTTTAATAATAAAAGAGTCCATGGAAATAGTTAAAAATAAAAAAATTATTTTGTCTTGTGTAAGGTAAAAAACACAACTTTTTCTGCTTTATAATCTTAGTTTACCATATTAGTATATTTTTATATGTTTTAAGCAAACAGCACAAAGGTTTTTGAAACACAGAACAGGAAAAAGAAATCTGAACAATATGAATTTAAATGTTCTTTTGAAGTCCAGTAAAAATATTGTCTTGGAATTTAAATAATTGTAATTTTAAAACAGAACCTGGCATTTCATCATTTATTCTAAACTTATAGTATCTCAGCTAACTTGATAAATTGTCACAAAATAATGCATAACACTAAGCTGATATCCTGGTCATTTAATTCATTATTTGGCTCTGATTCAAAGCTACTGAGCTAGAAAAGTTAGATCACACTCCTTTTGATCTTCAATTCTCTTTTGATTTTCTTACATAGCATACATTAAACTTTAGGTTGTTCAAGTGTTTTAGAACTCTTAAGAAAATAAATTAACAAATAAGCAGTTAGTCTGAGTTTTCTAGCTAGCCACTATGGTGTAATGAATCTGTTGGGCAAAACAAATCTTCAAATACAGTACTTATTATATTTCTATATATTAATGTCTTTTTGATATTATTTTCTGGGCATATTTGTATATTATTACCATAATGCAGAACACAGAACGTGGAATAATTCATGTTGCAACTATAAGAAAATATAGACTGCAAAAATTCTTAGCCGCTTTTAATATTTTATATTATTATATATTATATATTAATATTTATTTTATATTTATATTTATATTTGAAAACAATAGCTACTCACTGCTTAAATAGATACAAAGGTTGTTGATCATATTTGCAGCAACAACAAAAAAGAAGGCAAAAAATTTAAAATAAACTTATTTTGTAAATGTATTTTTAAAAGCTTCTTTTCCAAACAAAGCTAGGCAGTCTTATCTGATTTTCAGTGTTGACAAACAAACCCCATCTATTTTTAGAAACAGTTTTACATTTCCTTGGTTTGGGTTTCTTTCCTGTTTTTCCTATAGTCTTACCTCCAACCCAAAGCACAAATTAGAATGGTGTTTCCCATGCACATGCGGGACTCAAAGAGTCTAACTGTCTTTCTCTGCAGAAGCAAACCCATACTCTAATCCACAGCAGGGGCACATGGAATAACTTCCTTTTCTTTCATTCAGCTGAGGCCAGTGGCGCTGTTGGTTTACAGCACTGTCTGCCTCAGCTATTCACTGCAGTGTGGAAGGTCAGGCTGGGCAGATTAGAGCAGTTGTGGCTGGTTAGTGAAGATGAGCTGCTCTGCAGATCAAGATGCTTAGTGCGTTTGGAAAAAAGTCACTTAATATGGAGAAAACTCTGTCAGGAAGGATAAAAATCACAGCAGAAGAGCAGTATGTTGAGTCCCTCCCACACACTTATCAGTTCTACATTAAGACCAGTCTTCAAACAACAACAGCTTTTACAGACAGTTTAAACTCAGAACCTTAAAATTCCTGTGATCTACACAAATTTATTTTCAAGTAATTGGTGCAAGACTTGATAAGCAGAATTTTGTATAAAACCTATAATTAGGTCATCTGTATGAAACATATAATTTGCAAGGAAACATAATTTTGCTTCAACAGGCAGTGAGTTAGGTTTTCTTGGATTAAAAAAAAATCTTTCTTCCTATATGTCCTAGTTTGCCTTTTGCTTTGTCCAATTGCTAGTCCAATTTTAAAGAAAAGCTTTTCAATTTTTCTATTAAATTAATTTCCTGTTAGAACTGCCCCCCCCACCACACACACCTATCAACACATTGTCTTTCAAGTGCTATTCTTACTATGTGTTAACTCACAGTTCTATATATTTCATTAGTATTAACATAAAAAAGATCATAGGACTGATTCCCAATTAATGACATTCAGATAAGCAAATCAAGACATCTCATGCAAGGGCTATAACCTGCAAAGCTTGTAATTTCTAATTCAAACAGAATGTAAAGAACTCTGGAGAACAACAAATCCCCATGGCTGCTTAGGACTTCATCAGTGCTCTCAATACTTTTTGAAAGTTCTTGCAGAACCAAGGATTGCAGAATTAAGCATTTAAAGTTGATTATTACAGTAATAAGTAAGTATTTAAAGTCCCTGTTAACTGGTAAATTGTTATTTTACTAACACTAATAAAGCGCATTGACTAGAAAAGTTGAATATACTACAAAAATGAAATAGTATCGCAGGCCTCAACTATCCAAATGAAATTAAAAAGGAGCTTTGTTGAAATAGCTCCACATAAAACTTCCAGCTTAATAATATAATCATGTGCAAACAAATTACATTTAAAGAAACATGGAGTTAAATGTTTTTTTGTTGTAATTTTCTGCATTTTTTTGCAAAGCTGAGTAGTTAAAGAAAAAAAAATCAAACCTAAAACAAACTAGACTGCTTTAAAAAAGAGGAACTTTATTTTTGGCGGTCTTCTATTCATTATATGATTTGGCAAAAGGCAGTGGTAGCTGACAGAAGATTGATCTGACCCTCAAGAAGGGAAAAGGAAAAATGTAGCAAATTGCTTGACCAGTACTGTCTCTCTTTTGAACACTGACACACAGACATATGCACACACATAGACACACATGCACGCCCGCTATCCCTTCTCTGCAACACAGAAGAATCCTGACAGAATGGCAGGAAGCACGCACAGAGCAGTCAGGGAAGGATATTATGTCAGCAACCACGAACAATAAAAGGTGTAAAGGTGCTTCCTTCCCTAAACTGTTCCAGAAGCACAAAATGGGAACCAAAACTGTCCACTTCCTTCTCCGAGCAAAACAGTCTGAATTTGCTCTGCTGCAACACCCGAGACAGAGAATTCTTTGAGCAGTTACACCAGGAGAAATAAGCAGTATCAAAACAAGACAGTAAAAAGATTTTATTTATAAACAAAAGAAAGAAGGCAGCCAGAGAAAAAGCAAGTTAAAATGTGCTAGAGTTTATAACATTTTCATGGTTGCTTTACAAAAGTAACTAACTTGTCATAATGATGTCCTTGTTCCATTAAGCAGCCTACATTCTGAGTTGAATAATCAGGTTAAAACTGAAGAACAAAATAATTTTTTATTTATTATACTGTATAAGGAATTAAAGAAAAAAGTGCTGTTCCCTTTCCCTTACCATTCTTATCTTGATATAGAAAAGTAACTTAAAAGGTCTATGAAATCTTTTTATGCAAACCTGTTTTCTCAAACACGCTTGAATCTGTGTCTAAAAATTTGAATATAGTGAGTAGGAACACATCATCTACTTTTCGGATGAAAACTTAACTGCAAAATGTAACCATGAACATTGACAATGAGGGACACATACTAAGATAAAACGGTCATTCAAATGGTTTCTGTAAAATCCCATGTTCTACACACCTACAAAGACAGCTACACAATGCAGAAACAGCTGGGCATACTGCAGCAATTGAAGACATCATTCACTGTCACTTTGAGTTGGGTATGTTTAAAGAAATGCAGAGAAGTGTGAAAATAATTATCTATCATGTTATCTGACTGATATCAGCTGACATTAAAGATAGAAGTGGTTTTTCACATTTATATGGTGGTTTGCTTGCATGATCATAACAAAGGACAGAGTTTGGGCCATTGACAGAAGGTTGTGATAAAATTACGTATGTCATCACCATGGCAATATATCAGTAAAGCAGCAACAGTACGATCTACAGTATGTTTCTCCAGGCAGAAAGCCATGTAAAAATGAACTGGAGTCATCTAAAGCTTTCAAACATCTGTCCACAACATTCTGATCTAGAAATTAAACATAACCTACACTTTGGTGTTTTGATCTTAAGGCCAGGCTGCCATACAAAAAGGTTGAAAGGGAGTTAATTTTAATCGACTAAATTTAACTCTCAGGAAATATAAAACAAACATTCAAGTCATAACAGAAAAATTATAATAGATGAAGTACTAGAGACTACTAGAGAGATGGTACACCAAACCAAAAAATCTTTATAAATAAAGAAAATATTTCTAATCTGTAACTACCAAGGCTTATTATATTATCAGTTATTTAACCTGACTTCTGACTTATACAATAAGCAAAATGTTCATAAAGTTGCAAATGATAAAACCATTCCCAATATGTAAATTGCTATTTAGAATTTTAAGAAAAAACTTAAATTATTTGGTTTGAATTCATATTTCAATATTTTTTCTACTGCTTTTGAAATCATCTGCTGGACTCATAAGATTACTTCTACTGATGGTCCATTTATTTGTTTGCTTTTGCATAGAGGATAGTAAAATGTGTATATTTTAAATCTGAACTTCTAGAGCTGTACTTTATTTGCTTGCTTATATTTCAACATACTCCTAGTATAATGACAATATAGCATTGAATTGCAGAAATTTCCTTCCTTGCAGGTAAGTTACTGGCTTAATCAGTATTTTCTGATTAAGCCAATAACTTCCAAATTTTCTATGCCTTGGAACAGCCATGAGAATATTTTGCAATGTGATTTATTTTTTAAAATTTGGAATTAAGCACTTCTGAAGACACACTGTAAGAATGCTTCACACAATTGTGGCCTATGTAGCTTATAACTCAAATACAGTACCAAGTCATCTCACAGAGCCAGAACTTGTGCATCACGGGTGGAAGAGTTTCTTGTTTTGCAAAGTTCCCCTGAAAAGTTTTTTGGGGCAAACTAAACATCACTGCCAAAATAGCAGAGAAGATTCCTAACAACTTCCTAACAACTAGTGTATTTCACTGTAGCACACACCCTGCTTGTCAAGAGACTGAGATATCCAGACACAGAATATTTTGTCTGTAGCTGCCTCTCTATTTAAGCCAATCTATGCCTGTATGAAAGAAAAAGAGTGACTTCACCTTGTCTTTCACAATATGTGCTGACAGACATCCATCCAATGCAGAGGTAGAAGATTTTATGAATGTTGCATGCATGCTGCACCAAACCTGGTCATGCTGATAAAGAACCATGACAAAAGATCAAAATACTTCCATGTGATCGTGAAATTTGCTGCAGAGGATGAGCCATTCCTTGCAGCAGTGGACCACAAGAGGCAACCACCAGATGAAAACTAGCTGCCTGGACTCCAGTAGATACGTGCCTGCTATGTTTGAGGAAGAAAGGAAGACCCGGCTATTTTACAACATTTCTGAAGATGGCTAAAATGAAGAGGAGTATTGGATTTCTAAGGCAAATATAGCAGACACTACTTAGATTTTAAGGAAAACAATTAAGTGAAATGTTAGTATAAAATATATACCTGTGAAGAGTCAATTTTAAAACTACACTAATTATTTGGTGCTATTTCCAGGTGTACCCATCACCCAAACGAAAAAATCTTAAAGTAAATAGTCTGAAGAAAAGGTTTATATGTTTATGGTAAGTCCCTGATGTACCTTTATCTCCTAGACAGATATAATGGCAGTCTGGCCAACATATAGGGAATAAGATCCATAAGGTGTCAAGCATAACAGTTTATTCAATTGGACACACTAGCAGTAAAAGGGGGAAAAAATAAAGGATTGAAATCTGAATTACCTAGTTGGTCTGAAATGGAGACTGTGGCTAGGAATGGGAACCTGACTGAAAATGGAGTGGGGAAATTGGACCACTAGAAATTCAACTAGGAGTCTTGACAGTTTTGAGCTAATAATTTGATTGCATTGCATAATAGTTACTAGATGCACAAAGAATGTAATGAAAGGTGTTTTACAAATTCAGTCTGTCATTTACTGCGCTAAAGAAGAGAAAGCAGGGTAAGATTTAGCACCTTGTGAGTTGAAAAGGTCATGGAGCTACTCTGGTTTGGGTCTGCTTGCATTGAAAGACATATTATACACAAGGTAAAATACCAGTGCTACAGTTTGGGAGCAGTCTTAAACACAAAGGACTTTGGAGAGTGTTGGCTTATTACAGGAAAATGTAACATCTCTAGTGTTAAGTTATTGCATCACCTGAAAGCAATCTCTGACTGTGGTTAGATCTAGATGTACAGATTTGTTAGTAATGTTTGCATGTGAGGGAGTCTGTGGAATTTAGATCTCCAAATTAGCTTTTAAAAATCAGGGATTATTCCAATAATACCTTGGTATTATTGGAAAAAAATATACAATATCAAACCATAGTCTGAACTTGGGTACAGGTGCTTAGTGATGCCAGCATCAGTGATGGGCAATCTGAGATTTCCTCTATTGAAGAAACTATGGATTAATTCTAAAAAGGATTATTTCATAACAGAATTTTATTACTTTCCGCTTATAATTTGCTGAATACTGCGAAGCTTGGTACATGCACTTAGACAGCGTTTGTCTAACCTACAGTCAATGATGAGTCTAGAAGCAATAGGTGAAATGTATGGAGATGACAATTAAATTTTGGATAAAATGGATGGAATTGTCAAGATCTACACAAGCTCTGTCTCCTTTGTCTTCATCCAACAAGCTCCAGAGAAATCTTATACACCCTGACCCAGAATCCTCTTCTCACTCAAAGAATTCTCTGAAATCCTCCAGAAGAATACTCCTTTTTCTCACTGTAATCATGTGCATCTATAGTTTAACAACATAACTGAGTTCTGCTATTCCAGGTTTGTTTTGCACAACCATTTCATCTGTGTGAAGAGGAACAAAGGCTTGGATTGCAGAAACCTCATAATCGTATTTTGAAAAGGAATGTCTTACACACTTGCAAATGAATCATTTCAGGAAGTTTTTAGAGAAAAGAAAAATCTTTTAGAAACAGTATTTTTGTGGCATAGATAAATGGAACAAATTGTAATAAGAACCCAAAGTGTCTTTAAATTACCAAGGAAATGAATGACTGAGGACTGTAACTGGTTCAAAGACTAAGCTGAGAATTAGGAAGGATCATCTAAAGAGGTAGCATAGGGGAAAAATCTGTGGATGAAAATGACATAAAACTGGGAACATGAATACAGAAACCAAGAGAAAAAGCCCTGAGATGAGAATAAGTTCCTAATTACAAGAAAAACTGTTAACAGAGAACAGACTCTGTGGAAACATTGTTAAGGAGTTAATGAAAGGAATGCTTTCCAACATAATTAAAGCAAGTTAGAAAAATTCCTTAGGTAAAGCTTGAATGAAAGTAAAACTGTTTCAGATCTATGATGGGAAATATCTTGATGGGAAAACTGTATAAATATGTTGGGGGGGGCATAAAAATATCAAGGAAATATGTGAGTCCCTTATCAGTTTCCCTGCCCTAATGGCAACAACCTTTATAATACCTTGAATTTGGATAGCTACTCAAGCCAAAAATGAGCAATGACTCTTAAGCATATCCTTTAACATGGTTCAGCTTCCTACCAGAGAAATGAAGCAATTAAACATAAAAGGTATTCACATGTCCCGAGCCACTGAAATTCCACAAAATCTGTACAAACCTTTGGTGTCCCATGAAATCTCTGTATGCCAGACTCTCAAGCTATTCGATAGGATTTTGCTGTATGATAACACCTACTCAGCCTTGAAAATTTTGATTATAATACTTTAGATATTTTAAAATTTATTTTTCACTATTAGATCTTGTATGATGCAACCAGCCACCCAAGTTCATCACTGACTCTCCAGATATGGAAGGAGTCTCAGACAGACACGACTTTAAATTTAGAGAATATTACTGATTTCTATTACTATTTTCTATTTCTGCTCCTCTTAGCTCATACTAACATGATAACAGATCCACTGCTACTACTGAAAAAAGAAGTCAGATAAATGCTGTAAGCAGATTTAGCACCTCATGTAGACTAGAAATTTTGGAAAAAATCAATTACCTTCATGTTGTATGATTTTTTGACTCCTCAGTGTACCCCAAAATGATCCTTTATTTCCACTATAGAAGCTGAAAAATGAGATATATTATTTCTGTCTAGAAATAATTCGTCTGTGGTGTTAGACCGTTTCAACTAAAACTATACTACCATAGAAACAAAAAGTTGGTTTTTTTATAATATAAACAAAAATGTATAACTCATGTTTAATTACCTTTATTAGATTTTTAATGCAACTTCAGATCAGTATACCCTTCATTTGGTAATTTCTTTCTTAAAGAGAAATGATTAGACACAGACATGTTCTGATTTTCTTTTGTGTAAACTCAGTTCTAGAAACACTTTTTTTGTTTTTGCTTTAATTCCTGACCTTTTTAGAAATGTCAAGAATTAAATATAGTTCTTCTGAAAATGTAGACTGCACACCATTGTGGAGACTTGCTAAGCTGGTAACAGTTCCTTCTTTTTGTATGAATGGTAATTTGATAGATATGAATATAAAAACTATGAGACTCCCTGAATGCAGCTGCTTGCCCAGAGACACAGAACTGCAGGCTTAAAATGAGGGGAAGGAAGAAGATGTGGGGGAAAAAAGCAAGGGAAATATATCAATCTTCCCAATGACCATGACAATTCAAAATTCTTCCAATCCCACGAAGATGCTTTTTTTTCCCCAAGGACAAAAGGAAATCAAATTTATGTCAGGTATATAATAAGGCTAATAATAAAAAAAGAAACCTCACACCTACATTTCACTGCAGAGAAGTGAGGAACTATCTCTGAAATATGAATATCTGAAATGGCAAAGCTCATAAACTAGGACAGGTTGCTGCTGTTAAACAAACAAAATACAGACAAATTACACAAAACACATGAATTCAGAATGCGTTTGCTTTGAAAGAGGGGAAGACAAGTACAGTGGCAGTATAGCAATGAAGCACTTAAAATTACAAAGAATTTACAAGCCATTTGATAGGAAATTAACCTTGCACATATATTGCCTTGTGCCTCATGTCTGCAATTCTGTATGTCCAGGATAAAGCATCTGTTGAAGAAATGGAAGATTCTGACTACAGGGAAATAATGTGTGGCCAGTATGTGGCCATATCTGTTATCATTAGCCCATCATACATCACTGGCTGAAGCTATTTGCTTTCTATCTCCACGATGCATCTTGACGAGAAGGATCTCTCTATGCTAGAAGATACAAACTGGATTCCTGCTGGTTTCGAACTAGGAAACTGCATGAACAGATGAAACTGTTTATAAGAAAGGAAAGATAGCATGGAATTTTCTGTGTAAAAAAGGTAAAAAAAATGCCTCATGGGAAAAAAATTGTCTGAAATAACTGGCCTAAAAATTTATTGAGGAAGAAATTGTCTATTGTTCTAGCTTAGTGGGATATTCTACAAATTTTATTTTGTCCTTAATGGTTAAAACCAGACAAACATTATATATATTTCTGTTAACAGAATTCACATGAAAATAGAGAAAGAGAGAAACCTAGGATATACAACACACTGAGGAGTTATGCTGCGATATGATAAAGAGATAAAAGAGCTTCAACTTTGTATCTGCATTACTTGCAAAGACATAAATAGCCTCATCTAATAAAGTGTGCTTCTCAACCACATCATAGTTTATATTTAGTGTTTGAAAACTGTGCTAGGTAGCTAATTCATACTTTCCACATGAGGATTTGATCTTCTAATTTTCCCCACAATTGGAGTATAACAGGTCTCACCTCAAGACTTGTAAAAGAAAAAATTTTCACCAAAAGGGTTGTTGTTTACCACAGAGTACACCTGCTACTCTCTGTAACTACTAAAGCCACAAGTGAGCATCATATCCTGCATACAGAACCTCAGCTGTAACCTCTTCACTAGCACATGCATCTGGATTTATTTATTTCTTGTTTGTATACAATGCACTGCATTTGGCAATAGCCAATGCAAAAAGTCAACGTCCTTGACAAATACCAGAAAACAGACATAAAATATTCTTAATTTGCAGAAGGAAAATACAGTGGAATTTGCTTGACAGTCTCCATTCTACCTTCAGTGAGTATTTTGTTTGTCTAATAGGATCTCCGGCAGCATGGCTCATCTTACAATCATCCTAAAAGCATGCTGGAAAAGCAAAAACACAATCAATACAAAGATACATTAGCTAAGTCTTACTGTGGCTATGAATGTACATTATGTTTTCTCAGAAATGGCACTTTTTGAGCTCTATTGATATGTAAGATGGTTTCTGATAAAATCTATCCTTAGAAACAGGCAGCTGTGGCAAAAGTAGCAGTCAGCTTAATTCAAAGAATTGGATTCAGTGCTGGGATGTAAACATGTGTCAGATCTGCTCCCTTTTCTGTCAAAAATATTTCATGTCACTTTCATTTTTAGTCAGTTTCTCTGTTGGAAATCTGGGGATAAGGAACATGTGGATTTACTCATGCAAATGTTTTGAGAACAAAGGACAGTGAATATTTATTATGCAATAGAGACATTCTAAGGGCTATGCTTCTCATCTGGCATAATCAATGAGTACAGAAAGAAATAAATAATATTTAAAAATATATTAAAGTAATGTTGAAGGCCAAAATTATGATCATAAATATATTGATGCCTATATTTAAAATCACTAATTTCAGAAAGTTACAGTTACCTTGCATACCTAACACATTATATATGCATATATATGTGGTTGAAGCTCTATCAACCTTTATGCTAATCTGTATCTTCTTGAAATAAAGATATTTGAGAGTACTGTCATATAAGGTCCACCATGGTATACAGCAGATAGATCAGTTTCCTGTTTCCTTCTCTCTCTTACAGCATCCTAATCAGCCTAATTAAAGCTTAGTTCATTTGAAATCTCAGATGGCAATTTGTTTTACTCTATCCCACTGTGGTCTTTTTATAAAGAGAATTAAATTTGATCTTCTGACAGCAATTATTAAATGATCCCAACTGGCCCCAATTAAGACACATGGCTCACAGGCCTCAAAATCCAATAAAGTGCCAATCTCTGTCTTTCACATGTATATCTCCCTTTACCTTGTTTTATTTCCTTAAAGCCAACTAAGCTCATGTTAGTAAGCACAACTGAATGTCATTTGTAGATTATTTCAAGATAAAATACATCACTTTACTTTCACCAACATTCTGAAGTAGGGACAACACATTCAAAATCATAATTTTGAAACCTCTCTCTAATTAATTCTGCCTATCTTTAATGATCTTCACTGTGCTGCATATGACCTACATATCCTCACTTGTAAAATACTGCTGACAACAAGCGGTGACTAGAGAAACCTATTAAATATCCATGGTCTGAGTTCTACACTTACAATTCTCCTTACAGGAATACATCTATTTTGTAAGCATTTCCACTTGATTGTCACCTCTCCACTGCAGAAATTCAAGCAAATATGATGTTCATGGAAATTCTGAGGTTAACCTTTTTTATCTCTAATTTCTGATCTAGTTTTTCCACACATGTGCAGTGATAATCTGTGAAGAAATATTCCCATGATTTTACATAAAGGCAGGTAGCCGCAGGATTTGGAACTCATTGATTGTGTGGTACTCCAGGGAAATAGCTGAATTAAAACATCCATCATGAGATTGAAGTAGCTTCCATACACATCTGGTTCTTGTTCTAAACTCTAACACCTGCTTCGAAATTTAACCTCCATCATTTCTCTGAAGAACAAATGGGACAGGTTGATCTAATGCCATTTGGTTTAGGTCAAAGCTGAGCTGTGTAGTGTTCTGCTAAATTAATTGCAATGTAATTGATACTGTTTGACATAGGTTTATGACCAGGCTGTTCTCTCACTATTAAAATACATAAGATTGCATATTTCTGCACATTCACCCTAAGTACATCTTTGAACAAATATAGCACACATTTTATGTCTCAGCATTTGCAATGAATTACCTTATAAAATACAATAAGGTGTCCAAGTGTCATCAAAAGATTAGGTACCAAATAATAAATGCGGCAACTTCCATTGTGGTATTTTTTTTCCTGATTTTCCTTAATTTATGTACTGAACATATGTAAGCATGATTTCTTTGATATAAAAAAGTTAGAAAGACACTAACTTGCAGTACAAAATTTTCTTCACTAACAGCAAAATGTATAAGTTTATGTAAAACACCATTAGACACATCTCCTGTTGAACTGGGAAATACACTTTTTTGGTTTTGGTAAAAATTTAAAAAGTTAAAGTGGGGCCAACCATTTCTCAAGTAAAATATATATATATATATATTTTTTACTTGCAGTTATGACATTTAAGAATTAAAAAACATTGCCTCCAAAAAGCAGGCAGCATTTTTGCTTCTAGAAATGCTATATGACACCACTAAATTTCCATGCAATAAAGCTGAGAGAGGATTTCTAATAAGGCATTGAAATCTCTAAATACAGTATATTCTTAATTACTTCTCATTGTATTCTAATAATCCCATACAAGATATTAATTTTAGCTCTTTTGCTAAAACCAGCAAATCCTGTGACAGATTTAGTGCAAAGAGCTGAAAATATCCTGTGGAAAAAAAACTCAGTACAGAGATCAGATCAACCCAAATCCTGCCATTACTCAGCACTGCAGTGATGTACAGATGTTTGTAGTGGTTTAAGGAGCCAGTGGGGGCTGGAAACTCTACATACTCAACTAAAACATGATTGCAATTGAACCTCATCAAAGTAAGAGCTCATAATTTGTCACAGAAAACAGCCAATTAACATATGTCAGAAAAAAGCTCTCATAAAGATAATATATGATTAACGATCCAATGCAGCTGTCATAAATCAAGTCTGCATTTTAAAAAGAAGTATTAGCTTGGGTTTCTGAATGTTTACACTGACAATGGAGACTGTATTTTAAAAAAGCTGCAAAGAAGAAGCCCCTAGTAACACTGTGTCCTCTGGTGTGGAGTTAGGAGTTCTGAGAGATCCAGCACTTTTTGCAGTTCTGGCTGTTATGGTATAAATGGTCAAGACCCTCGTCAAAACACAATAACTATTTTGTTTCGGTGCTGTTTTAAAATGCAGACCTTCACTCTGAGAGAGGTGGCCTTCATTGATATACTTTGCTGTCAACACAATCCTCTGGAAACACAGCATCTCTTTATTGCTATCAAAAATGCATTTTTAAGATATGCTGGCTCCAGGGCCAGCACTGTGATTCTGGCTATTCAAATGCATAGCCCTGAGTGCAACTGCACTCCAGCTAGTCCTGTTATTTCATATTTACACTGCTGAAAATGAAATCTGAATGCTGCCTGCAACCGTAATTTTTAAAAAGAGAAGGATTTAAAGTACTTTATGCACATAAATGAATGAAAAGCATATATGTTCGCATATATGCTAACCCATTGCTTTATTAAGACAGAATACTGACTGCGACGCCTAATCAGAACAACTATCTTTACTCCTCATATTTTTCACACCACTATTTTAATTCTTGAAACATATATATAATTCTTGAAACCGCATAAATAAGCTGCTGGTTTTTCACAAAGCATTATTAATTTTTCTTCCTGTTATTATTTAGGATCCCATGTGGCAACCGGTAAACTCTGAAGTGACTTGAATTGTAGTTTTGTATGTCTGTGCATATATGAGAGTGTGTTTGTCTTGACATGGTGTTGTAAAAGGTGTAGTACTTCCTCCTTTCTGCTTAAAAGAGATCCCCAAAACCCAAGGATTTGAAACTCAGTAGTCTGGACTAATATCTGACTGGACATTAGTCAATGTATTTTTAAAAACGCTTAACTCCTATTCAGTTATACATGGTCAAAATTGGACAAATTTTAATTGGTGCTAATGAAGAACAATATAATGGCAATAGTAAAAGTGAAGTGAAATGACATGTTTTTTAAGGTCCTTTTCTCACCTTTATTAAAGTCTTTCAAGGACTCAGAAATGCTGTTTCCACTAATATTACAGGCTGGAGTTTCTGTCATCAGCAGATGACATTCTGAAATCAGTTAACTCTCTAAAACCAGAATTTGTTATATAGTTGTTATGTTGACACTGAAGTGTCTGGTGACTGCAAAGCTAAGGATTCACAACCGCTGAATTGGCTAAGACTTTTGGATATGCTAAAACTTAAAATGCTGAGAGGTCAAAAAGAAAACCCAAGTGCTAAAAGCTACTCATGTGAGCACGACTACTTCAAAAAGATCAAAAGCATTGATATTTCTGAGCCATTTATGTAGACCCCAAATGGATAATATTGTCATTCCTCACTATGTTACATTATGATAAAAAGATGATCATTATGAATCACTGCTCCTTTTAACAACACATTGTGAACAGTATTAGGGTTATGCTGGTTTTTTCCTCCTCAGTATGTTCATGGGGATGTGTGTTCATTGATTCCCAAGCAATCAGTAACATTTTTGATTAAGATCTCAGCTGAATATCCCAAGGCTTCTCTACTACTGAAAATTCATGACTTTTACTGTACCAAATTAATGACAGTAAACTATGCAGCCTCAAGCAAAATAGATTAATTTTAATTTTGCAATGAACAGAAAAATAAAAGACTGGACAAAATGCATTCAATATCTATTAAATTGTTATGTTTGTAACAAAAAATTCAGTTTTGGCTCTAGAGACAGTTTGAGGTGAGTAATAGTATTCAAAGTGCAAAACAGTACTTTAAAAATGATGCAATAAACAAGAATCAGATGAAAACTGTATATTTTTTCGTATACTTTTTTAGAATAAAACCACATTTTGGATAAGACTCAAGGTTAGTATGTATTCCTGATTATAAATCTGCTTTAAAATATTCTGCTAATGGTAAGAATAGAGTAATTGAAATAAGTTCTTAATTGTATGGAAATATTGTGTCAGAGGGATATCCTCGGTTGTAAACTTTAATTTCCTCTCTTTGTAGGTAATACTAATATAATTTCACAACTAGGTCATACATAAATGACCAATAAATATCAGTGCACTGCTATTATCAGCATATTTTCCAAGAAAATTTATCAAATTGTGGTTTATTTATCACAATATCTCCAGGTAAGAAATCTCCAGCATTCTCTTTTATACATCAGATATAACAAATTATGCATGATGGAATACTGAAAGTACATTCTTCCTGCTATCTACCCATGTTGTGCTGCAAAGTGAAAACTATCTGAGTCAGTAAGAGCTTCTTCTAAATGGAAATGTCAACAGCATGCCATAACCTAATTTAAGATGTTTTTAAAATTATTTCAAAATCAGAATGTTTGCAAACAGAGTTCATGAAAATAATATCTCACTTCCTGATTGCTTCTGTGCATATGTAATTCTGTTGGAATCTTTCTTTTGATTTTTACAAGCTAGGACTTTGGAAAAAAGTTGATAAATACTGTATTAAATGCCCAAGATCACTTTGATGTCAAAGCTGCAGACTCTAAATGTAACCCACACATCTCTATGGCATTATCCCATATAAATGAAAGAAAAATATGCTTGTTCTTCCCAGTCTCTCCAGTAAGTCAACTGGTTGGCTCTGGAGAGGAGAGATGAGTTGCCATGATGTGAAAGGGTCTAAATCCTCACAGATTACAGCAGTGTTATACAGTAATGAAGCACCACAAAAATTAAGCACAAAACATTCAAATAGGAATATTCATCATCATCATCCTCTTACTCTCCATGTGCCACATTAATACAAAAGTTCTACTCCTGTTACTTAGAGATGAACACTGAGAAATTAAATGGCTCCATTCTGCAATTTTGTATGCAACAACTATAAAATACTTTCAATGTGTTCACGAATAAATTAGGAACTTTAACAATTACAGCTTTTGCTGTTAAAATTCCTAAATTATTGAGAATTTTGGAATGAAGTTACTGGGATACTTTGGATACTGTCATGTAATTTTAATCATCCAACATTTTCCCATACCAGCTCATGGATTTACTTTTCAACACTAGCACCCTGGGACAAGAACTAGCTGATTTATTTCCCATGTTAGAAGATCTTGTAGCTCAGTTGTCTTTTTTGCCTTGGCTGCAATAGATGGAAGCAAATCTTTTGCTGGATTATAAGTTTAGTGTGGTTTTGGGGCTGTTTCTTCAGGTTGAAGTCTTTACTTTCACATTTTTTTGTTTGTCTGTTGTCCTTTGATGTTAGATTCCCAGATAATTTATTCCAGTTCACAGAGCAGTTTCCTCAGATGAGAACCATGTGTTAGTAAGTCCGTAGCTCCTGCTGAAACCTCTTGCAGGGATAAATAGAGAGTGTAGCCAATCTACATGAGTTTGTTTCTGGAAATCCTACTGTTGCATTATTCTGTAGAAATAACCGCTGACAAGACATATGCAAGAATTCATGGTATGAATTCAGATGTGAACAGACTGGTAGTTATCATTCTTACTCTACAACACCTTGTCTGCTAGAAAAGCATGGAAACGACAAAGTGCATTCCTTTTTAAATTTGGTTAAACCACTGCATCACCCATTTCTCTTCATCAGTCAAAAATGCACTGATCATGATCTACAGTGTCATGTCCATGGCAGGCTGGTTTTAGACAGATTTAAAACACAAAGTTTTAAAACCACAGCTAACACGGCTCAGCCTGGCTTATCTGATAATAAAGTAGAAGACCAGCATGAATAGAGTCTGATGCTACCTGGAACAGAATGTAAGGATACGTTCAAAATTAAGCAGGCTTTGCATCTGCCACAGAGAGAGCATATTCTGCATCAAGACAGATATGCATAGAGAGTAGTAATTGCTTGCTTCCTAAACCTTAAGCTAGAGTCATGCTCTGCTGCTATGTAAAATGGTGGCATTAGTTGTTCATCTTTGTAAGACTTGTCAACCTCAATCAAAGAGGTGTGAAATGCTCTTAAACTGTATGGTGTATGGTCACCCCACGAATGAAAAAGACACTTCCTCAAGTTGCTAAAGTCAAACCAGCATGTGCTGTGATCCTGTTGATTCTCACAAACTAATCAGGATCAGTCAGGGTCAGATTTATGTATTGCAAATTCTTGAGGACAGGGACAGTATCTTTCTATAAACTCCGACAGTACAAAGAATAAGAGGTTAAATAATGCGCCTCCAGTCATAAGACTCCACACCTGTACTGGTAATAAAGACATTTCAACAGATGATGTTTTAAGACGCTTTGTTAACAGAAAAGAATGTGTTACTAATGAATTACAATCAAGATCCTGATCGCTGGGAATGTTAAAGATACCAAATAAATTCCATAATTATTTTCAAATGCCTAACATCTTGGCCAAATTCCTTCCTGGATTATTGTTCTGCTGTACAAATTGTAATGCAGCTGAAGAAGAAACTCTTTGCTTTTTGGTTTAGATAGATTTCATAATATTTTGTCCTGTTTGAAGTAATAACACTTCACCATGGCTCTGCTTTCAGAATCAGGTGAACCAATGGTGCTCCTTGCTCATATTTTGTTTCAAGTAAGTTGTGTAGAGGCCCATTTCATATGTAATTAGACAGCTTTTATATTTATAGGAATTTCAACTTATCTGGAGTGAGCAAAGTGTTTCTCTTCTACTTTTCCAGAAAAGTAACAGAGAAAAAAGATGCTTATAATAACTTACTTTCAAATTAATGAAGATTAATGAAGACATAAACTTTTGGAGTCCACCTCTCCCTGACAATTAAATTAATATCTACATTCTGATAAAACTGATTACAGTATGGAATTTTTGGAAATACCAACTTATGGATGACTATAACAATGCCATGAAAGAAAACAATGGATTAAACCTAAAGAAATGACAATACTTCATTCTTGAGCATTTTCTGAATAAACTTAAATTGTCTTTCCAAGGCTGAGTCTCCGTACAGTTTTGTCAAATACCAACACTGATTTTGAGTAGATTTTTAATGGTTGATACTTCTTATGCCTGAAATATATAGCCTGTAATTAAACAAATTAGTCTTCCGTTTTCCAAGCTACAGGTGGAAGAATTCACTCATATAAAATAATCATTACTTTTTGGATCCTGGTTTGCTGTCAAATCTGTATGAGAATGTAGTAGTATATTTGCTTATATTTTTATGTAGTTTTCTCCCCAGATTTTGGCTGTCTTTCAAAAGAAATGTGTGAAACTTTATACTTGACAGGGTCAAAATCATTTTGGATTACAGTAAGACCTAAAATTACATGGAAACGCTATATTTTGAGCCTGGTCTCACTGAAAGAAAAGTAAGTTGTGAAAAATATGTACAACAAACTCTGTACATTAAGATCATTAGTAAGAAATTACAAATATTTTAGTCAATATCTATTGTGAGATTGATTTTTTATAACAATTATAAATTTGAATCCTTTGTTAAGTTCACAATGAATATTAATATAAAATGTCAAATTGGTTTTGACTACTGCTAGACTTTTTACATTTTACTGCAGAAAGTAGACCCAGTGTTAAAGCTGTGGGATTTGTAGCTGTATAGGAGGAGTATATGTCATGCACATTATGAAAGCAAGATGTGTGAAGGGTAAATATGTGCATTGCATAGAAATAATGGCTCATCTCAACAGTGCTGTGCACCTGTTCGAGTATGCAGTGACTTTTTATTCTTGTTCGTGGAATAATGATCAATAATTTGTTCTACATAATTTTTCTCTTCTGTCAGCTAGGAAATAATGAAAAAATTCTTAGTTTGTATTTTAGGAGTGACTGTGTAGTCTCTCTGAAAATCTGATAATACTGTAGTATAACATTTTGCTCTTGTTGTCTTCAGAAAGTCTAAGATTTTTAAAGATTAGTACAGCTCTTGAGAAAATATAATCTACAACTGGAGTTCATTTTTAATCTCTTGCTGCTTATCAGTGATTTGATCTGATATTATGAAGCAGGTTGAAATCTTGATCATACTACAGCTTGAAGTCTCTGTTCTGATTTTTTGCCTCCATACAGGTGTATCTTAGTTCCCTTTTGAGGTCCTTATAAGATAAATACATTAGCTACATAAAATGAAAGAGAAAGGGAAAACACTTTGAAAATGTGTAATAATGTTCCAATTTTGCATATATTTTAAGTTAAACTGGAGTTTAAATTAACATTACATGCAATGTCCTGAAGAAATGAAGCTTCCATTAGAATAAAAACCATAGAACTTAAAGAAATTGAACAGCTCTGATCTGTTCAGTCATCTGACTTTTCTGGTGTATCTGAGTACATCTTAGTATCTGAAATCATGTCAATGCTCATGGCACTCCTCATTTTATCCTACCTTCTCTGGTTGTAGCAGTGCCTTTCCTTTGATAAAGGGGAAAACTTCATCATTTTACTTCATCTTAAATAGACTAAAAATATGCCCCTGATGCCATGTTGTTAATACTAATGCAATATTAGTATTATTTAGATCCCTAAGCAACACAATCTGAACATGTCAATACTAATGACAAAAAAGGATTACAGAAGTAACCTTCCCTTATGCACTTCATCAAGTCCCAGCATACTACAATGAGGACTGAGATTGAACAAGAAACAGAATTTAAAGTCCTGGACAGATGCTAGTCCAAATACATTTATTCAAGGTATGAAGAAAAAAGAAAATACGTATTTGTTTGTTAAAGGAATGGCTTTTTTTGTGTCTAATATATTAGAGAAATTCTTAAAATTCATCCTCTCATAAAGACTGTTTGTGCAATGCTGTCAAGATCAGGATCAGCCTGGGTTATCAGCCACAGATTGGTAAATCCTAGACAAGCAAGATAAGCTGTCTTTTTCTCCTTTCTGTACTGCCTTATGGCCAGTTTCTAACTGCATGCTGAAAACCAAGTAATTGAGTAACAGTTTCCCTCAAGTCTGTGATAAATTTTGCATTCTGACACACTTTCTTTGTTCTATAAATTCATACACATGTAGGACATAAATCCCAGAAAAGTTACCTAAGTATCAAAACAAGAGGGAAAATAATATAAATAATAATATAGCAATAATATGACAATAATATAAAATATTGTTATTCTTTAAGGATACTATTTAGTGACCTCAGTGTGAGTCTTCTTCTAGAACAAAGTTGCAACCAGCATTGAAACACATTATCTATTATTGCATGTAGTAGTTTTACACTTCTGATTTTCAGCAGTGTTTTGGAAAACACTGAAACAGAGGAATATAATATTTAGCAATGATCTGTAAAATGTGCTGTATATCTTTACCAGTAATTGATCAATATTGTCACTGTGAGCATCCAGTATAGCATGACTAAAAACAAGTAGTATTTTAATACTGGTTATTCAATCTCTGAACTGTAACAGAGCTAAATGCTAAGTACTAAGAGCTAAGTACTTTGAATTAAAATATATTAACACACCTCTTTTACCATTTTGTATCTACGGAAAATAAATCATAAGCAAAAGAATGCATATTATTCCATGATGCCACAATAAAATTTTCTCACAGGAACCAGTGCTATTAAAAACACCACATTCTGCTGAGACTGTGGTTCAAGGCTTAATGATTAAGAGTAAGTTACGCTGAAGACTATCTAATAATGAGCATTTGTAAATTCCCAGCTTAATAGTATGTAATACTTTTAGATTGTTTCAAGAATTATTTGGGCTAAAAGGTTCCTTGGCATTGACATTGACCGTAATCCATTGGAAGATTACTAAAAATGACAAGACAAAAAAAAAAAACAAAAACAAAAACAAAAAAAAAAACAAACAGTTGAAAAAGTCGTCAATTTGCTAATCTTACAGAGTAAGGAGTTTGCACAGAAGTAAAATTTAGGAAAATCTAAATGTAATGAAGTGAACTTCAGGTACACGTCAACTTCCTCAACTTCAGTTTGGTTTTTTTTTCTGAAATTAACTGATTTGTAAAATTTGGTGTAAGAAGAAGAAACCACCCACCAACAATTATTTTTTCCCACTTCAGATTAGCTTTCATTTTCTAATAATACAGTCTAGGAAACATTCTGAATTGTGCTCATTTAAATCAGATTATTTAAGTAACTTGCACCCATGAGATAGTGTAAAATTCAAAGGATTTAAAATAATTTTAAAAAGCACCATCACACCAGACTATTAAGCAAAGTCTTAATGGGGCAGCATTTTACTTGATGAAAGTAATTGTGACATTGGTACAACATCAAAAAATAGTAAACTTCAACAAATACTTAAGTCTTTGCAGTACCATGACTTGTAGCCTCAAGCCTACAAACATGAATGTATATGCCTAATTCGAAGCACTTAAATTGTTTGCTGAGGACTGCAGAACTCTTCTTGTACCTAAGATTAATTACATATTATGTAATGGTTAATATGAATAAAATCACAGATGTTGTTACTGTACCCAAATAAGTCAAGTAAGCCAATGAGAATTTGAAATCAATGAGTATGTGCAAGATGAAAAACCAAATCCCTCATGCAGTTAACCTGCATTCAAGTTTTGTGCATCTAAATACAGTTCTGTATTCAGGTGAAAGGGGGTATTATCAGTGCACGGAATAGTATTTACAGCAACTTGGTAATAAGTGTCCCAACAACTTTCATAACTCACTTCAGGTTATAAATTATTAGACTGAAATTTCAGACATGGAACAGAAGAAAATAGATTATTTCTTATTCAAAGTACTTCATGGATGCCCACAAATGCAGAATCCATTTGACCACACTGAAACCATTAACATTAGGCATCGAGTCTAAGCTTCTTCAAAGACAGCCTTATTACTTTATCATCAATGAAGAAAATTAGGCACCATACTAATATAGCTGTAAACATGCCACCGTAATTGCAACAATAAGAATAGAAATAACAAGATGCACAGCAAGACAAGCAGACAAAGAGAATTCCTTTCCATCTACAGCATAGTACAGCTGAACCCTAACGACTTACAATGCATAATAGGAAGAAGAAAGGGATAATTCCTTGTAAAGAAGAGGAATAAAGATTCAAATACAAGTTTTAGAATTACATTAAATGTAAAAACAGCCTGTGTATTATTTAGTAAGCAATTATGTTGACATACTATTTATGTTGACACAGAAAAGGTCATGCTTTTGACATGAAACATCACATGCCATTAAGAAGTCACTATCCATAACTACATCAGTAGTACGCTTAGGGAAAAATAAAATTTGAAGAGAAATAAGGGAAAAAGAAAATTTGACAGAACAACTCCAAGTACTGCTGAGAGGAACTGGAATAAATACAGTCCTAATAGAAATTACACTGAACAATAGGAAAGTGATTTTAAAAAGCAACCAAGATTATATATTTAATTTCAGTGTTTTCTGATAAGTATGTACGGTTCAAGACAGATTTCCTGGTGAAGTTCCTTACCTGAAGGCCTATCCTGGCAAAGGACATAACTTGGCAACCTAAGATGTGATGCTGAGATTCCTAAAATATGCTGTGGGGGTGGTTATATCTGTCAATATGATATTTGCGGAGGACTTTTCGAAAATAGCCCAATCTGAATCATTACGGATTTCAAAACTAAGGCAGCATACTTTCAAATCAAACAGCTACTTCACAGCAGACAAAGTAAATGAGTGAATGTACAAGGCAAATGATTGTACTTGCTCAAGACAGGATGGGAGTGTGTCACTGAATTCTGAACAGGCTGCAAGTGACAGAGCTGAGCTGCTAGAAGCCTTTCTAGGAGGGAATTACAATAATCCTCTCCATCAAAAGGGCATGTGCTGCTGCTGCTGCTGTTAGGTCATCACAGGATAAATAAGAGCACTGTCTGCATCAAGCACACCACAGAACAGACATTTTTCAATCTCATTCACTACAGAAATCTCCATAAAGAAGAGGGGGCTGAACTGGAGAATAAATTTTTACTACAATTTCTTACTGCTCTCAAATCCCCAAATCAGACTGCAGTGATGTGTAAGAAGAGAAGGAAATCTAAAGAAAACAAATACATGCTGGTAAGATTTGTGCTTTTGCTGTGGCCAAAGCAGAGATAGCTGACAATATGCCCCTTTCACCTGGCCTATGTGAAAAGGAGAGCTACATTTGTGGAATCTTTTGTGTGAGAGTCACCCAGCTCCTTATCACTGAAACTGGGATAAAATCTTTGATATTTAACATTCCTGCAATACCTGTGAGCACTCACTTCATGACATGATTTTGGTGTCTGCCAAACTAACCTTAAATGTCAGCATTTTATCATTACTCTGACAGCCTGCACCACAAAACTGTTGGCTTCTTCCAGAATCCCAGAATACTTAAGTTTGGAAAGGACCTCTGGAGATCATCTGCTTTAACTCCCTCATGTAAGCAGGAGAATTAGCATTTGATTTCCTTGTGCTTGGGCAAACTGAGATTTTCTTGCATTTACACATGTTGAATTGGCCTATAAACTGAAGAACATGTTGTAAGTTACAGCACCCAAAACCTCCTTGTGTTCATAAATCACAAAATACTTAAATATGCATATAAATTAAAATGTCAGACTTTGGGTCATCAAGTTGAATTAAGGTAAAAATTATTACATACATTTTAAAAACTTTTTGGTAAAAGTTACATTTTGAAAGAATAACATATTGTTCACACTATTCATGAATTATTAAAAGTATTTAAAATTAAGCACCTATCAGCCTCTAATGAACAGTCAGTAACTTGCTTAAAAGAGAAAGCTTATGTGATATAATTTATGAAACTTCTGGTAGCATGATTATTAAAAGTAATGGCTTGTACTCCTGTATTTGTACTCCTGACTGAATTTGAAAGAAAGTCCATAATGGAGTGGGGGAATTAGCTGATGAACTTCCATCAACTATAGCAATAGCCTTCATGAATAATTCAATATCTGCCCATCTCCTCTTATGTCTCAACAGACTAATAGCTGCAGCTACCAAATGACAAGTGTTATTTCTTTTGAAGCTGCTGAAAAAAATACACGGATTATAAAATAATATATATAATAATATTTTCTTTTCCTCTTTTTCACTTATCACCTATAGACACTGGTGAAATTTTACAACAAAAGTAGAAATTTTCAAATGGAATTTTTGGAGTTATGCAACAGGTCTACAGAAACAGATGGGAAAACAATTCAGGTCTTCTACTAAAATTTGGTCCTTTATCTTAAAACAGCCACACAATATATTCATATTACTGTGTCCCTGAAACCTCATTTAGATCAGCTTTGTGAATGTACAAGCTTTCATAACACCTATGGCTTCATGGAGACAGGAAGAAGCTTCTTGGTCTGTTTTAGAATCTAAAGTTTTCTGTAACATGCTGTGTGAGAATTTCACACTTAAAGATGCCAGAAAATAGAGCATGTTTGGTGAATATTCTGATATGGAAAAGAATTTCTCTTTTGCTAGCAAGACTTCAGTAAATGGAAAAAGGAGCTTAAGGAGATAGTAACACAAGTTTCATTGCGGCTTTCATAGAATATCTTCTCACACTTCAATTCCGAATAGAAACTACAAATCTGCTTATATATTTTTTTATTAAGCAAGATAGGCAATGAAACCAAAACCAGATTAATTTTAGTCATTCAGAAAAAGATCGTCCACAGCCACCAGGCCTTATTGCTTAAAGGAAGAGGTCTCTCGGACAAGTTTGTACAAACAAGTTGACAATTTTTCAGTGTTATTACATAACAGTGGATATTCAGGGAAAGAAAATATTAGCTTAATATAATGCTGAAATAGCCACAGTTGCCTAGTTTTCTGAGAAGCTACTGTGTACAGAAGTTCTGACTGAAACCTGTAGTGGACAAAATCTTTTTTATGATATAAACTTGATGCTTTGTCTTCTTTTATTTCCTTATTATTTTAAAATATAGATTATTTCTGTCCATAACCCAGTTTCCGCTTATGGGAAGTGTACTCTCTGCAAAAGAGAAGAAAAATTCTCTGCCTTGCATGCCCCATATAGACAAACATGATAAAAATTAAGGAAGTATCGAAGATTTGAAAATGATCCTGTTGATCAGAGTTTACACGTTCCTTAAACATCTGCTTTACCTTCTTAAAATTAATTATTTCTTTTCTCAGCTCCAGAAGTGCCCTGGCTCTTCTCATTCAAAAATTTGTCAGGATCTTTCAGTGCTTGAATTGCCCAATGGGTCTGATAAAGGCCTGACTTTAACTGGGATGCACACTGAGCATTTGAGTAAGAGCTTTCTTGCCTGGAATTTTTCTAACAACATACCGAAGAGAGAGGTTTCATTCTATAATGTCAAATGTATATATTCTACACAATAGAATCTACACAATCAGAAAGATATGTGTTATGTTTTCACCTACTTATGTTTGATATTTTCGCACTCAAGTTTTTAAACAAACTAAAGTGGAATTATAAGACATTCAAAACAACAAAGCTATCTGTCTGTTCTTATTTTTACATTTTTTAGATAACAGAAATAAAAAACTTAAAAAGTTATGGAGACAGTGTATTTGCAAGCTTAATGACACTGGCAACTAAAAAAAATTAGAATGGTATTAATAGCTTTGTCAATTAAGCTCAATATAAGATCATTTAGAAGTGTTACCATGAAAGAGCTCTTTATCATCAGTCATATTAACACTGTGAACATGCTTAAATTTTCTGAATAATGCAGAACCCTCAAAATTACAGTATTTTTCTTCAAAACAATATTCTTATAATTAAAGCACTGTCTATATTTTTGTCAATGACAAACTGTTAGAGAAACAGAGGCCATAATATAATTGGCCAAATAATTAAAATTTGTACATACATATTTTTGTGTTGAATATTAATCATTTGTAAGGTATCTCTTGCACTGCATAGATGCACACAACTTCTGAGATTTAGGCAGGTGTAGCATGACTGTACACTACAGCAATTCTCTGCCCTGTGTTAGAGTTAGTGGTCAGCTCTGTCTCCATCCAGACAGTCCCCTTCTCTCTTAAATTGTGTATGAATATAAATTTTTCTTGAGCAATGTGTTTGTCCTGCATCTGCAGGCAAACAGATTAAATAAACAATTGTGTATTTTTATAAAGAAAAAATTCCCCATACAAACAGTGCTTTCACCAGGGGCAGTACTAGCTCAAGCTGTCATTACTGTTGAAGAACCATGCTTTATGAATAATACATTTTTGAGGACAGCTCACATCACAAAATTAGGTTGTTTCTGCTCATGAAAAATCCACATCTAGCCTTACACAGGGAAAAAATCTGCTTCAGCCAGCTAGAGAGGGTGATTCTCCCATTGGAAACATGCTACTGGCAAGGCACTGGAAAATATTTTCACAGGAAAAAGACCCAACTGTTCTACTTCCATAGCAGCAAGAAAACGTAGTCCTATAATATTAATTATATCTTAATTTTCCAGTGTATAATCATGCACACAACTGATACCTTTAATGATGTCTTCAAGTTGTTTATATTACTGTTGAAGTATAAGATGGAAGTATATACAGGATTTACTGACCTGTTTTATATATTGGCTTATTAGAAGGTACACAGATATCTGCATACTATCACTTAAGTATCAATGTTTATTCCTGAAACATTACTGGGACACTGAAAATACTAGTCCCTATACAGCAGTGATGACAATAAATGGAATACAAAACTTCATGTAAATTAAAAGCTGCAGCACCTGGGAAAAAAAAAAGCTCTCAGTCTATTGCTTTTCTGATAATCATTTGACCAGTTCTCTTATGATTTTATTTATTTGTTTCTTTGTTTCTTTTTTTTTTCATGGAAAGTTATCAGCTATGTAAAATGAAAACAAAAAACTTGAAACACCTTCTTTATTTCATATCTTCTTGCTTATTAGCTATTTACAGTGAGATCAGCACTGATGTTTGAAACAGAATCTGAAACTGCTTAGCATTCAGAATAAAGTTCTGTATAGTAAGTCTTCAGCTTTGGACTTTATAATCTAATTTGTCCAGTTTGGATGTGTATAAATGTCATCTTTTTGACCACATAAGATTCCATGTAGGATTATAAAATACGAGGCAAATGGTGTTGAGATTCGTGTGTTTAGCATTTAGATCTAAATGCAGTATATTGTTGTACTAAGCTGCAATGAATTTTATAGACTTTTAAAATTATGATTATTTTGGGGGCGGGGGAGAGAGTTTTTTTGTTTTGGGTTTTGATTTTTTTGTTTGGTTTTTGATTTTGTTTTTGTTTTCAATAAAGGAACCATAATCAATATGATTGAATTTTAAAAAATCAAGGTTGACAGGTGGCACAATGAGAAAATGTTACATTCTGAAGTCTTTCATTTGGTCTTTACCATCTTTCCTGACACTTTCGAGAAGTATTAATTCATCAAGGATTAGGATATAAATTCTACTCTTCTAGAAATGTATTAAATTATCCTTTTCTCTTCTCACTACCCAAACAACTAATAGGTGTGCTGCAATCTTAGTTTTAAAAGGGTAATAGCTAAGTCGTAAAAATATTTCTGGAGTTAAACTGAGCCTAGCAATCAAGACGTAGATGTAGTAAAAGTAATCATCTGAGGACCCTATTTCCTCTGTCTGCTTTTTACATTATATGTGATACACTGATGCTATTTGTCTCCTAGAAATGCTCACATTAACAAATCCCATCCTAAATTAATTTTAGGACAAATTAAAAAGTTGAAATTATTTCCAGAAACTTTCAAGGTGTAGCTTGAAAATAGCTCCAAAATACAAGAATACTCTCCTTAAAAAACATACAAATTAAAAATATTATGATGAAAAACATAATATGAAAAACATTGGTATTCTTACATTTATTTTTTCGAGACCAAAATATGCCAACATATATAAAAGTATATATGAAGACCACACTAAAATTACTGTATTTTTAAAGCATAATACAGAAGATTTTAGTTTAGATGAAAGATTTTTTTATTTTATATAATAACTGTATATATATGGAGAAAGAACACCACATGTTTATGGACTGATTATTTTTGGAGGTCTAATTGAAGAGACATTTTGACAGTTTTATTTACAATTTAAGGCATACTCAGCAGCATGCAATCATAGTTTGAAAACCATACATATTTGTATAAAAAGCACATACACACACACACACATATACATATACATATTTATATATGCGCATGTACATATGTATAAATATATGTACATGATCATTAGAAACAAATTTACAGAAAAACCACACGCCTAGTTAATCTCAGTCTACCACTGTAGCGTATTTACAGATAGCCTTTTTAACATAATAATCTATCAATGATACAAAATCTGCAACTAAGTGAGGGACAACAATATGAATTCAGAGTTGTAAGTATATAAAGGCATTTCCCAAAATGAAATAGTCTTTTTAAAAAATCCTAAAAATATCCTGGTCTATTTTTTTATCTAAAAATATAGACCAAATTTATTTAAATATATTTAATTTATGTTAATGTATATATGCAGATATTTCAAAGCAAACCAAAACTAGGCTCACTAAACTAGTTTTCAGCTTGGGTAATTAATAGAGATTCTAGGTGTGGAAGATTTTTTTCTTTTAGCTGTAGAATAAAAAAAAATAAAGAAGTCAGAGCTATCAGCCCGTATGAACAAAGTACAATTCAAAAGGAAAATTTAGGTCAAAATAAAAGTATTATAGGCAATATCAGCTTGTAAACCAAATTCTATTTTTTAATAAACATGTAGAATGCCTATACATATTTAATATTAGTGTTTTTTTTGATGGCTCATACTGTAAACTTAAAAACTCAGTGTGGAAATTGCTGCTGTCATCTCTGCCTTCATTGAGATAGAGGTAGAAAGCAGCAAAGAAGGAACACAAAATTTTAGCTGGTGATTAGTTTTTTCTTTGGCAAAGACAGTGAGAACACCCTATCACCTAATAAACAGTGTTTTTCTTGTTAGATACCTTCCATAAAGTTTAATTACTTACACCAAGTCTTCCTTTTGAACACTGGGAAGAAAGGCAAGACATTCATAATAGTAAAAAAAAAAAATCTTCATTTATTTCCATCTACCTTCTTTTTTATTATCCTGTTTGTTCATGCTGTCAAGGCCAAGGGTAGAGCCGTTCATTAATGTGTATTTGCACAGCATCCTGTACAGGCCCTAATCTATGTTAAGATATGTTACCAAAATATCACAATAAATGATTAAGATTTATAGCTTTTATTCTGTAGGCAATAAAGTAAAAAAAAATCATTTTTTATTTATTTCTGTTCAGCCTCTTACTGACTATAACTTCGCATGAGAAGGAACACATTATCCCCGTATACAAAATCCTTTTGTATAATTAATGTACATTCAGGATACTTAATGTGTTTGGATGATCAGGATTATTTATAAATGGGAAAAATTGTATTTATATTATAAAATATAAAAAAACCACTATAATATTGTCTAAAATAGTTGGAAATACTACATTTGTTCCCAAATGGCCAGAATTACTGTTGTCACTTGTAACTGAGGCCTGTCAACATTCTGTGGCGATTTCTATAACACATATAATTGGCAAATTTAACTTTACAAAGTAGGAATTAAAAAAGAAAGCTAAGATGACAACAAGACCCTGTTTAACCCAATGCAAAGTTGCCTGGATAAAACCCCAAGACTGAACAATATGTAAAAAAAAATAAAAATAATTAACTTCTTCTCAGTTACTTAGAAAAGCGAATCCTGTATAAGTGACTACAGCAGCATGTTCTGCCACATTTTTTTCATAACTGAACCCTGTCAATGACAGCAAAACAGATTGTGTGCATCTGCTGGGAATGAGCCAGATGACAGTGGAAGAAACACACATGGATACCTTGGCACAACTACTAAAGAAGTAGAAGAAAAATGGACAGAAAGAAGCAGAAAGTTCTAAACTTTAATTAAAATGAATTTCTAGCAAAAGTGAAGTTCTAAGAATCTGTTCCTTTGCTTTAGACTGTAAGTCTCTAAAAGCCACCACATATTTACAGTCTACGTTGCCTTGCTTATTCCCCATGGTACTCATATGGACACTGTTACCACAGTGCTTGGGTCACACAGAATCTGCCTCAGGGAAATACCATCTAATTCTACAGACAGGGAATTGATGCATGAGCAAAGTGAAATCTTCAGTGATCTAAAAGAGGCTCTGGAACAGTTGATTCCGCACTTCCCAAATAAAAGCTGCCATCACAGACACTAGAATATCCTTCCTCTGCTTAGCTATGCTCTCAGACCAAAGTAGCATTATACCTAAAACCACTACAAAACAAATAACCTGCTAATACTCTAGCATTAGAGGATATGGTCCTCTCACGTGTTGAATTAGCATAAATCGTGATTGAGTCAGCTTTGCTATTGCTGCTTGCATCTTCTCAAGTTTCACTTGCATATGTGGATTGTGAACCCAAGATGGCTTTAAAAAGAATCGGTGAGTTACAGGTCAATAAAAAACTGCCACCACAAATAATTGTAACTATGTATTCTCACATAAAAGGAGAACCTGATCTTCAATAAACAGTAAAAAGTACTCTCCAGCTATTGACTCATCATGGCACCAGAACTGCATGCTTATACTCAGGAAAGAATTCAGAAATTCTGATGAGTCTGTAAAATCTTTTTTTTCAGCTGTAAAGTAATTTAAATTGTTCCCCTTTTGGTTAATTGAAGATAAACTAAATACTTGAAGACAGACCAAATAAGCTTGCTCCTCCCTCCCTCCCTCCCTCCCTCTCCCCCCCCCCCCCCCCCCATCTCTTTTTTGAGAATTAGCATTCCAGCAAAAAGAACATACAAACTATTCGGAATTTTGTCATGATGTTTTACACACTTTTGTCTTATACATCAGGAATAAAATGGGACTGCCAGCTGAGTGGAGATTCATACACCGCCTAATGGTCTGAGCACCTTAAGTAATCTGGAGCACCTGGAAGTCTTATGAGGCCAGCAGTCTCAGCCTGTATACACTCCATCTACAGTGATTATGTGGTATTCTGAAAGTACTTCAAAATCACATTAGAAAAACGGAATGATTTTGCTTTGTGAAACCCATACAGATTGTTACACAATACAATTAACATCTAGCAGACAGAAGCTGAGGTATACTCTCCTAATCTGAGAACAGCTCTAGAAAAGCATAAAATGTACCTTCACATTCCATCTCATTTCGGGATGTGTGAATGGCAAGCACACACGTACACCCAAGAGGGACTTAGAAAACTGCTTAAGTCTGCTTATAATGCTCTTGATCAAAGAAGTGGTACATCTTTATACATTCTTCCCAGGGTGGTCCAGAAGAGAAGATAAGAGGATCTTCTTTTGAAATGCTCTATTCAAATGGTACCTTTGTTTCTAATGAGTCTGGAAAAAGAGTCAGAGCAGAACTGAGAAAAAGAAGTGGATGTTAATTAACAGTATGAATCCTGTATATAAATCAGTTTTTAGTAGGTCATTAAGTTAGTAAAGTTATGCTAAAATACATGAACAAAGGACATAGTGTCATATATTTACTTATGTCTTAAATACTCTTAAATAAATGCCTTATTATATTTTGATGTAAGTTCTCTTCATGAGAAGAGATCAGAACTTCCAAATTATAGTAAAAGAAAAGGAAAAAGCAGCATGTTTTTATAACTTAGGAGCAGCTTCAAGCTGCTGCAAAAATACTAGTCAAGATGGACTATCCACAACTTTTAAACTGGACTTAACTCTTCTTCATTAATTCAAGCCTAATAATGTGGTCAAGAAATCAGTTTTTGACTCACACCCACATATTCAACAGGCACATTAATTATACAAGAAACTGGCTGAAGAGTCATGCATGCTAGGCCACAAGGTCTTTCCTAAAAGACCACCCAAACTCTGGGTGTGAAGACGAGAGAGAACATGCAAAAAAATGGTTATTTTGGAAGTAATTTTTCTCTTATAGGTTTATGAAACACTCTGAGGTAGACTGAGAGATTTAGCACACCCTCGACCTGTAATTCCTGTCTCAGCCAACGCAGAATCAATTGATTACTCCTCACAGTGTGCTCACTGTCCTCACAGTCAAATATCTCTTTGTGTTTCTAGCGCTTATCAGAGATTTCAGAGCTTCATTAGACATGGTATCTGTTCAAAAGCTAACTCAAATGAAAGGATGAGGTCACTAAAAATTATGAAAGACTGTCACAGAAGTATTTATTATCTAATTTTATGTATTTAGATGAATGCACTTGCTATTATAAAGGTAAAATCAAAAGAATTATTTTCTTATACATTGTATTTTATAAAGTAAAATCAAACTTTTTAGACAATGCAATAGCAAAGATGGCATTGAATTGGTTGTTTAAACTAGCTATAAGTTTAAACAGAAAGCTATATTACAGACTAGAATCATAGAAAGGCTTGCATTTTTTAGTAAGAGAGGTAAAAAAGATTGAGAGACTATCTCAATAGGTAAGGAACTATGGCATTCCAGCAAAACATAACCCAATTACAGTTCTTCCTTTGATGGCTATTTCATTACCTATAGAAAAATGTAACGGCCTCAAATTTGGAAACTGAGACTAGCTTTCTCCCACAATATTCTATAATCAATGGAAAAGAGAATTTACTATTAACTGCTCTATGTTAGGAGTAGGAAGTCTTTCCAGTCAGGTTTCTCAACTCTTGAATTTCTGACATAAAAATTAAACCAATACTCATAAAGAACTTACAGAATTAATTTGGGATGTGGATTCCAGTAGACAACAGGACACAGCAAAGTAAAACCTAAATTCCACTTTTAGATGTTGCCCTAAGTCCTTTCTAATTTTCTGAACACATTCCAACACAAATTTAAGGTTTTAGTAAAAGTGATAATTTCACTCCACTCAGGCATTTCATAACAGACTTGCACAAAAAAAAAAAAAAAAGAAATTTGCAGTTCCATTGAAAATTTACACTTGGTGGTTCTGAGTCCCTTAGTCCCTTTTATACTGTTTTTCAGCTTTTGCCCTTCACTTGCAATTTTTTTTACCTTGCATCTGTTGCCTTAAATAAAGTTCATGTATCTCTTCGGAGATGATGATTACTGAATTGTACATTACGGATAAACATACATTTTTAAAATACTCCCAATATTTTAAGGTTTTGGAATTCATATTGAAAGATCCTCCTCCCTAGCCTCCTTGGAAATTGAAACTGATGGGTTACATTTGGTGCTGACAATTATTGCATTTAAGAAACTTGTTCAAATTTTGGAGCACACTTTGAAATGGAATGTGCCATATGCTCACCTTTTCAAAAGAAAGCCTACATTTTAGATTTAGGTATCTAGTTTAGATCATGGTAATAGAAAGTGGTCTTTGTGAACAGACATAAGAGTGGGTATTTATTTAACTAGTCTGCATATAAGAGTAGGATGTAGACCAACATATGAAAATAGAATGCTGATGATTCTTTCTTTCACATATCATCATCAGAATCCCACAAAACTATACATCTTTAGATTCCTTGCAATTTTAAAGAGACCTTTATAATATATCCACATTGTATTTTTAATTTATATTTATCAAACATGGGAGTTGTATTTTTAGAATGGTATTTAATTCATAGAGCAATCTTCTGATCCATTAGTGGAATAACAACTTCTTTCTGATTACATCTGGAAACCAGTAAAAGGGGTGAACAAATACTTTCTTCCTGACTATTCTCAAAATTACTTTTTATCAGAAATCTGTAGAAGTGTCCTCTTGGAGCAGTCAATGAAGTGGTGGTCTCATGAGGGGTTTGCTTGTAATCATATACATAAAAATGTGGTAGAACAGAGGGCTACTGTTCTACAGTGGTGACTTTTAGAGACTTGTAACAGAAAGCAGCTCAAGAAAATCATAATTTGTCCAGATAGGTGACAAATACTGCTCCTAAAAACAGAGCAGAATGTCTCTCTATTTTTGTCACACCTCTGTTGCACGGTATATTGCTTCTTGCTGTTATATATTGATGAAATAAAAACACACCCTGCCTCCATTGAGAAATTCTTGCACCCTCAGATATGTGTATTACTACATGATTAGAAATATAGGGAAATAATCCTAATAACATTAAAAATATTATGCCAAAATAGTAATTTTTCTATTGCCTGCTTTTTATCAGTCATAATGATTTGCATTATGCCTATCACCACTGTATCACCTCTCAAGCAATTTTTAAAAATATGAAATTCCAGAAAAGATAGCATGCAGTAAGGATGCATTCTATATCACTATTTTGCATGTCACCACTCAGTGTAATACTAAGCCTGTGACACTATCTACTGGAAGCATAACTGAACTAAATGCAAGGTTCTCAATGAGGATTTAAGCACTGGAACATTGAAAATAGATTTTCATTTAGCTTGGTCAATAACAATTTTTGGAAAACCTAAAAAAATATTAGTCCAACTTGTATGCCAATATTACAGGAAATGTAGAAGATCATTCTTCTCTTTCTGTCCTATGCATAATCTTTTTTATGGCAGCATCAACTGCCATAAAATAGAAACATCAGATCCTGTTTCCCCTGTGAAGATATGCAGATTTCTACCTACCAAGGATACAACTATAATTATAGGAAGTTTGCTTCAATTAGGTAGCTTGGCAATCATTTCATCATGTTTTAAGAGTAAAGTGGAAAAAAAATTTTCCACTTATTTTCCATTTGATATACATTTTGAACATAAATTTATATTATTTCCAATTGTTAACTACACATCATATAACAAAGAGTACTAGCCTGGCTTATAGTTTTTTAAATGTGTATACTCAAGAACATGAATGACATTTGTTTTAGTTTTAAATGACCATACCAGTATACACTCTTACCAACATTTATGGTCATATTTATAATTTCTAAAATTTGTCTACATGTGTTTTGGATAAAGTTATAATTTTTGCATGCCACTGCATGAATGTATTTTCTGGCTCAGTATTCTGAAATAAAAAATATGTCATGAAGAAGATTAGTAAGTATGCAAATTCACAAATTTCATAGATTGCACTGGGGTCGTAACATGGATTTTTTTCTCATTCCTCTGCATATCATATGATATGTCCATCTCATAAACATAAACAAGATGACAGGAAAACTGACGATTTCTCCAAGATTCTGTTGGCAAAATCAAATCAAATTTGTGTCGTCAAATACTGTTCCAAAGATCTTTCCTTACAGCCTTACAACATATTTCAATCAACAATGAGTAAGACCACTGCCCTGTGTCTGCAACAATTAAAGATTACTCACAGCAAGATTAATTATATACACTTCAACAGGAACTTGTAATGAAAAAATTCTGCAAGAATAAAGTTTTAAGTTTGACCAACGTGACTAACTCTCCTTCATTGTATCCCATCTTAACAAATAGACCACACCTATGTTCTTCTAACGCCCCAAAAGCCTTCCTCCTCTATTGCTGTTTTGCCACTTATCATAAGCAGAAACACATTCAGGACTCTGATGGACAGACATATAGCAGTCCTGAGGCTAAATCTAGAGAACATACTGTCTCCTGCTGGTTCCACAGAATATCCCCAGAATATTAACATTTTTATAGTAGTAACTTAGGCATTCTCATGGGATATGGCCATCAAAAGCGAGTTCTTGGTAGTAAAATTCAGAGGCTGAAATGCCAGGCTGAAGGAGACACATGGGCCAGCATTACAGGATGGTCACAGGACCTCAGTGTCCTATTGTTTGTCTACAATGCCCTCCCGTCCTAGCCCTCATTTTGGGGACATCTTTTCCACCCAACTCTGATGAAATTACTTAAAACAGTGTTCATTGAGAAGTCCATATTGAATTTTTAAATGAAAAGTGCTGCAGTCAAACTTCGTACAGGGCAAATATTTCTGAAACATTGTAATTTCTCTGATAACCCAACAATATCTTAACAATCTTGTTTAAAATGGACTATTATTTCAAATATAATGTCATATTGAATTTTTTTTCACTATGAGGAAGAATTTTATTCAAAATCACACAAATAGCACATGCTAATCTGTGACTTGATTTTTATCTTACTAAAATTAATGTTCCACGTGGATGGTGTTCTGTAATGTGTCAACTTGTTCTGATGTGGTCTATAAACAATTTCACAAGCCTCCCTCTTTGCCCTCTGTACATACTTTCCTAACAGCTATTGATTGACAACTTAAAAGTAAATAGTGAAATTTAACTGAGCGCGGTTTCCACAAGTGGCATGCACCCTATATCTATAAAAGCAAACATAAATAATGTTGTTTCTAATTCAGTTCACTTAGACCTTGAGATTACAGCATGAAAAATATGAGATAGTAATATTTAAGGTGAATTCCTGCACTGGTATTTGGTTGATAATTTTTATTATAAACTTAATTTAATCAATTATACAGTTGAAGAACTAAGAGTAAGATAAGACTTGATAGATTTGGATCTAAGTTTCATATCAGCTTTATAACCTGGGAAAAGAAGGCAGAGGAGCTGTATGCCATCTGTTCAATTCCGTCCTTAATCTGTGGGCTGCCTTATGGTTAGCTTAAATGAAGGAAGCAGATACTGACTGACTTCCAGGACCAGCTGTACTGGCCAAGATCACTGAAGCTCTCTCCACTCGAGCTCTTGCAGGCTTCCAATATTGGGGAAGGTGCCAGGAGGCAGAAATAAGTACATCAACCCTGCTGCAGCAGGTGACTGCTAAAACACCTGTCCAGGGGATTACAAATGGGGCACAGTCTATCTGAGCTCACTGGTGTGATTACTGAATCCATATCGTGCCAGTGTATTCCACATAGGACTAAAATAACTCTCAGACAATTTGTCCAGAAATTGTTCTAAGTCCGATAACACAAATGTAGGCTGTAATTTAGATCTCAGCAATCTAAATGTAGTTGTTTAAACAAACAAACAAACAAAAAAAAAAAAAAAAAAAAAAGAAAGGGAAAAAAAAGCTGGGTGGGGTTCTGTTTGGGAGTATTTCAGAGTATCAGTCCTACACTGGAAATGACACGGATTCTTTTTTGCTACACTTCCCCCTATTTTTCTTCCACGTTTATTTTCTCTTCACAATGCAAGTTGCAATGTAATATATCAGAAAATTCTAAGCATGGTAGCTTTCCTCACAGAATAACAGGTGTCATTTACATACTTTGAAACACCTTCAAGATGTAAGGAAGTTTAAAGGACAGGCTTCTACGTCATATTTCTTGGGTTAAATAAATTACTGATCTTGCACTTTAAAACTACTGGGAGAAAAATGCTATGTTAAAAGGGTTGATAGCAAAACACAATCCTAAAATATGCACTTTTAAAATCTTCTAAATTCAGATACTAATTTGCAAGACCAAGATTTGCATATATAGATTTAACTCTCTGCATTCAGTCAGAATTTTTCTGTAAGTAGGTCCCTTAATTTATCATATGTGCATTGAGAAGACACAAATTTTTGCTACTCCTATTAACTCTTAAACTTTGATTTTTAATTGTAAACCGACTATATATCTTTAAATTTCTTGAACAGAATAAGTACCAAGGAATTTCACTGCTTTTCTTGAAAGTCTTAGCATAATAGGCTTTATTTCCAATTCAGTTTTCACTAAATTGATCTCATACTTTACATAAAACTGTGGCATTGATTGTGTAAGAGTATTCTCAGTCTTGACTGCTTCTTTATTATTATAAGAGTATACCTGACAGATCCAATATACAGCTGAGGCCCCTAGGTCTTTGAATTGATGCTAGATAACTTTTTGAAAATTAAACTTTTCCATAAAATAAAAGGTAAAAAATTCTACTGTCGTCTGATAGAGCTGAATGTGGTTTTTTGAGGCATTCAGAAGTTATAGGACCAGACTGCACTTGTAAGAAAAGGACACTCTCTTTACCACTTCAAACTCCATCTCAATATTTTATGCAAATGAACTATATTTCAGAAGTACTGATCATCCACACACACAACTAAAAGAGTAAGATGCACATTTTGTGAATTTGAAAACTGTCTTCACAGAGTTTTCTTGATCATACAACAGTAAAATAATCAGGAATGGCTACAAAATACGGTAAGTATTCTTTGAGGACTGTAGTGAGTGAGCATGTTGCAGACCAGTGTTTTTTAATATTATTTGGCTGTGAGGTCCCTTAGGACATTTCAAACATTTCTATAACTGCATTTATTGCCTACTTTGAGGGCTTACTTTTCAAAGCATCATGCTAGCAAATGTTTAAAATTCCTTTTTAAGGAATTTTTGAGCCTAATAATGCATTGTTGAGAAATTCATTTAATGCACATAGGAAACAAAAGGCGAAAATGAAAACGTACCCTATGTTACTTAAACTATATAACTTAAACTTTTCAAAACACAGCTAGGCGAAGCTATAGTGAAAGAAAATAGAAATGCACCTTCAGTATCCATTAAAATGAGACATCTGAATTTATGAGTTTCTTGTCTGATTAAAATAATGCATACAAAATTAAAAACATAAATATTAATTTTATGTACCACATAAGATGAAGAAAATGAAAGAATAATGTTTACATTTATGGTTGACTCATTAGTGTTTTATTATGTGAAACACTAGGAGGCATCAGTTGGGTAAAAAAAGAGTTCTTTTGAAATATTATATGAAATTATCATAGAATTTATCAGCTTTCCATTTCCATACTTCTAAATGTTAAGGCTGTACATTTTAACTAAATTATGCAAATAGGAAAAAACTCTACTCTCACTGATAAATGACATATTTAATAATACAGGGGCAGCACTTAATTTCTTGGCTATTTTCAAATCAGACTACACACATGCAACACAAATAACAGTTTTTAAACCCATTATATTTTAAATAATAAGAGAATAAAATAAGATTCTTTAGTTGTTGTTCAATATTATAACTTCTGCTAAATCTGTGAAGCCCTGACACATTTTAGGCACACTCCTCTGCTCATAAGCTCTTAATATGGTTAAGTGCAGTGAATTTAGTATAGTTCTAGACACTTTTTAGAGCCTAGTCACTTTTAGTAACTTTAAATTGTGATTACAGAAAAATATCTAGACAAATATATTTTTTAAAAAATCCAAGAACCAAGAATCTACCACATTTTATTTGTTTTTCTCCAAAGTGGTGTATTAGGAAGTTTTTATAAAATTTGTGTAACAATGCTACAAGTGGCTGTACTTTCACTATAAAGTCATACATGTCCAGTAATGGTCAAAATTGAGTTTTCCATTATTTGAATTACATTTAAAAATTACTAAGCAACAGAGTTCTAGTTGTCTCATACAATAATCACTTAAAAGTGAAGTGTGTCTTGATATGCCACAGCAATCAGCTTTTATTGGTGTCCAATCAAAATGACATGTGAACTGCCTAATCCTTCTTTTGTAAGGCACATAAGACTTTGTTGTCACTGTTGGTTTTGTGAATCGCCCCTATAAGCTGGTCTGATTTCCTAAAGATGACAGATCTCAGTGAACAGACAACCTCTCCTGCATGCAGTCAATGAGACAGTGACAATAAAGTGGAGGGCTGAAGACACTAGCTTTTAATCACCTGTCCATATGTATCACTGATCATCAGTTCTAAGAAAATGACCTTAAAGCTGGTCAGAGGACTCAAGTAATTACTTCTAAAAATAGTTTAAAAATTCAGTTTTTCAATTTTTCACTTGCACCATCAGTGTTTGCTGACCAAAGTTCTTCTGAATCCATCTTGCTTCTAAAGCAGGATCCAAAATTCTATTTTCATCCTTTTCAAATATCAGAATTCTAACTCTGTTTGTTAAGCTCAAAATTTTCTAGCTTTCAGAATTAAATGTATTATTTTAAAAATATTTTGTACTGAAATCATTACAGAGCATAAATGAGGATATAGCAAAATCTCTCTGCTGATATCAAATAGCAAAATTAAAAAACATAAAATGCATAAAAAATGTAAGTGTTTTGGCCATGATTCAGGATGCTGAAGCAAGGACTATAAATTCTTGGAAATTACATAACAGTTTATATAGATTCATCTCCATCATCAGTTTTTTTGAAAAAATACCAATACACTTTACTTGATTTTTGGAAAAATTATCACACAATTTTGAATAATTATATCAAACAGATAAAAATGGACCTTAATGTATCAAACACCAAGTCTTTTTTCTTTCAAGAGCCTAGTAACAATTAATGACTTCTTCCTTAAAGGAATGTAGAAATAACTTCAGCTGTCTCTGAAAATGAACTAAACTATCCTGATGAACAATAAATTAATCTGTTCTAGAGAAAAGTAAAACCAAAAGAAATTAAGTTGGCAAAATATTCTATTTACAACTCCTGCTCAGTTCCTAAGTTTCTATATGATTACTTTTATCTACTGAATAATGAGTTACCAAAATATTTCTTAAGCAAACTTTTGTGAAAAGGTTCAGGAATTTCATTTCTTTTTTTCTTTAACATTATAGGCATTTTTTAAAAAAGAACCATTTAAGAAAGGTATGTCTGGTTTTAAATATACATGTTGCAGGTAGATGAAATGTCTAAAAAAAGAAAAAAATGTGGATCCCATATTGGAAGAAAATTCACAGTAAGAAATTATTTTAATTAATTTTCTTATTATGGTCTAAAACTAGAAATTCGGGAACATAACTGTAAAAGACTTAATCTCCCACACTATTCACCATTTAGTACCAATTTTAATAAGGCTCCTAAACTTACATTTCCTTTTTTCTTGGTCAAATAATCTTAAGAGGATGCAGACAGTATCTGATCCCTGCATTCTTTTATAAGACATTGAAAGTGACATTCTTTACATCTCTATCCTATGAAAGCTTTAGGACAGGCAAGAGGTTTAGTCTCTTTGGGTCCTGATCCTGTAAATTGTTATCCCTGTGACTTGCTCGTTTTCTTACAAGTAGTCTCAGCATGGACAGTGGGACTAGTTGTGTAAGAACTCCTCGCATGAAAGAGCCTTCCCACGTTCAGGTCACAGAGCTACCTTCTCATACTATGTAGAGCATATTAGTATAAACATACATGAACAGTGAGTTTTTAAACTAAAAGTACATGTGCAACCAGGAACATAGACACCTGGGATTAAGGGCCACTGTCTTAAGTTGTTTTTCAAGAAATTTTTCTATTACTTCCAAAAGGACAGACTTATGGGCAGGTATTTCAGCATAGACTCATTATGAATTATGTACTCATTAACACAGAAGGAATAATATAATGGATATTTTAGGAAAACTAATAAAGTAAGAAAGTTTTGTGGGTTTTGGACTTAAAGTAAGTTACTTGAAATCCTGTAATATATACAGTTCACAATATAACAAATGCCCAGAGAAACCATATGACTTATTGTTTGCACTGAAAATTAGTATGTGTTGGAGTAGTGGTTCACAGGTGGTACTATTTCCTTGCCCTGCCAAGCATCTAGGGATTAGTTATCATACTCTATATCATATAAACGTCTTTACTCTTCAAACACAATAGCAGGAAAGTGACAATAAAATATATCTAGTCTTCCAAATGAGAAGTTGCTCCTAAAATAGTTTGTCATTCATCTTATAGTTATTTTAAAGTAAAGATATGAAACTAGGACATATGCCATTAAGGTGATTGTCAGATATGTGCAAGGAAAATTTTGTGTCAAAGCTATTATTTTCTGATCATCAGCAAAGTACTGGTAAAGTGCCTTTCTCTGTTTAATTCTCTTAAACCTTTAGTCTTAAATTGTCTATTACAGTATTTATTTAAGTATGTAGTTATTTGGTAATAATAATCATTACACACAATAAAGAAAATAGAACTTTTCTATAAAAGACAATGCTTAGATACCCACAATGATTCATTGAATTTTGTTTTGCGCCATGCTGCATTGCTTTCTTATTATTATTATTGTTGTTAGTAGTAGTAGTATGGAAATGGCATTATTAACTTGTTTTTTGAACTTGTTTTGTTTTTCAGGCTGACAAGAGGTCACGCTAAGTTTTATGGGAAATAATAAGTATTCTAATTATATAATGCAACAATAATCTTACAAGTCTCTCATTTACATTAAACTTTATCTTAGCCTGTAAGTGATTGTACTGCAATTATGTCAGCTAGTTCTGTAATTCTGATTAGCTCCTTTGTGTAAAAAATTTAAAGATTACTCAAAGTACTGTGTAAAGACCAAAGCATACTGTTCCAAAATCGGCTTGCAGACCATCACTTAAGTTCCCACATAAATGCAAGGGGTCTTTCCATCTCAAACATAAGTAATTCAGATTAAAGATGTACAAAGTTGAACACTTGCAAGCATGCACTACTTAAACTCAAGACTGAAGAGCCTGTGATACAACTAAGTTTAAGAGCATTTCACTGAAACTAGATTGTTTCCCTAGTCTGATAAATCAGAGTGCAAGCACTACAAGGTCATAGCTTTTAAATCAACTAAGAGCCATCTAAATCAAATAAGCTTCCAATTCTTCATAATATCAAGAACAAAAATTATGTAAACTAACTTCATCGAAGTTTAAACACTTATGACACTGATAGAGACAAGTTCGCCATAATTTACTAGAGATTTAACTCGTTTTTAGCAAGCCACTTTTAAGCAACTGCACAGTCACACACTAAAAGTCTGCAAGCAACCTCAATCCCAGTTTACATAAAATGACTGATACATTATTCAAACGCGATAGGAAATGTACCTAGGGCTTTTGTACCATGCCCACCACATTTTATTCTGACGCTGAATTTCACATGTACTTACATTGTAAACAGTTAGCTGTTTGGCTGATCAGACTAGTCCTTCAGATATTTTCCTTTCACAGGAAAAAGAAAAAATCCCTTTACTTCTTCCAGTCTTAAATATTCACCACCTGGTTCAACATGCAGCCGCCTTGAATCACACACACAACCTTCAAAGTCAATCCAATAAGCAGCCAGAAGATGCCTGGGGTGTGTGCGTGTGCGTGTGCGTGTGTGTGGTGCGCGTGTGTGCGCGTGTGTGCTGCGTGGAGGAGGAGAAAGTGCCTGAGCTGCTGGTCGGATTAAAAGTAACCGGACTCGTCCTGAGATCGTCCAGGAAGGAAGTGGCAGCAGGCGAATGGGAAAAGGCGAATAGCTCACAGCCTCTGTAACATCGCGGAGGGGAAGGGGGAGGCGAGAAAGGGATTCAAACCGTACTCCTGATGAGGTGTCCTTTTCTACTTCTCTTCCTCCTTTTTCTTCTTTTTATCGTGTCTCTATTTCTCTACCTCTCCCACAATCCCAAACGAATGACTCTCTCCTCCCAAACTCAAGAAATAATCAGTTTCAGTCTCACAAAAAGGGGGCGGGATCAGATCTCGAAAGCGTTTTAATAAAACAAACATAGAGCAGCAGCAGCAGCGGCAGCAGTTCCTTGCCCCTCTAGTCTAAACTAGATTGATAAATTGCTCCACTACACTACTTTAATTATGTATATGGTATGCAGAATAAATCACTGAGCATCAGCACCTCAATCAAGCACTTTTAAAATGATAATTGCATCTTGGGTGAATCAATCTTTCCATTCCTGACATTTTGCTAATTTTAGTTTTACGGTGGGGGTAATGGCATATGCCACACGCAAACCTAATGACATCCTTTATTACACAAAGCGAAGACAAGGCGGCGAGCCGCTGAGTGTTTTCCCCCCTCCTGGCGGGGTAGCACAGCGTGCGGAGGGAAGGCAGGAGGGCTGCGAACCTGGGAGGCGCGCATCGCCCGCGGCAGCGCATCTGGGGCCGGTCAGCGCGGCCGGTCAGGTCCCGGCTGTGGGGAGTAACCAAGCTCACCGCGCCCGGGGACCTGCGGAGCCCAGGGTTCGGAACGCCCCCGGTGTCGCATCCCCGTCACCCCCGAGGCGGTACCTTCGGAGCGCCTTCACCTCGGTCGGGAAGGGCGCCGAGAGGGGGCAGCCGGCCCGCGGCCTGCAGCGCGACCCAGAGGGCGCCTACCCCGGCGCCGCCTCCGGAGCGCGGTAGGGCTGCGGCGCTCCGGCACTTGCCCCCGCCCCCGAGACCTCCTGCCCGGCCCCTTGGCTGGGCTCCCCCTCCCGAGAGCGGCGCCTGCGGAGCAGCCCAACTTCACCAAGTCCTCCGGCTCCGCGTCCCGCGGCACGGGGAGCGGCTCCGGCGCAGCGCCGGCTCAGCGGCGCTTTCCCCGCGATCACAGCGGCCACATCCCGGCCCGCTCGCCTCCTCCAGCACGGCCCGGCCGCGGGAAACTGCCGGAGACGGTCTCGGGCCAGTCTCACCCCAGAGCCTTGAGAGCACGCTGTGTGTGGACAGGGCTGTATTTTAATTTTAATAGGTTCAGTCGCTACTAAAACTGAACTGAAAGGACTGCACTGTTAGTTTGAATCCAGATTAAGCACATGCAGTGATTTGAGTAAAATTGGATCTTGCATATACTTTTAAAATTTTTGTGCCGATAGCCAACTTTTATGGTCCTTTGGGAGAAGCAGGGGAGTTTGTAAAGGGTTATTATTTGTATGATAGATGCTGGAACAGCACACGTGATAAAACCAAATGACTTATTCAAACACAGAGATAAATATATATTTGGGTTATTTTAATACAAGTCCTTGGTCTCACAGTCTTTTCCCCTAGAAACATCTCATTGGGCCACTGACCTACTTCCAAAGTATTTGACAGTGAATAAATACCTTTTCAGTTCAAATGCACTCTTTAAAACATGGATGCTCAAAGCGAAGTCAGAGCAAAACAAAGCTCAAGTAGTTCTAACAAGCACTCTGCAATTGCTCACAATGCAAACCCTTGGAGAATACTGAGGGTCTCATCCATGTCATGGTCTGTCTGGGTGAGAGTGCACCACGCTCCGTGCAGTGACATGCTACAAATGTACCCACACCAATAATGACAGTGATGCTGATGTGCTCAGAGCTACCAGGCAGATACATGTGAAGCACACTGTACACGGTGGTAAGAGGCATATATGCACCACAGTGTCAGCACAGCCTGGAAAACACTGGGAAATAAATACTTTCTCAGCTTCAGGTCTGCTGTGAAGCACAGCAGGAGTGAAATACAGAACAGGTTACACAGGTTGTACCCTTGCTATGCCTCTTTCATAGACAATTTTGGTCTCCCAGTGTGGCACCCAACTATCCGGTAATATTTGTATATTCTTAGTGGCAAAAATTAGAAAATTATGTCAAGACTTGACATGTTTGTGCTCTAACTGAAAATGACTGGCATCTGCTTTATTTTATGCAGGATGTGTAAGTTTTCTGGTGTCTGGTAGTTGGTAACACAGCCCTTCAACTGGCAAGACAGAATGTGAGCACTGTCATATTTTGAAAGTAGTTATTACAGTTTTATTTTCTGAAATATTAAGAAAATATTTCAGAAAATAAAAGGATATAGCAGTTTAGAACTTCAACTACACCTCCATGTGGGCACTTGTGGTCTAATCCTTTTATAGTGGTGACCTTCACATACTGGAGCACCTTAAAGCCATGCCAAGTTTTAGTCACAAGCACAATTAATCAAATCCCTGTAAAGGACATCTTGATTTTTAAAACAAGATTCAGATGCCAGATGGACAAACAGATATAAGGGGAGGGATCAGGATTTGTCACTTGTTTCAGGTTTAGACAAGGCATGAACTTATGCAGCATAATTTGACGTGTTTGGGTGTTTTTGTTTCCCTCTCTTTGGATTTAATTTAAAAACCTGAAATAGTTTCAAACCGTAAAAAACCCTTTGTGCTGATGTCTGTACGTGTACTGAATCTCCACAAATGCACCCTTTTCAAATTTCTGGCACAAGAAATTTCTGTGGACAGCTTTTCTGCTGTCCACAGTCCGTATATAGATCTGCTGACAATTTTTTCCCCCAATCTACCACCTGAGGCATGCAGTGTCTTAAACCATGAGACATCAGTCATAATGTAATAAATATAAAATCAGATCTCCAAAGGTTTATTAGAGTGCATCCAAGTATCTCTTTACAAGTGTGATTACTTCAAGGTAACATTTCCTCTGAAGATGATTATCAAAGTATATTTTTGTTCTTTTGTGGATCCAGAACATATTTTTCTGGTAGGAGAAATGAGATAGCCATTCTTTAATGGTATTTAAAGTGAAAAGCAGTGAGGTTACTATGAAATTACCCAACTCCTTTGTGTCTTAACTCCGGGCTAGCTTGGTTTCTATTTTCTGTTTAAATTCCTGCTAAAACCCATTCCACTCTACACCTTGCTTTCTTCCACCACCTCCTTATTTATAAGAGCAACACAGTATAACCCTTCTTCCCATGTCTGGCTGCTTTTAAACTTGGCCCACGCTGGGTGCAGCTCTTGAAGAGAGCTTTATGAAATTATTTTAAAGTGAGCTGGGGCGGTTGCCACAGCAACCCACCCTGAGAGAAATCAAGGCTATAGATTAATCTACCCCACAAGATTATTCAACTGTACTGTATTTGTTCTTCATTCATTCAGAATATTCCCTCAAACCATATGCTTTTATAATGAACAAAAATATACAAATTCAGATAATTTCAAAGATAGCAGGGTTGTATTCCAGGAGCACAAATTAATTGCTTTTTAAACCTCTGCAATGAGATGACATGTACATGATTCCTTGCAAAATTTTTTGATTGAAAAAAAATATCTGCAAGGTATAAATTTTATTTATTTACTTAAAATAAAATGGCATGCCATTACAAAAATAGTGTTATCACCACACACATCATGCAACGATTACAGAAAGCCTTTGTCACAGGTGTACCTGTATGTATATAACACAGTAGAGCTTTGCTCTCCAGGTTTTGCTTTGAACAAAAATCTAAAAATAATAAATAGTACTTGGTGGTATTAAATATAAAAAATATTAAACACTCACCACATACACCCTCTTTATTGTCAAAATCATCCGCCTCCAATGCTTTACTTAATCTTTCCCATGGTAGTTACTTCACAGTTTACAATTCGTGTTCGGCACCTTGGATGTTTAAAAGCACAAAAGTAGCATATTATTAAAATTCAAACCTTCAATATATTTTAGGAGATTAATGAAGTAATTTCTATAAAAAGAATATGAATATTTACTGATGTGCACTTAGGCCTATCTTACTTGTAAGTAGCTTGATGTTTTCACAAGCTGTTATAAACTCCATCTAAATCCTACCTTAGGGATGCTATACTATCAGTAAAATTACAAAACTATTGATCGCAGGCTGTACTTATCCTCCAGTTGGTATTTATACTTTGACATGCATTTTGGAAAACACAGCCATCTCATTGTTTAATAAATGCCTGTTTAAAAGGCCAGAGTGAATTATAAAGTGGTAAAATTTGGCATATTAATTTTTTTCCTTCTACAAAGGGCCAGGTATCTATCTGCACAGGTATGTATGGTGCCGACTCCTGACATGCATCTCCTTGGGTCTCCTTCGAGGAAGGCAACCAGGTAGCACCCACAGAACTTTTTTTTTACCCCAAATATTCATTTTTCTCTGCACATGTGGAGAGGGGGTCCCAACCGGAACAACTTGGTTTTGAGGGGCAACCTTTCTGGCCTCTGCCCCAAACCCTCGCATCTGCACACATCATTACCCGGGCTTCTCATCATTTATTTATTGACTCATAATTTCTACGTGCTGGGCTGTTTCTCCAGGTGACGTGATCGGGAAACACAGCAGGAGTAGGTAGGACACTGGTCTCTAGCCCCATCTCTTCCTGCTCCGCGCATCTGGCGGCGCCGGGCGGGGCAGCGAGTGCCCGGGGCCCCCGAGTCGCGCCGGCGCTGCCGGTGCCGCGGCCGCCGCCCTTCCCTCGGCCCCGTTCTGACAGGAAGCCGCCGGGGAGGTGCGGAGGCGGTGTAAGGCCGGCCGAACGCGGCCTGACGCCGGAGCGGGTGGTCCCGGCGAGGGCGGGCGGCGGGAGCCGCGGCTGTTCTACTGCAGCTATGGCTATGTGGAACGGGCCGGGAATAGCAGAGGGTTGGGAAGTCCTGACCAAAGGCCGGCTCTGAGGAGGCTGGAAGAAGAGCCCTGCCCCGCGTGCCCCGGCAGAACTGCCCTCATCGGGCCCCTCCGGAGCCTGTTCAGAGCCTTTGCCCACGGCTCCGACCTTTGGAACAAGTGGGTGTCGCCACTGCGGCAGGCTCTGCAGGGCCAGCGGAACCCGGGTTGCCAGTCCCGTCAGCTCCGGGCCAGGCTGGAGCAGGGGCGCTGCCCGCCCGCCGCGGGAGGGCACGGGGTGGCTGGTCGCGGCAGGGTTCCGGGGCCTCGGAGGGGGTTGGAGTGGCCAAACATGTAGGGCCCGGCTCGGGAAGCTGCAGCGGCACATGACAGGCCTGGGACGCAGGCGGATCTGTGTCCAGCTGGGTGGTTATTGAAGCCGTGGGGTGAGTGAGATGAGGCTTGGAGTTCGACTAGTACAGGGCATTTATGTTATTTCCCAGCCTTTTGGAAAGATGTTGTTTCAATTCACCACTCCCCCTCTCCTCCCGACACCGACTTTTTATTTTTTTTAAGAGGTTTTTTTATGCTCCCCTGCTAATATTTTTAAGGGCCTTTGCAGGGACGAGATTGATTTTAGAGGGGAAAAAGGCTGCCAAATGCGTTAAATCAACAGTGAAAAGGGGGTTTGTTTGTTTTGCTAAATTGATCCTGTTCTAGTAATCTGCAATGTTTCATTGTTACTAAAGGCAGTTTCTGAAACTGTAGTTTGCCAATTGCTATTGTCCTTTAAATACCTCATAAACAGCTGCCCAAAGATATTTTTTTATCCAAGACATTTTTGAATTGTGATTTTTAAAAAATGGTTTTCCGACTAGAGATTGGAGATAACTTTTTTATAGACAAATACATTTTCTTTCAAAGATTAGACATTACTAAATTTGTCCTAAAGAGTATAAAAATAGTATTTAAAAATAGCATTTATCACTTTGTTAATGACAACACAGGCTAATATTAGAGTTAAATCTGTGTCTACTCTTGCCACACATGCATTTTAGAAATAAGTAATTCTTAAGGTCTGTATTTTTTTAAAATTTTTTAAAAATTATTCTTCAAAATTAGACTGAAATGGTATCTGAAGGAAGTTAATAGCTATAGAAGTCCCATATCTCCTGCTTAGTGTGGAACATGGATGCTGTGAGGCTTATATGGTGTGTCCAAAGTCCTTTGAAGTCTGTTGAAGTGGTGTACTCTGACAGGCTGAGATGAGATACTAAAATGGAAGCCCAGTTCTACGTCACTGGTCACCCAGATCCAATGTCTGTCTCAAAATTAATCTTTGGGTTTGCTCTAAGTCCAGTTCCTGTATCAGCCACTATCCCTCTGTAAGTAATTCAAATGTACTTAGCATGGTACGCCAATGTTCCAGCAAATGTGTAGAGTTTATATATACACATATGCATTTTAGGGGTATAACGCTGGTAGTCCATGATCTTACTTAAGTGTAAATATAGGAAGAATTTAACCTACTAACCTCTTGTTGAAGTTTAAGGACTCCAAAAATGTGTGTCTAGACTTGCCTGAAAGAAATGCATCTAGGGTTTTGAAGATTTTCAGTGCTAGTAAGAAATTGGCAAGCAAAACTTCAGTCTCGGACAAACTTAAATCTCAGTAACTAGTTTCAATTCTACATTGCTTCCCCAGTCTCTTCTGACATAAAGTTAATTAGGTAAAATTTCAAGCTAAATGGGCTTTTTTCCCCCTTATGCAAAAATACAAAAATAGATCAAATATGAGCTTAGAGTGGAAATTTCAAATCAATTCCTCATCTTGACAGGGTTTAAGTACAGGAATGTATTTGAAGAATAATTTTGGAAATGCTGTTGTTTTCATGAACTGATGTTCATGTCTATAATTCTGCATCTTCATATGCAGAAACATCAGAATTTTTTTTCAAAAGCAAAGCATTTGGTGGAAGTGTAATTTACTGTGTGGTCTAATACATCTATGATTAAAGTCTATCTAGATTGTTAAACAGCCTTCATCCAAGAAATACAGTATCTTCACTATTCAACTCGATTGCTAATATAAAAGGACTATCTCTCACAGCTTCTAGAATTGATACAGAGGAAGATAACTTTGTATTTCTTGTTAATTTATGCAGCTTTAGAAGTCTTAAACCTCTGTATCATTAGCTGAGTATTTCTAAAGTTCCTGCTAGTGCAGTTCCTTTTACTTATCTCTAAGAGGAAAAGCTTCCATAAATTGTTTCAGAATTTGCATTTAAGTAAGGGGCACCCTTTTTATTCCTTCTACCACATTTATTTGTCCATGTGATTGCCTTTCCTGAATAAGGAGAATCTCTCTGTGATTCATTTTCATTTTGGGAAAAGCTGGTAGGGAACTAGGAAAATATTTTTTAGGCTGTGCGTTCCTTCTCATTTCCAGAAATGGATTTGCCTAAGGTATTGTGATATTTTCAGATATTTTGACAAAAAATGCACAACCTAAAACAAAAAAATATGATTGCACCCCCTTGCTAATTATGTGACACTCAAGCTTTTGTCTGTCTTGCACTGAGTGATGATGTGATACAGAAGCAGACAGCCATAAATGGCAGAAAAGGCTTAATTAAGTATTCTGCAGCTGCTACAAATTAGATCAGCATCTGCATCTGTGTAGACAATGAAATTCATGGTAATTTTGAGGGCCAAGCAAAGTGGAGGTTTGTTTTGGATGGACGCCTAGCCACAATTCAAGCAAAATTCAGACTCAAATATGTTCTAAGGGGGGAAAAAATGTTGGTCAACTTCATCTCCTGTTGCTGAAAGCCAATATGGTTTCCCATTCTGGCTTTACATGTGTATTCCAATGTCACACATGAAAGGCGTCTCTTAGAGTGTTCAAAATTTGGGGTTTTTCCCCTAAAAAATAATTCTCAGGAGTTTTCCAGATTAGACTTGGAGCTATATTTTTAGATAAGCAACTAGCTTTTTGCTGTTTTCTGACAATTTGCCTCTATTTCTGCTTTCATACCACTTTCTGGAACTAAAATTGGAGTAAATGATGCACAAATGTTAATGATTAATGATCCAGCTTGTTCTAAGGGAGATATTCACACCATAAATTGAATATAGAATTCAAAAGTGATAGATTAGTATCTGGGATGAGGGTATGAAGGCATTAGTCTGAAACTTTTTTATACGGATATGCTTGTATACATATACCAAGAAACAATGGGTTATTCTCTGGACATTTTGACAAAATGCACTGGTTTTAGGCGTTTTCAAACTCTTCTAAATTCATTGTTTTGTTTTGTGTTTGAACAGCTCCAAACACAAGTGTTGATCTAAAAATATGTCTTCTAAGTGCTGCTGTTATACTAAATCTCTGTTGTAAAAACAATAATTAATACAAATATTTCATTAGATGATTTAGAGAGACCTTTTGAAAGTTTGAAAGCTCTTTTTGATAAGTGAAGAACTCTTAATTTCTGTGATCATAAATGTAATTGCACAATAGTTGGGTCAGCGTTTAGACATGATTATGGCACTTATGTTAATCTATTTAAACCTTCCATGAGCATCCTGCTGTGGGGCTTTAACTCTTCCCATGAAAGTACTTTAAAAACATAATATTGATGTTAAAAGGAAACTAAGCCTCTGGTCATGTTTGGATTTGTACTTTGGTTTGGATGTATTTAATCTGAAATTGTTGTTACTGCCATATGATCTAGTTTGGTCTTCTTTGTACACTGCTGTATGATGCACAGATTTAAGTTCCCATTTCTGGTCTGTTATGTTGTTGCAAATTTGCACCAATCAGAGCAGCAAGTTTTGATTTCAGCAATGATTTTACAGGTAGCTACCCTAACATAGCTAAAGGAGAAGAAATCTGATTACTGAATTGACGTTCCTTCAACGGGAAATTATTTTTGTCAGGCAACTAAAAACCATATAGAGACAACTTCAGGGTTTTCTTTTCTTGTTAAAAAATTCAATTAACTTCATTCAAATATATTTTGAAGCTTCTTGAATTGACCTAATATATTGTTAGCCTTTTTAGTTTTAGGCTCTCAGAAACAAATAAATATGTTATGGTGACTCTTGTATTTGTCTTTACATTTTAAATCTACAGCACTTGGAAGTTCTGTGCTATAAAACCTCTTTACTTCTGGACGTGACTGAATTGGTATTTTTGCTGTTGATCAGCTAAAGGGACAAGCGCCGGGGAATAGGTACATGTTTGGAAGGGGTTTAGAAAATTTTCTAGCTCCTGAGTGAGACTGAAGAATCTTTCTGTAGTCATAATCATGTAGGGGAAGATAAGACAATAGGAATATGGGCAGAAATAACTCAAGAGGACTGTTGCCAGTGGGGATAAACGGGTTAAGATTTTTTGGATTAAATTGAGATTCAGAGAGGAGTTCCCACATCCTTTTTGCAGATTAAACCTAGTAGTTGGGATGCTATTGAAAGAGTGCTTTTTCCCAGGAACAAAGAAACCAAGTTCTTCTTTACCCTGAGTGCAAGCCAGTTCTCTTGTATTTCTGTGGAAGAATGCAAGCCTAAATCTCATTTCAGTGAGACTGAGGTGTAGTATTAAATGGCGAATGCATTGAGTTAGTGCAAGGACACATAATTAAAAGGGCAGATTTTTTTTTTTTTTGCAAGGGTAGGAACAATCTCTTGATATACAAGTAGATTGTTTCACAGTCTCTTCTATTTTTTAAAGTGTGTTAATATACTCTTTTAGAATTACTGCACACAAAAATAAGTTGTTATTACCAAGCATTCTTTCTACAATAATTTTAAATAGAGGAGATGGATTGATACTAGAGAAAGGGCAATTTGCATACAGTCATATAGGACTTTAGGAAGCAAAGGAAAGGAATGAATGCTGCAGGTATCTACAGCAAAAACTATAGGAAGCATCCATTTTGTGTACTTCTGTATTGTTATTTTTATAATAACAATAGAAAGTAGAGAGATATTAAAATTACTGGGGGAGAGTATTTTGTTTGAAAAGAGTCAAACCAGAAGATAAAATGTAGCAGCCCATAAAGAGAAACGTTTGATTTGCAGGATAAAGTCTTAGCGCATGGGTATAATACTATTCAGGTTTTAACTTTTTTGCCCGGACAGATGTTTCAGGATACAGTGCATCAGCTACATTAACATTGGATTGCACTTCATCTGCCATAAGTACAATTTTTAAGTGTGTATGTAGAACTAGTAATGCTATATAGCTATATTTATGAACAAAGCTGTAATTGATGTTTCATTCATTCTGTAATTTTATTAATTTATTTTTATTCTTTTTGCCTGTGCAGTTATTTTACATCTTCCAGTAAACTTGTGTATGTTAGCTTAAATTTAGATGTTTATTCTTTGCAAGCTGTATTTATTGAACTTGATTTAGAATCCAGTGCCTTTAAAGTTATGCATAGAAAGCACTGTGCTTTTGTCTTTCTGGAAGATTTCTTAAGTGGTGCTTTCAGAGCTTGTCTCATAATGCTTAGTTGCTTTCAAAGGAACAAACCCATATCTGACTATGCAATAAATGGTCACCACTTTAATTGAAAAGGACAGCTCGCATTGACAAGCAGTTTGTGTACCTGTACACTGTGACAAGGGGTGTACTTTGAGACCTGCCCGTGTTACCTAGTTAATGGTGAATCTAGAGTGCAACAGCATTTTTGAAATGGGTTAGGAGGGTGGAGCTCCAAGCAGTCATTGAGAGTGGGTGCTTCTTCACCTGGGAATCAGCCACAGTGGGGTGCAGGGGTGGGGAGCAGCTGCACAGACATCCATTTGCAGCCACCAGGACAGCTCAGCGGGATGGAGCCCTCCGGCAAGGCCCCAAGTGGCTCTCTACATTGCCAGCAGACTGGCAAAGAGGAGAGTTCTCCACTACTCCTAATGGTAGTCTGATCCTTTGATATCCATGGCGACTGTGTCAGAACAATTACCAATTAAATTCTAAACAAAAACATGAATTAATGTTTTTGTTCAGAAAGTCCAAGAAGAAAGTTATATACCTTTTTTAGAATAAGGTTTTGCCTACTGTACCAAAGGAAAAAAATGATATATTTAAAGTGTATATATATACACATTCATATATATATTTGTACATGCACAGACTTTATATGCACAGGTGTGTGTGTGTGTGTATGTGTATAAATAAAAATGCACATACGCTTTAAAATAGAAGCATAAAATGGAAATTTTTCATGTTTAAAGTACTCCTGTATGAAGCTGTAATTACAGCTATTCATTCTATTCCCTCACTGATTTTTTTATCATGCATCTCATCCTATCTAACTTTTATATGCAACTTCACTACCTTCAGTGGAAAGTGTCCAGTTTTTACCAGTGTAAGTGAAAGCAGAAAGTTATGAGATGCTTCTAAAATATGATGTAACACTATATGAAAAAATTTGAATTAACTTTTGAATAACAGAATCCAAATTGTGAATCTCCTAAATTGAGATTTTTACCAAAGCTTTGTGGTTAAATCCCATTTTTTATTTACATACATTATGGAAAAGCGAATATAGATATCCTCCTTTCACTAAAACTTGGATTTACTGGAAAAGACAAATATAAGGTTGAAAACTGAGCTACACTGTAGGTTAAAAAAAAAAAAGAAAAAAAAGTTGTAGAATAAATTGCCATAATTTACAAAATTAACCACAGAGCTCTTACTTAATAGGGAATAGTTGGTACAAAAATAAAAGAATGTACCAGGCATTTTAGGGGTGATTCTCTTGCTAACTGAAATAGTTATAAAGTTTCAGTGCATTGAGTTAGGTTTTCCTTTTTCTTAATCTCTCAATATTTAATTAATAACAGAAATATTTCAGAATTTCACTTAATGTGCTGAAATCTGTTGATGAAAAAATAAGAAACCAGGAAGATTAATTAAGGTTACTCATTTAAATTTAATGGTCTACATTATCTGGTGAGTAATCTCTATATTTTGAAACATTAAACAATGTTTTTCTAGAAAAGGAAAACATCTTATACTAAACTTTCATTGCGCAAAATACTTTTTCTCTCAGTACAGTGAAATATAGAAGTAACTTCACTGGAATTTCATGAAATTATCCAGGAGTTTGTCACACTGATTACTGTTTCCAAGCCTTTAAAATCAATAAAGCAAAATGCTGATGAACTGAAAGTGTACATAACTAAAGGCTCTAAACTGCAGGCTGTATGTTTTTTCTTGTTTTGTGTGGCGTGAACGATGTCTAGCTAGCTCCAGGAATTGCTATTAGTATTTACTGACTTTGCATTTAACGGTGCTTGGTTTTAATGACTGTTTAGGGGATTTGGTTTCCATACATTACACGTTATCCATGAAACAGCAGAGTTTTACAGGCATTGCTCATTTTAAAGGCAACTCTAGTTTTGGGGGTTTTAGTTTGTTCTACATTTCATACTTGATCAGAAAATATCTTAAATATTTAGAAGTTTGCTTTATGCTTTGTTCAGTAATGTTTTATCCTATTGGCCTTATATGATCCCATACAGTAGGATATCTTTTGAGCAAACAAAAATGTGATTATTTTCATATAGCATATTCCAAAACCAGAAATAATGTCATCTCCATTTTCTTGTCTCTGAAAATGAAAGAAAAGGATGACAAATATGCCTGATCTACCTCTGCTGAGGTAGGACCTCCCTGTCAGCTCTACAGGTCCCACACCAAGCAACCTAGCAAAAACAAAACCAATGATCAGGGATGTTTAAAAGGGCATTGTTATTCAGGTATTATTGTTCAGCCTAATCTTAGACTACTCATTGCTGACATATCATTTATTTTGATATGTGGGGAAGCTCTACTACAGAAATAGTCTAGCAGTATATTGACGTATGATTCCTTTTTCTCCCCCATTAGCGTCTTCTGTGCTGTGCAGTGACTTCTAACTATGGAATCTGTTTACTGAAAACGATTCATATGGTTAAGTTTTCTGTCTGTTTACTCACTTAAATAAATGTTTTCAATTTAACACAACAATTTGTAATGATTTCTGTGAAACTGTAGAAAGAATGAGTTCATGAAATAGAAATAATAATAAAAAATGCTTTTCTCCTCTCAAAAATATTTATTTTAATATGTGGTCATATTTTTCTGCATTTTTACATTAATTTAAATCTTATTGTTCTAGGAAAAAAAAGAAAATTCCCCCATCATCTAATTTTCCAGTTGTTATGCAAATTAAGGAATATACACACAGGCATCATTTGTGGTTTTAAAACAAGGGAATGTGTAAATTCATGAAATCTTTAAAAAGCACTATGTCAAGCACTTCTCTCATGGAGCCTATAGCTTGCAATTTACATTTCAGTTTAGTATAAGGCAACCAGTTTGCATGAGAAACCTTTGATTGTCCTGTAAAATGCTTTAAACAGTGTTAATTTCACTCATTTATTACAAAGGAAACTTAGTTGATATTCAGGAGGAATTTCTAAGACTTAGAATGACTGCTGAAGTTCCAAATACTGAGCAGTCTACAGACAACAAATCCTTTTGGTTTCTTTGGAAATTACCAGGATAACTTATTTATTTTAAAGGATGCAGATGGAGAGCACAGAACACACCCTCAGCGAGCAGTGTGTAGCTTCTGCTGTTCCTGCCTGTAATCCTTTATTTTCTTTCCATTCAGAATCATAGAAACAGTGGAAAGAAAGTGACTATAATTATCCAGTCAGTTTAAAGAAGCTTTTCTTGGCAACAGAAGATAAAATCAAGCACTGTATCAAGTTAAATGCAAAGCACGCTACAAAGCTTATCTGTTTTCTCTTGAAGAAAGCTTTGTGAGAGTAACCATGAGCTTGGGGCTGAAACACCCAATGCTGTGGTAAGCAGAACATTCCAAAGACATGAGAATAGTTTTTTAATATTTTTTTCTATTAAAACTCACCAGTGCCCTTCTTCTGCTTCTCCAGGAAGTTGTACCCGTCAGCACCTGCTGAGGGCTTCGTTGATCAAAAAAATCAGGTAAAAAAATCCCCGTAGAATAAAGCCAGACCAGCTGGCTTTAAAGAGAAGCCCCCCAGTTTGGGTTGTGTTTGTCTCACTCACCCTCTGCTCTGCAGACCCAGGCTTTTTCTCTTTTGGATGTTGACCTGTAGGCTGTGTGATGTGTGTGCACAAGTGTCTGGCAGGCTAAGGTGCACCTGCTTCTGTCACTCCTGAGTAAATTTAGCTGTAAAAGGTATCACTGACAAGCAGACCTTTGTCAATGCTGGCAAATGAACAGAGCATTGCCATCCCCCTTCAAAAGTACTCTGCAAGTTCAAATGGAAAATATTTACTCGGTAGTCTTATCCAGTATCCAGGAATTGCTCCTTCAAGAGGAAGGAAGGCCAAGAGGCTCATGTATGGCAAACAAATTTTGTCCTTTAAATAGATGTTAAAATTACATTATTCCAAGAAGAATCTATGAACAAGATGAGGCTGTGTTCTCTTAATTGTAGCTGGAAGAAAACTTTTTTAAAATAGGAACACAGCACACAGAACTTTAAATCCAGGTTGTTAAATTGTGCTAGCTGTTAAAGTTTATTATCTTTCTCTTCCATAAGTCATTGTGATTTTTATACAAAAAAGTATTAGAAAACTTAAACATATCCCATAGAAGGTATTAATCTCATTCCCAAAATTAAAAAGCATGCAGAACTGAGAGTCTGAATTTCAAAACCACATGTTTGTGATTTGCTAGGTTTTGTAGCACTTATGCTGTCATAGTCAAGGAACCAGACCCTTTTAAAATGGGACCTAAAGTAAATGCAGGGTCTTTTGTGGGAAATTATCAAAACTTGGTATGCTTAGGCTTATTGGATATTTATGATTTATTTATAATACGGGTATTTATATCTGCCCTTTGCTTTTCTTTTTCTCTTTTTTCTTCCTGGAGATGGCTTCTGGTAATTGAAAGAGAAAGGTGTAATTTACACCTGTGTGTCTTCTCACAGAGTTAAAAAAACAGTCACCAACATAGGTGCCAGGATTGGTAGCAACATACCTAGTTACTCCATTTTCCAGTTGAAAACTAGGCCATAAACTCAAGTGGCTTTAAAAAAAAATTCAATACTGTCTACTTTGCCCTAATATGCTATTTAGAAGGAGCAAAATCTTTCTAACAAATGAGGCAAAAAAATTGCAGATCAGGAGCTCTTCATAAGATAAACAAGGTTCCTGTTTACTTACTTGTATAAACAACCACTCACCAAGCTTTATGTCTCTGCAGGGCACCCTTTCAGATAGGAACATGGACCTTATTTGGATCATCTTGTATCCATGGAAACATTTTAAGTACCGCTCTCTCAATATGTACTTCAGTTATTCAGGGTTCAAGAGCTGAGTACCAAATAATTAAGTGTTTTTATTACTTTCTATGTGGAAGCTTCGTTCTTGGGGCTCATATCTGTCATAATAAAGATCTTGTACTTTCATGATGTTTGATAAAATTAAGTGCTTCATTTCAAGTCTCCTATCCACTCTATTCTTAGATTAAAATTAATGTTCCAGAAGTCCTGATGAATTGAAATTCTGAAACTTTTTGTTACACTTTACTGTTTGAAAAACAATGATCATAGTTCACATCACCATCTGACTTAATCAATGTTCTTATTGCATTAGTCTAGTCTGGTTTTCTATATTTCTGGAAAAAGGAATAGGAAGAAACTTATAAGAAATCAGACTATTTTCTCTTTTTAACCACCATACCCACTCATGTGGCTCTGTTGTAGGTCATAGAAGTTGAGGGCTTAATTGTCTTGAAACTGAAAAAAAGGATGAAAATTAGGGAGCTTATTCTGGGTTTTTACCCAGAAATGACTGCAAAGCAAAATAATAATTTTTCTTTCAAGATGTGTCTGCCACACTACTTAGTTAAAATATGAAAGCATAGAGCTAACAGAAATTAGGGATTTTATTGATATTTCCATGTAGAAAAAGAAACATTGGCATGAGCTACATTTATTTTCAAAGCTATCATTCTGAAGAAGATCCTTTACAGATCAAATGTAGTTATTTCAATATTATCTTGGCTCAAATTCAAAACTGTCTTGTAATTCTACCTATTAATTGGTACAACTGATGCACATTTTTAATGTACTGTGATTTAAAATATATGAAAATTAGTTACTGCTATCCATTAGTTAACATCTTCTATGTATTTTTTTAAAAAATCCTGCCCTAATTTTGTTTATAAAACCATTTTCTTCAATTGAGCCAGGCTGAAATAATGAAATACCTTGTTAATCACAATGGCTATGACAAAAGCACATTTCTGTCTGTAAAGATCCAGTACTTCTCCCCGAAATGCGACTGTTTTAGAGCCTTGGTTTGCTAAGTATATATCCCTGCATATTATTTTAATTTACCACTATTATTGTTTTTATTTGCCACAGTGTGTCCAAAGCACAATCCCTGATGAGTGCAGATGGCACAAATGATTTTTCCACTGATTAGACTGGAACAGTATCTGTGTAGAAATTCTGTAAAACTTTGATATGTGATAAAAACTGTTACCTTTTTCCATGCCAGATTCTCCTATCAGGTTTATACTTTTATTTATGGATATCTGTTTACAAATGTGTAATCATTTTATTTAAAAAGTGTGATCATAGTGTAGGCAAGTTGGAGCTGCCTGACCCCCAGTGAAAGCCTCCGTGAGTACTCCGCCTGTGGGCTGGCCTGCTTGCTCTGCGGATTGCCACATGAGACCTAGGATTGTGATTGCTCTCTGGAACTTTTACTGTGAGCCAACTAAGCATATCAGAGAGGTGAAACTTTCAGCCTCCAGAGAAGGAAGCAGTGCACATTTCAATTTTTCCATTTCCCTTTCATCGTGTCCCTGACCTTGCTACAAGGTCAAGGTTGCTGGGGTACTAAATGGGAAAGTAGAAAGAGAACCTAATCTCAACTCAGCCCTCTATGTGTTCAGCCTGAGGTTGATGAGGAAACTCTGACCTTGCTCATGATCCTGAAAAAAAAATTCAGCTACACTCTTGAAGGATTTCTCAGGTGCATTGCAAAATACAGTGAAAGCTGGTCTTGACTTTGCGCCTTTTGAAATGATGAAACCAAGACTGGCCCTGTTGAATCTAGACTGGTAAAAATCCAGTTCTTCCTAACCACAGACCTTGGGGAGAAAAAGGAATGAGGAAAATTGGTAGTGGTATCTCTTGGGCACATAAATCTTCATCTAAGTAATATGTTCTCAGCTTTATGATTTTTAGGTTTTAATCCAAGATGTCTTTTTTTTTTTTTTCCTCCTAGCATTTGTTAAAGAATCACTTCCAAAATGCTAGAAAGTCAGCCTGAGCATATTGCAGATAAAATCTGTCTCCCTTCTCCATCACGCAAAATAGAGATTCAACATTTGGCCTATATTCAGTTTTTCAGGTGCTAAAAAGCTATGACAAAACTGCACAGATCGTATGATAATGGGCATATTATACAACTCTAGATCATCATATGCCTAACTTATTATTACTACTTTAGTTTTCCACAGATCACTTTTCTAGCACCATCAACTTAGGCATACTTCAGAAAAATAAAGACTCATTGAATGGCTTTTGAATTTATAGATAAAATACAAATAAATAGGGAAAAATCCACGGAAAATGTTAAGAATATGACAAAGGAGCAGGTTGTATTTTTGTATAAAGAAGAGTGAGTTGAGTTATGTGAAGACTCTTATGGACCATCAGCAGGACAAAACGCAGACAAGGAATTCTCCAAGGAGTAAAATAACCTCGTCTTATTTTTGAGCTATCAGAGCAAAAACAGGCCATAAATTCTCATCCTTCCATGCCTGAAGCGTACCCAAATGGAAAGCACTGAGAAAGAAATCTGACTCACTGAAAAAGTTTGAGGAACTTGTGCACAAGAAAATTGGTTCAAATTTGGGCTAGAAAAGGTGTGGGAGTCTACTTCTACTGGTAGGACAGAGATTTTCCAGGAGGGAATTACCACGTTACAGTAGCAAGGTGATGGAGTGTGAAATTCCCTGTTCACAAATTTACCCAAACAGGTGCAATGCAGCGGTAAGTATACATGGGCAAATTTGCTTATGGTGTCCCCTCTATCACTGTGCAAACTCTGAAAGGACAAAGGATGTAAATATACTTCTGGCAAGTGAGAGAGAGAGAGCAATGTTACATAGGTTTTCCTGTTACAGAGTAGGAGCTGAGATTTTTCCCTAAAGAAAAAGTATTGAAAGGTAAATAGAAAGTCGAGGAAAAGAGTGAGTTTACCTGCAGCATTCTGAACAATTTTGAGAAAAGGATGTAGGGCAGGGTTAAGATAGATAAAATGAGGTATCTGACAATTTAAGTGGTTGTTAGCAATGGTGGTGAACACCATTTCACAGAAATTAAGAACTTTATTTAGGAAAGAAGTTGCACAGTAAAATGTTGGAAATAGGTAGGTCTATAAGGTAGGTCCCAAGGTGTTGGGAGGTGTAATAGGTAGGTCTTTATGAAAGAGAATGGAGTAAATGCAGTGAGGTACAGAAGGAGACAGAGGGAAGAGACAGTGTTTAAGTAGTAATAATTCTGTTTGTGGCTGTTTGTAGGCAGAGGCAGATGCATGATGTGCAGCAGAACCAGTCAGATTTGACATAAATGTAGCTGAAGGCAGGAAAAAAAGATAATCCTAGAATCACAGAATATCAAATTGGAAGGGACCTTAAGCATCATTTGGCCCAGCCTTGGAAAAACCATGTCTGTTAGGGTGGGAGAAAAAGAAAACTTTGGAACGTACTTCTCTGCTTTTCCAGTTTTATGCCCTAAAGTGAAAACAACTCTTCAAAAAAGAAAATTAAAAACTCTCTAGGGGAAGAATAAACAAGTGAATGAGAGAAGAATCTGACCTTGCACTGAGTTACTGATTCTGCTGAAACACTGAGACAACTGTATACACAATTGTACAAGCACATCAAATACTTGCACATCTCCTATTTGTGGATGTTGTTTAAAAAATGCAAAAAGACTATGGGGAGAAATTATTAGTGTAGTCAGAAGAAGTACTTTCTGACACATGCAGGAATACTGGGTAGCCAGTGTGTTTGTGTAATTCAATATGCAGGGCATAGGGGCAGTGAAGGAGGAGATGACACTGCAGGGCCCAAGTTTGGCATCTCATGCAGAGCAGCCTTTGAGTAGCTCTGTGAAGGTTGTAGCACTGCCTCAGTTACATGAAGTTCACATAGAAGATACACACAGGTGCACACCTATTAGGTGGCAGGCTGATAATAAGGCTCATGCTAGGAACTACAAATACCTAACTCACAGCAACCTGTCTTATTAGATTCTCTCACAGTCAAAATAATAAAAATGAAAACCAATTTTGAGATAGAAGTGAATGCATCTATACCACTGGAGTGAAAGCAGCTGCAATCTGGAAGAACTCAGTTATGTATAGGCCATTATTTTAAATGTGCTCCAGGATTCTGTCAACATAGAAAAGACATGAGAACTTCCCCAGGAATGTTTACTGCAGAACAATCGACACTAGTTATAAGTTACTTTAAAGTAATAAAAATGACCTTTTCTGCCAAAGTGCAGTTTGTTACAACATCTGCTATGCTGTATAATTTTTTTACATAGTAATTGCTAGTATAGTTGCCTGAGAATTGAAATGAAAATATGATAGGGAGTCATTTACAGATACTATCTAAAGGCAAACCGAAACCCTCAAAATATTATGAGCTTTTAGAATGAAAAAAATTTAGTGCAAATCAGCAATATGGTGTATTGTCAAATTAATTATTTGAAAAGGAATATTTATAATAAATATTGGAAAGGATCAGTGAAATAAGGGGTTTCACTAAGCATTCCCAGTTTCATGTAAAAATGACTCAGCTCCTCTTCCCACAAGTCATTTTTCATATTTTGCTGTTGTCTCCCAAACACATAAGAGCTCAAATTTTATAAATACATTCTGTTAAATAGAAAAGAGATTTGTTTTGCATTTGTCCCAATGACTACAAAAGATGCTTACTAATAAATGAGTAAATGGGCCTCCTTTTTTAGTGCTTTCATTCTATATGAACAGTTGATTTGAAAGCTACCATTTGTTGTAGTTCATACACAATTGCATTGAGATTTTCTTAGTTTATGACTTGTCAAATTTCAACCATTCAAATTTAAAGTTCCCATTTTGGGCTATATGCCTTGTGCTGGATTTTCTACGATGATTTAGGAGTAATTTGAAATGAGCAGAAGGAGGGGTATTCTGGATTATAACTGTTAAGGGAACATGTAGAATTTTTTCACTGGAGATTGCTAACACCTACAGATTTTTGGAATAGTGGAAGAAGTTCAGGGATAGTCTTGGTGATATACCTGCAGCCTACTCAAATAGCATGTCTACCAAGAAGAAATTTGCTGAGAGAATACCAGGTTGTGTATGCTTGTCTGAGACTTCAGTCAGAAAACTGGCACCAAAGAGGGATTAAAAGATGTTGCCATGCCTCTATGCATCGACCCAACTTGCTTAGAGCTGCATGGCAGCTAATTCTGATATTTGAGGTATTTTAAGCACTCAAAATTATCACAGAATCTGAGCATTACTAAGGTGTGTATATTTTGCATTGTGTATGGATTGATAGATTGATGTCCTGGCTGCTGTTTGCTCCCTACCTGTTTAGTCACAGTTTGTAGTACAAAAGGAGGAAAATACAGGTTGTTCTTTCTCTCTTTACACCTTTTTCCTGCTCCTTGGAATGATACAAAGAACTAATCTCACCTTGACTTTGTCCCACCTTCTCAGTTCTAAATATGACAGCAAATATTGTCCAGTGCTCCATAAGCAGTAGGCAGAAAAATGTCTAGTAGCATTCAGATATTCTGAAGAATTGAGTTTTGCAATAGCCACCTGTATATACAAAAATATAATTCTAATCCTCAAGTGTTTCTTGTCATTAATGTACCCTATTCATTGAGACTGAAACAAAGCTGATGTCTCTTAAGAGCACTGATTTGAACAATATCCAAAATCAGTTTTAGGAATTTTGATTAGCATCTAAATAAGTGTTAAATAAATGTTACTTTGGAAAAACCCTGATCAAATGCATTAATGATAAGTTGTGAAGTCATAGTAATTGCTGTTATGGCATTAAATAACATGGATAGCATAGTTAATTGATATCACTGTCTCAAACATGTATATCTCATCAGCTGCCAAGAAGCTGGAGTGATTATGGCAGTATTAACTGCAGTTGAAATACATTAGATAAGATGCATAAAATGGAAACAAGCATTTGCTATGATCATTTTACTTGGTCATTCAGTGACTTTATTTTTGGTAAAGGTTGCTTGGTTATTAATGAATGCTTCCAACTTTCTGATGAGCTGCTCTGTTGTAGATGAGCTAGATTTTAAGGGAATATCATACAGTTCAGATGAAGACTGTAAGTAGTTCAAGGAGTCAGCACAGGGTGAAGTAATCAGTAAGGTGCAGGGATCATGCTGATGACACTGTCAGGACCAGGAAGAAGTGGACCAGGGACAGGGCTGAGATGAAGCTATGCTATGGCTCATTAACCCCGTCAGAGAACAGTGCAAAATGGCACTGGTAAAAAAGTAGGAGTCTGTTTATTCAGGAAACAACTAGCCAGAGCAAAGCCTAATAATCCATTGAGAGACTATTGCACTTAAAACTTAGGTCCGATCAATTAAGGCTGATAATTTGGGAGAAAATACAATGTGTGTTGGTGAGACAGCTGCTGCACAGTTCCATTGAACTACAAGTAGTTTTTTTCAACAAAATGAGGATATTAGCTTAGTGAAGAACTGGGACACACAAAAATTATTGTCTGCATCAGCCACTTCAGCGCCTCTCAGCACATAAGTCCAAGCAAAACTGTTGATTCCAGGGGAAGTTTCTTTTGGTTGTAACTTAAGAGAAGCGACAGCTGAATGACAAAAAGGAAGAAAAACTCGCTGAGTGTGTTTTTGATGTCATCAATGTCAGAAAGAGGGTGCCACATCCAAGGACAAAGCATCAAAGAAATGACTCTTTACATAGGAGACTTTGGTACCTGCAGGTGATCTTCCCAAACATGGCATAATCCTGTTGTCAAGGAGATCCAAGTCTTTCATGACCTGGATACAATGCATCTTGGCTGACAGCCTTCTCACCAACAGACATGAATAAAGTGTAGACTTTTTTTCAATTAACATCCGGAAGTTTTCATTTTCTACCAAGCCCTATTTTAATTTTAAAAATTATAATCTGCAGTCTGCAGCAGTGGCTGGGTTCTCTGGCAAATTCAATTGCCACAGAGTCACACAAGCCCCTGACTATTATCAAAAGATGTGTGATAAACAAACATTTATTTCACTGAAGAATTATCTTCATTTAGTACTTAAATGCACTGGCAAATAGCCTTTCAAATAGGCTTGATCATGGAACAACAATTTCTATTGGAGTATCTAGATTGCTTTATTTTTATTTAACTTGACAGCAGACTACCTGCAATTTCACCACTTAGATTATTTTTATGCTCAAAGTGTTTGTATTGTAGTAAATTTTTTTATCATATCTGCAATGGGATAGTGCCTCATTCTGCATTTGCTCTGGCTCTCTGTAGTTGAGGCTTAGTGCAGAGAGGGTGCTTCAGGAAGGTGGGAAACTCTTAACTCAGCAACTTTTTTCCTGTGATGTTTTCTTGTTGCTGTACCCACAATGAGGGAATCTTGTGAATCTTATTTTCAGGATGATTCTCTGGTGTTTCAGGTAGACCTGTGATGAGAAAGAGATATATTCTGTGATTTGTCTTGAACAAAAGAGCATGCAGATATGAAACAGAATTCAAACACCTCTTGAAGAGCAGACAGAGCTTTTAGTGTGCTAGTGGTATTCTTCATGAAGCACAAAGGGGCATCAGTGAAGGTAAGAAGCTGGCAAGTACTATGAACATTTCACATTCATGGAGACACATAGCAGTCAGTAACAGACATCATATCAATCTTTGGTAGCCTAGTGTTTCTGAGGGGTTTAAATCAGAACTTGTCTCTGAGAAGAGTAGGTAATATGTAATAAATCAAAAGGAAAAGCAAACTGTCCTTCTACTTCCTTTAGAGTCTTTCACTGATGTGCTGGGACTGTATGAGGAGCAGAAGAGAAAGAAGGATGAAGGGATCTGATATGGGAAGGTATCTGATTTTGTCTCTATAGCACAAGATTGCATGTCCGAGGGAGAGACTCAAACACTTCTTAATGGCGTGCATCAGCCACAGCATTGCCTGCTGGTCAAAGGACATGCTTGCCCTGTTTTATTTTGCACTGGTGTGGTCTCACCTCTAATTCTGCGTGCAGTTTTGGGTGCCAAAATACAAGAAAGATTTAAAGCCATTGGAGAGTGTACAAAGGAGGCCCGCAAGGACGAATGAAGTGTCTGGAGAGGAAGCCATATAAGGAGTGGCTGAAGTCACTTGGTCTGTTCAACCTGGAAAAGAAAAGACCTCTGAGCATTACTAAGGTGTGTATATTTTGCATTGTGTATGGATTGATAGATTGATGTCCTGGCTGCTGTTTGCTCCCTACCTGTTTAGTCACAGTTTGTAGTACAAAAGGAGGAAAATACAGGTTGTTCTTTCTCTCTTTACACCTTTTTCCTGCTCCTTGGAATGATACAGTAGTCTGTAAATTCCTCATGAGGGAAAGAAGGAGAGGAGGTACAGATACCTTCACTGTTGTGGCCAGTGAAAGGATTTGAGTAAATGACATGAAGCTGAGTTGGGGGAGGTTTAGGCTGGACATCAGAGAAACTTTTTTCAACCAGATTTGGAACAGGGTCCCCAGAGAAGTGACAGCACCAAGCCTGAGTTCAAGAAGTGCTTGGATAATGCTCTCAGACCCATGATGTGGTTCTTTCAGTGTCCTGTGCAGGGCCAGGATTTTGCCTCAATGATCCTTACAGGTCCATTCTTTGATTATTTGATTGTTTGATTCTCTGATTTTCGAAGATTCTCAACAGCTTTTGTTAAAGAACCAAGAATTTGAGGAACAGTGGACCCATTGAGTGGAAAAAGACTTCTGGTGGTCCTTACCTAGCTTCTGCAGAGACCTGAAACCACTGGGTATAGTTTCTGTCTTCAGAGACAAATGAACAAATCATCTGAAGTAGCAGCAAATACTCACATCACTAGGGCTGTCTACAGACCCAAATCTAGAATGAATCCTTGTACAGATCATGAGAAGATGGGGAGGTCTTGGTTCCATGGGTGTGGATACCAGCTACGAGCATGACCGTAGAGAATGTTTTCCTTGTTTTAGGTTCACTATTTGTTCAGGCTGTGCATGCAAGTGTAAAACAAGGATTTAGTTTATTTGATCTAACAATTTTTTTTAACCTTATAAGATCTCCTTAAGATTGACATTATCCTGCTGTAGTGTCACAGTTGGCCATCATTTAATGCCTCATCTTGTGAGGTCAGAATTCCACGCCCAACTGCATTTAGCAGGTCAGTACAGTAATTTTAAATGTCTTTCTTTCAGATTTTTGCTATCTTCAATTATACCTTTCCTCTCTACTATTTGTGTAATTTCCTTCTGTCTGAAGACTCTTTACAGTTCTCTATTGCACAGCATGACAAATTACCCATCAAACCATATCTTTTCAGCCCAGAAATGCATGGTAACAGAGTCATGGCATTATCACATGTTGTGTATTTTATTTCCTCACAGTCCATTCAAGGGTGTCACTTTATTTTCCTGCTTCCTTTTGTCATCACATGAAGATTAACTACTCTAGTGTTCCTAAACTTTAGGAAAAGTTAGAAATACATCCTAAGCTCAGAGCAGTACATATACAATTCCGCATCACTTAGCAGTTCCTGTTCATGACAAAACCATATCAATAATTTTGAGTCCCTGCAGAAGCCTTAATAAGGCATTCATCCTTATTATACAGCTGAATAACCTGGGTGTGGGCAAGACTATTATTTGCAGCCTCAGGCCATCAACCAAATTAACTGTGAGTCACCAATAAAGCCTCAGTCTTGGCCTTATTATCGAGTGATGCAGGATGATCCGGGAGCCCAGTCCCTCTGGGAGACAGAGTGCCCGAATACCCAGTCAGCTCGCGGCCACCGCAGGCCTACCCATAGTGAGTCCAGTGATTGTCAGCTCTTTAGTGATTGCAAGCTCTCTTAGGATTTCAGCTCTTGTTTGCTCACTAGTGCAGCTGTTAGCTGAGGCAGAAGCAGATGGAGAGAGAGGAGAAGGAGGTCCTGGTGGTTCCACAGCAATGGTTTATTGGGGAGACTGTGAAGGTTCCCAGTGACAGTTCTTCTTCTGTCGAATGGGCTGAAACAGCCCCTTTTTAGAGGATATAGGGGGTCCAAGCTTGTCAAATAGTAAGGGTCAGGGAAAAGCCACTTATGGGGTTACAGAGATAAGCTTTGGGGCGGGGGGTCGGAGACAGGAGCTTATTTTGCTGTCTCATCATGACTCAGCAGTTCCTACTGTTAAGTCTCAATCCTCCATGGAGCTTTCCCAAGCTCTATGGAGTCTGCTACAAGTCACCTCTCACTTTGACAGTGTGCACTAGGTTCTCTTGGGAGTTATGAAACTCTCTGGGTCTGATGCATACTGTGTCCACAATCTGTCCTCTCCTCCCCTCTTTCTCTTTAATTCAAGATAAACACCAGTACTTGTAACATTTGGGCTGAGATATCTCCCAGGCATTGCAAGGATCTATTAGAAAAGTGAACTGGAAGAGCTAAGAGTGTCGGCAGCTAATATACATGTAAAAGACTTTAGAAATTGTGATTAAGAAGACACAGGGAAATTTTGCTGTTGACAGCATCGTCCAGAGCCCTCATTAGCATTCAAGAGGGACAGTTTGACATGAACAGGATAGTTCATGGGCTTATTGATTCCACAACATTAGTGCTCATTCTGAATAGAACTGCAGGAGCAAACACAGAACTGTCCTCATAGCCTATCTCAGATGTGAAATAGGATCCTGTTCTTCTTTACAGGGTATTGTAGGGGTCACTAGGAAGAATGAATGACTGAAACTTCTCTAAGCCAGACTGGAGGAATTAGCACTTTGGGTAATCAAAAAGATCACTTGGGACAAAATTTGGCTAGAAATAACTTCATATACTTTCATATAAATATTATTGTAATTAACAAAATACTGCTATTGTTATTTAATACCGTTAACATTATATTTATTATTTATTTAAGTAATGCTTGCTCCTAGAAAAGCATGAAAGCAGAATACAATAAGCTGAAAATGTTGTAGTGTGAAGAATCCTAAGACCCTTTTGCAGACTTGTGTTAACGGTCCAGTAACTTATAGAGTGGCAGATACTGAGAGTCTGGTCTTGAGAGGTGCTGGAAGAGCCAGAATTCCCAATAGCTAATATAGGTACAGATTTGGCACCACCCCATCCTCTGCAACATTTTACTATAGCATTTACCTATTCTGTGCCTATTCTGAGTCTTACAATGTTGAGATTTTTAAAATTCCAGGTATCAGTTAGCACCAGGAATAATGTAATCAATGTTTTAGTTTTTTCAAGCATATCTTTGCAAGTTCAATGGGAAGATTAGTATAGAAATAAAAAGATGTGAAGAATTTAGAATAAATCTGACTTGTGAACCAAAGACAAAATATTTTACTTTGTTTTTGCAACTTTTTATGAAAAATTTTGAAATTTATTTAAATGGGAATGGAAATCTCTGGATGTTGCAGGTAATTTATCTTCTATTGTCTTTTAATCCATTTGCTTTAGAATGCCAGGTGGAAAATCCAGCTCCAGTATGTTTCTCTATGTATCTCTTTGATATAAATTTGTTGCTGCAGCTGATAATTGTTGCTGCAATTGTAAGAATTATATAAGCTTTGTCACAGAAATCATATTGTAAAAGGTTCCAAAAAACTTGACAATGTTGACAGTTGTTTTCAGCAAATGACTGCTTTACTGTAGCACTGTCAATGTTGATGTCCTTGTGTACATTTAAAAGAGCAATGTGATTAAGGCAAGCTTGTCCATGCTAGATATGAGCCAAGTTTTCAATCTCCTCATGGCACTGAAAGATTGCTCAGCTGTTGCAGACAAATAAGAATAGCTGGCAGATTTCTGCCATTAAAATAAAAAAAAATCCTTGTCTTTGGGCATGCATCTATAGGAATGTGTAACATCTGCTACTGACCTTAAGTTCTAGATAAGAACAGCTTGTATTTGTAACTCAAATTCATGTACCTTGGTTTAGATGATGCACTTCTGAGGATATTACTAAAGTATTTTTGTAAAAAGATATTTGTCTAGACAGCAATCAAAAGAATGATGTACTTCTGTTCATGATATGCATCTGTTAATTGTTACAGTAGTGAAATGCCATTTTTCCCCTAGTGTCACATTCACTGCAACTTATGTCCACCTTAAGTTGAATTTAAATAATCTATATTATATTCTATTCTAAGAATATTTCTTATTTATACATGAAAATCAATGCCAGTATCTTAATTTCTGTCAGCTGATTTATCTATCTAGAATATCAGTCACCTTTTCCACATTTTTTTTCACTCTTAACTAGATGAAAAGCATGACAAACTCATTTCTTTAACTTTTGTCAAGGGAAATGGGCCTGATTTAACATGGTCATATATTCCATCTATTGATCCTGAATTCTTTATGTAAGATGTCAACGCCATGGGATGTAGAAGATTTGTTGCAGTGCTTAGGTGTAGAAATAGTGGGAAGAAGTCAACTTCAACAAAATAATCTTATAACAAACCCAGTGTGATTTTCTCATATAAATTTATGTAGACTTTCTTAGTCCAAATATAATCATATTCCACTTTGTATCTATTCAAAACCCTTTAAAAAATCTGGATTTCTGACAATACCCTGAGGGAGAGAAAGGCATCAATTTCAGGTTGACTCAGGGTAACCAGTTCAAGTTTTCCCAGATACTCAGTGTGATGCTCTGCACAACATGGACTATTTGGATAAGTCTATGGCTCAGGGAGGTAATATGGGAAAAAGCTGTGATGCTATCTATAAATACTTTTTTTTCCTGACAAGCTTGTCCAGTGAAAGTGTGTGGTACTGAAGGGCAGCATTGGATAGCATTTGATAGTGTCTAATTACAAAACTAGCTTTCCACTTCTTGCAACCCAGTGACACATACACTGTTTTCCAACAAAATTCTGAAAAAAAAAAGCCTTGGACAAAATTCTTCTTCAAAAAATAAGCCCAACTCAAGCCCAGAAACTAGTGTACTCTCTATATAGAATGAGGATGAACTCTGATAAAAACAAAAGTCTATGACGAGGTATTTAAAGTCAAGTACCTTGAGGTATTGTCCTCCATTGAGGAAGGAAGCAGATAATTTAAAGAGGCACTCCTCATCTTAATTCTAACATTTCCCTGTATTTTGAGACTTGATGCTATAATGTAAACATCGTTATAAAAAAAACTTGTTATGGTAAATCATGGGCAGCATCACCTGTGCCTCCTACAAATATCATGTTTCAAATAAAATAACACCAATTGTAACAAGAATGGCTTTCCTCTTAATAGAAACCAATATTAGTTTAGCATTTTGCATTGTTAGGTTAAAAGGATGTGATGCAGTAAATGCCACATTGCAGGAAGATGAATTTTTACACACCCTATGAAATGTAGGTTGACAATACGCTTCTTTTCTCCTACTATTTTGGATAAATATTTGTAACCCAATACTCTCAGCTCAGACAGCAGCAGTTTAACTCATGTTTCATTCTCAGGCTATGTAGTTGAAAACCTAAATCTCAGAAATGAAGGGCTGTAATTATCAACTAGTAAATCTCTCTCAGCAGTTATTATGTAAGGTCAATTAGAGTGAAGAATTTTCAATCTGGACTTATTACTAAAGGAAATCTTTCATGCAGAATTGATGAAATGGAAGAGCTTCTCCCTGTACCCCATCTGCTCTCTGCTTTTTGTGTCCCTTCACTACAGCTGCAGTCATTACCAGGCTGACTGCACTTTGAAAAGCTAAAGCCACATTCTTCAGAACAGTTGCTTGGTGTTGGTCAAATTTCTCTGCAGACATTTTTTTCCATTGGAGACATGGGGGCTGACGCATAGTTTCCAAGGACTAAGGACTTTGCATGTCTTCTGTCTCCAAAATCATCTCTTGCATTCCAAATATTTCTCAAGTGACTACCAAAAGAATATCCAGGTAATTTTTGGCCTGGTGGGACAAATTTGAGTAGAAAGCCAGATGGCTGTGAAAATGGATTGTAAAGTAATTATTTCATTTTATGTTATCTTCTTGTCTTTAATGCATGTGTGCTTTCATTGTTACAGTTGGGGTGTTCGCAAGATGTGAAGTGACTATGAAAGCTCACTAACTCTAGCAGCAATTGCTGTTTTTGTTGCTCAGACTGCAAATGATATCACACAATGATTCATGTAAAAAAGCAATAATGCAACTCAAAAAAAGTAAAAGATGAGCAATAAACCTAACCCAAAGAGCTTGTTAGCTTTCCTAAAACAACACTTTTTCATTTCTGATTTAGGTTAATTGTTTTCCCTCCTTCTTTTAGCATCTTTTACATTGCATACTAAAAATAAATGCCTTCAAGGGTCAAACTTTTACTTCAAAATTACTGCCTTTCTTATCTTTTAGTTTTCTTTTCAGGCATCTAAAAACCTAAAGCCAAAGTAACACTGAATAATTTGAAAATTTAACATAATTTTGTTTGTGGGAAGTCTAAGTAAATGTAATTAAAATAACCTTTAAACATTTTGTTTCCCTTCAATTCTCAACTACATATTTTAAAGAACTGAAATTTTAGACAAATATTTTTTTTTGCTTTCTTTTCCTAACAAGACAAAGAGGAAAAAAAAAAACAGCTTCAAGGGACAGGACATGAACCCATCACAGATAACTGTTCCCTTTCCAGCAAAAGGAATAAGTTTGGCTCACAACCTTGTTTTGTTCTCTCTCAAAAAACTGTGCCTACATACCACTGGGAAGATGAGGGCTGAAGATTGACACACAACAACTGTAAATACAAACATACAAGTTGATAAATAAGGCCCTGATTCTGTAAGCAGGCCTGCCCAGACATAGATCCCCTCCAGACCTCTGCTCAACCACAGTCAGTCTGCATTTTTATTTTTCTCTTCATTTTCAGTATTATCATGAGCTCTAATTTTCTGAATACTCAAGGCTGACTGGTTAGAAGACATAACATTGATAATACTTGATAATGAAGAAACCATGTGCCAAGAAGAAAAGGAAATATTTATTTTCTGGCCATACCTGAAGTGAAAGGCAAAACATTCAAAAAATTTCTTACCACAACTGATAAGGGAAATTTCTCTTTGATTTTCTGCTTTCTGTGTATTGGCTAAACCTAGTTCCCCAAACTTTGGGACAAATTTTTTTAACATATGTTATATGAACCCTGCATTACATACCAAGTCAGGGAAGTCACTAGATATCCTTCAAAAGGCTTGCTTAGATGTTCCACCTCTACAGTTCATTGTCTTTGGCTGAAACCGTAGGAATGGTGGAAAAGGAACTAAACCACTACTGGCATTTTTGAGCCTAGTTAATGGGATTCCTCTCGCCAGGAAAGTTTGGAATCTAATCTCGTCATTCAAGTTCCTTTTTCATCAGTGCTGCTCATACTTCAATGCTTAATCATAAATATTAAAAATGTATTACGGATTTTGAGCTACATTTTAGCATTTCCTTCACACACACTAAATAATGGAACTTAGCTGTGTGCCCCTTCTTCAACTCTGCACAGGCACAAATAATGCAGGGTTGAACACAACCCAAATTTCTGCAGCGTGAGCATCTTAACAAAAACACATATAGAACAACCAGAACAACTAACTCCTGAACTTTTATCAGATGATGGTTTATTGAATATAAATTTGTAAACCTATTCCCAGAAAATATTTTTTTTTGCTGAGTGGTATTTACCCAAGAAAAACAAGGCCAGAATATGCACCTTCTGTGGGCCAGGAGAAAAGATATCTCTGAATAGTATAGACCTAATAATGATTTATTAAAAAATTGTTGGGAAAGATGGACCTTTTCAGACTTAGCAGATTTTTACTGGGTTTGCCAGTGTGGAAAAAAGGAGAATATGAAGATTTATTTGCACAATGGAAAAAAGTTTTGCACATATTCAGGGAAGATTCAAGACACTGACAAAACAGATTCAGATAAAGTGTGAAAAAATAAATTAACTATGTGACCACTTAATCAAGGCCTTACAGACATGTCAGATGCTAGTTTACTCTTGTATGGATTTTGAGATCCTTGGACTTCCCCAATGTGGTCAGGAAAATGCAGTAAGTTTTCAGTCTTAAGGGTAGATTCTTTGGTAGCCTATAAGAAAATGCTCTTTCCGGAACACTTGGAATTTGTGGTTCTGTGCTGGTAGTAAAACCAGCAAAGGCACTGCTAAAAAAATTCCTTTGTGGCTTTAAGAGGAAGTTATATGTACATAAGTTTCATTTTCACAAATTTCACAAATTTTTTAGAAGGTTGGAAGTATCTGGTTTTATGCAAAGTTTCAATAATTTCTTTGGCTTTCTTGTTTCATTTAAATCTTGAGATAACACAGTTGTAATCCATGGCTGAAAAATCATGTACTTTGGAAAATAGTGTCTGAGTCCATAAATCTGCCTTCCACCTCAAGATCTGTAGTGTGACTAAGTGAAAATATAAAATACAAGTTCTGCAGAAAAAACATGAGAGGTTTGTGTTTGTGTGGTTTTTTTGTTTTATCTGTCTTTCTTTAGATAGTTGTACAATTAATTCAACTGCCTCAAATACTTAAAATGAGAACTTATTCACAACAATGTCTCTGGAAGATTTATTCCCCAAGTATTTTAATTTCTGTATGCTGATTTATAAAGCCATTCCAGATCTGTTATACAGCCTAATACAACAGGTATGCTTTGCTGGTTCCAGGACCTCTAAAAATCTTGATGGTACCCTGAAAAACTGATATGCCCCAGTTGTGATCAGAGAGAGCACTAGAGCTGAAGCTTTGCTTAAATCTACAATTTGTCCTGGGAAGTGGTGAAAACATAACTGTACTATGGACTGTGTGCGATAACATTTGTTTGGGGAGTATTGGGTGCTTCCAGCCCTGCTGGAATGTTTAGAAGAGGGTGTTTGGGTCAGAGCTGCAGAGCATGTCTTGCTATTGGATTTGTGACCCATCGTGCAGGTGAAGCCATGGCAACTCCAGGTTGGGATATCGGGATATCCAAGTCCATCAGGTGAGTGGGTATGAATTTGAGAAATAAATGTGCATATATGATAATCTGCGCCAGGGTCCTAGTGGTGGTGAAAAGAGTGCTGTGCACCTCAGAATCTCATCCACCACCCCAACACCTTGGCCCGTTTTTTGGATAATCTATCATTTATGCATTGATGTATTTTTTTTAGAAAAAACATCTCAGGCCCAGGAATGGTGCTAATAATGATGGTGTAGTTTCAAAGACACTGTCTTGGCTCCAGTGCATGGTTTCAAGGAACTGTATTGAAGGCAGAATTCAGACCATTTTAGGACCAGAGATGCAATTTAGCTGACTTCCAGGTGATGAAAGATTAAGGAAAAGGAAGTACTGAATGTCTCGGTCTCTGCTGAATATTTCTTTCCTACATCTGATACTGGGCCCCCTTTGCATGCAACAAAACTGACAGGGTCAATAACAAAAAGCCCTTGTTTTGCTCATATGTACTTCCTTGGTCTATGTAAATTGTTCTGTAGCAGCAAAGTGTCCTACGTACCCCTGAAGTAACAGCAACAAAACAGGCTGTTTTATGTGTTAGTAGTTGAGTGGGGAATAAGTACTAGAAGGATTATAGGTGGAAGCATAAACTTTAATAATCTGCCTCAAACCTCAGAAAGGGGTATTATTAAATATTTTTTACTCTTTTTTCCTTTTCCCCCAAGTGTGGCAAGTTGGAACTGAAATTTTCTAAGGCTCCAAGCTTTATTTGCTCTTTTACACTGTTGTATTAATTTTGCACATGGGCACATGTGCCTTTTCCTGAATGCTGCTGTTGTGTTCCATCATCATTGTCTCTATGTAGAGCTTGATATGGAGGAGTGGGTGCCAGTGCACCCAGTTTTGGTAGGGAAACTTATCTGTTATCAAAGAAATGCTTTACAAAGAACAGAAATAGTAATTGAAATAGAAATGATCTTTTATTTCCATTGTCTGAAAGGTTTGATAATGACTTTTTCCTTTGTTAAAAATGGCATACTACAAATTTGTCTTTGTTGGCAATTCAAGACCTTGTGTCCTCACTTAAGATTTCAAATCTGCAGGCAACTGACAAAATTATGGAGAATCAGGTTAGCAATTGATTAGAGTAAGACAAAGAATTACACATTATGCTGAACTAATTTCTATTAACTAATTTCTGATATAGGTTAAAACCCTTTCAGAAAATCTTCTTTTTAATAATCCTGTTTTTTTCTTTCCCTGTAATTCTTATTAGGAGAATGCAATGTTTGCAGTGCCTTAGCTCCTGATGTAAAACTCACTAAAGCCAATGGAAGTACATCTATGCATTTCACCAGGCTGAGGTTTGAAAGAATCCTGTATAAAATACATAATTTATGTCTCTCCAGCACAAATACCCTTTAATTTTAATGGAAGATTTTCTGGTCCACAGTAAGGTATTTTTTATTAATGTGTAGCCTAATACATTTTGTTAATGAGAATAAAATTTAGCTCTGTTAAACCTAGATAGTGTATCTTGAACTGTAATAGGTTGTGCTCTATAAGTAAAATGGATTTTGTAGCAATGGCAAAACTTATATTTATTATGTGGCAATGATATATATTTTCATTTATGATATTAAGATTTTTTTTTCTGATAGAAAACTAGGGTTGCATCAACAATTTGAAAGTACTTAGTTTACTTAGTTACAGCCTTTTTTTTCCCTCAATGAATCAAGCACAATTTGAAAAACCAAGAACTAAAACCTAATCGTCCAGTTCTTCAAACACACATGGCAGCAAAAGTAATTCCAGTAGATAAGGAGTACTGCTCTCTTTCATTATATTACTGAGGAAAAGAAGCACGTTCAGAGCTGACCCGCTGACCCTTGCCATTTAGTTTGTTTGTGCAATCCCCAGCATGAAAAGTAATTTTATGGGTTTTTTGATTTTATTGTAGAAATAAGATTGGAAATTCTTCACCTGGCTCAAAAAGAATGGGAAGATTCCTTGTTCCTTCTGCTTGGGTAAATATAGAAATTTGAAATCAAGCCATGCACTCTATTGTTGGTTGTTTTAAGGTTACCACATTTATGCCTTTAAATAAAAAAATTTAAAATTGTAATTTATAATTGTGGACATCAATATTCTTATTTAGTTACATCCCAGGGTGTGTAACCTTTGCAACTCTAAGAAGTGAGAAATTCAATGTATTTAAAATGTGTACATTAAGATACTTCTGAGTAATTTCTTGCTACTAGTCCAAGCCAGCTCAGAATTTCCCATCCTTGAAGAGATTGACTGGTTTGGCTTGTGTAATAGGTACCCTGCTATCCTGGACTACTTTGTGAGTGGGTGGAGATGGGTGCCTTTGAAAATGCCAATTGGTTGCTAACGATAAAAGGTCAGATTTGTGTGAGAGTGGAGAAGGTAGAAGTACCTATGTAAAGTAAAATGGACCTACTGACATGCCGAGCACAGACCATGGAACTAGAAAGGATGCTTTCCAAATCACCCAAGACTTGGGTTTGAAGCCATTGACAAGGTTTCTGACAGGAATTTTGGGGAACAGATGCTGGAATATTTAAGATGGTTGGCTGCATTTACAGGTAAACCAGCTGTGCAGAAATCTGTCTTGGGAGTCCACATATTGCAAGAAAATCACTCTTTTTATAAGAGTATTGAATTAACTGTCATACTTTTGCTTTCTAAAAAGGAAAGAAAGATACATGGGAAGTCTAGAAAAGACAAGTTTTGATTCAAATATATAAATAAAAAAATATAAATATAACATCCTTTTATATGGATGTTATAAATAACATCCTCAATAAAAAAAATTCAATAGAACATCTTTTTGTGTTATTACACAAACTATGATGTAATTGGATAAAATGTGGAGAGTTTTTGTCTTTCCATTTGGAGAGAAAGTGTATACAGGTATCTTATGTTATTTAAACATCAACATATTTGAAGTTTGGGTGAGTTATTTGGCCCTACATGACATTTCATGCAGCTCTTGTTTCTGTGCTATGACCTGTTGCTGAGAGCCAAGCCACCATCTGAACAAGAAGGACTTCAATCTCACAGTGTGCTGCTTTCCAGAGCAAGTGGTCATTTGCTCCGATTTCTCTTAACCACATTAGTGCTTAGGTTTGCTGCTCAGAAAAATACATCAATTTGGAGCAATATGCTAGACAAGGAAGAGGGGTTGCACTGGAAATACAGAATGCATTAGTACATATTATTAAATGTGCCAGGAGGATAATATTATATTATCCCCACTTTCAGCAGTTCAAATGTTCTCCTTAATAAAATAATAAATGTTCAAACATTCAAAGTAGTGTAGCCAAAATTCAGTTTAGGAAGTATCTTTTTTAGCTATTAGCAAGATGATATGACTTTTAAACTCCATCTTTGACACCAAAACTCCATCTCTGACACCAATTCACTGGTGCCATTGGAAATAATTTTTTTTTCATTGCACTTACAGATCTGTACAAAAAGCAAAGGGAAAAAATAGAGAGTGATTTACATTACATTGGATTTTACTGCACCTTGGCATTGCAAAGGAATCTTTATTGAAAACTACATAAGGAATAAGTCAGTTTCTAATTCACAAAAAAATATTCTGAGGTAACCCAAACATTGTGGCTTAAGGAGCATTCTGAGCAATTGGTGTTTCAACTGTCTCAATCCACAAGACACTATTATAACAGACTGGCAGTGAAGAACACTCACAGCCTTTTTTTACCTGAAAATATTAACTCTCACTGAGATGGCTGATGCAAAGAATTAATGAATTAGTACAGATTTGTACAGAATCAGAGATTTTCATCTAGGGGTGTGCAGCAATAAAAGAGAGGCTGATTTGACAACTTTAATTCAAATGTAAATACAAGGCGGCTACTCTGAAATTGTTGAGGTTTCTTTGCATTTATATCACTGCTGCTAAAAATAGAAACTGACAGTCTATTTTTAGATAATCCAGAGCTGTTATAGGTTGGAACCTTGATGCTCTGTTACCTACTGCCTTCATGAAATACCTCAAACATATTTGAAAATACATGATTAATTTTAATACAGTTTGGAATAGTCCTTTACATGCATATATGCCAAGGACTTCAGGAGTTTGTTTCCTGTCATACATAATTGCTGATGGATGAAAGTCTTTTATCTCTGCAGAACCTTTAAGACAAGCCCTGCTTATGCCACAGAAATTATTTTCTTCAGACAACACTTGAAAAGCACCATAATATTTAATAGAGCTAATTTCTAAACTGATATGAAATATGTTGATTTTGCTGATTCTTGGTCCTGGCTTCTTCAAAAGACAAGAAAACCATTCCTCGCCCAGAACAAAGAAGACCAGAAGTGTTAGCAATAAAGTGGATGGAAATTTCTTTTTTCAATTTCAATAGTTGTACAGCAAGAAGAAAGAAGTAAGTGGTGGTAGGGAAAGGAAATACTCCTATTCATGGGGAATCCCACCTGCATTAATCCGTTTGAGTGTACTCAGGCAGAAACAGCGGGCAGGACGACTAAGCTTCCCAGGCCTAGCAATTAAGTATAAAAAGCCTATCTTTATCCAAACAAATGATCTATATTCTGGAAATTTCCACCATGCTTCTTTCTGAAGTCCTGCTTTTCTTAAAGTGCAGAGCAGCAGGATCATAGTTGTTATGGGATAGCAGTGGCTGTAAAGTTGTCCATACTGAAAAACTTGGGCAATTTATTAAATCAGTGTGAGTCATCCATGTCACTATCAATTTCAACTTTATAGCAGCAGATTTGGGTTTTTTAGTTTTTAGGGGTGGGTTTTTTTTCTGATTTGGGTTTTTTTTTCTGAATTCTTTGAATTTTCCATTGCCTGTCAGAGATCAGCTGTTGTTAGTGAAAGTTTGACATGAATGACAGTGGCTGTGGGTGGCACAGGCGGCATTAGGTCTTACCTTGTAATTTGAGGAGACTTGAGCTTTTAACATATTTAACATTGATGCTTTTCTCTTGGGCATTCAGAGGGGGAGAGAAGGATAATAGGGGAAAAATTTGAACAAAATTATAAGAGGAAGCTGGAAACCAGTGAAAAGTTATTAAATTAGAAGCACTGCAACCCCTAGTTTTTCAGAAATACCAGAGTAGATCTTCAAATGTGAAGTTGGCTTCAGAATAAAGAAAAAGGAATGCCCAAAATAAAAAGAGAGATAGTGGAAGAAACATTATGATGTGTTAGACAAAGCCAGAAATGTCAGTGTTTCATTCCATGCATTCATTATTTTTGTAATTTGTCTTCTGTTTTTTTCACTTGTCAGTAGTCATGATTTTTTAAATAGGAAAAAATATTTATATGGAGCTGAGTCTTAAAGATGCTGGATCTAATTCTCTGAGGTTTCCTTTTATGTAATCTTCCTAATATCCAGTGAATGGTCATAAAAGTACAAGTGCTGTCAACACTGATTATGTTAAATTTATCATATTAACTTAGTTAAAATAATTCACTACATTGAGTTCTTTTTTTCTTTGATTAGTACTGCATATAACTGAATGGAATTTTTTTTATTCTGCTTGTGATTCTCAGTCAAAATCTTAATTAGCTACTCTTGTATCATTTGAACATTGAAGAGAGAAAGATATTGAGGGTGCAAATGATCTTACCTTCTACAGATGAAATAAAGGGTCCAGAAAAAGAGGTATTCACTACAGCAGAATAAAATTAAACCATTCAGCAGATGTAGGAAGTCTTTTGTGGTGTCTCTAAAAAATGTAATTTTTGAAATGTTTTATGCTAATGCTTGTCTTCATATCTTGAAGTAATTTCATTAAAACTACCTAAACTGTCATATAAGGAACATCTTCAATGCCATGGAAATTCAAGACTTCAAATCTGGCAATCAACTACATGAGTTAAGGGAGAATTAACAATATGCATGCCAAGCCTGGGGTAGAAGGTATTTTAGAAGACATAGCTTATAAAGTGGGCTTTTAAACAGTATTTTCAGACATGTTTTTGTACTTCATGCATATTGAAAATGCAAGTAAATGGGAGAAGAAACAAAGTTAAGTCAATTGTATACTTTTTGGAAATTCATGTAAATAAATTGATATCCCAACTTTACATTTTTCAGGTAGTAGGTTTGCCTATGGAAGTAGGCAAGATTTCCCTCCTTACAATGCAAATCTGGATAAGGCACCTCCTACCAAATATGTCAGTGAAAAATTTGCAATTGTTCTTGTGTTATTAACATGATAATGTTCACTGTAAGTGTTCATCATACTTGGGCATCTCAACCACAGAGAAATTAGTTGATAGGCATGAGAAGAGTTATTTTCTGTTGCAGCAAACAAGAGAAGGTGACGGGGGATCAGATGGGCTCGGCTCATCCTTAAGAGGTATGGCCACACTAGAAAAAGCTGACAAAAGATTCTGCTCTGATTGTGCCTGCCTGTTTTAGAAAACAAGTCTGCCTGCTGCAATGTGAATCCTCTGAGACAATCCCTGTGTTCCCTACCAAACTGGATCACGTCAACAGGGATTTTTCATAAATATTTTTATGATAAATATTTTTCATGTACACCCACCTTCTCTATTCCCTTTCTTGCCTGCCACTACATACTGAGAGCTACCCATCACCTGAACATCAAACAGTTCTAGTATGGTTATGAAGGAAGCAACGCAAGACACCAGCTGAGGTACACTTTTTACTCAATTATATTAGCAAGGACCAACATGTTTATTTTCATGTTGACTTAACACAGCATCCAAAATGTCTCAAAAGGAGAAAAGTTATTTGCTTTCAGCTAATCTCTTCCTCCATGTGGTAGTCATGCTTCTGACAGTTAAGAGGGGGCTAAATTCAGCAGTTGGACACCAGCATGGTTTTGGTTTTGCACTGGTGATCCTTGTAGAGTTGTCCCTGAATGTTCCATCTCTCCTTGTTTCTGGAGGAAATGCTTGTGGAAAAACAGGTATTACAGATGTGAAATAGTGAGTGGAAAAAGTAGATTAAATAATTTACAGATAAATTGATTTTTGTTTGTTTAGATAGAGAGATACCCAAAAGCTAACTTCAGAGTTTGTTTTCCTGGGTAATACCCTCAGCCTGTAGTGGGAAAAAGGAAGAAGTGTGGTACTCCAGCTCTTACAGGTTTGTCTGAGCAAACCTCATGGAGCCAAACACTCCTTTATGTCTCCAGAAGGCACAAGGCATGAGGCATCCCTCCATCTTGGTCCTTCACTGCTGCCAAGACATGAAGGGGCTGGTCCATTCACACCCAGATTCAGGATCCAAAAAACCCCATGCTGGCCTGCTGGAATGGCTAAAAGCAATGACTATCAAATACATACAAGGAATGGAAGACAATTCAAACTTTCAGCTGTTGTTCTATCCATTTTAATAATTTTACTGTGTATCATTTGGACAACATCGCCCTAAAGAAATGTAGCAGTTTAGACTGCTTTTAACAGTTAGGTCTCCTATGATCTGCTAGTTTTCTAGGCCTTTGTCAATACTGTTTCAAGCTACTGTGATAAACAAAACCTCCTTTTCTTCCTTTACACTGGCTTGGCATATGACAAAAAAAAAAAACCAAACAAGAAAAGACATACTGCTAGTAATTGTGACCTACAGTTGGAGCTGGTACCAGGAACTGAAAGCATGACTTCTTTAAGTTACCATATGCTTCACATAGCCTAATACCACAGCAGTGACCCTACTGGGTCTTTTCTGAACAAGTTAAAAAAAAAAAGAAGGGGGAAAAGAAGGGAAGGAACCCAAAGTTTTAAGCATCAAATTGCTAAAGAACAGAAATGGTATTTTCTGTCTTAGATATTTAAGAAAGGTTCATGAAAGACATGAATATTAAGCCAAACATTTGGTTGGCTGTGCTGCAGAAGGCTGCAAGAATGTAAACTTTTTTTCAATGACTTCAACTCCTAATTTAAATCTAGGATTTTTAGCAGTGAGCCAGAGACTATATTTGGCAAAAAAATTCTGCTGGCTTTACTTAGTTACCCAGCACATTCAAAACAATACTCCTTTATTTAAAAAAATAGTCTGGTTTATTCACAGCATGTGTAGAACTTGGACCTTCCACCAAATTCCACTTTCTTCTCTTGTCTGTTGCTGTCTAATGTGCTCAACAGTGCCTGTACTTAATTTTCAGCAAATTAAATTTATGCCTCACAGGAACTGTGCTTTTGTCATGGCTGCTGCTAGGTATGGGTGGGGTTTGTTTTTTCAACCAGCTCTTGCTTACCCACATGGGTACGTGCTGTCAGACCACACAACAAAATCTTCTCTATAATAACTGGTTCAGGTAGCCATCCACCTCATGAAAGTGAGTCCCATTTAATTTACTTTGTGCTTTCCATGGTTCCTTCAAACTGTACTGTTGGCACAGATGGGTATTTATACAACTTTTATTTTAAACTATTTATTTAGAGTTGGAACCTCAGTAACACTTGTTGTCAGATTTATAGTGCATGTTTAAAACCAAGGTTCTAAAATTGTAATATTTCAGCAAGGAGGAAGCAGTCAATGAACTTACATACTTAGGAGTCTATTCTCTCCCTGAATATGATGCATATACGCATTACTGATGAAGGAGCCAAGACTGTGAGGCTGAGTATATGTCTGTGTTTATGCAGTTATGCTTGATCAAAACCCATAAAAATTATCTGAAGTCTTCCTGCAAAAACCCACGAGGCTGATCAGGGAAGATAGGCTTGGAATCTTGGACCACTGTAGTCCTGTGGCAGAGGAAGACCTGATGGAATACTCTGTGGTCCATGGGTAAGCTCAGGTCTTGCTTTAAACTCTGAGGAAAATAAAAAGAACAAAATGAGATGGACAAAATAAAAGAAAAGAAGACTTATGCTCAGTCACTGAAAACATGTGCTTCAAAAGTGGCTTTTAAAAAATCTTCAAAACTAGGAGGAGAAAAACATCTTCCACTTTCTAGAAAAAGCTTTCAGGCTTGTTGTAGGGCAGAAGGAAGCATTATTTTGTCAATAAATAAAAAATCTTCATATAGACAGCACTTGTTCTCAATGACCATTTTCTATGGCTAGCAGGATGACCAGCAACATGTATGAAGTGCAGATTTATTTATGTCTACAGGAACAAAAGCTACATTTCATTAAGGCAAAACTTGGTCTAAAAAAATTGGTTTGTGTTTTTGTATTAACCAATGTATTGTTTGTTGTCTTTCTCCCCTTTCAGAAGAAGTATTTCAAAATTTTGGCTTAGAATGCCACTGGTGTATGCATGTCAGCACTCCCTGCACTAATTAAACAATGGAAAAATAATGAAGGAAAAGTATTTGTTAAGGATTTGGTTTATTCAGTCTTCTGGAAAGTTACAAAAAATGTTAAATTGCTGGGCAAACTCATAACCCTCTCTTTCTCTTAAGACTACAAAACTAAATTTTTACAACAGACTTGTGAAATAACAGAAATATGGGTGAAATGACATAACCACTCTTTACTCAGAACTTCAGTTAATCAGCAGTAGATTGATCAAGCGCTCTTGGTTCTGCATCTCCTGTGCTGTAGCTTCTTGGGTTCTACCCTTTTAAATGTTTATACTCTTAATGATATTTACTACAATCATTTCTGCGTAAATTTGATTAGTTTTAATGCAAGACCAGGTTAAAACTTGACAAAAAGGTGGAAGGAGAAAGCCAACCTCTTTTCTTTCTTCATTGATACCAGAAAAGGTATTTAGAGAAAGAAATCCATTTTAAAATAGGATAATAAAAAGTGATAGTACAATACATGCCAACATACATATATATATATGTATATAGATATGTATATACATATATATACATATATATACATACATATATATGTGTGTGTGTGTATATATATATATGTATATATATATACATACACATACATATACATGAGTGCTAACCTTAAAACCTCATTGTTCACCCCACTATGTTCTCCATATTCAAATAACTGTCCTTGATGTCTTTTCTTCATGCAAAGCAGGAAAATGGACACAAAACCCCACATCTTGTTAAAGCTGTCTTTTCAAAAGGTCAAATATTTTAGGCTAAAGAGGAGGAAAAGTGAGCTTGGAAAATGCAATATGATCTTTATAGCATAGGCTCTAGAGCCGGGTGATCACATAGACGGCGCCAGTGCTTCTGGATCATGCAAAAACTGCTGTAACACAATAGTTTTATTCAGACTGGGAGCATGCAGATGACTGAAGCAGGGCCTCTGTCATCTGTTCTGTTTGCACCCCAAAAACTGCCTCTCTTTCAGGGTAGGTGGGAGGGACAATAGGTGAATTTTCTTTCATGAAGAGTATAATTACATAATTATAAATGGCAGTACAGTTCTCTTACTGAAAAGTTATTGATGGAAAACAGCATGAAATAATCAATAGCTCAAAACAAGATTAAAATATTTATGGTGGTAATATATTCAATTGATAATCCTCTATATAGGACCTGTTCCATTGCCTGTTTTCCATGTCTCTGCAGAGGAGGAAAGTAATATTATCCAAAACACCAATTAAATACCTTTTAGGAGATTTTTATAGTACATTCCTGTCTTGCTAGTGCTTGCCCCACTTGGATGCTACAAAACCATGCAGCTGATTTTTGCTTTCAAGTAACTTTGAAAATACTAAACCTTTGCAGAAGTGCAAACCCTTTATTTGAGATCTCCTCTTTTTGCTGAATGTAAAATTATTGTCAGATATATTGCAAAGATGGAAAGACACAGAGAGTATCATTTGGATGGTAAGTTCTTCTCCTTCAAATTACCTTTCCAGTTTAATTATTAAGAGTACCTGTATTAATGTCAATTTCCTTTTGCTGCCTGTGAAGCTGTACATTTATGAAACATCACTAGGGTGAAATCTTATTGCCAGAGCTGTGAGTAGAGTTTCAAGTGGTCACAGACAAGTGCAGGTGGTCAGCACTAAAACAGTGGCATTGTCAAGCACTTTACCTCATTTAGAAGTGGTACAAGAAAGCCATTATGGTAACAAATCACGCAGCCCTTGCGGCCATGAAGTGGGGAGGGCACCACCACGCAGGTTTGCAGGAAATTAATTGTGAGCTGGCAGGCAATTTGTTATAAGCAGGGTGAAAAGGTGACTTTACCTTTTTACCTTCCCTTTTCTTTTTCTTTTACCTCTTTTACCTTCCCCCCACATTTTTTCCCTTTTTTTTTCCTTAGGAATTATTTGAGCAACAGTGTTACTATAAACTGATTCATAACAACAGTACAGGGATTTCTGTGAAGGTGAATGTGTGTATTGGTGTTATTTTAATCTATTTTCCATCCACTCTTCTTCTGGTGGTGTTAAAGTGCATATGTGAAATAACAGTTGTGCCTGTAACAAACCCACATTCCTCATAATGGTTTCAGTGGTGACTATAGAGGACTTTTAGTGGGCTGCAGAAATGGGCCAGAGATGGCTTATGCTCAAAAATAATAGGAAGAAGTTTGCTTGCATTCTACTGTGTGATACAGTACACAATTTAGGATGCTGGCATCCAAAAAGAGACCTGGGCTTTTCCCAAAAGAGTCAGAAAATAGTGCAGTTAAAAGGTCTTTCTAGAGGGTAAACTAAAGGCAAATATTCAAGCAGAGCTGTTTACAAAGAAATATTTTCTAGTACAGCCTAAGTGATTTGGTTCTCAGAATGACAGAAAAATTCCTCAAACAAAAGCCACCAAAATCAAGCCGAAAAAAATCCCAGAGAAACTAACTCTTACTCTGAATTTTATTTTTTGAGAATATTGTAAGATTTTTCCCCTAAATTTGGTGTTTATTTAAAAGCTAATAAAGCCAGATAAGAGAATTAGAATACACCATGGTAGAAGAAAAATTAAACAATTTCTATGTAGACTTTCAATTGTAAAAATATTTTGTGTCAAAAGCTAGAAAATTAATGCTTTTGAATATAGTGCATTGGAATTCTCTGATCTGTTAATTTTTTAGAAGGTCTATACTTAAGAGCACCATAGTAAGAACTCCTGAAGCTGATTTTTCATTACACTTAATCCTCTGAGAGCTTCACTGAAAACATTTCCTCTGGGATCAGAGAGACTAGAAATCAATTCCGATAATATTACAACAAACTCAAAGATCAAAAACTCCCCAGAAAGTATGTGATTAATAAATAAAGAGATATTTATTCCTTGTACAGTCTTTTTAACCTATTTTCTACTTTGCTGTGCTCTGAGCAAATATTTTTGTCTTGCAAATGTTAATATCTTGAAAGTTTTTGTAAAAATGTGTCTGAAATTATTCACTCTGAATTATGTGAGTATTTAAGCTAGGACTATTTGCAAAGCAGAATGTGAGAAGTTCAAAGTAATTGATGATATTAAGATATTGAAGGCATCTTTGCCTATCACTTGTTCTTTGAGTATATGTGTCCAGCCTACATCAAGTCTCTGATGAGGGCTGAATCTGAATGTAATTTATTTCCCCCCACCAAAATAAGCCCAAAGTTTATGATGATAAAAAAACCACTCTAAACACAAGTCCAGCTATAGCCCCAGTTCAGCGGTTTCCTGAGGAAGAATTTTGTTTTACATGGTTCATGTCACCTCACCCTGCAGCTGACTGCTCCAACACCAGCAAAATCCACCCAAGCATTTTTATTTAATATACTGCAATCTTTAAACAGGGTTAGGTTGCCCTAATTATATGGTTAAGAATTCTATCACAAGTCACCGGCCACCTTGATGGTCCTGAAGGGGGACCAACAGAAGTGTCACACTTTGTCATCAGCTGCAGCTGTCATTTAAGAGTACAGGAAACACCAATGGTAGATGAAATAACCTGAACTCTCATGTGCACTTTTCCTTCAGGAAACAGGTCACTGAACAGCATTTCTGGTGCTGAGCATTGCTACATCTCAGTGCAGTTGTGCTAGAAGAAAAAAAATTATAAAAATAAATCAATGTTATATAAAGTTAAAACATGGATTCACCATCTATTGTGTCTTTTAGGATGTGTTCTTCCACCCTACCATGTGCATTTAGTCCAGAAGAATGGCCAGAAAAGGCCTGTCTACTTCGAGATTGTCTGGGGAATGCTCAGTAAGATGTCTCAGCCTGTGTGCATATCCCATATCCTGGACACAATGTGAGTGGTGGTCAGCTCTTCTGATGCCAGGTCGACAAAAATGGGGAAAGAATGGTTGTCACTTATCTCACTCCCTCCAAATTGTTTTGTTTCACTTTTAACAGCAGTTTGCTTGAAGGGAGAACAAGATGTGGTCTGCTTGATGAACTCTAGTTAATACTGAGGTTCAAGATGTGGTAACTGGAGCCATGAGAAACTCTGCTGGGATGGAACACCACTGAGCCGGGAAGCATGCAGGGTGTGGCTTCCTAGCTGTGTGGGGCTAGTTCATTGAAATCCCAGGGCAGTTGTTCCAGAAAGTGCAATTACTTTCATTGGGAAAATAATCAAGGTCTTTTTAATCAAGGTCATAGGGAAAGTAACCATGGATCTATCATCCCATGTATGATATCAATGTGTTTGCTCTGGGCCTGGGCCATGGCTTGGTGGGATAGCTGGGAATCTACAAGGGCTGGCTCTGAGGCATCACACAACACAAACCCACTCACCCTTGTCCAAACATTGTTTGCAAGCCTAAATGTCACCAACTGAAACACTATACTGTTTGCCAAAACAGATAGTATCTTTTTTTAAATTTATGTAGTTCTGGCATAAAGAAACAAGAATGTATGTGAGGTCAGGGCACAAGCAGTACAGGAGAGGTAGCAAGGAGCAGCAGAAAGGTGCTTTTGGGAGGCAAAAAGGAAGCAAAAAAGGAAAATATTTAGAAAAGGAAGGTTGCTCTATCCCCACCAAGGGGTGGAGAGTTAATCTGAGAGATAAGCATATCTTTAAAGTTATTCATGAGATTTAAAATGGCCTTATGTAAAAGATAGAAGCTACCAAAAGACCTTAAAGGGGAATTACAGATGTCATACAAAATTTTATTTTAAAGGTATTTTGCCTTGGTTGGATCAGAGATTACCTGAATTTTAAACCTTCTGATAGCTTAGTCTCATATAATCTCCTAAATGGAAAGGGTTATTAGTATCTAATATTTTTCTACTGTGCTTGAAGATATAAGTTGTATGTGGTGAGATAATGTCATAATTAACCAAAATTCACGATGCCTAACAGTTATACCAGCAATTCAAGACCAGAATGACGTCTAAATTATACAACATTAATATGTTCCAATCCATTCCATTAAATACGACATTTCAGGACATCCTTTTGCTGTCCTTCTCATCTGAACATCTCAAAACATTCAAGTTTTATTGATAAGGAATGAATGAACATTCACAACTTTACTGTGATACACTGCAGTAACTACTGTCAAGCAAATTCATGGAAATGACAAAAACGAAATAATAGCGAGATTTGGAACCATTCAGAATAACAATTCTTTGCTGCTAATTCTATTATTAGACCCTGACACAAGTGAGGCTCTCATGTGATCAGAGAGAGGGTTAAGCAATATTTTTCACATATTCAGCACATACAAATAAGTACCCTGTGCATTTTTCAAGAGTTATACACAGGGGGTTAGTATTTTCTGGGCAGCAAATTCTTACCCAGGGCAGGACAATGTTAGCACTTTCATCTGAAAATCACTGTTGTCCAGCAGGCAGAATATGTTTGAGTCATTTGAGTCTGAGGGAGTGGCAACCATACAAGAAGGAGGAAAAAAAAATCCAGCTATTTTCTTAGTTAGAAGCATTAGCACCAAAGAAAAGGGACACTTTAACAACTTATTCCACAATTTTAAAACACGTGAAAAGAGTGCACAGCCTTGGTTATATTGATATTCCCAGACTATAGAGTAGAAAGCTGAATGCTACTCCATCATGATGTGAAAATGAGCCAACAGTGGGTTATGACTCATCACAAAAAGCTTTTGGAGACCCCACGCAGAGGTACAGGCAGATCAGGACTGAGTGAGGGCAGCATGTTTCACCTGAGGCTGAAGCACCTATAATATTGCTTTTCATATTTATGTTTAGGAGAGCTCTTCTGAAGCGGAACACTGCTGGTTGGTGTGGCCCAGAGCCATGACATTATTTTAGGACCCTTCACACCATTGTGGACTGGTTGCAGGCAGGATTTTTGGTGGGTTGTCTACTCTGAAGTCAGTTGTGAGCCAGATCTTACCTCCAAGAGAAGTGGAAAGCATGTGATTTGTTGCTTCTTGCTGGTCTTTGTGGGCTTGGCACACAAAAGAGTGCACCAACCAACAAGTGGTTATGTAGGATCACCATGCCCTTTTGGGAGAGGCAGGAGACAGCAAGTGTTATGTGGTGAGGCAGTGTGGCTGAAAAGCATGTGTCTCTCCACAGAAAAAGGCTGGTCAAAATGGCTTCTAAATAAAGGTGTTGAGATGTGACAGTACTAAACACAGCATGCAAGAAAAAACCTCCCTGAACACATATGTCCAGAAGACAAACTTGATGCCTGTCATGGGCTGCAGATGAAGCTTCAGATGCTGTATTTCTACTTCTTTTGTTAGGTTCCTCCATGATCTGAGTTATACTGTACCACAATGATTAGCCTTATGTCCCCACTTAGCTTTCCCATAAGGTGTGAATAGTTTAACTCTGATGTACAGTCTATTTACACTAGTGTTTCATCCACATTTCATCATGCTGGGAGAAAGTAGTCTTTGAGCAGTTCTGAGGACAAGCTGTAAAGAGGATAGGCATGTTTCCTCATTGTTTTGTCAACACGTGTGATGGTGTTCCTCTTTCATGATGTGTCAATTGTTGACAATTTGTCTCTGAGTAAGTATTTAAGAAGTTTGGTGTGGTTTTGTACCTCAGAGGTTCCTTCCTGTCTATAGCACTGCCAGGGGTGTATGAGCCTGATTGGTGGCTGCATGGTAGGTACAGAGAAGCAGTAAAGTAATTTAGAAAAGACAAACACTTCCATAATTTTCCTTTTCACATGTATTAAAAGAAAAGGAGAGAGATTTAACTCTCATTTCCATTGTACTGGAAAGAGGTAATGATCAATAGCACATAGCAGGAGCTTGACAGGACAAACACAACCTTCAGACCTTCCTATGGTTAAAATATTGCTGATCCTGGATACCTGAAGCAGCAAAACTGAAGAGATTTCCCTGAGTGCTATGGGAAGTTTCCATAGCAAATCTATTGCAACAGAACAGTAAGAATTACTATGAACCTTTTTACTGATCACCATTGTTTTGTCCATGAAAAAACATGGCCTGCTAATATAAATTATTCAAACTTCTTGCAGTCCTGAGTTTACCCAGTTAGAGTGACTTGGGTACTGCATATGTCTCCTGGCCCCCAGCAAACCTCCTGACAGGTGATGTGGCTCTTTTTTCCCTTAAGAATTCCATAGAAACACATGCTGTGCAATGTAATCCTTCACTGTTTCCTTTTTGAGCCTACAAATTGCCATTGCGAAGAAAAGAAAAAAGTTGGTATTAATATAGTCTAAAGCTACTTAGTTTATTATTTAGTGGTTAATTTATTTACTATCTGGGTTAAAAAGGGAGAAATACTACTTCAACGGAAATAAGTTCTGGTCTGATAAATGAAGGAAGTCACCCATTCCCAACTTGCATGAATAATCTTAAACATCTCTCTTAAAATTACAGAGATTTCAGGAGTTCTGGCATGTATACAAAGCCACTGACATAGCCAAGGTTAGCCTTAGGGTGAGACTTAGACCTAGGATGAATGGAAATCTTTAACCATTGCTTAGGGCATGGAAGAAGATCAAGCTCTCTTTCATCTCTTGGATATCTGTCCCTGTGTGCACAACTGCATGCCTCATAAGCCTATGCCCTCTCCCCCTGCCCCAAGCTACAGCAGGGGAGGCAGTTCCCAGCCCTTGATTCCTGATATGCCAACATATGTTGGCAGTGCTTCACTTTGAACAAATTTAAATTTCTCTTGGAAGCAGGTTTCACTCGTCTGGGAAAGACTATTCTCTGCTTCCCTCTTCTACATCTGAGTATATATCCATACTGTACTGCTCTGACACATGAAGCCAATTTTCAGAGCCACTCTTTGTTCAAATGCCCATACAATTATAGTTCATATTTAACTTAAATCTTTGGAACAGGAATAATAATAAAACTAAAGTAGCCAAAATTTTCATGTGGATATTTGTGTCTGAATCTTTGGGAAATCCAGCAGTGTGTTAAGGTTTTGCTTTTCTAATTTTGTAAAATTCTGCTTCCTTCTTTGCTTTAACAGGAAGTAACAAATGTACAATAGCTACAAGAACAGTGTAAGATGTGACATTGTTCCTGTTCAGGGCTTACTTCCATTTGATCTTGTCCTTATTAGAAGACCAACACTTACACTATACAAGGAAGAGTACACAAAGGTTAAGTGTCACATTTCCAGGAATGCTCTCCTCTCAGCTGTTGGGGTTCTGTCATGGTCAATCTCCTTAGGCCTTCCATCTCTTTAAAATATATAGAGAAGTATTTAATTAAAATGCTGCTATTTATTTGTGGCAATTTGCTTTCAAAATGAATTTGAAAATTGTTGGATTGGATTTTATTGTTTTTGGAGACTCTGCCTAAAGGAAATGCTTTCCTAACCTGTGTTTCCACATACTTTGGCATCACTTTTTTGAAGATCTGGTAACACAAAAATGATATAGTTTGATAGGTAACTGGAAAAGAGGAGCTGGATTAGAGCACTATGTAGAAAATACCTTGGTGCACTGAGACAGTGTTGTATATTGTGATGTGAAGGTAAAGTTCATCCATGTCATATAGGACAAGAGAGTAGGACACAAAATAGATTGAGTGGCTTCACAAATTTGGGTACTTAAGGCATGAGCAAAAAAGCTTCATGCCAGTTTCAAAGGTTTTGTGTCCAGTCATAGATCAGTCAGCACTTACAAAGTGAATGATGAGAGCAGAAATGGATGAGAGTGCCTTGAAAACATGAGCAGAACTCCAAGCTGTGACAAGAAGCAACAAGCAGCTCCCATGCCCTGCCAGCATTTTGCTTGAACTATGTGAGATTTATTTGTTCAATCGCTGCTACTTCCTCTTGTACTTTGAGGACTTGAAGGAAAGTGCAGGCAAGGGAAAACATTGCCAAATAAAATCTCACAGTGTTAGCGTTCAAAAACACATAATCACATAAGCGATTATATGCGGTGCTTTTTATTAAGAACTCTGGGAATCAGGGTAGTTTTTCCACCCAAATCTGATTCCGACCATACATCCAAGACGATCATGTTTTCATATTCTATCATTATATAACTTTCATGTTGATTATTAAACTTATATTGTTCTATTGTATACATAGTTTTCAGCTAAACATAGCCTCCCTTAAATTTCTAACGTAGTTTCTCATGATTCTTCTTATGATTATATAATAATTATATTTAATTACTAAACAATCATCACATCTAACAATTATATCATTTATCATACTTACGCAGGTGCAGTGATCTGAGAAAACACAAAGCCTAACATTTTCAGAGTTCTATCTTTAACATTTTCTAGGGCCTCACTATCAAGAGGACTGGATGTGGAAGAAGATCTTGACTCTATTTGCCACTTGGCCTCAATTTTGCACAGCCAGATGAAATTGTCATCCCGTGTGTGTGCTCAGAGCTTGGATCAAATAAAGTGTTTGTACTTGAGCACTGGTACAGACCATGGTGGACAGCTTTTGTTTTGCTGTTGCTTTTTCTGGTTTGGTTTTGTTTGTTTTGAGTCTGTTCATTTGTTTCTTCAATTTTAATAATAGAAATAAATAATTTCTCCAATATTTTGTTAGAGCTAGAACATCAGCAAACACTGCCCACTTAGATCCTGACAAGCAACTAGCAACCATGTGTATCCCCAAGAGGATATATCCATTCTTTACCTTTGTTTGTGAGGGTCTATAAAATGTTGACATTTGCAAAGTTAACTTAAGACTGTTAAAAAGCAAGATGTGTATTATCAACCTTACAGCTCTTTTTGGAATCATATTACAATTTCCTGATTCAAAATCTTTATTGAGAATATCCTCGTAGATTTAAGCGGTTCTGAGTCTGTCACAGCTGTTCAGGCTTCATAAGCATATTTCAATCAGACCCATTATGATCACACCTTTTCAGCTGATCAACCTCCTAGAGAAGCTTTGTATTTTTAGTTTTACCAAGTACTTCCAGCATCCCTGGATATACTGGGAAAAAAAACCTTTCAGACATGACATTTTTTTTTATAGCACCTTTCTACCCCTGGAGAATTTGGATGTTGTAATATATTTCCCTCTCTTCCTTATATCATGCATGGTTTATATCTTCCCTCAGAATTAAAAAAAAAAAAACAAAAATAAAAAGACTCCTCACATTTTTTGATGAGTAAAATCTTCCAGGGTTTGAATCCTTTGCAAAGGTCTGTGGTTTGGCTTTCTCCTTGTAGTATTGTGTGTGTGCCTCATTTTCTTTGATTTCACAAAACTATTTAAGTTTATCCATTAGCTTTTTTCCTCAGTTGCCAGTTTCTTTTCCTTTACAAGTTACTTTATCAACTTGACTAATAAGTGCCCTCTTTTCTGCATGTTTTAGCTATCTCATTTCCACAATGTCTCTTCACCAGAACCAGACTCTATGGAATACCTCTGCCATTTTGTCTATGTTTTCTGTCTCTCTCTTCCCTAATTTCCATTTCTCCCCTGTACCTGTCACTCCTTGCTTTTAATGATGTTTTTTGGAAAGTTGTACTCCTCTGAGTGAAGATGTCTTTTCTTTAATTTTCCCCCTCTTTTATCTTCTTTTACTTTTCACTCTTATTATAATGATTGTGATTTACTTTTGTGTTCCCATAACAAAATAGCAAAATTTGATTTCATTAGACATTTTGGAATTCGTGTCAAAATCAAAATTGCCTTCTCAAATTGCTACTGGTTTAGAAGACACTTCCTAATTTTTAAAATGAGAATGGAAGCAACAACAATATCTTTCAGGGTATTTCTTCAGTAAAATGAGGCAAATATTTTCAGTTAAATGTTTTTGTCACAGAAGAAGAAGTTTTGGGCCAAAACAGAGAATTTGCTGTGTTTTGACAGTAGGTAAGTTAGGACACAACTTCTCAGTGTTATGTTGAAGACCTCTGTGGAAATACTTATATATTTGTATAGTGAGTCTGTCTGGGCTAACTATGGTTTCTTCTGAATTCATCTATTAATCTCTGATTGAATGGGAGCAACGCTGGGTGCTCTGTTTATGACCTGAAAATAGTTTTCAATTAAAGGACCTGTAAGATTTAAAAAAGCATGTAAGAGTTTGTACCTGCAAGAACTTGTGTTGCTTGCTTTTAAACAGGGGCTACTTCATGAATATTGGATCTTCGTGATTCCCAGCCTGATCAATTGTTGAGTGAGCATGGAACAGAGAGCCAAGGACACTTATCTTATCAGCCTTCCTCACTTAAGATGTTCCTGCTCATCATTACTTATCACTCAGGGGACTGTCTGGGTTTGAAATATAGGTGTCTGCTAAGGAAGGCAGGAGCCTCCCTTGGAAGGGAGAATGTGAGCCCCCTCCGTACGAATTATTATAATTTTGAAATTAAGGGGCTCTCGGGCAAAAAGATATGAGAATAGGAATAACAGTTCTTTTCTAGTGTGTATAAGAAGGCAAACAAAACAACAATGACTACGTCACTAACAACAAACAGAACCAGAAACCCAGTGACGGCGTCCTTCTTGGCTGCCGGCACTTTCCCCTCTGGTGCAGTTCCGGTCACAGCCGGCAGGGGCGCTGGTGGCTCCCGGTGGGCAGGGCAGGTGCGGTGATCCCCACGGGGCTGCAGGGGGCGCTCCTGCGCGGGCTTGGGGAGCACACGGTAATGGCGGCTTTGTCTGAGATGGGAAGGGATGGAAGAGAGGCTGTGCTTCCCAAACCCCCTGGGGCAGTTGGTCCCGGTGCCCCAGCAAGACTCTCGGAAGCAGCAAGGACAGCAACAATGAGCAGAAATCCCAGAGTGGTGGACAAAATGTATAAGAAACTCCGTGACAGTAGTTGGAACTGCAGGATGCCCCAGCAGGACAGGGGATGCGGGGCCCAGCAGCAGAAGAAAGGCAGCTCCCAGCTGGGTTATGGTGGTGGCAGTGAATTCCTTTCCCCAGGCTATGGATACGACTGTCCTCCTCCAAAGCCCAGAGAGAACAAGAGATCCGCAACTACCCCAGCCCCCATCCTTTTATCTGTTTCTATTCTCGTAGTATTACTGTCCCTCTGAGAGAAACTCCTAAAAACCAGAGTAGTTCCCCCTCCCCACTCTATCAAACACCCAGCCATCAGTGCTTCTTAGTAATTCATCAGTGCTTCTTAGCAATTCAATGGAGGGAAAAAAATATTCACAAGTTACAAGGAAAGAAAAGGAAAGAAAACCCAACCCCCAACAGGGACAACAAAAAACCTCAACAAGTAACAACAGTTTCAGTCATGGAAACCCAAGTAATTCAATGTCAAGCTTCTTTTGCAGATCAGAACATGGATTTTTAGGATTAATTAATTTCATGTCCAAAGAGCATTAGAAATGTTACTCAGTTTGGTTCTAAAAGAAATTTTGTCAAATATACTGTATTTAATAGAGTCTAGTCGAAATGTTTAACCACATATTTACTCTAATTAATGAAAATTAAAAGGAACATCTTAAATTTTAATTTGGTGTTTTGCCAATTTAAGCATGAGGAATTATGAATGAGATATATTAAAAATGAACACAGCTTTTATTTTTGTGGGTTATACAGGCCCTCTTCTTACTACACGCATTAGTTAGCAAAGTCTCCTTTCAGCAGCGGAAATTTCATTATCACTTCCAATGCAGATTTTGTAGGACATTAAATATTATATTGCACTAGATAGTTATTTAGTTGGTTGCACTGGGTGTTGGGAAAAAAATGTTACTGTATCATTGGGTCACATGGATGGTATATTCCCCCTCACATGGTTTCTCCCTCACCCCCCTGGTCTCTGTATCCCTGGTAGTCTGTCCCAGGGGTGCTCCCTCCCCTCGCCCCGCCCCAATGTTATCCCATTGGCTGCGGTCCTCTTTCCCCGCCCCCATCACCTGGGGCATAAAACCCTACCACAGGCTTGGCTGGGCCTCTTTCCTGCTTGGGTGGTCTCCATCTCTAGGTGTATCCTGACTCAAGCCAATGAACAGGATACTTGCTCCCACCTGGGGAAGAGCGCTTCTCCTCTTTTATCTCGTTCATGCAATTCTGTGTTGCCTTAAGGCTTCAGCAAGCTGGCTCTGCATTATATTAAGCCTAGAGACCTACAGAATATTGCAGTTAAACTTTCCAACAGTTAATGACTCTGGTTTCTTTCTTTGCAGGTTCACCTTTTGTGAAAGAGCATGGAAGAGGAAAGAAATGACAGTGAGAGGAATTATGAATTCCTGAAAGCTGAGGTCAGAAACTGCTTGTATTGTGGAAGCTGAATTCACTTCTCTTGATTAATGCTGGGCAACAGTGATCACATGCATGGGTTTGCTGAAGCAGTTGTAGCTCATGTATTAATTGTTCCAATTTTTCAGTGCAATATTTTAAGAGTAACGCAGCACTGCAAAAATCTGTCAGTTGTTTGAAAACTAGTGTCCGAAGTTCCTCACTTTCCACTCCTGGATAGAGATCAACATCCTCCAGACTGCTTTACCAATAGTGAATATCCTTCTCAGTTCTGACCCATGCATTCATGGCACTTGGATGGAGTGCCAGCAGCGCCGCCACCATGTCCCTATGCTGTCCATGCTACTGTTACCCTTACATCTGGTGTACTGAGTCAATACACCTCTGTAACTTTTTAGGTACTTACCTAAGCAACTCAGTAACTCTGTGAGAGTCACCCTACAGTGGGACAACTACAATTTTATCTCACAAAGTTTCACAGCTCTTAATTACATGGTCTCCAAAGTGCTTGGAGGTTCCCTGACAAAAGTAATTTCAATGTGCAAAATACTGCAGCAAAAGAAACTAATCTAGATAGCAGAGGTCAGTCCTGTCTGCCTACATTAACCTAATAGCCTGCGCTTTTCCTCTTTCCTTCACCATTTGCCAAAACAGATAGGGTTTGTTTTTCCCTTGATCCCATGGATTTGACAGTGAAAGACTATTCTCAGTTTGTCATCCTGAACCTTCCCATTTTCCTGGTGACGTGGCCCATGCCATGAGGAAGATCTGTAACTGTGGACAGATGCCTTTTTGACAAATGTCCAGATACTGCAGGAGAGGTGGGAAAGTACCACACAGAAACCATGGACTTCCCAGAGCAGCAGCTGAGGCCTGGAAATGGCTAGTGAGAAATAACTGTGTGAAGAGCAATGATTTTTCAAAAGCTGTGTCTTATAATTTCCACAAGATACTCTAAAGAGTCTTTTTTTCTCAATGGGGTAAATATTTCAGTACTTATTTTGAATATTTCAGTATATTTCAGTACCTATTTTGAATACACTTTTTTTAGGAATGGTGATACTTCTGTGCTCAATCTTCAAAAATTGGAAAACTGTTGAAAATGGGTTTTATCAATAAAGAACAGGACTCACTCAGGATCCAGCAATGGGCTGTATATACATTAGAGGTACCAAGAACAAGACTACACAAGACTAGGGGTAAAACCAGGCTCAATAACTGTCAAAATCAGTCAGCCCTGCTATTCTCCACATCCTAAAGCTCTTAGCATACTTTGCAGTGGAACAAAACCAAACAATGTCTGATAGGTACATAGAAGATGCAACATCAAAGCAAATTGAGAAGGCGGTGAGACCCATTTACTCAAAGTGGTGCTGTCGCGGTAAGCATGGCTGTGACAAACCTCTCTGGTTACCTGACTTCAGGATGAGGGTGGCGAAAATGAAAAGGAGTGGGTTCAATGGAAAAGAACTCCTCTGGGTTTTTTGCAAGTTTCTCTGGAGCAGGGGGGATGACACAGAGATAGTGTGAGAATAGAGGCAGGTAAAAAGTTGAGTGCTAGGGAGTTGCGGTCTCTCTGCTGGGCTTTGGAGGAGAATGGTCAGACTTCTGGCTTGGGGGAAAAGGAACTTGCTGCCACCACCATAAGCCAGCAGGGAACCTTTCTTCTGCTGCTAGGCCCTACATCCCCCTGCCCTGCCAGGATTCCAGCTATTGCCGCAGAGTTTCTGATACATCTTGTCCACACCCTGGGATTTCTGCTCATTCCTGTCATTCCGGCTTGCTGCTTGCAAGAATCCTTGATGGGGCACCAGGAACGACTGCCCCAGGGTTTTGGGAAGCAAATCCTCTCTTCCATCCCTTCCTGCCCGGGCCAAGCCGCCATTACAGCGTGCTCGCTGAGCTCGCACCAGCAGCCACCAGCGCCCCTGCCGGCTGTGACCGGAACTGCACCAGGGGGGAAGGCGCAGCCGCTGGGCTCTGGCTCTGTTCGGTGTTGGTGCCGGAGCTGTTGGTGTTTTGTTTGCCTTGTTATACGTACTAGCAAAGAACTGTTATTGCTATGCCTGTATCTTTGCCCGAGAGCCCCTTAATTTCAAAATTAAAATAATTCTGAGAGAGGAGGTTTGCATTCCAAGAGAGGTTCCTACCTTCCTTAGCAGACGTCTGTCTTGTAAGCCAAGACAAAATCATAAGATGGTGTCAGCAAGTTCTAGGTTAATGCTTTCCTTTAAGCAAAATAATATGTAGTAATATAAAATACAATGAAACAAATGTTTTCCAGTACTTTTGAATGCACATAAAGTACAAAAATCTTACTCTTGTTCAAAGTTTGTACATCCTTACACTTATTTTGAAAGAACATTTTGGAAACTTTCCTATTAAACTCTTAAAGGTCACTTCTAAATCAAAGTACTCGAATATTCCTGTAGAGATAGCATAGTCTGTGTCATCCTATGAATGTGCAGCACCAATTTAATTCCATCATGTCTCTGTGAAAGTGTAGTAAACCGGCTTCTGGAGGACTGCATTCCCTCCACATCACTGTGTGCCTCGGCACTTCAGCTCTGTTGTAACTGTCAGACATCCAGAAACCCCAGCATCCAGGCATTGTTGGAAAAAAAAGAAAGTTTCTCAGTTTTCTGGAGAAAGAATGACATTAGAGGTAAGAAAAACTGGATGATATAATACAGCAAACACAGACTGACTTCTTACTGTTGTTGAAAAATATTGAACCTACACATCCACCTTTTGAATATATTCAGCTACATGTGAGGTAATCAGTAATTTCTAAGATCTGCAGTTAAGTTCTATGTTATTAAAAAAACCCAACAGCTTTAATATCTAGTCTTTGGGTTTTTTCCTATTTTTATTTTTAGAAAATTAGGCAATTGATGGACTTCCAAAAGGAATAGTAACAAGCCTGAAAATATATGCCAAAATATTTCCATCAAATAACAGCTAGGTCTTACCTACTATCAATGTTATGTGCTGTAATAAATTACTTCATATTATTACTATTACTATTATTATTATTATTGAAATTATATATTAAATAGGTTCTACTTATTATATATATTTATAGGCTTCACTTAAAGAATATAGCTTTTCAGCAGTCCCACTGAATAAAGCAACTGAAGAATCTTTATTTTATGAAAAACTGCAACCACCCATCCTACCTGCAGGAAAACACACCTCCACTCTCCATGTGGAAGAAATACTTAAATGACTTTGCAAAAACCAAACATTTAAATGCGGCTCCTTGGAAAACCAGTATCACTGTGACTGCCTATCTTGGAGGCTTTGTGTTTTCTCTGCCCTAGTGAGGCTTCTCTGCATAAGTCCTTTTATTTTCTGGAAGGCCAATTTATGCTGACACTTCAAATGTTAAAACCCTCACATTACCTTGCCTTCCTGGAACTTCTCTTCCTGGAACTTCCCTTCCCTTACTCAAACTTTCCCTTTCCCTTTGCCTATCCCTATTCCTTTCCCTTTGGTCTTCTATCCCTGGATACTACATATGTGAAGTGGGGCCACCTTTTAACTTCAGAGATTATTGCAATAGGAGGTCAGTGGAAATCAAACAAACTTTAAAACTTGCAGTGGCAGTAAGTTGCCTGGATCCAGAACTAGATGGATGGCCAGTTTCATCCCAGACAGTCCATCAAGAGCCTAACCACAGGTCAGACCTACTCCAATGTTCCTCATACTGTCCTCTGACGTTCACCAAGAAGCATACATTTCTGCCCAAAGAATTTCCTCCACAGGGATTACTTTAAAGAGGGAGGCAAAAGTGAGTGTCCTAAAGAATATGCACATATGTGCCACCTAATGAAAGATCCATTAAAAAACCAAAAAAAAAAGTGGTAAATTAAACTTTTGTTGTTTGTATAAACATGGGGAAATGGGAATTGGACTTCCACCTCATTTCATATCAGCCTGATTTTTCCTACACTTAAAGGGGGAAAAAAAAAGTTCATAACTGTTTGGTCTTTTTATGTGAATTTCTTCAGGTGGGCTTCTGCTGATTCACTCCCTGCCCATACAGCTGCCAGTGTAAGTATTCAAAACATCACTTTTTTAGGCTTGCTTCCAGCAGTTGAATGACTGTTTATGGTTCTTGTTGTATTGCTGATATAAGACAGAGGATTTAGGTACTTTTTGGCAATAAGTGACATACATTATGCTTGTTTTGAATGCACATCCAAGGTAGAGATTGTTTGATTCAAAATAATGGTTAATGAGAAAAAAACACAGCTCCAAGGCATTTGCAGTCTGAGGCAACAGACAATGTACATGACAATTTAATAAAAATTTTATCATAAGTTTGATTCAATCAGTTTAGTCTCCAAAGATAATTTAGGCTCTGAGGACTTAAACAGGCAATTAAAGGGCAGCTGCTGAGAGTCACATGGGCAGATTAATTCATCCATGTGTAAACAAACATGGAAAAGCTTGAAGGTCTTTATGGCAAGGTTTGGTTTCAACACCTCTTTTAGTTTTTAAGCTACTGCCTGATTTCTTGATGTGATTAAAAGTGAATTCCAGTAAAAAATCCAAAAAGCCTCAACTGAATATATCTGGTTCCTTTCCCTTTGATTTCAGGTTTTCTACCTACCTATGCTTCTGTCTGTTAAATGAAAATTACTGGGTTTATGATAAGAAAAAGTGTGATTTCCAGCTGTTGATCTGATTTCTTGTTAACAGAATTTTGGCTAGAAGACAGCCATAGGAACTTGATCAAGGTATAGTTTTAAGGAACTAGCACAAAAGAAAAAAAATGCTAATGATGAAGATACTGAATTGAGTGTGTCTGAAGTGTTCAGGCAGGTTCTTTTTGATGAGTTATCTGGAGGAACACCAAATATAAAAGTGCTGATAAAATTATAAGGACTTGTGGCATTAGTTCTGCCTTAAATGCTGCAGAGCAAATGAGGGGTGTGAGTACCTCACACTTTCTTGTTGTTAGCTTTCACTAATTGTGCAGGAATATCTTTGATTCACATATGACTGTATTTTCCAATTAGCTAAGCTATGTGTTATGCTCCTGAAAAATATCTTTTCTACTTACTGAATAGTAAGTGCCTGACACAGCAGGCACTATCTTTTTGCCACAGCGCAAAGTGAAATTCTATCTAATCCCCACATTAGGGTTCCTGTTCCCTCTAGTTGAATCTACAATACTGGGAATTTGTTATACAACAAGAAACACATTTTAAGAATTGTCACTTTTTAAAATTCCTTTTTGTGTTTGGAGCGTCACAAGCATTGTGGCTCCAGTTCAAGACAACTGCAGCCTGGAAAATGAAATCTAAGCTAAAAATACTATAAAAATGGAAATTTTTATCCTTAATCTTCTGTAAGTTTTTTACAATCTGCAGTGAAGCTACCTGAACCTCAAAGAGACTATGACTGAAAATAGAGGAGTTTTGCAGCAATTTGTAGTTCCTCTCATCCATCCTGGCTATGCCTATGTGTCCTGCTCATGAAATGATCTTTGCAAGGAGACCTTGCCCCACCCGGGGACCTACCGAAAAGCCTGCAGAAGCTTTCCTGACAGGATGGCTCTGTATTGAAGGAAAGGATGGTGGGTTAGTGTCACCAAGGAGGATGAGGACAAGAATGGCTCAATAGATAAAGGTGACTGTTTAAAATATTGGCAATCTAGATTGTAGTTTTTCTCCTGCTGTTGGTTTCGGGGGGAAGTCCTGAGCATATCTCTTACTCTGTGGTGAAGGTGGTTGACCATGTAATGGGGAGAACAGACCTGTGGAGAATGACAGCAAGGATATTTGCAAAAAAAGGAAGGAAGGATGTGGGATAAGACTATCCCATACCAGATAACATGGTTTCCAGGGAGGCTTGACATGAGCAATGCTATGCTTCTATGCAGATGCATCAGGAAAACTAGACAGCTCCTGGATTAGCCGCTTCAGGACCTCCATGAGCTTCTGGGAAGCCAAGACCTGGCAGAACATGCTTTGTTATTAGTAACTTGTGACCTGTGTGCCAGTGGCATGTGTGCAAAGGGGAAGAATCACCTCTCCCTCTGCTTTCGATTATGAAAATTCTGTAATTTATACAGGCTGTATGTCAGGGCTGAATAGAGGCAGAGAAAATTTGCAAATAGGCATTGATAAATAATCATGCTACCAAAATAATTTGTATTTGTAACACATCTAATGCTCTTAAACCTTACTGTGGGCGAATCTGAAAGACAGAAGTAGTATTTTAATAGTAATATTCTGTAAAATGTCTTAGAAAAATAAGCAAGTCCCTCTGCAGTGCACATTTATTTTCCTTGATATGATTTAGAAGATTCTCATGTGACAATCATTTGTGTTGTATTTGTAAAATTATATCTATGAGAATAGCACTACTATAATACATTACAATCTGAAGTTACTTGAGCGGCAGAAAGTGACTAAGTGCTTCACAATGGAGCCTTTAAATGCTTCACAATGCTTCATGATGGAGCAGTTTAGAGAGTAGCTTTCATGTACAGTACTTTAAGGGACTGCTACATGTTTGTAGCGCTTTTGGAAAAGCAGGGTAATACTGAGGGGACAACTCACCAGTGAGCTTCCTGTCACTGAGCAATCATGTTGCATTTCCAGCAAGTCCAGGTGGGAACATTTTCAAGGAAATTTTGAATACGTCTCCTTTTGCCCAGAAGCAGCTTAGCTATTTTTAGGGATATTTTCCATTGGCCTGAAGCACATTTCAGTTGCTGTAGCTTGATGGAGAGTGGCATATTGTATGTTATGTTGAATTGAGAAAATGACTATGTTGCATCTTGTCTGCATTTGGCACTGAAGGATGCTGAGATGCTCATATTTCCTCATACTTGTGCCAATTTGTATGCAACACAGATACACCATAAATAAAATGTAGGGTATTGGATTCATCCTGCCCTCATTTAACCTTGTGACACCTTGATGGCTTTTGATTTCTTTGTAGGAGACTGGAATCAGTCCCAGTGTGCCCCAGCCATAGGGCGTATGGTACTTAAAACTAAGGCACTCTCAGTACTGTGGAAAGATCTCCTATAGTGACAGTTTTTTTTAAAATTAAAAATGTCAGTAATGTACCCTGCACTCCTCATGGGGTTGGAGAAACAGGCCATCCTGTGGAGGGATACAGTTCCAAGTTATTGTTGTTTGACACTGGCCAAATGCCAGGTGTCAAGTCTTTGAACCCCAAAAGTCTTTTGCTCACCCTCTTCTGCTATAGCTGGGCAGAGGAGAGGGAAAAAAATTGATGAAGGGCTCATGAGTTGAGATAAGGACTGGGAGAAAAGCACTCTAAGTGCAAAACAGGTCCAAATTTAAAGGCAAAAGTTAACTTTATTATTAACAGAGTCAGAGGAGGATAATGAGAAGTACAGTAAGCCTTTAAAACACCTTTTTCCCCCTCAGCTCCTCCCTCCTTTGCACTGACAGTGCAGGGAGGCAGGGTGTGGGGGTTTTGTTAAGTTTGTCACTCAGGATCTTTTTCTGTTCACTCAGGGAGAGGAGTCTTTCCTCTGCTATGCCATGGGGCCCCTCCCGTGGCCAAATAGTCTTCCCAAAACTGTTGTGGCATGGCTTGCTCATCCACGGAGTGCAGTCTTTTAAGGATAGGCTGCTTTAGTGTGGAAGTAAGGGCCTTTTCTCTATTTCTAGAAGCAGGCGCTCTCTCTCCCTTGATTTGGGTCTCCCACTGGATTACAGCTTTCTTTGGTATCTACCCACTCCAGCCTGAGCAGTTTTCCTGTGTGCTGTGAGTGCATTTCTGCATCCCCTTTGGACTTCACGGGTTACAAGGGAACAGTTTGTTTCACTACAACCCTCACTACAGCCTGCAGAGAAATCTTGGCTCTGATGCTTGGAGCACTTCCTCTCCCTCCTCCACTGACCTTGGTGTCACCATGTTGTTCTCCCTCACATGTCCTCACTCCCTTGTCTTTAACTAGAAGAAAAACCTGTAGGTATGATTGACAACAAGTTCCACTAATTCAGAGATTATTTCAAGACGCCACAGTGTCTTGAGGTTGATCTTGTCCAAGTTCTGTGAGTTGTTTGCCATGTTTTTGCTGCTAGCCAGGCAGCTCCTGCCACCACCATGTGGGCCATGGTGGCGGCTGCGGCGCTGACTCTGTGTAACACCTCTCTCAATGCCGGGCGGTGGGAAGGGGAAGCCGCTGCTGCCCCTGCCCTTCTGCCCATGGTGCAGCTGCCTAGATGTGGCCAGGCAGGCAAGGCCTGCCACAGGCTGTGCTGGGATGGCCCCAGAGGCAGTGCCTTGCCATCCCTTGGAAAAAACCCTGCCCATGTGCTGCTTTGATTTTCTTTTTAAATATGTCATCACAGAGGCATTACCAACCTCTCTAATAGGGCAAGCAGCATGCCCATCTTCAGAGCCATCAGCGATTGGCTGTATTGCTTGTAGCAGCTTCTCACAGAAGCTACCTCTGTGGCCCTCCCCCACCACCCCCAAAAACCCAGACTGCTCCAAGCCAAGATGCATGTTTAGGAGGTCCCTTTGCCCTGAGGAGCACCATAACTGTGTGGGGATATCTTCACCCATTTCCCTTCGTTTCTATCACACAGTGCTGGGATGTGATCAGATTCAGTTTCTTCTATTTATCTTGAGACTAGATGGGCAGATGAGCTGCGTGGCTAGAGCAAATTGGGTTCCAGGGAATCAGCTGCAAAATTTCTTTTTTGCTGTTTTCCTCCTCAAATCTTGTATCACATTTGGGGAGAAGAATAAAGTTCTTAGGCCTTCTGTTTTAATCTGTATAACTGGCACAAATTATGTAAGTCAGCTTTATATAACTGACTAAAATGTGGACAATTAAACAATTTTCTTTGGAGACAGAGAAATTGCAGTGATTCTCCAGAATGAAATTGCTGTGGTTTTCCAGATCCAGTGCATAAGGAAGAGGACTCCGCACTCAGTAGCAATCTACCTTGCACTGCTGGATGCAGACCACCAGGCTGAATTTGCACAGGGATTACATTACTATTAACCATCACAACTGACAGTGATGGAGTGACGGGAGTCTCACAAGATAATTTTGTAACTCAGCCACTAAAAACAGGGGACTTTAGTTTTTTCAACCTTTAGGTATGTACATCTTTATTGCCTTAGAAAACGCTACATCTCTTATGTAAAGATCTGAGCAATAACAAAAAAAGATTTTCTGATTTGAATTAAAAAGATCAGCCTCAGTTTGCTTGACAAGCTGAATGTCACATTGCAGTCACTTCTGATTGATTTATTTTAGGATATCTGTCCCTATCACAATCATTTTCTTTAGCCCTTGAAAACGAGTTGAGGATGCTCTTTGGTTTTGTGTGTTACTTAGCTGAAATAGCAAATCAAAGTTTATCAAAAGTTGTTCTAAACTATTTTTCAAGCGAAGGAGTTCATTTAGGCTGTTGAAAGATAACTTTTTAAGTAGCTCTTAGAAACAGTTTTTTAATGTCAAATTGAGGCCCTGTGCACAGAAAGTTCCATGAATCAAGGATAGGACTTAAGTCAGGATGAAACATCAGTGAATTGATGTTTAATCATATAGTTTCAACTTGTGGTGAATCAAGTAGCACCGTATTAGGAGAAATCCTTTCCACCATGGAGTGATGCTGCAATAAGTATTTCATGCCCTCACATCACTGCCTGATGTGTAATCTGATGCTGTATATATCGTAAAAAAAAATGAAGACACAAACCACATTTTTCTTTTTATTTCCTATCTGTTAAAATGCAGATTGTAACATGCAGGATTATCACTGTACATAACTATGACACTTAATTACATTTCAGGAGTCAAATTTAGAATTTGAATGTCACTTAAGTAGTTTGTGCACACTTTATTACATAGATTTAATCCAGAAAACCTGGAGAAAACAGATAATTTAATTTTATAATCAGTTCACCAGATATAGGCTGTGAGGCATGGAAATATTTTGAGCATTTTCTGTATTCTTTTAATGAAGTGTTACTACAATGACAGGTGGATGTTACAGCACAGCTGTTGCTGTACATAGCAGTGGCTGCTGTGCTCTGCAAAGAGCATCATGCACCAGCTCCCAGTAAAGCACCAGGACTCCAGCCAAGGATGGCTGGCAGCAAGGAGGAGGCTGTGATGGTTTTCCCTTTCTGGTTTTTATTTTCCCTCTGCAGTGGATAAACACCTCAAAAATTTTGGAATTAAAATTTCAGTGTTATTAGTGGACAAAAAATATTGAGACTGGATATTTTTTCTTTCTGCCTTTGCAGATGTATAAACTGTGTCTCACAGGAGTTCTATGAGTGGGGTTCTATGAGTTCTATAAGGGGACCGTCTGGAGTCTTTCTCCAGGGTGTGTTTGCTTCTCGTGCTGTTACCTCCTCCCTGTATGGTAATCATCTCCACTGATGAGATTTTGTGGAGACACAGGATTTATGTGTTCCATGAAGATGCAGACCAAGTTCTTCCTTTTAGTGTGGAGCATCTAAAGTTATGGGGAGCATGTTATCAACAGTGAAACAAATGTGCGTCAGATCCCCAGGGGACTTGTGTGCAGTGTTCCTTCCAACTATCTGAGAACCAGAAGTACTCTTATTCAAGTATTTCTGAAGCAAAGGAAACAATAGATTGTGTCCATAAGTTCTTTGCTCGTAAGCATGTGAAGCTGTAGTACTCAGACTTTATGTCTGAATGGCACCTGACAGAGGTAGATAAAACTGCAGTATTTGGGTCTTCACTTCCCATGTAATTCTTATAAATGAAAAATCACACATTTTCCCACTGAAAGAAATGTGTACATGTTGGTGTTTTACTTGCTCAGGTGTTTTTCCCCCTCCAATAACAAAATCACCAATAGAAGGACTCTCTGTGGCTTCAGAAACTTGGAAGTAAAATAGGTACTCTATCGATCAGGGCCATACACATATATTAGTTTTTAGGAGCAAGATACTTTTAAAAAGCTGCTACTGTCTGAATTGAAACCAGAGGAGAGTCTTACAATGTTGGCATCCCAAGGCCTCTTAGACCTGGAGCCAGATAGTGGGTAACATCAGAGATTAGAAATTGATTTTGTTCGAAAGGAATTATTTTTAAATGATTTGGTAAAACAGAGAGATGTGTTATAGAATAGGTGAGGTAAATGTTTGTATCCTGGGAAAGAAGATATAGCTTTTGTTTGAGTGGCAATGGGTCAATACTTCATCCTTTGCTCTTATTATGACTATATGCATTTAAAGTCAGATAATAGATATATAAAAGTTCAAAAAAAAAAAAGAAGAAAAAAGAAAAAAAAAGTAAAAATAAGGAAGCCTTGTATTCCCCAGGACATTTATTTACTTATGTAATTAGGAGTAGGAGCTCATAAATATTTATACTTTAAATCGATGCAGAGTGAAACAACCTACAACTGGCTTGAAAAGATGGAATCTGTGGTGTTAAGCTTTCCTGGGAGGTGATGAGAACTTTTGGCTTTCAGCAACATCTCTAGGAACTGACTATGCCTTGTGGCTCATCCACATTGAGCCCTAGAGAGTTAAGGAAATTTTTCATTCTTTCTTAACTTTAACCCTGCTTCCCCCACAGTCCTGCCCACATACCACAGCCCTCAGCGAGGGGCAAACAACATGTAATATTGTTCAGTTGTCCCAGGAGTTTGATGTTTCAGAGTCTGGAGCCCTTTCCAGCTGTCCAGCCTTATGATACCAGAAGGAGGATGTAAAGAAGGAAAATAAGCTTCTCCAGCAGCTGGATTTAAACTTAGAATTTCCCATCCTTTGTTTTGCACCTTGTAGTACCTCTGAAGTAGCCTTTGGTTTGATCCTCCTTTGTAAACATTACCATGTCTGCCAGTAGTGCTTAAATTCTTAACTAGAACAAAGTCATCACCATAATCGTTGGGAGCCATTACTGTCTTTCCATACATATTTATTTAATTTATTTTTAACAGAATGAATATTGGGAATTATCATTCTTCTGAAGATTGAACTCTGCTTTAGAAAGCTAATAGCTCAGTCAGTGTTTGGCCTTTTGAAACTGTATTAAATACATCTAAAACTGTAATTTCATAAAACGATGTCCTCTTTATGCAGCTTAGATCCTGATACAGGAGTCCTCAACAACACAGGTATTTGCAGTCCATGTTGAAAAGTGTTGTTACTTTATTAATATGGCAAAACTAAAAATAAGTACTTGAATTCTTTTTATCCTGTGCTGAAATCAAATCTAGTTACACATAATGTCAACAGTTTTCTAACTTACATGTATTTGGAATTGTTTTGTGGAGAAAAGAAGAAACCTCACAACTTTATAAAAGTTGTAAAGCCCCGTATGCTTTTATTACGACGCATGCAGAGGAAATCCTCCTCAAAAGGCATGTGTACCCCTGAAGACCTCAGGTCTCCTTTTATCCCCCTTCCAAGTGCATATGCATACAGTTTCACAATAGGTTCATACATATTCATTCCGCGTGACATTTATCACCAGTTCTTCTTTATCAAAGGAAATTCCTAGGTCGGGGGCAGATTGACCTCGTGGTCTTTTCTGTTTTTCTTTCTCTGTCTCCTTGCTGTCTCGGCATGCGAGTTTTTCCTTCAGCTTTGGCCTCACAGACTTTTCACCTCTCCTAGACCCTTCACCTAATTCAGAATGGATCTCTACTCCATCTCAGAATTCAGCCAAGGAGCTGTATTTTTTCTACCAGAATTAGAAGAACACACCAAAAGTATTTCAATATTCCACAACATTCTCATTAAAAGAACAGAACCCTTGGCAATTTTCCCTTTACTTTAAATTGTAATTATTAATCAGCTTATATTGTAGTAAGCTTATTTGTTTTAAAGACATTACTGAGTCTCTCTTTGTCACATCTAGCCAGATACATTTGGGCTGTTGCAAAGTGGTGATAGCCAGTTGGACTCCATAGTTATCCATGGACAGGGATGTAAAATACCTTAGATATGGTATTAATGTATTTACCAATGTACAGTAAGTTTCTTGGCAAATGGCTCTTTGCAGTGGGATTCTGTACTATGTCTGTAGCAACCAACTCTAATGTGAGATGGCTGCACAATTGCAGAGATTATTTATTTTCTCCTTATAAGGATTTCAAAACTAGTTTCTATTTTCCAAAGCTGAATACACAAGTATCCTCAGCAGTACGTTCACACTGGAATCAGTCACCAACTTTACTGGAGTGATACTCAGAACTTCAAACAATTCTGGTCTAGTGCTTTCAGTATACACAAAAAAATACAAGTTCATTTTGTATAGCAGGGAACTGAGGTAAAAATTATAAAGGAACTTGTTTAAGCATTCAAAAATAGAAATTTTCAGGTTTGTTAATCCTATAGGAATTCTATATCTTAGGTTGCATCTTTAAATGTGATTTCATAGGTTTTGGCTATCACAGAAAAATTCACAGAAACAAATTTCTGAATCCTTGGTAGCTGGTATTTTCAGTTTATGCACGTGGTTAAATAAATTTACTGATTACTCTTTATGGTGTCCTCAGAGCATTCAAAGCAGGTGAGAACAGTTTTTGGGCGGTATTTCAATTCATAGCCTTCTGATGCTATAAGAAAACTCTTTGGTGTTGTATACGAGATCCCTATAAAAGGCTCATGATTAAAACTGTAAAATACATCATCTAAGCACAGCAATTAATAGAAGCAGGTTGTCCCCAAAGAGGAATCTGAATTAACAAGAAACAGAAAAAAAGCAGCCACAAATTTGTTCTGATGTTACAGAAATTGGTTATGTCCATATCTTCTCAGTGAGTGTAGGGGAAAGTTGGTTGTTTCACTCTGGGCAGTACTTGAAAGAAACAACTAAATTCTCAGGAGATTCAGTAACAAAATTTTACTTGCACTTTTACTTTAGAACATTCAGGTAGAAAGCACAAAATTAACACTTAAGAAAATGTATAAGCAGAAAAGAAAGAAAAAATAGAAAAGGTAAGAGTAGAAAGATATTACCACCTGTGGATGCAGTGACAAGATGTTGGTCGAAGTGATGGTCACGGTCATGATCTGTCTGGGATAGAGGAACACATGAAACACAAACTTTAATGGATTAATATATGCTCAGGCTTTGTGGGAATGCCCAGGTACATTCCCTGGGACAGGGAGTTTTACAATGTCTGATTTAACACTGTAGATAATGGCACGTTCTGGGGTCTTTAATGGTTCATAATCCATTCTAACAAGAACTGCCTCTCATGTCAGTATAGTTGAGCCAATTTTTCTCCATCTGGAGGGATGAACACCCTCAAGCCTACCTAGAATGTCCCAATATGTTCTCCAGAGGAAGTTTTCCCACCTGAGCCTGTGGAAGGGAGGACTGGCATGATGAAAAGCATTATCCCATCTCTTAGGATCTACATATTGGTCCCTCCCCTTACCTGGCTCAAACTTAGCTTGTAGCCTTGTGGTGGGTGGGTGTGAATTCCCTTTGCACCTGCATGGTTATTTTGTACATAGTCAGCAAAATTCCCACTGCTTTTGAAAATGCCTACTGTTTTGAGTCATTGGATATTAACATTCCAGTCTCTCACAAGGAGGAAGACGGTAAAAGAGATATTCTCAGTGTTTTTTATTGCACAGTATGGTTATGAAGAATCCTCCTGAAAGGGGAATAAATAAAAAAATAAAATAGAAGTGACTGCTTCTGGCTCTGTAACATTTAATTTCTTAAAAAACTCATTTTGTTTATGCTGATGTGAGACTACAGTAGAGGTGAACTTACAGAGCGCAGTCAGAATGGAGATATCCCTCAAAAGCTCAAATGCAGAAGTAGCATGTGGTTCTATGTGCATTTTCTAGATAAATAATAAAATCAAATATGAATTGTTGCAGGAAGTTTGTGGATTTTTAGTCTCAAGCCATAATTTCAGAACATTTCTATTATGTTCATGTACTGTAAGGGCTTTAGGATCCAGACTACTAATTACAAGCAAGCTATCTTTGAATCACCAGCAGCTGCAGGAATATTTGAGGAAGCCTTGGCCACATGCTCCTTTCTGTAACCTGTCTACAGACACTGATTTTCTATCACTACTGGAGAGCAGGTAAAAGATAGATATGCCTCTGCTCAGAGCCAGGGTGGCCTCTCTTGTAATCTGGAGTTCTAATGTTGATATAAAACATATGAGCCCCATGTTATTTGATTTCATTATTCTTTATGATTTCAACTTCTTTCCATAACACACAAGACTAATTTATAATATCCTTCAGGCACTCCAATATTTCTTATACCCTCACAAGAATTTCTTGACTGGTGTCCCTGATCTTCAGTTTTCAATCCAGCAATCAATGTATAGGGTGATCTCTTCATGCTCCCTGTGTTATTGCTTCAGTCCAACTCTGCTAAAATTACTGCCCCATCACTAGGGTTGAATGAATTCAAGATAAGAAATGCAGTGTGACAGTTTCAAAGGAAATGACAGAGTGGTTTAATTACTCCCTCTGTGTGTGCTGATTGATTCCTAGAGAAGTTTTTGTTCTAGTGGAAGCAGATGTGGATGGTAGTGTCAGAGCTAAGATTATTTCACATGTTTTTATTGACTATCAATAAAGAGTCTAAAAGAGCAAGGCATTAGAGGATCAGGCAGAAAATGGAGAGATTGGCTAGTTCAGGAATTAGCTGCATATTTTTTCCATTTTTCAAATACACAATGTGTAGTAACTCAGGAAAGAAGAATAAAGCTGCAACATTACCAGACTGGACTGAAGAGTTAAAACTGTGTTTTGATCTCCATTGGATGGTTTACCCAGCTATATGAAGAATTCATATGACCTCATCCAGCCATGGATATTGAAATGTTGAACATCTACAACATCCAAACCAAAATATGATATTGTTATTAACCATTTAAATGGACATTAGGTGAAAGAGCCCCAGGATCTACAAAAGAAACTGAAAGTGTCCATCCAAGGCTTTCCATCCAAGGAAAATATGAGAAACTAGATTATTGCAGCTGCTGCAGCAGACTGGAGGGGAGACCTGAATGAAGTTGTAATGCAGCTCAGTGATGCTCCCAAAAAGGATCAAATGAACCCAAAAGCTCATCACTAATGAAAAGAGATTCCAAATGCATCAGTTTTGCCAGCTCAGGCATAGGGTGACAAGCAGGCTATAAAAAATATACCAATAAACAAAGAATCAATTACTTTGTTTTCCCTGGGTTTTTCAAATACTTAAAGAAGGACAGTCTGGAATTGCATGTTCATGGTACTTGGGCCATTTCTGCTTGTGAAAATAATAGGTTTCTCACCAAGAATATTAACCAATGTTGCTTAGGGATCCCCTGAGTGACTGATGGAGTCAGGAGTCATGATCTCCTAGTTCTATCCATAGAGACGCACTGGCGTCTTTACTGTCAGTGGCTTAATGCCTGGTTCTGACACTTAAATACTATGTCAGAATAAAACAGCTTCCATAAGAAAAGTGATTACTGGTGGCCTGCACAAGAAATGATCTCTTGAAAATTTCAAGCGCCACTTATTTGAGCTCTTCTTTCAAAAGCAGACTAAGTTTTGGCACATGTCCTTTGCAATATTCACATTAATTTTCTGCACTGGGCTTGCTTTGCTGACTTACCTCTTTTTAGCTGGGTAGTAAGATGTAGTAATTCTTTTACAATCAGTCTTTCATATCACTGACCAGGAGTTGCTGCTGAAAAATTAGGGAATAAAACTTAGTGGCAGAATGCATCATTCTTAGTAAATGCCCCAATTTCTGTCTGAAAGCCAGAGCTTCTCACTTGCCTCTTTATTGTGACACTACTCAGGCAGATATCTGTTTCATCTTGGCTGTTTACTGTGCAAGACACTGTCCAAAAGGCATTAGCTGTAAACAATAATTTGCAGTACAGGGAATGCACAACTCTCTGCACATTTAGTGTCTAAAATTTGGGCGAAATCAGCAGTGGGTGATTGCCAAGTTTGAGCTTTGCATATTCTTCATGCATGTGCATAAATGACTATAATTCCTTTCTTCTTTTTTTTTTTTTTTTTTTTTTTGGCAGATGGCCACTGTGTACAAGCCTGAGAGAAATGATTCACTTCAAAAGCTTTCCTGGGAATCCATGTTGTGCAGCAGATCAGTCCATGACAGTGAAGTACAGTGAAAGTTTACACAGAGACTTCATGTGTGTGATATATGTCTTGTATTTTCATCCCGTTCCTAACAAATCACCCTTTGATCTGTTCATTACTCTCATTCATGCTGAAAGGTTTCAGCTTTCCTATACGGAAGCTAGAAGCTAGAATGAATGGTTTTATTGCCTCAGCATGTTGGATTTCCAGACTCTCACAAAGAGAATGAAGGAAACAGACCAGATGCTCAGTCAGATATGACAGCTTCAGTGTCTCCGTGTTTCCCTGTCTTCTCAGGGCAAATAGTCAAACCCCATGCACCATTACACACTTCATAGCTTTTCAAATCTTGCACTGTAGTTTTCTCTGCCATTGTAGAGGGATGGAAAACATTTTTCCTCCACGGTCAGAAAGTCATATATGTGCCACAGGCCTAATGATAGAGCTGGAGAATAAACTGTGGCTGACAATTCATAACGACCCCAGAATCAGTTGTTTTGCTTGGTGTCAAAAAGTTTTCAGGTTAGTTTTAAAAATAGACAGAATATACACACTTGTCTCCAAATCATTAGATGTATTCACGATTTTATAAGGACTCCTTACTGTGAAGATATTACAGAAGTTACAGTTGGTCAGGGGGTTATTTTTTTTCCTTCAGAAAATGGTAGTAGATAAACAACTTCATGTAAAAATCTGGCAAAATATATTTTCTTTTTCTTTTTAATTTACTAGTGATCCTGCTATAATACAACTGTTTATTTCTTTGCTCTTGTCTTGATTTCAGATATGTTTAGATAACTTAGCTTCTGATGAAGGCTCTGAAAACTGAAAAATTGTGTAAGGAAATCAATACATTTAATGGAAAATTTCTGCTAACTCCTTCTACGTACGTGGGCGTGGTACTTAAAGCTCTAGTTAGCTAATTTTTTTTTTCTTTTAATTAGAACACCTGTATTTTCTCCTTTTCCAAGAAGACAAGTAGTCTTTTCCATAATCATTGTCTGAAAATAAGGACAAATACTTTGCAGTTACATCATCAAGCCATTAATGTAAAGCAGATACATTTGCTTACTTTGATAGGGTTTGACTGCAACTTTGTATCACATATTCATTCCATCTACCTCCAGAACAGAGAACATAAACAAAACAGTCCTGTGAACACTTATGTTTTGGCATTCACTTACTTAATATAAAGAGCTGGAAATCTGTTAGGGCAATACACTGATCTTATGAAGAAATAATCTGCCAAACTTCAGTAGAGTAGAGGAAATACAAGGAAAATTTAAACTGTCAAAAGTTATTTACTCATCTAAAAGTGTTTGAAAATTGTGAATGGAAAGGATCAATAGTAATATGCAGGAAAACAAAACCAGCTACTGTCTATTTCAGTAACACCTATCCAGTGGTAAATTTTCTTAAGTGAAATGAAATGGCATGAGTCCAAACAAGCTGTGAAAGGATTAAAGTGCTTCTAAATATGGGAGTGGCAGTACTATTCACACAGACTGCTTTTTCTTGAACTGATTGGAGTTTAATTTCTCGGCTCACATTCAGGGCCTGATTCCAAACATCCCAGTGGAAAATCTTTATTATCTTTGACTCACAGAACATGTTAAAGCAGAGAATGATTGAAAAATACTGTTTCATTTTGAGACTTGGTCCATGCATTCACTCTGTATGGCTGATACCTCTTGCTTGAACTAAGTTCTCATGAATATTGTTGCAAATCCACCCTTGTTCAAGATGTCTATACATTATACCCCTCATGGACATTTGAGATCAGGAAATGCCCTGGGTTGTTTTATATATTTGGTGCTGGCCAGATCGCGTTCTTGTCTCACAGATGATAGGGACATACCTTTCCCTACCCTTCATGTAAGTTGTATTAATGCAGGGTTTCATTCTGGCATCTTTCTCCTTGTGCTGCAAAACTTATAAGGAATAAAGCATCTGTGCTGAATGGTTATCTATGGAACTGGGTAAATAATTAATTTCTGACTGATACAGAACTAGGGAAAAACTCAAGAAGTAAGTGGAAACAAAAATGAGGTTTTCTCTTTTTTTTAAGTGAAATTTTTATTTGTTGGCTACCCTCATGAACAATTTCCTTGAATGTTAAATATTTTAACATGTATTAATTTTCCTTAGACCTTTTGGATTCACAGTGACATATATCCCAATTTAAGGATGATAGAACAAAACGTGTTGGGCTTCTCAAAAACAGCTCCTCAATAACAGTACCCAACAAACATGTTGGGCTCCTCAAAAACAGTACCTCACTCTAGGTCGAGAAGATGCTGAAATATTTTTTTTCTAAACTCTGCCTCTCATTTTTGACAGAGAATCCTGAAATTTTTGGCGTCTAATTTTTTTTTTCTGTTTCTTTCATCATAAATGTTGTGATTTTTTTCTTGTTCTTTTGTCATGAAGGCCATGTTGAACTGGATCAAAGGAAAGAATGATCACAGGCTTGTGATAAGTTTACAAATCATATTTTCTCCCTACCTTCCTGCAAATGGCTGAAAACCACAATTAAATGTAAAGCGTTTGTGAAGTAAAAGTTTATTTTATTTGCTGATGAGGCAAAAAGTTCACCACTAAGGCAGGACGATCATGATGTCAACAGCAGTTCTTGACAAAGTTGCAGAACAGCATTGCTATTTTTGGGTTCCCATTCAGGAGTATGAATGATAGATTGCATTCCATATTGCTCTACATTTTTATAAATTAGAAAATTATATATTAAAAGAATGAGGTCTTTAAATTTAGATGAAAGGGAAAGATGCAGTCTGTTTGAGAATCTAGATTCAGATAGTCACTCAAGATCTGAATTTTTATGGGCTGTTGCTTCCAGTGACTGTTTTAGTGGCTGACCCATGTTCACCTCATTTTTGCACCAGTCGTCTCTGTGCAGATTGATGCAGCTGTTCATTATTGCCTTGACTACATTAATTATCTCTGATTATGTTAGAACTTTAAAATATGTATTCAGTCAGTACTGTTTAACAGAAATAGTTAGAATTTTTACTGTTCGAAAACAATCTTTGCAGCCTCTTGGCAGATACTAATTTTTAAAAGATAAGACTCACATGAAGAAAAATTGTAATTTTTTTTTAATCTGAAGAACATTTTTTACCATCAATTAAGTATAATGATGGAAAATACGTTTAAAACACAATTTAGTCTTGCAAACCTCCTTATAAATGCCAAACAGATGATAGAAAGGTGACATTTCAGATGCTTAGGAGCCTGACTACAGAAACTCTTCTCCCAGAACTCTGTTTTTTTGTACTGCAGATATGACAGGTATCTCTCACCACACTCAAAGAGCTGTCACATGATTGTAGGTCAAAGATATGTCTCCACGAAGAAGACTATGAGTTTAACAGTTTCTTTGTAGAAATTCTTATGTGAGTTCATACAAGTTATGAAGAATGGGATAGTTCATGAGGTGTCCAGTGCTCTCAGGTGGTGAAAGGAGCTTCTGCCTGTCTTGTCTTCATCTTGCACTGTGTAAAAAACTGGTGTCAGGGCAGATTACTCAAATCTGAAGATCTTCACAAAGACAGACCTCATGGCATCAATGACTTTCTGTTTGAGACCATAAACCTGTACTTGGCAAGTGTGTTTCACTCTTTCCATTAGACAGTATGAAAAAACTGTCTTTATCTGGCAGTTTCTGCATGCAGGGGACTTTCCTCCCACTTTCTGTTGGTCTTTCTGTTCGTCTTTCTGATGCAAATATTCTCATTGTTCGACAACGGGGTCAGAATATCCTTGCTGAATTTGCTAGACTGCAGTCTTTGAGCAAGCAAGAAGCCAACTATCAGGTGAGCTTTTAAATGAAAATCTTTCTGCAATTTTGAGCCCTTCTCTTCAAAAATTACTCAATCTATCCCCCTGCTAGGTCTGAGCCTAGACTTCATACTGTTAGATTTCGTATCCCTCTCACCATTGAGTAGTAATGTTGAGCAGTGGCATTACACATTTGCATTTGCAGACCTCAAAGATCTTCTTGGACGTAGAGAAAGAGAATCAGAGAAGCAGCCAAAGACCAGGTCTTGCGTGTCTTGAGCATCAGGGCTTTCCAACTGAAGAGAACTTTGATCTCTTCATGTGCTGCTGCAATGTCCACAAGGAGTTGATATCTTTATCAGGAATTGCAGTTTTCTTCGAGGTATTCCATCTTTTCCTGTTCCCTGTGAGTGGAGAAGAATGTCTCTACTCATCAGGCTGATGGATTACTGTACTATTCTCTTCATTGCCTCCAAAAGTTCAAATAGGACAAAACTGCTGTTTTCAGCACTGCTGTGCATAGGTTACCTTATTGCAGAGTGGAATTATTTTCTCCCTTACCTTCAGAGGAACAGTGCCTGAAGAAAAAATGCTGTAAAATGTACTGTAAAATTCAGATCTTCTGTTTGCCAAAACAAAAGTCTGGTTCTGCATGGTTGCCCACAGGCAGACTCACACTCAGCAAGATCGATACATCTGCACGTCTTTACCACCAATGTGTGGAGCACAAATTCCTCCACTTCTGAATCCCAAAGGCAAAACAGGAAGATGAATTAATTCTTGTCATAACCCATCCTGGATGACACAAACACCATTCCCACTGGCTTGGTGGAGGTGACCACTATGCTCATGAGAGCAGCAGTTTGCCTCTTGTGCAAGAGCAGAGTGCTCTTGGGATGTATTATTTACAAAGTACTTTTTGCCATGTACTTTATTGACTGCATTAACCAGAAAAATTTTATGCAGTTTTCCAGTTACTAGAGGCTGGACTATGAAGCTTTGAAAATTAAGATCACAACTGCAAAGGGTCACTGACTGAAGAGAATATAAACTTCATGACAAAGAACTTGAATTCTGCATGCTCAAATATTCACAGCACCTACAAGTTTTCCTGCTACTTGGTAGCAAATACAGCTGAAATACAGCTTCATTTGCCAGTGAGTCAGGCTTATAAAAATGGTAATTGTGAAGTGCAGTTGCTAACTGTATCAAGAGAGAAGGGATTTTATATGTAATGGAGATTCTTTTTAATGATAAATTATCTAGCTCCTGGCTATCATGTATGAGCTCTATTAACTGCCAATAAATTGTTCATTGTTAAATCTAGTTCACTCTTCTTAATTAGGCCAAGAGGGTTTTTTCTCTTTAAATCTTTTTCTTGCCTAAATTTGGAAATATATTTGAAATCCTAGTGATCCTAACAGCTGCACCAGACCTACTGTAGAGTCACTCAAGGACCGATGTTACACCACAGAAGTCTGGAAAGATCTAAAAACCTATGCATTATACAAATCAGGGTTTAAAACACACAGTAATAGATGTGCCTGGTTAGAGATCCAGCTAAATTCTGAGAACGCTCCTCTTACAACTTAAAAAACCCAACAGAACACCCTCACCTTGTAGGGTCTAGAAAAGATGCCTGTGGTTGCCTGATTGTTTGAAAAGGATTCAAAGGTATGCTGTACAAAAAGAAAGAAGAAAAAAGGTGGGAAAATATTAAGCATATGAGCTAACTGCTGCTTAGGGAGCTCCTGGTGACCACTGTACCGGAGCAAAATCTCAAGTATTTCAGAGAAAGAGAGAGAAATTATTGGAAAGGCTGATGTTATCTCTCTGTAAACTTCTTCATGGATCGTTCCCAGAGATGAAATAGATTCCACCTAAAGTAAAATGCCAATGCGAAATTTTCATTAACTTTCAATTGTCAATTCATCACTACAGAGAGTGACAACCTAAGTACTAGCTTAGTCCAATATGTCTACATGGTGTTTCATCAGCACAATGGTATTAATTGCCATTCTAAACAAGGATCAAAATAAGACATTTTCTATAAAAGATAATTCAGATTTGGAGGTGTTTGACCTCCATTGCTGGAGATGTGTTTTTCATTTCTACCTTCAGTCATACATGTGAAATAACAGGATTACTGAACTGGACTTTTATAAAATACATTATCACCCACTTTGAATTGCTAACTGACTCTCTGGCTACCGTTTAAGGTTTGAATTTAATCCGTCAGCACTTTTCGTACTCCTGCAAGATGTGAATTTTTCCTTAGGGCAGATAGAATGCTGGACTTGAGTAGCAGGAGTTGTGACTGCAGGGAATCCCAGTTGTCAGAGCTGGAAGTTAAATCAAACTCATATGACTTTTCCTATAGGATTCAGTGAGCAAATATTCCTGACAGAGGCTGAAGGCAAGAAGAGACCAGACGTGCTAGAGTTAAAATGTGTTTGTGTACACTGAAATACATCCTTCCTCTATCTGCTGAACAATTAGGAGCAGTTTAGACAATTGTATTCCTGCCTCACACCCCTCCTGTTTAGCCTACTTTAGCACATTTCTGGGTGTTTCAAGGCATTGAACATGTATGGTCCAGAGTGAGAGATAGCAGTGGGAAAAGGCAAAAAAAAGGCTGTAGATATGAAATATTATTTAAAAGATCAGCTCTGTGGTAACAAATGTCTGTAGCAGAACAAATGTTTATTTTGATCTGAAAAGGTTTTGAAAATTTCCAACAGCTACATCAAAGCACTCAATTTGAACTATTTGTTTTGATATAAGTATTTTATGTCAATTTCTACAAACCTACCTCTTTCAATAAAAAATATATTTTTGCAAAAGAAAGAATAATTTTTGCTCCTCAGTTTTAGGGGACAATAAGGTGGGATGTATGATTTCAGGTAGATCAAAATAAGTATTTTCTCCAACAAGCTTCTTGCTATAAAGTTTTATTTGCAGTGAAATATCTAAGTGTAGTTTTGTCTGATCTGGTAGACATTTATAGAAAAGAATTCTTCAGATATTGTGCAATTATTTAAAACTATTTATATTTATCATACAGGTACAAGACATTCAGTGTCTTTGAGCAGTAGAGTTATGCATACTTCTTTTCACCTTCCTTGCTCTCTCCAGAGCTCTTTCACACTTCCTCCCAAAAAACCACATTCAAAACCTTGTTTTAAGTGGTCAGTTTAAATCAGATAGCAGCAGAAGTTGTCTTTTTCCTCTGTTCCCTGCAAAAGCCTGGTGCCCTCCAGCTCTTATTACTTCCCAGCACAGTGTTGTCTCAGTGGATTACAGCATTACAGCAGACTCAATAATCAATAACTGGCCTTCTCACTTCAGAAATATTCTATCGAATATTCTGTGGATCTATTCTATGGAATACTAGGGATATTGGAAAAGTGCCTACAAATCAGAGAGGAACTGGCTTGGGAGACAAATGCAGATTGATTCACTTACCTCCACTTTCTCTTACCATCTGCATGGTATTTATGTTCCTAGTTTCTTAGTATGCACAATGTATTTCAATTTAATAATCAAAATAGAACACTGGATGGTCAGTGATTGTTTAATTGACATTTAAGTTCGGAACTAAATATCAGCACGTATGTCCAGTGACTCAACAGGGAAAATCTATCTGTGAATCAGGTTATATGCATCCTAAATTTAATCAATGGATTTATTGTTTCTCCCACTGCCCTCCAAGGTTTTGATAAGGTTTAATGACTTGCATGCTGCCAACTAACACTATAATAAAGATAATTTTATATTTTTCTTCAGGCCTTTTATGGCAAAAAATGCTGGCTATAAAGCATGGACTTGAACATTTTAATTTTGAGTTGCCATTGCTCTTCCTCTTTCAGGCAGTTCATACAGCTGAACGTGGGGTTAAGGGGAAATTTCTGTGGGTCCAATGGAAGCTTTTGCTAACTCAGGTTAAAAAAAAAAAATTGGTTTAGTATGTTTTTGGACTCCGATCTTTTAGTGTGGTAAACAACTTCAAGTCCTGTCTAATTCAATAAATCCTTAGGACATGTAGTTTTTCTCAGAATCTTTCAGATTAGTTCCTTGAATTGTAACATAATTGTGTTTATTTTGTTTCTATTTCCTTCCTTCCTATAGCAATGGATTGATCTTCTAAAATATTTGTTATAATGCTCATAAACAATTAAAGTTCTGGTTTTCAACAATATGGTTATGAGAGAAGTCTAAATTTTTAGATTTTCTTGTCATAAAATATGCTGTCAACCTTTCATCTTTTAATTTAAATATATCTAAGTATTAGATATATCTAATTAAATGTATCTAAGGATTAATCTCGAGACCTCCATGAATAATTAGTGCACAATATTAACTGACAAAGAAATCAGACCGAAGCTATGCCTTACTGTAATTAAACACTGCTGCATTAAATAGGTTCTGACCATTTCCCTCCCCCACACAAAGCATTTTTAACAAGAAACAGCCTGAGGAGCAGTCCAGGCGCTGTTCCTTCTTGCTCTTCAGTCTGGAGAAGGGGACTACCTGTGAAATTCAACATCTTTAGCCCAAGAAATAATCTGCCATTCCATTCTGCCATTTCCCTGTTTGTGACTAGCATCTTTCTCGGAGCAAGACACTCCCAGCTCACTGAAATGGGAAAAAGAATGGAAAAAAGATCATTGAGCCTAGAAATGTATTTATATCTAGTAGCGTCTGCAAATTTGTTTGTGAAAGCTGAGAGGAATCTGAGATAGTAGTGTTTGGCTTTTGACTTCCCAGCAGAGTCTGCAAGCCCACATCTCACTGTTTGAACTGGAGCATTCCTCAGGAAACTCTACTGACATTTCTTGTCAAATTGCAGTGACAGGATTCAGTGTATCTGAGGCTCTGGATTCACCCAGTGAATGTCAGTGCTTGAACAGACATTCAGAGAGAACAGACAGACAGAGAGATGAAGAAGCCTATGAAGCCTATGAGTATTTATTTGGGAATCTTACAAGTCTACTTCATCATCTCTGCCAGTCGGGTAAAACATGGTATTGAAACACAGACCTACAGAACAAAAACTGCTCTCATCCAAAAAGCATGACTGTCATTTGGCCAAATCTGTGTCTGGAATTAAGGTGCTGGAGACATGCAGTTGGTCCTCTGTGAAGTCAAATTTTTGGAAAGGCATGCTTAGAAATAGAGAAGAATGAAAAGTTTTGTTCTAGCTCTTATGAAAAAAAAACCAAGGCACATAGTCATGGTGGGGGGGTGAGGGGAAAAAAAAGCAATGTAAGAGTTATTTTTTCACACTAACTCTGCCTAGCCCTGTATAATGTGTTGTCCATAAAATAATCTCAGCAAGTGTGGAAACTATTGGCAGATCTGCACTATAGAGCTGCAAATCTAGGAGAGTAGATTAACTGTTAACTCTGGTCAATGTGGAGGAGAAGGGAAAAAAAGGAAATACAGTGGAAAATAAAAATATGGCTAGGCTAGCCTATAGAATCCCTGGGAGCATCACTTCCCCTCCCCCAACACTCACCCTTTTCTCCTGAATGAACTGTGAAAAGACCTGGAGCTATTGTAGAGCTACAAAGAAATAAGGAACTGGTACCAGATGGGACCTCTTGTCTTCATCTCTCCCCAGCCCAAACAATCTGCTGCAAAATTTAGAAGAGAAGGGTGGAGAATCTAATAGTGTCTCAGAGTCAGAAAAATGGCTCTGGCTCGAGCGCTGCCAGCCTGTTCTGGAGGAGGATTATTATTATTCTGTGTGCCAAAGGATATGGCTATTTTTCTCTCTCACTCACTCTTTGCAACAAACATTTGGCTACTATTAGCCAGCTGGCAAATGAAACATCATGTATCACTTTAGTAGGGAGAGTGCCATCCATGTTTTGCCAGTCGTGCAGTGGTCTGACTGCCAGTGCACAGCTCAGCATGTGCCTCGCATCTCTTCCTTTATCTGGAAGCATAGATGATAGTGGCAGGGAAACTTGTGAGGCAGAGAGAAAGTTGCAAGACGTCATACAGGAGAATCAGGCCAAAATCGATCTAGTAAAAGATGGTGGACTGGCTGTATGCTCCTAAAAAATCATGCCACACTGCTTACTTTTCCAAACTTCCTTCTCTACAGTTACAGAGAATAAAAAGCAGAAATTGTATATGGAGAGGATGATGGTTATAGCTGATGTGGAAATAGACCTTTGAGAGTTGGTATAAACAAGTGTAGATGGAAGCATTCTTTGATCTCAGTAACACCCATGCTGTTTCAGCCTGCAATGCTGCTTAGGTGTAACAGGGAGAAGGATCTGGTGTCATGCTAATGTTATCCTCCTCCTTTTCTCCAGCTTGATGTTCTTACTGACTCTCTGCATTTCTGTTTTCAATTTCTGATTTTTTATTTTCTCCTTTTCACTGTCATGTCAAAGATTGATGAATTAATATTTTTCCGTCACATTAAACATTTTCTTCTTAGTTACCAAATAATGTAATAATATCATACAATAGGAGACATAAGGAAATAGTCAAGTTCTGAATGTTAACTCTGCTATGACATAATTATGAGGATTGAAATACTCAGATCCAGAATGGTTCAATAAACTCTAGAAACCACTATAATGATATTTGCCAGAGTTAGTTTGTTTTTGTTAGTTTCAAATTTGACAGATAAATCATGTTATTTATTATTTCTCTGACACTAGTGGGGGAAATGGTCTACTTTCCTTGATTTTCAGCATAGAGACTGCAGAAATAATAAAAATCACCAAAAGGATATTACATGGCCTGCTAATGGTGGTATTATACTATTCCAGGTGCAGTGGGAGCTTTTGGGATAGATTCTATCTTATCGTGGAGAAATTCTGTCTTTACTTTTAGATTCTGTCTTTACTTTTGAGGAAAGTGTCTTGTTTCGCTTCTATTAATCCAGGAGGAAGCCAGAGTGTGAGCTGCTTGCCAAGAATCACAGTGATTCTTTTCCAAGCTAGGAAAATCTCCAGGTCCCCAGAATCTTGACTAATTGCAATTGTGAAAATGGATAGCTATTTTTGTTTTTCTTCTCAGAAAAGGATTAATCAAAAAACTGCTGACCATTTGCAGAGGAGATTTATCTCTTAAAAGCAAATAGTAATCAATCTTCTTGACAAATTAGGTGGGTTATTGAAAACATCAGTTGGTATAATTTATTGTACTAATATTTGGATCAGAACCCGTACAGTGCTTGGTCCCCTTCATTTTCACTGGCTTCTGGGGCTGGGTGAAAATAAAGGGGTGCATTTCTGCTGAATTTAATAAGCTTTGGATCATGATGCAAAAAGCCTCAGAAATAACAGACAGTGGAAGTCCAATAAAATAAAAGAATTCACTTAGCTGGGTGCCCATTTAACCTGATATATTTATACTGAACAATTTGACAGCAGTGAAGTATGTGCAGCTGAGCCATACACTGTCATTTCTCACTGAGAATTCTCAGGGACTTTGTGAGATGGCGTTAATAAGTGCATTTCAGTTTCAAAGGCATCACCTCCATTATTCTTTTGGATTCCAGCAGATACAGCAAATAGATTCTTGTTTGTGGTGTAAAGGGCTTGATCCAATAAATTGTTAATGGAAAGGTATCTTATTTGCAGAAAGACCCCTTGTGACTTCTCAAAGTCCAGTAACCACATTTCAAGAAAGAATATAAAGTTTTGAACTCAGTGAATAGCTTCCAAGGGACTCATCTCCATTTTTCACATTCAAGATGTGAATGTTTGTTATTTTTAAAATATGTATTTAAATATTTTCTGATGTTCTCTTGTACTAAATTTCATATCAGTTAACAAAGGAAAATTGGTCCAAAGCCTTCACTCTGTATTTTATTTTCCAGTAGTATTTAAAGTTCCGAGCAGGCAAGAGATTTTTTTCTAGCTGAAAAAATCATGGTCAAAACATTTAACATTTGCAAAAAGTGATCTTCCCATGAGCATAATCCATTAGCTATCAACTGTGACAGCAGGAGCCAAAAATTATCAAGCCATCTATCACTCAGAATTGTTTCCAATGACAAAGAACAACCAGTAAGATGTAACTTTCAAGGAACATTGGGTCTTTTGTTTGTTAAACAGTTTAAATTTCAGGAAAATCACATTATCCATTTTAGTGGAGAGTGTAAATGAGTATACATGATACATGAAGTCCCTTGTCTGGAATACTAGTGGTCCACTGGAGTTAGCAGCCTGGCACATCTGAGATACACCCATCACTCTCTACTTAATTTCCTTCCTTCTTATAGAGTCAATTTTTATGTAACTTTATTAAAAATGCTTTGTTTTCTAAGTTAAACTTCTAAGTTAAACTTCTAAGTTAAAAATGCTTCCTGAGTTTAGAGCACAGAAGCAGCCACTTTGGCAGTAAGTGGATATTGAGTTTGGGCTGATTTGAATGTTGCAGTACCTATGCTTCAAATCAGCTCTGTGACAAACTGAATCTTCCCTGTTGAGATACACTAGAACCATTTCATTAGAGCTTAACCTTGTCAGGAAAAAGAGTGGGGGAAATATCCAGTCTCTGAGGTTAGACTTGCAGACAGTAGGAATCATCCTGTAGAAAAAAAGCCTGAGGGTTCCCATCCCCCAAACTCTTACATTATTTCATACCTTTTGAAATGAGTAGCTGGATTAATACAATATTTGCCTTGTTTGAAATTTTTATGCTTTCACAAAACATTTGTCATTATTCTTTCTATAAAGTAATGGCACTATAGTAGTCATTGTTAAAAAACAATTTTAAATGTAATTAAATAATGAACTAAAATAGATCAGCCCAAAAATCACATTTTCTTTTAGTTTTGAATGAACATCTAATTTTCAAAATAATTTTTTAAAAAACTTAGATACCTAAATAAACCCCCAAACCCAACAAAACCCAGAAAAACCAACCAACCAGAAAAACCCAAGAGAATCGCGCCTTCCCCTCCCCGTCCCCCAGTCCTGTATGCCTTCCTTTCACTGCTGCTTCTGTGTGGGGCATTGAAGACACTCAAAGCCACAGCAGGTGGTAAGGGTTCAGGAAGGTGCAGAAGAGTTCTGTTAAAGTTGCAGTTGAAGAACCTTACCTCTCTTCACAGCCTGAGTGGAGAGGAAATGTCTTTTGGCATCCTGTATTAGAGGAGGGATATGAAGATTGTGGAAGAATGTCCTGAGCATGTTAGAGAAACAGGGAGGCAAAGCAGTGACATGAAAGGGAATGGATTTGTTTCCTAAAAAGAGAGAAATGTTTCTCTCTTTATCACTTTTTCTTTCTGTAGAAGAAGCTCCCAAATTCCACACCAGATTCAACCAAGGGCTCAGTAGTCGCAAAAAACTAAAATGACATTACACATCTTATAATTTTGGGAGCTGAGCTCAAGATATTTGTTCTCTTAGGCAAGGAATTGCTCACCTTTGCCTCAAGTTGGGCACCTGAAAACTGGAGCCCTCCAGCTGATTAGTAAGTGTAGAAAATTCATCTCTGCTTCATAAGTATGCTTGCAGACAGCAAACATCAGGTAGAGGTACAGAACCAAAGAGCACGTTTTCAGATTTTCACCTAAGCAGGGTATATTTCACTCAATCTGAAAGTGTTTTAATTGCCCTGTCAGTGACTTAGTTGAATACCAGAATGTATCTGGATGGCAACATAAAAGAGAATAACAATGAGGTAGGGACTCGACATAACACACCAAGATTGCATTTCTCATTAATGTTACACAGAGAGACAAATTTGTCTTGCTGGAAAAAAAAGTGGTGGGTACTAGAGAAAATATTTCTATATTTGAATATTTCTGGTGAAATGAATGATTGACAATTATGAGAGAAGTAAAAATAGATATTGCCTTATATTTCAGATTTTTGCTTGGGTTACACAGCTCAGAGTTCAAATAGATGGTATTTGAGAACCAAACCTGTGTTTGGTTTTGACCCTTGGAAAGTGAAGAAGAAGATTCCAATGACATACAAACAATGTAATCTAGTAGTATGAATCCTGGAATTCATAGGGTGAAGGCCTAAATCTTTGTCTACTTTTATTAATGCTATGAAAAGTCTCTGATAGCCTAAATACTAAAGATCTTCAACAACTATTTCATTGTTATTCTAATATATTTACAAAAATATGTTAAAAACCCAATAAAAAAATAAAAACATGTCTATATATAAAAAAGCCCATCCAATATTTTAATGCTAGTCCCACAGTGTCAATGATATGTCATATCAGATTCTGATATAAAAATACTGAGTATTTGGTGCACTGAGATATCTTCTCTTTGCAAACAGAAACAGTTAAACAAAGTTTGACTTTGTTAATTTTAGCTCCATCGGAAACACAAAGAGGAAAGCCAAACCAAAACATCAAACAAAACCACCCCAAAACAATGTTCCTCAGGTTGAAATGGGACTGACTGGCAAAATACAATTGATTAACTGGTAGCAATTAAAAGCTGTGATCAGAGCAGGGGCCTAAAAATCTCAAATGAATTTTGAATCTCTTTGAACCAGCGATCTTTAGGAAATGGATTATCTGTCTGACTACCTTTACTACAGACAGATATAAGTTCAGTGAAAAGGTAAGATTTAGCTCAAAAAGCTGTCCATGTGGTTTTGCTGTTTGCCTTCATTCTTTGTACAGAGAGACATTGACTGTTTTGAACTGTGGCATTAAAAACTTTTGCTGGTGAAAGCCTTGCAGTCAAGAATTTTTGTACAGAGAGGTATATTAGCTTTGTGCAAAAATTAAAAGAAGGAAATTATCACTAGATTTCTTAGCGTGTTTAATACAAATTCAGGAAAAATGTTATCATTGTAAAGTCCACTTAACTACTAGCTCTCTGTCAACTGTCACAGTAAGTATTCACTTTCTTTTTCAGAGCTTAATTCCTCATCCAGTCCTTCAATCCTAAAGTGGGAAAATTGAGCTCTTTTGTAAGTTGCAACCAGATCCCAAGATTCACTGAAAATCCCCTTCCTCCACTATTTTGGAGAATCCAATTTGGTCTCTGGTAGCTGAACTGTATCTCCTATATTTTATGATTGGCTTGTTTGAAGATACGTACCTACGTAGCTATGGTGCTGAAGAGGCTTTCTGCTTTGGGACTGTTTAAATTTTTGTGGACTGAGACATGATCTGTGAGGACTTGAAAGACCCAGCGCAGTCTGAGTGCCCACCCCATTGTCTGGACAAGTGCTGTGGACATGGTAGTGTACATCTTGTATTTGACACAAACTCCTTTCATGGACATTAAAGCAAGGAGAATTAATTTCAACGTCCTCTGCTGCACTGAAGAAGTTAATTTCATTAATTGAAATATTACAGCTGTGGATCTGAAGAGAGACCAGCCATCAAACAAGAGGAATGCATTTAAAAAGGCCAGAGATGATTTAAGACAAAAAGCAGCTGTTTGTCATACAGATCAGCTTTATCTTACTGTAGGTGAATGATGTCATAATTTGTTTTTAAAAATGTGAGTGAACCTTTTCCACATGATGAAGCAGTCTAATGTTATGCACATTTTTTAGGGTGGACCTTGTGAATTCTTAGCTGAGAAACAAAGTTTTATTCATCTCTCACAAATACCAATTATTACATACATTACAGTCATAATATTTGTTACTTTAAGCATCAGCTTGATGATAGTTTACACTTCTGTGGTTTAGCCTCTCAAAGATTAACTCATATGGTCAGAGTAGATGATATTTAGTTCAGAAAGTGTGATTGTGGTCCAAATTATCAGGCAGAAGGTGTCTTAGTTGTTTAATCAAGATAGATATACGCTTCATCTTTACTTTTTGTGCAAAAGCTAGGTTTCTTAATCTCCATGCTCCTTCATTTCCGTGTATTGGTAAAAGAAGAATAAATGGAATGTTGTCACTTAGTGTGTTAGTCAGAGTGATCAAAATCAGAGGATGTATTAGAAAATCATCCTTCCAAATATTGCTGCTTTGAATAAAATGCTATTAAAAAAATTGGTAGGACTTTTGACAAGTATACCAGCAGTTATATAAAAATTTACAATAGTTTATGAAAACCAATTGTAAGGTTTACATGATGGAGCTGGATACACTGTGAACTGAATGGGTATGTATGATGGAATGGAAACATGATGGTACTCTTAAGCCATCTCTCATCACAAGTTCATGTGGCTTGGCAAAAGTGTGAGATCTCACATCGCATCTAGTCAGTGCTGACGAGTGTAGGTAACTTTCTGAGGGCTGGATCTATCTGGTTAGAATGGAGGGATGAGACGCCTAATAAATACTTTTCATAGTCATACCCCCCAGCACCAGTTCTCATGTTCTGTTATTTCTTAAAATTATTTCTATCTTTCATTATTTGCAGTGAGAAAAATACAGGTATAAAGGATTATGTTAGATTTTTCAGTGAGGGAGAGTGTGTATTTTAAGCCAATAGATTCAAAAGACAAGTGTGTTTTACTGATTTTTGAATTCTTATTTCCTATGAATACAATATATGTTGACCATATGTGCTTTTGGTTTTACCTGCATATCTTCTCATCCATATATCATCACTTTCAACACAGGATATAGCATGACTGGCAGACAATCTGGAACCAATCTGTTTATCTTTAAAACATTGCTGAAAAGTTTTAGAAGTTGCAAGGTCCTGAACTGGAAAGAAAACCTTGGAAGTAACAACAAAGAATTGGAAAGACAGACAGTAACTTCAGAGTCTTCTATCAAGATCTTGTTGAGCAAAAATCATATATGCTATCTCTCAGAAAACCATTTCAGTGGAATAGTCCTCCTTATTTAGTAATGCAACCAGGAATCAACCACGTAGTTTTTAATTAGCATTGTAATTTTCAGGAAGTGAAAGATGGTTGCTTTATAGACTTCGTATGCAGCTCAGAAGGGGCTCCAAACACAGCTGCATTTGTTTATATTATACTGCTATTTTTTTAAGAGAGTACAACTAAGATACAGTATGTACTTGAAGACCTTGTCCTGCATAGCTAGAAAAATTTTATCAAAAGCCATGAATTCAATGTATTGAAATTTTGTTCTCTGATGCTTTTTTCAGCATTAGAAATCACAGGCTGTAGATGGTTTCCAAATAATCACTCTAGGAGAAATCTCCCACATGTATATTAATAAGAATAATATAAACATTCCAAAATAGATAAAAGCTCATTGAGGGACAAATATAGAGCAAATCCTCTGTGGTTTTTTGTTTTGCATTACAGTCATATCTGACATTCAACTCCAATATTTTGAATTCTTTTGTCTCTGATACTCAAGGATCACACAAATGCTTTACTAATATCAGTGGACAAAATCTCAAAATATTTCTGAAACTAGGACTTATATGTGCCTGTCATTTCTTATTGCAATTCATAACTTTCTTATATTCATATTATCCTCCTATCCTATCCAGAACTGAAGAATTCTGCCCGGAAATGTATGTGGTTTTCATCTTTTACATATTTAATTGTTGACCAGGAGGCAAAATCTTGCTGCCTTTCATCAACCACAGCAAGATTAAGGAGTAGCATCAGCAGCAGCATTCCTATCAGTATCGTCATTGCATTATCCAAAGAGGACATGGAATCATAGAACATCTCAAGTTGGAAGGAACCCATAATGATCACTGAGTCAATGCCAGATTATATTTACATTACTAGGATATTATGCTCTGATTTTGGCAGCTGTGGAGTGCTTATTGATTTCCAGAGGAAAGCCAATATAGCTGAGGGCTGAATTAGGTGATAGGGACCCAAATTGATGAAATGCTGCTTTCCAGCTCATAGATACTACACTTTTTTAGATGCTGAACACAAAAAAAATTTAGAAGTACTGCCTTTAGTACCTACTTTGAAGACTTTACAAATAATATCTATAGAAATTTTGTTTTCTCTTATTTACAAATATTTATTCCTTTCCTACTACAATTTACAAAGGTTGATAAGCTTATTAAAAAATACATTGCCAAAGAGTAAAAACAAAGAAAGGTGTTGTGAGATGTGCATTGCCCTGTTTTTTCATTGAGGCATGTTGATCATTTTATTGATGAAGAGAATAAGTAAAGGTTTCAGATTTGGTTCATGTTTCCTAATCATTATTCAGAGTATATTAAAGGACTTGCATAGTCTACCTTGGTGGCAACTGAAAATGGACTCAGGGAAGGTTTCCAGGATGACTGCCATGAATATTTAAAGTTCTCTGAGTTCACAGTAAGTTTAGCACTCAAGGTCCAATATCCAAGGTCTTGCTGTGGCTAACAAAGTGCAGGTATCATTTCTGTCTAGATCTCCTGGCTGTCTCTTTGGTATTCGCCCTAAACCTGTGGCTCAGTCCTGTGAAGTGCTGACTATTTTCTTCTCCCCTAGAAGTTGAAAGAAAATTGTTTGAAGTGCCCATCAGCTCTGAGGATTAAGCCCACAAAAATTGCTATTGTTTGGAGACTGAATTGTTGAAAGTCCTGCTTTTGTACCATTAGTTCATTACTATATAAATTCACATTTACCCACAATTCCTGCTGAAACATTTTTTGAACAACAAGTCTCCACATTTTATTTGTTCAGTCTGGTACTAGTTTAGAGATACTTTGTTTTTGTTTAGGTTTTGGTCATTACCATGGGGCATGGCCTTACTTTCACTGGATAGGAAAGTGAAGATGATGCAAGGACACCATGTATTAAAAATCAATTGAATCAGTTAAGACTCTGCTTCTTAAGAATCTATCCCTAAACAAGTGCACTGAAATTTTTAAAATCTATATATTTTTTTATTTTACATTGAGATTCCTAATATTTAATTTTCTTTCACTGTTATTAGTATAGGTTGTAGGTTATTTCCTGACCACTACCAATAGTGATTACTGCATCTCCTGCTTTAGCAGGGAACCTAAATACAAGCCTTTCTCTGAGTGCAGGGTAATTCCTATTTTTAAAAGGTGAAATCCCTTCCTGAATGCAGGCCCAAAACTATCTGGACAGTGGGAATATTTTTTCATTTATTTATCCAGTCTCCCTTGAAGGACAAGGAGGATAATGTTATTTATTAAAAAAAAATTAATAGCATAAGAAGCCAAAATTTTTTTTTTCTTCTAAAATTAAACTTACAAAAACTTTCATGGAAGGGTGTAATACCTACAGTGTTTGCCCAAAAGAAATTTCAAATTACTTAGGTAAACATGGAAGGTAGACTGGGTTAAGACATATCCAGGTTCGGTTAAATATTGAGGTGTTTTAAAAGAATATTTATGGCGTTAAATATATTTATGCATACACACACATGCATATTGGTACCTGAAGATTATATATTCATATATAATACTACCTCAGAGCTATAGCAGCTCTTTGGTGAAAAATTTGGCAGTGGATTAATCCAATTTAAAAATCTAATTGAGCAAATCAAAAGAACCACAACAATAAAAGCCAAAATCCAAAAAAATCCCAACACCCCCTCATAAACTTGATGGAATCTCAACATTATCAATTCATTCATTTGGATAATGCCAATTTAAAAATAAATTGGTATTATTTAAGCAGTTGCTTCCTTTGTAATGAGTTTATTATGGAAACATTGCCTTAAAATCCAGAGGACACATGAATACCTGGCAAAATCTTACTTGCCATATACTTTCTTGGATGATAAATTTTAAGAAAAGAAACTTGAAAAAAATTGACTGAATTATTTCCATGTAGAAAAAACTAAAGTAATTTTAAAAAGTGAAATTAATCCTTCAGGTGATCTTTACAATTTTCTTATGGACATTGAAAACAAATAAAAATATAATATGTTATTATTTATCCATCCTGTTTAAAATACCTGTACTGGCAGACAAACCTCAGTGAGTATTTCAGGAAGATGTTTTAATTTCTGAACTGTAAAACAGAATGATTAAAGAAAATTGAAGAAATACTAAATATATATTCTGACACATGCCATAGATGGGAAAACTTCTGAAGGAGTATTAAAATAAAATTCAAATAAAGATATATATAAAAGGTACATATAGTACAGAAAAATAGATAGGTATTAAGCTACCATTGGTTACAGCCAAAAAATGTCTTCCGTTTTGAAATTCCTCAGTATTTGTTGGCAGTTCTATTAAATGAAGGTGCTACTGACAACAGTTTTAACTTAAAATGAGTAAATTAAAATGTAGAGAAAACAATGCCATTGCCACTTCAGACGGCTGTGTATATGAATGCAACTGGAGAGACAAGTGAGAAAGCAGATATTACATTTTTGGTGTTTAGAAGCAGAGAGCTGCTAATAGTTTTTAATTATGAGTTGTTGTTTCTTCTATCCTAGTACGATTTTTATTTCATGTCTAGGCTCCCTGTTTCCACCTAAGCTTCCTCTGGGACCACAGACTGCTGAGTCCACATCTAGAGACATAAATGCAATAATTTAAATAAAGTTAATTTGAAAAAAAAAAAATCATCTTGGTTGGAGCGTGCCATAGCAGATAAAAAGCCACAGTGCAGCTGCCTGGTTGAAAACCCTCTAGCTGAGCACTGATAAAATTTATCACAGGGACACACATGGAAATGAGCAGCTTTGCAAGCAGCCTGCGGTGTAACGTGTAACAGCTAAATATATAAAGGGATGATAGAGCCTGACAATGAAATCGTGGCAAAAAGGGCTAAAAACATGTTAGGAAAGGTTTCTCATGTGTCTTGGGTTTATTTTCTGAGATATTTTGTACACAGAACCAGAGCAGAGAGTGGGGTGCCACGTACTTGAACCCACCTAAAGAGCTTGCCTTCCCACTGTTCTTGAAACACACCTTGAGCTGGAGTGGAAATGGAAGAGCGAGGCTGGTACTAGCACTCAAAACAATGTGATGCTGTCACTTAACTTTTCAGCTTTTTCTTCCTGCTATAGTTATTTATTTTTAAAATGGTTTTGGAAGTTAAAAAGGAGGGAGGTATTTTAGAGTACATCTGACCCAAGTCAGAATGTCACCAAAACCCCTGACCCTGTAAGGTCATCCGGTGTTTTGATAAATTCAGAAAAGCTCTATAATAAGCAAAATGCAATGTAACTTTGTTCATTAAAGGACTATATATGTGTAAGGTTTCTCTTTCTATTTGCAGTCACTCTTTGCTACTTGTGGTTTGAGAGGGTAAAATTGACATGCAGATACCTGAGTCTATGTGGGTATCTTTCACTCAGTTGTCCAAGAGTTTGGCAGCTCAAAAAAAAAAAAAATCCCTAAAATCAAAGTGAAACATCCTTTCTTTTAAAGAAAATCTGGATTCAAGGAGCTGTTGAGAACAACGAAGAGCTGGAAGGTTAAGCAATAGCATAAGGGTTTGTGAGAATTCAGACATGGAATAGGGGTAATTGGTGACTAACACAGACTTTGCTCATATGTATCTGACACTCCTGAAAAGACTTTAGTAGACGCTAATTCCCTCTGTGAAGGACACGTTCTGCTTTCTCCTTTGCTGACATTTACAAGCAATATAAATTAAAATGGTAGTATTTTACACCTGTGTTGCACATGTGTGAACGGGTGTAGGAAGAATACCACAGCTGCAAAGCAGGTCCAGAGAGTTTAAATGAGAAGAAGCAGAAGGTTCATAAAAGAGTATAAGCTAAGGCCTCTTGCCAATGTAGACAAAGAAAAGAGAGAGAATGAGAGGAAAAGGTCAAAGGAAGTATGTGAGAAAGAGAAAGAGAGAGGAAAAGAATGGAACCAGGCTCAAAACAAAAAAAGGACAGAAAAGAAGTTGTTGTGGTGGTGGTTTGGGTTTTTTGGGTGGTTGTTGTTGTTGTTGTTGTTTTGTAATGAAACCATCCACAAGCAAAAAGCAGAGACTAGTAACAAGGAAAATGGACAACAACATGGGAAATATACAAGGATATTCTTCTTTCCTGACAAGTAAAGCCTAAGGCCCACACATACCCATGCAGTAACAAAGGCTACAAGGGATTGAAAACAAAGGAAATAAATTCAAACCACACTTTTCAGGTAGGTTATTGCAGGGAATTTTTATGAAGAGATCAGAAAAAATGACTTCCAGAGTAAAAATAAATCACACTGAGACCAAATCTAAGATTTTGCTCCATGATAATCCTGCATGCACCAAATGTTTTTTTTAAATCCTTGTCCTTTTGGTGCTGTTTCATGACGGTCTATCCCTTCTTGCATTATATAAGGTATTTGTTTAGCATCCTCCAAGCTGATAAGGGGGACCAGAGAGGCATAAGAGTGGAAGCTCTGATTAACATTGTGGAACAGGCCCGTCATAATTAGCAGCGGGGGAACTGCTGCTTGCGTGCCTGTTCTGTATGGCATGCTGTCCTTTCTCTCCAGTGCAGTTCCCATCTTACTTCTAATGTGCAAAAGGAGAGATTATTCACCAGGATGGTAGACATATTTCTGTTCTCAAGAACAGTATGACATCATTAATCTTCTGTTCAGTCGGCAAGGGTGGGTCATGTGGATGCAAGTATTTTGCAAGGCTTTAAATAAAATTTAAAGAGAGAAAGGAGATAGAGAGGATGCTTTACTGGGGTTACCATTGCTATAACACTGGCAATGTTAACGCTGCAGTGGTTTACTGGTAAAAATACTTTAAAAATCCCTCTAACTTTTTTTTTTTTAACATCTTTACAGAAAAGTGGAACACAAAAGGGATCCTTAGACTGCAATTTAAATTTTCTAATAAATTTTATAATCCTGTCTATGAAACACATAGTTGATCAAATTAAGTTCAAAATGTAGCTCGTGTCTGTAGTGGTCATGCTGTACTGTATGCCTGGCTATCCCTACAGGGGTAAATGGCTGAAAGGAAGGGAAAGAAAGTGGTAGTGGGTACAGTATGAAGGCATTTCAGAACGAATGTTTGACAGATAGCCTTATTAGTTACAAGTAGCAAAGATATAATTGATTTATGTAGGTTATCCTTAAATATTCATACTATGTATTCTGCTTGGGCCTCATATATTTTATGTCTTTTCTTCTGTCTCAGCTGAGATACCAGGACATAGTAGAAAACAGGAATACTCATCTCTGACAGAGATTTATGCCTTGGAAACCAACTTGATGTCTTTACTCTCGTAACAAACTCCAATGAAATAGCTCAAACAGAGCTGAAAATATAGTTTTGAGGTCTTGTACCCTAGATCTCTCAAAAGGTGTAAGTCAAGATAGAAATATATCAACACACCATGTTTCCCTTCGCCGCTCATGTAAAATACCTTTTTTTTAGCTATGCAAAGTTAAGTAAGCAAGCTTTAAAATGGGATTATTTCAGTATTAATTAATAATTATTGCTTGCTCTGGGGAATTAAAACAGATATTTAAAAAGAGGAAGAAAGTGTTTATGACTTCATGTCATCAAAAAAATGCTGTCTGCCTGATTTGCTCTGTGATCAGGAGTAGTAGAAATAACTTAAATAAAATTAGGTAGTCAAATTGGTATGATAACATCAAAAAAACTATGTGATGCATGTTTCATATGGTTCTACCATTTATCAGAAAGATATCTGCATGTCTTACTCAAAGCATTAATACTGATTTGAGAGCTAGAGCATAGCTTTTGTTTCTGTTGTTTGTCCCAGCAATAGTCAGTTGCTTTTACACGATCTGCTCATATTATTACTTTACCCAGATGAGGCAGAATTTTATAGTTTTCAAAGGTCCCACAGTGATAGCTGATTTTATTTCAATGCTAGAGACTTTTAATAAATTAATTAAACTAGGCACATTTTTCCTCCCGTATTTTTTCAGGGTCACGTTTTTGTCCTACCTTGAGTAGGTGTAGAAAAGAGGACAAAGGTTTGAATAATAGGATCACTTTGGCATGCAATCATCAAGGAAATTTTAAATAAAGCACCCTTAAGTAATTGAAGGGAGTACTGTATTAAGTGGGACTCAGAAAATAAAAAGAAGTTATCATTTCCCTGTTGGTTTTTAACTCAATTAAAGTTGAATTGAGTTTAGACTTTGACTGCAATTCCAAACTATCCGGAAATTTAATACACTTAAAAGAGGCAAATAAAACTGGAAAATGGGAAGGAGTTTGCTTGAGGAAGAAAACCAATATGTTGCCTTTACTTCCCTTAGCAGATCTTGTAAACTTGTAATCTTCTCATAAATTTCTTGGAACTTGTATGGTTCCTAGGGGACAGTTTCAGCCTTGTCTGCTCAGAGAACATAACTGGATGCAACCTGATTCGTGTCTGTGTATATATTTTGTCCCAGTATATGCTTTGGCCTATGCCTCCTGAACCTCAGGTTTGTGACGATGGGAGGGCTGAGGGCTCAATCCCCAGTTCACTGAGTTACTGGATTGATTGCTGGAAAAGTACTCCCTGGACCAATATATATGGTTAGGTCATGCAGCCACCTTAGGAGATGGGTAAGAATGTCTGTCTGGAAAATAGTTGAATTTTCAGACTCCTCCACTCCTACTGAAAGGGTTTGCAGAATCTCCCAATGGTTGAGAATACTCCTCTGATTACAAGCGCATACTTACTCATTGCAGTTTATATACATTTGCTCTTGTGCCAACAATGTCCTTCTCTAGCAGTTGTTCATTACTGCTTAAGTATTTATAGAGTGCAGTTACACCCCTACTCAAGTTTTGCAAACTAAAAGAAGCCAGAGCCTTTTCAATCCCTGTCAGGAGCCAGGCCCCTGGTTTCAGTCGGCCCTAGCAGGCTGCCTCTGTCCCTGTGCCAGCCCTGGTGAACATTGCAGCTGGCTGGTCTGGCTGGTCACAGCATGAAGGCTATTTCAAATGTACTTTCATGGGTGCTTCAATGCTGGAGAACATAGTTTTGATTTTTTACAGGAATAACTCACTTACCAGTTTTTTTGTTTTGTTTTTGTTTTTGTTTTGTTTTGTTTTTTAAGCAGTCTTTCTCCTTTCCATTACTTCCAACAGAAAAATTCCAGCTGACAGCAGAAATTCCTCTTTTAGCCTCCAAGTTCATGCTGTTGCACTTTGGGCTGTTAAATTCAGTCCTTTATCTTCACTCTTCAAGCTCATCCCATTTTCTTCACTGAATAATGCATCACAAAATTGCTGGTGTACTGCACTACTTACTGTTAAAACAGGCAGACTGACCTATGTGTTTTTCTCACCACAGGTTACAAGCTGAACCTCATCTGCTTGTCTAATACCTCTGCAGCCTGGTAATATTCTGCTTTGGACCATGCTCCATGAGCAGAATAATTCTGGGAAATGCACTACATTGTTTTCTCTAAGGACACCCTTTTCATTTGCAGTTTTTGCTAGTTTGAGAACCAAAGATATTAGAGTGAGGGAGTGACTAGCAAATGAAGGACAATAATTTTCAGGTGTGAAGCCATGCTGAGGATTTTTTTTTTTAAGCCTCCTACTTTCCTACATGGATGTCAGTATCATGAAATCCAAACATTGCTGGCTTCTGTTCAATATAGCCCTTGTCCCAAATGGAAGTCAGGCTGAAAAGAGAGTGGAACAGAACTCTGGCAACTAAAAACAGTCTCAGGAGATCATCCAGCAGCAGCATCAAGTTCACATATTAGCAGGGGTCATGTTTATTTCCTCAAAATTAACCGCATTCCACCTTCCTTACACATGTGCAGAGGGGGATGTCCTTGCCTGGATGAAGTCATGGATGCTTTGGTCCTAAAGTAGCTGAGGCAACTTGTTTCACCGCAGAACCTGAAGACCAGAAAAATTCTTCTTGCTCCTTCTTAAGGTTCTGGAGTGAATTTAAAAAAACATGCTTGAAGATAGGTTGAGTTTTAAGATTCTTCTCATGGTCTCACTATGATGGCAAATTAAGGTCATTTGACTAAATTAGAACTGTATTTATGTTATACTGCTAGGATTTCTTTTTGGAATAACCACAAGACTGAATTTACTACATCTATAATTTCTGGCTTGAGGGTAACTATCACAACACTCCTCTTCCTTTTGAATCACTATATGTGTTTTATGTTTCAATCAATTTTAATATAATTTCCTTGGCCTCTCTAACTGAAACACCACATTATGAGCATAGGTCTATCTGCACAGATTTTTAGCGGAGAGTGTTTGACAAATAGGAGGGCTTGAACAAATTTCAATAACTTATTGTTGTGAAAATACATGCTCTAATCTTCCATAAAATGATCCCCAATTAATTTATTTGAACCAGAGCTGAATTTGTTCCAGGTCCCTTGCTTCATTATTTGTACATTTGATTTCATATTTTCATGTTATAAACTCCACATTTCTATATGTGCCATGGAGTCATTTGGGGAGTGCCTTGTGCTTCCAGACAGGATCTTGTAGTCTTTAATACTCTCTACCCTCTGGGCTTTCTTCCACTGTAATATTAGTTGCTGTGCAGGAGCTGTGCCCTGGCTTCTGAAATAATTTACCGTTAATAGGTTAAAGTGCATAATAAATAAACCTCCAATATGTGCAATAACCAACTTTTGAGACTACCATTAAATCCTTTCAAAGCAGAGTGATTAGGTTTTCATTCTGCACATTTCTTCAGACTTTGATTTGAACTGAAATGTTTCTTTAGGCTTTTCTGCAGCTGTGCTCACTTTCTGGATAGTGATACTGATAGTCATTTAAATCCATCTTGTGCTATTGTAACCTGCTGCTAGCCCATTAGTTGCAGTCGGTGGGAGGAGAAGAAGACAAATTGTGTCACTATTTCTTATCACGGGACCACATACTTTTTTGCTACTTTGACTCTGTGATGGATAGTTATCTTGAGAAGTGACAGGTGTGAGACTGGAAATTTAGAAGGAAACAATGCAGGAGCTCAGTAGCATTTTGTTATTGACACTTGGTAGAACACCAGAGTGTTAATCAATCTCTTGTGTTGTTTTTAACCCCCTATTCTTTTTGTCTTCAAGTTTTTCTCATCAGACTGATGCAGCAGGAAAAAGTTCAAGTAGATAACAAACATTTTTCCTTTGGACACAAATGGACACAAAATGTCAAATTCCATGAAAAGTTTCCTTTGGCAACTTCTTTTAAACTTTTAGAAAATGGGTCAGGGATTGGGAAAAGTAGAGTTTGAATATCTGAAATTATTTACAACTAGACATCCTGTCTTAGAAACAGTCTTTTTTCAATTTTATTGTCAGTAGGCTTTTTATCACTATATTTCAGCACTTAACTTGCTGTAGTCCATCTCTTATTATTTCTTTCTTAGATATAAGCTAAAGTGATGAAAAAAAAAATAACCTGGAAGTTAAATGATCTCATTTACTTAGATCTGCTGGCATTTCATACTAGATTTGGTTCTTTTATGGCCCTCAGAAAACTGAGTAATAGTACAAAACTCACTGTTTTCAAAAAGGTTAGAAGTGGTGTTCAATATGTTTGGGAAGCACAGAAAAAATCACAGGAGTTTATGTGTGAGCTGAGGTTCATATTAAATCTGGTAAAGCCAGAATTTAGTTCAAAGAGACATCAGTGAACACGAGAGTTCTGCTGTACTAGCATGAAATGAGAGGCTTGGGTACAAAGAGTTCACAGTTGAAATAACAAAGAAGAGAAACGAGGAGGGAGGGTGCTATTGTTATTTACTTAAATGTGTAAAATTATATAAACAATTGTGACTGTGTTGGGGCCTCTAGGGAGTTTGAAGGAACTGAAGACCAACCTCCAAGACCATAAGCTCACATCTGAACTAGAGGGCATTGGTAATTAATCTTAATTTTGGATGTATCTGTTTGATTTATCTCTTTGTCTTGTCCTATCCTATAAACCAAGTTTTTTATGCAAATGTTCCTGATGATGGTAAAGGGCAACCTGATGATGGTAAAGGAATCACTTCCAGTAGTTCCACAATAAAGGGCCAGCTTGCTTATACTAATGTACTTTATTTTGACAGCGTAAAAATTTGATGTATATTTGTTTAGTGAACTAAATAATGTGGGTTTTGCCACAAAACGAAACAGAAAATAAGTAATCATTCATTTTAAGTAAGCCTGAGGGTTGAGTGCCCTGCTCATGGATTGTTCTAAAACATGCAGGAACATCCAGCAAAGCCTGCACACATGGATGCCCTAGCAATCATCCTGACTTGATTTCAGATGGGGTCAAGGAGCTATATGGTAAATAGGATGTTCTATGCTACTCTTCAACTCTTGCACTGAGGCACAACAGGTTGGTGGGTGATGTAAAGGCACCCACCAACTGAGTTGGTTAGGGAACTGAGTTGTTCCCTAACTCAGGTTTCCAAGGTCTAGCTAGAAGGAACAGACCCTGGATACATCTTACTCTCATCTGCTTACTTCTCTTCAAAAATTTACATCTGTTTTGTCACATACCTTCTGCATGGCTATGCTTTGCAAGGCAGAGTTATGGTGTACACCATATCAGCTTCTTCTGTCTGACAGACATTCACATAAGCTTCTTTCATCTCCAGAGTGGGAAATGTTAGGGATGGCAAGTGAACACTACAGTTCTACAATGTCTCTATCAAGTTTCCACATTAGCTTGCTTTCATCACTTTCCCCTTGCCTTGTGAGTTGAAGTAGCTGTCAATGAAATCTCAGAGAGGTCTCACTGAATGTGAAGTTCCTGTCAGACAGAGTTGCAGGAAAATTTATCATGTGATCTTGATTTTTGAGATTTGAGAAACGTGTTGCTGTCCATCCAAATCACATTCTGTGGGAACAGTAATCAATCAACAACAGTACCATAGGAAATAAAGAATTCTTATGTGCAAACTTAAAGTAGCTTTAAGCTACTTTAACTCCTCATACAACACTTGCTCTTTAGCAATAGCAGCTGACCACCCAGTTCAGCACACCACTTACCACTGATATCTATTCCCATGTCACTATAGCTTTCCCAAGAGGAAAGGTAGTTTGTGTGCTTTATGACTCCCACATGTCTGACATTGTTATTTCACAACCTTGTGCTCCTGCTCTTGCACCCCATGCCCCTAAACCTTGGCTCTTGAAGACTTGTTTGCCTTCCACCTCCACAACAGCTGAAAGGCACAAATGCCCAACAGCAGCTGGGATTCTGAAGAAAAAACAACAGTAAAATAACATACCTCTAAGATGAAGGGAGACACTGAAGGCTTGAGTGGAAAGTTTTTGTCATCCATGATAGACAAGATTTGATATTTTACAAAGAATTACGTACTGTTTACAAAAAGAGGAAATATATCAGAAAAATCCTGTCACTAGGAGTGATGATCTAGGTTCACATCTAGTGTAGTTGAAGACTTTCTGTAAAATACTGTAACATTGCAGCCCAGCTTCTTGAAGGTATTTTAAAACTGCTGAAATTCAGCTTTTTTCAGATAGAACAGACAAAAAAAAAATCTTTTCACTGAGTATTGTTCAAAACAGAGCATAGGATTGCATTAAAGCAGAAATTACCAGGCTACATTATATAAATTAATCATTACATCTGAAATACTTCCAAGTGATACTCAGAAACTGCTTTGGGTTGTCTTTGTGCCACTTATTCACAGCCTGTAGCAAACAAAGGAAAGCCAGAGGACTCCAGCATTAATATGGCTTCCTTGTGCAAAGAGAATTAAATACTTAAATATCACTAAAGACCTAAACTTTACTATTCTATTTCTAAAGTAAGGATTATGTTATAACATTTCTGCTGGTTACAATTATATAAATGTTTAGGGAAAAGGTGTGTTTGACAGTCTGCTCTGTTCAGTACATATTATGGTGGGCCTTGATTTTGAGAAGGTCTTGATGGCTACTGTAATACAAACAAACAATAATAATAGCTCAATAAAATCAAACTGAAAAGGAGAACAGAATGGCTTCTATGCTTAGAAAAAGATTAGGTCAATTGATCTAGATTTCAGAAAGCATGAGATAAGAAGACAAGTGTAACTTGTTATTGTGAAAAAGTAGAAATCTGATAGCCTTTGATTTAGTTTAGCACACTGTTAAGTACAAAAAGAGTCACAAGAACATAATATATCAGTGTAGTTGCTAATATGCTTTGGAAAAAGTGAGTAAGGACCAAAAAGAATGGGCATGAGAGAATTTTTATCTAATACAATCCTTTGCTCAGTCTCGAGCAATGTTCCGTCTAATAAAATTCTTTTCTCCCCCCTTAAGCAGAACAGGGATCAGATGAAAGAAAATAATTTGCAGATGAATTATGAAGATGTCCTGTCATGCACGCCCTCCTAACAGCATGTCTCTCTGACCTGTTGAAATACTTGTATCATTTGGAGAGACCTGAAAACTGCCTTGAACATTTTGGTCCACTGCCAAGAAAAACTATTTGTCAATGGCACATACTGTGCTGATATATACCACAAGAACAGATTTTTAACTGGGAACAAACATTAGGACAAGACCCTTTCCATTCCCCTAGTGCATTAAGACAGACTGGGATGCTGTGCTCTCTTCTTCAGAACCTTCATGAAGAAGCCTCAAATCTATCTTAGTAATGCAGTTCTGTTAAACACATTATAAGGGTGCTTATAAGATTCAAAGTCACTAATCTCACAAGCCTCCCAAGAACGGTACCATGCTGTTCTTGCATTTTATGGATGGAGAATTAAGATGCAGGGAGTTCATGTGGATAGTCTGTAGGTGGCTGTAGGCAGTAGGATGTCCTGGCATGCCTGGAAGGGCAGGTGTGGAATGATTGGCTGTACTACGTCATATTCTTTCTCCATAAAATATAGGCCCATGTATTCAACAAGAAGTACCAGCTTTGCTGCAGGGCTGGTCTTGACTGAGAACCAACCCATAGCTGTCTCAGCATATTCACAGTAGACACACATTCCTCAAAGTAATTTCTGGACTACTTACTCATCCAATTAGGTGTGAGTTTTGAAAATGCACTTTTTTTCCATTGCACCTGTATGGAATAGCGGGTCATTAAAAAAACTTCATTTCCTTTGGCAGTCAAGCTAACACCATCAAAGAAGCTCAGGGAGAGGGAGCTCAAAGATGCCATTAAGAATTTCAGGCAGATCTTGCTTGAGCTGGGGAGGGTTGCTATCATTATATGTTGGTATACTCCAAAGGTCAATTAGGTCAAATGCTCTGCTCAGCAGCCAGTAAATATATTACTTAATATCAGGGGAAATAGAAAAAAAAAAAAAAAGAAAAAAAAAGAAAAAAACCCACCACAATTAAATTTTCAATAAAGAAAAAGGGAGTGACTGCATGACTGCAATATAGTCTGAAAAGTGCCATGCAGGGGGGCTGGGATAATTTACTATGATAGGATTAAATTACAGTTCTCTTACTTTGGGGGAGGTTTAAATCTTCAACTTTAATATTTCTTTGCTGCATTAGCTGAATTTGCATTTGTCATTGGCTTGTACAAGGAAATTTTCACAGGATTTGGTGTTTTGAGTCCTAATTTAGAATTTGGTCCAACTGCCTTTGAAGTCAACAAGAAGATTGCCACTAAATTCAGTGAGAAGTTGGATCAGGCTTTATAATTGCTACATCGTCTCATAATCTCTCAGCTGATAACAACCATTTAGAAGTGTAGTATAAAAACTGTGATACTGCTGGGATGAGTTCAGTGAGAAATAGAACCCCTCCACATTTAATATAAGCTTAAAAATTTAAACAGATTTTAGAATTATGTGCTCTCTTTGCACAGTAGTATCAGATGATGCTTCCCAAAATTTACTCAGAAGAATCTCTGTATTTTCTCTCTGATCTGCCTGGATCCTTGAATATGCTTTTGTATCTTTAACTTGAAATCAAAGAATGAAATTTCCCTCTCTCTGTCACAAAATAAACTATTTTCTGCAAACGGTTGCTTTTCCAGTGCTTTGCTAAAATGGCTGCTGGTAGGATTAGGTCTAGAATCATGGCAATTGCAAATGCTAAACCTTTTCCCATTATATTTCACAGTTTGTATATGATCAGCTACACTGTGCTCTCTCTGTGCAGATGCTCAGATTGCTAGCATGAACAAATTGAGGGCAAATCCTTTCAAAATGTATTAAGGCTTTGCAATTGTTTTGTGAATAAGTATTTATTATTATTATAAACTAGAGGGTGAATGTTTTTGCTGGTATTGATGGGTCCCCAGGACTCAGGCCAGGTTGGTGTTTGGCTGGTGTGACAACACAGGTTTAGATTCACCTTAATGGGAGGCATGTTGCTCACATGCAATCATGTTCCTTTGTGTCTTTCAAGTAAACTTGCAAATATCAGCCCAAAGAGGTCTTGAACCTGATTAAGGACAAAAGATATAGGAAGTGGTCTCAGAAGTGTCTAGGTGACTCCAATACTGATCATATGTCTACTCATAATGTGAAAAACTTCCTCAAAAGTCACAATTTGCTCTTTGAGCCAGATGCAAATGAAATTACATTGATTATAAGTATAGCTCTTTTTCATGGGTGAGGAAAATGTTTGCAATCTTTCTTCCACAAAAGCTGCTTGGCAGAAATACATGTCAGACATTGGGTACCAGGAGAAGACCCACAAGTAACAAGCATTGTAATGAAAAACCATTTTTATTGCCATCGTAATTTGCCAGTTCGGCTTCTTTTCCAGTTGTTGTCTGTCTCAAAGCTGCAACACAAATTTGAAAATATGGTTTTCATTTATTTTTGGGGGTTCTTTATAGAACAGCAGGTGTTCAGGGTACAACCAAAAGCACTGATCTAGCTCCTTCATGATATTGTAATGATCTTCACCTTATTATTTTTTGCTTTTTTTCTTATTTTATTTTTCTTATGCTGTCCCATGAAACAGAATATATCCCATGCTGATGCTAAATACTGCCTGCATGTGTATGATCTTTGTTACCTATATTGTCTTCTCTTCTAGACTCTATAGAAAGCTTCAGAACCCATACATAGAGAAAGACCGAATAATCTTCCCTATCAGTAGTAATCAAATTTAATGAAATATTGGAGCATAGGCTAAACCAGAGAACCATTTCTGCCTTACTGATGTGGTTTGCATGAGGCACAGAGCCTAAGGAGAGAATTATTTCCTTGTAATGTAGTGATCCATCCATTACTTTGTATATTGAATGAATCAATTGACTTGTTTATGACATGCCTTGTGTTTGGGGAATCTGAAATTCTGATTCACTTCAAGTCCTTTCAATTACAATATATTCATTGAAAACAGAGGCTTTAATATTCAACTTGAGAGTTTTGTAAGCTATGCAATATTTTATTTGTGTATTTTTCTGGTGTTTACAGCCAAACCTTGATAGCAAATTTTTCAGAAGGCTATTTTATCTTACAGAAACCTAGGGGAATTCATATTCCCAAAACTTACTTTTTTATTTGCAGATTATACATTGTACTTTACCTTATTTTTTATGCTTTAAAAGTTTTATCTAGAAATGAAATTAAGGTATAATATCAGTCACTGATGCTTAAAAATACATACATAAATTTTTGGTCAATTTGAAAGAGTGTTGTTATTAGACAGTGTTTTATGTTGGGACTGCTTCTGACATTGTATATCTAGGCTAGCTGTGGAAAGGCTGGACATTCTTAAAGCTCTTCTACTTGATTACTGCATTTTGAAGAAGTGAATCTCCTGAAATTTTCAAGAAGAAGCCAGTTGAAGGAAATCAGTTAAACAAAACTGGGCAGCACTGAACCAAATATGTGAGCACTGCTAGAAATCAGACTTGTGACAATGATTCACCTTTTATCTATAATATTCCCATAGAGAAACTCAAAATCAAATTAAGAACAAAAATATTCATACCAGACTAATAGCAGTTGCGAAGAAAGATTTACTCATATGTTGATAGAAAAAAGATTATTTCTAAATATCAGCCCCTGAAAAGAAATCTACCCCCAGCCCACATAAAACAAACTCTCAGACCCATAGGCATTAGAGATACCAATAGTTATTAACACATCCACTCCTCACCACTGCAGGATAAAAATATAGTCAAATATAAATCCTTTAATGTGCACATCCTACAAAGTTCTGAGCCCTTTCTTTGGAATGTTTTCCTGAGGCCTGGCTGTGTCTTACTTATTCTCAGGGACAAGCTGTTGTTTCTTGTTCTAATCCATCTAAAGGTAACTTGGATATGGGTCCTCAGCAGCCTGCAGTATCCCTTATCTTCTTCTTTGTCCCATATTACTGCATTCCATTGTTCTTCTGCAAGAGGTCTCTCAACACATTTTTCCCATACCTTAGTTTGCAAGGCAACTGTGAGCTATTACCTATCCCCGCTTCCTAATCACCTTATTATTTTTCTTACCACTTAGATGCCTGTGTTTCAGATGATGGCTGCAGAGGGGGAATAGTGCTGAACCTCACAGCCCTGTGTTCAACAGAGAACTTTATGACCCCTTCTTTAGTAAGCAATTAACCGCCAAAGCTGTGGATGGTTTTTCTGATCCATGAACACGATTGAATTCACCAGTTTTCTAGTGATTGGTTACACAACCCCGAATCATATCACAGAACAGAACTGTAGAATCATCAAAGTTGGAAAGTTCTCCAAGATCATAAAGTCCAAAATTTAGCCAAACAGCACCATACCCACTAAATTGTATCACAACCTATCATGTCTACTAACTTCTGAATGCATCCAGGGATGGTGAATCCACTGCTTCCATGGGGAGCATGTTCCAATGCTTATCCACTATTTCAGTGAATTAATTTTTCCTAATATCCAATCTGAACATCCTCTGGTGCAATTTTCCTCTTGTCCATTGATGGTTGTCTGGGAAAAGAGGCTGACCCTCACCTAGCCACAATCTCTTTTCAGATAGTTGTAGAAAGCAAACAGGTCTTCCCTTAGCCTTCCTTTCTTCAGTCTAGACACTGCCAGCTCCCTCAGTCACTCCTCACTGGACTCGTGCTCCAGACACTTCTCCAGCTGTATTACCTTTCTCTGGGCAACTATTCCTCTTTCCACAGTGGTTGAATGCAGAACAGAACTACTTTCTTTTTCTTTAGTATATCTTACTTTTCTGAATAAAAATATGCCATAAAATAATATGTAACTTGGTGTTTTCTTCATCTCCTAGTCTTTTAAGTACCACTAATTTCCACTTTTTACTATCTTGATGAATGGTACACACGCGCGCGCAGACACAGACAGACACACAGAGACAGACACTAACTGGTGTTTGCAAGCTGTACTTCCTCTTCCCGAATAATCTAAGTTTTGCAACTCAGGCATTAGTACTTTGTGCTGAAATGCTCTCCTGACTCAGAGCTGGAGTACTTAACAATGTGAAGTAAACTGGACATGGACATTTTCTCATTCCACTTTTTTTCCTCTCCTTTATCTCTGTTTATCAGGAACATATTTTTTGGATCATTTTGAAATAATACTCTCTTGTTTAACCCCAAAGCAGAAACACACATCTTGAATCACCCAGTGTGCTTTTCACTGGGAGATACAGATGTGGACACCAGCTACACATTTGATGCAGTTTTGTATGGTTGTGGGTGTTTGATTTGTGAGATTGCACCCAGAGCTCATCATGCCATGTCCAACAGCAAGGACACATTCCAGAAGAGCATGGATGAGGCATTGCTCCTTCCTCTTGAGCACCTTTTTTCCTGCTTTATAGAGAAGAATGGCATTTCTCAGAAGATTGTCATCAGAAGGTAATAGAGCTCAGAATTTTCTGACAATTTTTCTTCTTCTTTGTAGCTCTACAGGAATAACCTCACACATTGTTGCTGTAAATCAGCCAGCAGAGTTATTTTAAAGTTTGTTTTTATGATCTGGCTAAATTTCTAACAAAAAAACCCCATTAAAAATAGGAACATGATAAGTTATAGGTCAGCTCTTCATGAGTTGACAACAAAATTGTATGTAATTGTCTTGGTTCAGGGAAAATTTGGGGGAGAATCCCTAAAGGGGTTGCTCTAGAAAAGCAGATTCCATTGCCCCCTCCCCCAGTCAGTTCAGGAAAAATACCTCCTTGGAGAAAAGTGAAAAAACCTGTTTATTAAACAATAAAACCTAAACAATATTAAACAATAAAACCTCTTGCTGCTCCAAAAGAGATGACAAACTCAGAAAGTCCCTTCCCTGGATTGCAGCTCGGCTCAGTCAGTCTCTTATCAGTCCCTCTGGTGCTGGAAATGCTGTGGCCCAGGCCCAGTGGGCCACGGGTGCGAGCTGGGGGTGCTCTTCTGGGTGTTCAGTCCAGAGCAGTTTCAAGAGGTCCACAGAAAAGGGAAAAAATCCCCACAGTCCAGGGAACTTCTTTGCCTCAGCTAGCTAAAACTAACTAAAACAAAGGAGAGCTCTGTCCCGCTGTCTGTCCATCTGCAGACATCCCAGTCCAGGAGCAGGAATGTGGAGAAGTGAGTGCAGTGTCTGCAAACAAACTGTGCATTCTTCTCTCCCCCCTTCACTCTCTGGAGCAAGTCTTAAAGATGCAAAACTTTATCCAGCATAAACAGAACAAGACGATTGGGGATAAAAGCATCATATAGCCAACGCAGGACATTCCTTTCCCTTATCCCCATATTGTCAGCTTACTACTAAAATGAATATATATTCTAACTCTACAAGTGCATACATTATGTGTCCAATATTCAGCTATACACAGACAATCGCAGTAACATGCAGCAAACAGTGATATTTACATATAGTTCTCACCCAACAATCAGATCTCCCTGAGGTACACATTGTGTTCTTCCATCTTTCTGCATTACCCACCATGTGCAACCTGGTCCCTGAGCAAAGACAACCCCACAAATGGGTTTGTCTGTACTTGAGGCAGAGTTTATCCAAATTGGCTTCCCTAACATATATCCCTACATTATCCAAATAATTTTTCATCAATACACTTTCAATTTACCTTCCTCTATATTTCCTAGTATCAAAACCAATAATCAGCTGGTTTATCTCCCTGCAACCTGCCTCTGTCTGCTGCCCTACAATATCTAGCACTGTGTGATAAGCATAGGCCAGGGCCCAGCTTATTGCAATTAGCCTTTTCTCTTTAGAATCCTCATGGCACTTCTTTTTCAGGTATTTCCCCACCTCAGCTGGGTTCTGAATTTGTTCACATGGAAAATCCCAGTCTACAGGGTCAAAAAATTCCTTCAGGGTCTGGCCCATATTTTCCCACTCTCCACACCACTCAGGATTTTCCACACCTGGGTCTACTTCTGGATCAGGGTCTCATCATTTCCTTTGGATATCTCAGCCCTCATTCTAGAGAAGCTGCAGACTGTATAGAGGAAGCTTACCAGATTAAATACCAGAAAGATGGTCTCTTTAACATTAAGGGGAAATTGAACATTCTCAAAAGGTGACATAACAGATTCAAAGGAGAAGAAGAAAAGGCTGGAAAGCCTCATCCTCTACTCCTTCTCTAACAAACTGGGTGCAATTACTAAAAAACCCGCAAAATATTATACTGGAACTGGGATGCAGGGTTGAATGAAGAAACCATAAAACATATATATCTTGATCAGACTCCAGTACCTTCATAAATGCCCTATAAATCATTATTCACCAAGCCCAGGACAATAGCTATTCTAATCTGTGCCCCTCTACTGTAAAAACTACATGTTAGGGACAATATAGAAAGGTATTAAAACCTCAAAAAAGCCTAGGACCAGAATCACTTGAAGGCCTCCACCCTAAGAACATTACGAGTTCAAGCAACATTGCTACTGACTAAATTAACCCACTACAGCATAAGCACAACCAACATGCAATCAATAAAGATTTTTTCTATTTTCTTGGGCCACGTGTTGGGCACCACTAGATGTATTTATCTTCGTTCAGGGAAAATTTGGGAGAGAATCAGGCAGTTCTGGGCAAATTTGGGAGAGAAGCAAGATAGCAATAAAAATAGATTGCATCCACTTCCATGTTAAACAACATGAAAGAAACAACAGCATTTACAGTAGATTTAAAAGGAAAGTGCCTTCTCCCACCCATAATAAAAAGTTTGACTTCAGGGTCACTTCCTGAATAGGTGTTATTTCCTCTATTTTAATAAAGGTGTTTTAATGCCTGTGTTCCATGCCAGACAGTATTGTCATTTTTCCACTGATTGGCTTAATGAAATGCTTGAGTGGGGGGCACAAGCACTCCTGGAATACTGCTGCTTCATGCCAAACACAACTAACCCACAGAAGAAGGAAGCCAGAGAAAGCAGCAACTGCCCCTAATTACAAACTGATGACTTCTTGTCCAGAGAAGAATGGGAGGGTTTAAGGATGGAAAAAGGTCAGGAAGCCCATCTAGGTCAGCCTGTCTCTGGCTTTGAATTGGCATTTATACTACCCTCACCCACACCCAAATCCTCACACACAGACTATTTTTGTTATCCAAATAGTTGCCCAATGTGTGCTGAAAACTATTTATATTCTTGGGAATGCCTCTGTACTTAGTGCTTTTTGCCATATAGACTGCTTATCTTTGCAATGTTACAGACCAAACCTCCCCTGTGAATGGGATTCCTATACAAGTCAGCAAGAGGCCCTGAAAAAATGGAACTCTTATTGGAGAAGAAATATATATTTACATGGATCCTTTTATTCTGCTTTCTGAAGTATTTTCTTCATCAAATATCATTGCAAACTCCTCTCATGGATGAGGAACAAAACAGGAAACCTGATGTAAAGCAGAGATACTGCACTCCAGTCACCCACTTTCTTGGGCAGGTCTGACAAACTGGAGTATCCCGGGTTGCTTATGACTGATTTCCTCAATGCCAGCCCACTTTGCATTCATATTGATTTTTACACTGAATCTTGGATCCACCTTGGCTAGGAACATGAAGCTAACAAAATGGAGGCATGAATTTCTTATGGATTTGTCCAAAAACAATCAACAGACCCATGGCCACATGGAGCACAAGTTTATTTTATAAATCCTCTTGCAGCTTCACTCTTTGTTGCTCTGAAACTGCATATAATCCCTGTGATTTGGGGTTTGGCAGCAAATGCATTGCACAGGATGATGATGTGTGTTAGCCTCTGTGTGTATTTCTAAGAATTTTCCTAGAATTAGAAGGTGATTTTGCTCAGACAAATTAAAAATCCTCTAGAAAGGAAAAGGTAATGCCTGTGGACTCTATCAACTCTTTTAGCAAACTACATGGTAAACGATTTTTTTCTTTGCATATTTCTTGCGTTTGACCACTAGAATTTGAAACTTCAATGTGTCAGTATGACTGAAGGCCAGAAGATCAAAAAATATTCCTAGTGCTGAAAAGGCAGAATAAAAAATTCTCTCTGACCTTTTCCCGCCATGCTGCAGAGACAAATTTGCTAAAGATCCTTAAGATCTGAACCTTTCCTTAAGAACTGAACTCTAATATTCTTCTGTGTAGTTGTAATTCGCACAAACCTTTGTTCTGCCTGATGAGGATGGTGGTCAAAAGGAGTCATTAGTGTAACCACAACTTATTGGTCATAGATGACTAAGTTGGTTGCAGGAATTACTGGGAAACACTCCTCAACCTACATCGTACCAAGGGTCACACTGTTTGACCCAATGGCCTATCCTGGTTCAACATCAGTGCTCTGACAGTACTTGGGCACTATAGGTAACAGCAGCCAAATTACTAAAGGCTAGCATAACATTCACTGCAGAAGCAGAAATAATTTTACCCTAAAACAGTACATAAATCAAGGATATCTATCTATAATCTATCTATCTATCTATCTATCTATCTATCTATCTATCTATCTATCTATCTATCTGATAAGCAGAACAAAAGGTTTACAGTTATTTTCACACTAAAAATTCTCTCTCCCTTTATAAAAAGCTCTGAAACAAAGGCACAAGTGTTTTAAGCGTCAAAGAGACTAATGAATAGGGGTGCCAGCACATTCACTTATAGATAGTACTGTCAGGAGTTGTTTTCTGGGCTAGGATACTAAACATAGTAGGAACCAGCAAAAAAAAAAAGAACACAGCAAAAATCCAAATCTGTTAAATGTTGAATCTATTAATCCATAGCCCACTTTCTTCTGAATCACACTTACTTAGACATTCAGCTCATAAATTATTTATTGGTTGTGGTCAAATGATTGTTGGCACTTACGTAATTATCTTTTGTGTCAAAAGTTGCATAGTTTACAGAGACATCTCAATAGCAACTGCAGATCTATGAATTCCTTTAATATATCAGAGAAGAAATGGCAGCTAATTGTGGAGTTATTATGTGTTTGCTCTTGAAAAGTGGCAAAGCTAAAAGGATTACTTCAATTTCAAGTTATTTTTGAAAGAGTACTTATTTTGCGCAAAGTACTAGTAACTTGCATGGGTCCTTTGTTTTGGGCATTCAGGAATAGGAAAAAAAGAAAAAAGAAGAAGCTTGCAAAAGTAATCTTTGTAACATTACAAACCTGTTAGAAGTTTTTCAGTGAAAAGGAGGCCATAAGTTTGTCATGCTCTGTAATATTATAAATTATTTGGGCTGGACTCTAAATGTAAATTTTCTACAGAAGGCCTACAACAAGGCAATCTTTAACATCCTTGAATGGGCCCCTTTTCCTTTGAGTCTGACCCTGAAAATTGAATAGACTTGGCATAAAGTGCAAACAGGTGCTAATGGGCACCAGAGATATGGAGATGATGGAGGCTTCCAAAACTGCTGTTGGGCTTTACTGTCTTACAGACATATATAAACTTATAGTACTCCTTTGCCACTTCTAATCACCAGTTTGAGTGAATGTATGGATATTAAACCAGTTGATGCTTTTAAACACTTATTTCCAATTATAAACATATAAAAAGCATAAACTTTAGAGACTTAATTTCTAGTTTTCTTTCAAATGAATGTGGAACTTTAATTTAGTTCAATGTGACAGATGTTGAGATCTTTGATGCATGTCTTAATTTCCCTTTTTTTCTGAAAGGATGAAAGAGTAACAAAACAGAGAGAATTTACTGAAACTTGCTAGCAACATGGAATGAAGGTGGTTAATTTCATACTCTAAATAATAACTATCAGAATAAGATAGACTCTTTCTCTCTTATAGAGACCTCATAACATATAAAGAAGTTATAATTGAAAAGGAGGTAGAAATGAGACTCACTTTCATGGTATGGTAAATGGACACATAAAGTTTAAATCACCACACAATAATAAACAGCAACAGCAAATTTCAGGTATAAGGCTTTTATTAAAAATAGTGTTCAAATCCTCCACAAACCTTCACACTGCTGCAAATCAAGCAGGAAGGACACAACCTGACAAACATTTGGGGACTCCCCCAGCCTGAACCACAGCCTGATTCCGATTTTGGCTAGTTCATGGAATTCTGTGGGAATAAAACCCTAGTTCTGCTGCCCTTTAAAAAAGTACTTCCAGATGCCCATGAGTTCTCAAAGAAAAGTGGCCTTGGAGCCAATATGTAAGCATAAAATACAAACTAGAACAGAAATATTAGTCAGGTATATGAATTCCTATATGTAGAGAGGGAATATGCCTTTCTACTTCAGATTTTATGGAGAATTTCCTAACTGCATCAGAGCTGACTCATAACATGATGTGCCATGGTAAGTGAAACACAGGTACCCCTTAAAAGAAGGCAGCTTGCTTGCTGCCACAGTATAATTTGTTGAGTTAGAAATCTAAGAGGCAAACTCTTCTTGCAGTTAGATGGTATTGTTTTTTAAAACTTTGTTTAACAAGATTTTATAAGATTCTTGCTTAAAGAGCATGACTTCTCTGAAAAAGTTCAAGATCCATAGACATACATGTAATTTCTTGGAAACAATTCAACATACTTTGAAAATACATTTAGTACCAAAATACATATGCCATGTGTCCTTTTATGTATAATAGATTTAATATACTTTACACAAAATTGGGCAATTAATTTGGATACATGTGCTGAGAAATAAATTTTTGTATGTATGGGAATGGATTAAGTAATGCAGTAATGAATGTTGCAGTTCAGTCAGACCTTAATTAATTAGGAAGGCTCCCTTTTCTTCAGCAGAAAGAAAAGTTGTTTTATGAGTGTGTTTTAAACAGTTTGCAATGGTAAAACCACTCCTCAGAGTCTGTGTGAGTATTGTGGTGCATCCAGCAATGGATTTGCTGTCAAAGGGGAATTTAAAGGAACATAAATTTTCTTTGCTGCCACTTGCTCTTAAGAGCAGAATGACTCATGCAACTTAACCAGTTTTGTAAATTTTCATGGGTGGAATGATTTGAGAACATTTATGACACAAAATCACAGGTTCATAGAATAGGCAGAGTTGGAAGGGATCCAAAATGCTCATTGAGTCCAACTTCTGGCCCTGCACAGCACCATTGCCAAGAGTCATATAATGTGTCTGAGAGAATTGACCAAATTCTGCTTGAACTCTGTCAGGTTTGGGGCTGTGACCACTGCCCTGGACAGCCTGTTCCAGTGCACAAATGTCCTATAGATGAAAAACCCTTTTCTAACTTCCAGCCTAGTCTTCCCCTGAAGGCCATTCCCTTGGGTTCTGTCATTGGTTGTCACAGAGAAAAGATCAGTGCCTACCCCTCCTCTTCCCCTCACAAGTAAGTTCCAGATTGTGATGACATCTCAGTCTCCTCCAGGCTGAACAGACCAAGTAACCTCAGCTGCTCCCTCGTACAGTTTTCGCCTCAAGGCTCTTCACCATCATTGTCCTCCTTTGGACATTGTCTAAGAGCCTAATGTCTTTCCTATATTGCAGCACCTAAAACTGCACACAATACTCAAGGTGAGGCTGCCTCAGTGCAGAGCAGAGCAGAACAATTTTCTTGACATCAACATGTACTTCCCTTATGTTTGGATAGACTGTTAACCAAGAGTGTCTAAAAGATTTGAGAAACATTTCTGTCTTCTCTGTTCTCCAACTGAAAATGTCATGAATTGAGTGAACAGAATCCAACAGTGCTCCATTCCTGAAAGCTTCTTTCTAAAGGGAATTCTTGTATTTGCAGGGTTTCCAGATGAAGGAAGGAATGATGAATCTGACTCCATGTTCTTAGGAGGCTAATTTATTATTTTATGATACTATATTATATTAAAGAATACTAAACTAAACTATACTAAAGAATACAGAAAGGATACAGACAGAAGGCTAAAAGATAATAATGAAAAACTTGTGACTCTTTCCAGAGCCTCAACACAGTCTGGTCGTGATTGGCCAATAAGTCAAGACACTCACACCAGAAACCAATGAAACAACCACCTGTTGGATAAACAATCTCCAAACACATTCCAAAGCAGCAAAACACAGGAGAAACTAATGACATATATTGTTTTCCTTTTTCTCTGAGGCTTCTCAGCTTCCTAGGAGACAGTGACAGGGAATCCCACTAACTTCTGAAAAAAAGGCATTTTGGTGGAGAACATGGAGAGAGCACAGCTGAAAAATGCCATGGTGTCAGCTGAATTCTACTTTAGAGTTCATTTTCACCAGTGACTGAACAGAATATTCTGATTAGTGGAGCTAAATAAAATGACTCACCTAGGCCAAAGAAAAAGAAAATAGTTTCCTATGAAAAAAAACCCCATATAATTAAAAAATTTCCTTTTTTAAGATCATGTTGCAGAAAATAAAGCTTCCTAATAAGGAGGAACAATGGGAAATATTAAGTACAACAGAATAAATGTGGAGTCTGTTTGGATATAAAGAAGCCAAGGAAAGAAAGGTTAAATTTTTAGAATAGCCACCAAATACTCTGTTCTGTGGATTGTTTGAGAAAACAATCAGAATGACACCTGCACCATTCAATTAAGTCACAGCAATTTTAAAAGTTAAAATGAAAAATATAATTTTAGAGTTTTCCAGATTTTTTTATTTTGAGGAAAGAAGTGGCTTGTCTTCTAGAATAGAAATAAAATTTTCATAAAATGTGCAAAACTTTAACACAGGAAAAAAAAATCTGTGCCCATAAGTACTTTCAAAACATTTTTCATGTTTGTCCAAATATCTTGGAAAGAAACCTAGAAGTGTTGCTCAGCTTCATTCTACACTGCTGTGCAAATGTTACCACCCGTTTTCATTTGGCATTTTCCCAACAAAAGACACATAATCCTCTGAACACATTTGACTGAAAATGGAGAGGAAGCTGTAGTTCAAAGCTAATTACATCTTGCTAGATCTTCTTTTCTCAGTTATTCATGTCTGCTAACACATGCTACTGCTTAGCAGTCCTCACTGTTCTCGGCCTTCAGCAGAGCCATCCACATCTCTTCCTGCTGTTAACTCACACCATAAAAATACACACAAGCAGAAAACAGCAGTTAAAAAGTTAAGCTTTCTTTTTGCACAAATCAATCACTAATGGCTGGCATGACTTGCAGCATAAAATATGTTTCTCATTCCAGCCTTTGAGATGAAAACCCTTTTTTTCAGAAACCTCTAGCTTTAGGAGACTAGAGAGGTCAAATTAGATTAGAGAGGTCAAATGGATTAAAGGGTTTGTTAAAGTCTAGTTCAGATGAAATGTATGCTTCCTCCAGATTGGTCCAGATTGGTTTAGGTGGTTGATCTGGTGGTCAGAATAACATAGCCCAGGAAGAAAACCATGTGTTTGTGGGTGATTGCATTTTTCTGCTGTAGTTTGAAAGTTGTATTGACTTACATTTCCAATAAACTAAACCAGCTTCTGAGTTTGGAATAACATGGTACCATTATATGTAATTCAGTTACAAACCACATCACAGTGTCCATGATGGGGAGGTAGGGAATACTGAGGATGATGTGGCCCACTTAATAAATGAAGGGGGATCCTGGCAGAAAAGGCAGATTCACAGAACACCTTCTTTTCTTCAGTGCTCATTAACAAGAATAGCCCTTAGGGTTCTTTCACCCCAAAGACCAGGATAAAAGAGTATTTGAAGGAAGTGTTGTTGCATTGGTCAAGCAGGATTGTGCTTGAGAACATCCAGGCAAACATGACATCCACAAGTCCATGGTCCCTGATGGGATGCATCCACAAGTGCTGATAGAGCTGATGGGCACCGTAACCAGATCACTCAGGATCCTTTTTGAAATCTCATGGTAGTTAGGAGAGGTGCCTGAGGACTGGAAGACAACAAATGCTGTACTTGGCTTCAAAAAGGACAAAAAGGAGGGCCCAAGGGACTGCTGGAAGTCAGTCTCACCTCAATCCATGCAACTCTTCGTTTGGGAGGTCATCTTTGTGCACATGGATGACAAGAGGTGATCAGGAGCAGTCAGCAAGGATTCACTAATGATAAATCTTTCTTGACCAACCTGAGTGCCTTCAACAATGAGAAAACTACCTGGATGGATGAAGGGAGAGCAGTGGATATTTTCTGCCCTAACTTTTGTAAGTCTTTCAACATTTTCACTCAGAACATCCACACAGGCAAATTCAGGAAGTGTGGACTGGATGAGCGGACAGTCAGGTGAATTGAGCTGGATGGCAGATCCCAGAGGGTTGTGGAGCAGGTTCTAGTTGGAGGCCTGTTATTAAGGGTATCCCCCAGGGTTCAGTGCTGGGGCCACTATTTAACTTATTCATCAATGATTTGGAGGAAGTCATTGGAAGAGGGCAAGTCCCTCTTCAGCAAGTTAACTGGTGACACAAAGCTGAGGGGTGGCTGATATCCCAGAGTTGTGCAGCCCTTTGGAAGGATCTCAGCTGGTTGGAGAGATGGGCAGAGAGGAACAGTATGAAGTTCAATGCAGGCAAATGTGCAGAGGAAGAATAACCCCATGCACAAACATGGGGTGGAGGCTGACCTGCAGGGAAGCAGAAGGACCTGGGTATTCTGGTGGACAACTTGCTGTCTGTGGGCCAGTAGTGTGCCCTTGTGGCCAAGAAGGCCAAACAAATGCTGGAATGTACTAGGAGGAGCATTGCCAGCAGATCCAGAGAGGTGATCCTGCCTCCCTATTTAGCCCTGGTGAGGCCCCATTTGGGTTACTGCGAGCAGTTCTGGGCCCCTGAGTACAAAGAAACATAGAGCAGGTCTAAGGGAGGGCTGTGAGGATGACTGGGGGAGTGAAGAATCTCTCTTACGAGGAAAGGCTGAGGGAGGTGGACCAGTTTCAAGAAGAAGCAACTGAGAGGGGACTTATCAATGTCTATAAGTTTCTGAAGGAAGGATGTCAAGAGGATGCATCCAGGCTCTGCTCAGTGGTTCCAAACAGTAAGACAAGTGACAATAGGCAGAAACTGATGCATAGGAAGTTTCACGTGAACATGAGGAAGAACTTCTTTACTGCACAGGTGATCACATACTGGAGCTGATTGCCCAGAGAGGGTGTGAGTCTACCTCAATGGAGATATTCCAGAACTATCTGGACACAAGTCTGTGGCACGAGATGTAAAATGGCCCTGCTTGACCAGGGAGGTTAGATCAGATGAGCTTCTGTGGTTCCATCCAACCTGACCCATTCTATGATTCTGTGATTCAGTGATTCAGTGACTGTGAACTTTCCTTGGTCTGTAATACCTCCAGTGCTCATGAATGGTTTATATTTAAGGCATCAGCTTTGTTAAACTACTCACAACAGGGTGCACAATACTGGCATATATCAACACGTGTACTCTACCAGTGCACATTTCCCTTGTGCTTTTCAGCTTTCTTTGGTACACCTGACTGCTGTTTACTGAGCAGGCACCATCATTCTCATGCCTGTTAATCACTTGATTTGAATATGTGAATGTTTGCGAGTAATCTCTTTTCTTCATAATTAATTAAGTTGTAGACTCTCAGTAATCAAGCAGTAGATCTCCAAAACCTTCTGTAACAGTGCTGTATTGCCATGGCTTTGAGTTACATATCCATACCACTCTGGATGTCATGCTTATAAATTCACAGTATTTCTTCAGTTTTTAGTTTCTCTCTTGTTTGTAAAACCTAAACATTTATGGAATCCCAAGTTAAATAAATACTCCTTAAACATTATGTTGTAATACATGTCGGGCAAAAATAGCTGATATTTGAATAGCACATCAAAGATGTATGCTTACAGGCATATGTTATTCATCAAATGATTATTTGATGAAGATAGTAAAATGAGGAAAGCTAACTGTGAAATTAGAAGGTTGTAAGTTATTATAAATATACCTACCCTTGTCTTTTTTCATATTTTAATGGGTTTGGGGGCAAGTCCTTGGTTACGTAAGAGAAGATAGCAATGAATTTTAGTAAAGGTGCATTCATCTGCCTATCAGATGAATTGGAAGAAAATGGTTTCATTCTTACAATTATTTTTTTCCATAAATCTCCATTTTCTTCTAATTCCTTTAGTCCACTGAGATACTACTTTAATTATTCTGCCCTTGGCCATTACTGATCCATTAAACAGTGCCTAACTAGCCTTGAGGATGATGAAAGTTTGTGACTTAAGTAGGATATACTGCAGCCTAATTCAAAAGTTAATGCTACTGAAGAGAAAGATTTCAGCTACCTTCAATGAAGATGGAATGGGGCACATGAGAGAAAATAAAAATTGACTTGAAAATCCTCACTGTGATCTTCACACTGTGCTATGCTTTCCAGGCTCCAGCTAAGCAATCAAATTGTAAGATTATAAGATCCCTGTGGGGTCAGGGAAGTTTTTGCAGTAGCCAGTCATCAACCTTTACCTTCTTATTTGAGAGGAAAAAGGTTCATTGTGAGATCCTCTCAACTCACTAAGGGCTGCTGTGAGCAGCAAAATGGGCTTGGAGAGTAAATGCATTGCAACCAATGCACCACCAACACCCTTTATCACACTCCTCACTGAGTCTATTTCATTAGGACTTACATTTTTGCAGCAAAATATTTTAAGCCAACTGTTTCTTGCACCGAACAGAAATTCACCTTTTGACTATGCACATTTATTCTTGGTGGACCAAATCTGTCTTCCCATCACAGTGTCTTCTGGAAATAACACACTGAAAATAATGTGGCCTAAAATACTGATGGTCAGCAGCCTCAGTAGACTTTAACAGTAAATAGCTCACAAAATATTTTCTTTTGTTTAGTTATTTGCCACTTTAATTTGAACTCTGACCTCGATTGCAGCTTTCTGGTTTCTTTGCTGATACCTGTATTTCAGGAAAAGTTCAGAATATTTTAAACAAGAGAACTGGTTTTTATGTGGTAACTCTAATTTTTGTATGGCCTACATTTTCAGCTCCTTCTCAGAGTCCCATTAATGGCTTTTGTAAGGTTGATCTGGTGAAACATACTAAGAGCATTGTGTCTTTAAGATGCCTTTATTGTAAATGCATACATGTAACCTTCATCGATTTAAAGAATTATTTTACCTTCCTGTGTCACAAAGGCAGTTTGACTCTCAGTTTTCTCTGTGCTAGGTAGAAATGGTATTTTTCACTCTAGAGGAATAAAGAGAGAAAGCTGTAAGCAGTGAATGCTGGGAGATGAACATGTTTCTGAGTGCACATAGATGATGCCTTTTAACTGAACTGACCCACAAAAAGGAAAGGATGAAAAGATGCTTTTATTGAACCTTTTATTGAAGATAATAGCTCAGTCCTTCAAAAGTCAATGACGAGTGCAGTTTATAGCACTTCTATGTTAGTATAAGGATTCAGTTATGGAGTGTGCATTTGGATATCTGTGTAGGCTCCTGCAGTTCACTTCCCCATCATCAACTAACCAGTTTGAGCCTGAGTCCTCTTCCAACTGGAGATGCACTCATACCCTTTGTAATGCATAGGCACACAAAAGTATCACCACAAGAATAAAAAAATACCACCACAAATCATGGCAACATCCCTAAACTCATGCTTGAATTAATGTCAGTGTAGTCATGGAGACATCAAACTCTTATAAAATTTTGCATCTGAGGATTTACTCAGCAATTCAGGCAAGCTTTGAAGCTGGCCTTCATGTTGTCTCTGGTATGCCCTGAGCCTGCATTTACCCACAGAACCTATACAACCTGCTGGTGTGGTTAGGAATGCAATGTTAAGATTATAACATAGCAACAGAGGAGGAAGGATGAGATCAGTTCCTGAGTGAACGACGCACAGGTATTTCATCGCTGGTTTAGTCTTCCGAGTATTGTAAACCTGGAATCCATTTAGTATGGTATAAAAATCGCTTCAATGACAAGCCCTCTATTCATGCTTTCCCTATAAACAATTGAAGCTGATAGTTGGAAAATACTGGTATTTATATTTCTCATCAAAGAAAGCAGAGTTGTGTAAGTGCTGAAAACATGACCTGGGTCTCTGGCCTGCAAGTATCAACTCCAACTCAAGTAAGAAGTTCCCAGGCCTTATCTCTGTATGGAAGAAGACTTCCTGTGTCAAGAAAGTCTCAATCTGTGATAGCAGATGGCATTTCTTGACTGTGCTGCCTTGTCCTCAAATCTCATGTGTGTGAAAATTAAAGACCTGTTTGAAGTGACACCCCTTCAAACATGTTGGGATGCTAGATCACCTTCAGCAAAAATATTCTCAAATAGTGCTGTAATTTCCTTGAAATATAAAGATAGAGGTAAGAAAGGTGTAATTTAATAAGCCAATGATGGCTTGTATTACCAGGGAGAAAAATAATTTGTTGCCTTCCTGTATGTGTCAGAACATGCTTTTGGACATTAGCAGCAGAAAAAAGATGGAAAAGTGAAAGAAAGAAAGAGAGAAAGAGAGAGAGAAAGAAAGAAGAAGGAAGGGAGGGAGGGAGGGAGGGAAGTGTCGGAAGGAAGTGTCGGAAGGAAGGAAGGAAGTGTCGGAAGGAAGTGTCGGAAGGAAGTGTCGGAAGGAAGGAAGGAAGGAAGGAAGGAAGGAAGGAAGGAAGGAAGGAAGGAAGGAAGGAAGGAAGGAAGGAAGGAAGGAAGGAAGGAAGGAAGGAAGGAAGGAAGGAAGGAAGGAAGGAAGGAAGGAAGGAAGGAAGGAAGGAAGGAAGGAAGGAAGTGTCGGAAGGAAGTGTCGGAAGGAAGTGTCGGAAGGAAGGAAGGAAGTGTCGGAAGGAAGTGTCGGAAGGAAGTGTCGGAAGGAAGGAAGTGTCGGAAGGAAGGAAGTGTCGGAAGGAAGGAAGGAAGTGTCGGAAGGAAGGAAGGAAGTGTCGGAAGGAAGTGTCGGAAGGAAGGAAGTGTCGGAAGGAAGGAAGTGTCGGAAGGAAGGAAGTGTCGGAAGGAAGGAAGGAAGGAAGGAAGGAAGGAAGGAAGGAAGGAAGGAAGTGGCGGAAGGAAGGAAGGAAGGAAGGAAGGAAGGAAGGAAGGAAGGAAGGAAGGAAGGAAGGAAGGAAGGAAGGAAGGAAGGAAGGAAGGAAGGAAGGAAGGAAGGAAGGAAGGAAGGAAAGAAGGAAGGAAGTGTCGGAAGGAAGTGTCGGAAGGAAGGAAGGAAGGAAGTGTCGGAAGGAAGGAAGGAAGTGTCGGAAGGAAGGAAGGAAGGAAGGAAGGAAGGAAGGAAGGAAGGAAGGAAGGAAGGAAGGAAGGAAGGAAGGAAGGAAGGAAGGAAGGAAGGAAGGAAGGAAGGAAGGAAGGAAGGAAGGAAGGAAGGAAGGAAGGAAGGAAGGAAGTGTCGGAAGGAAGTGTCGGAAGGAAGGAAGGAAGTGTCGGAAGGAAGTGTCGGAAGGAAGTGTCGGAAGGAAGGAAGTGTCGGAAGGAAGGAAGTGTCGGAAGGAAGGAAGGAAGTGTCGGAAGGAAGGAAGGAAGGAAGTGTCGGAAGGAAGGAAGGAAGGAAGTGTCGGAAGGAAGGAAGGAAGGAAGGAAGGAAGGAAGGAAGGAAGGAAGGAAGTGTCGGAAGGAAGGAAGGAAGGAAGGAAGGAAGGAAGGAAGGAAGGAAGGAAGGAAGGAAGGAAGGAAGGAAGGAAGGAAGGAAGGAAGGAAGGAAGGAAGGAAGGAAGGAAGGAAGGAAGGAAGGAAGGAAGGAAGGAAGGAAGGAAGGAAGGAAGGAAGGAAGTGTCGGAAGGAAGGAAGTGTCGGAAGGAAGGAAGGAAGGAAGGAAGGAAGGAAGGAAGGAAGGAAGGAAGGAAGGAAGGAAGGAAGGAAGGAAGGAAGGAAGGAAGGAAGGAAGGAAGGAAGGAAGGAAGGAAGGAAGGAAGGAAGGAAGGAAGTGTCGGAAGGAAGGAAGGAAGTGTCGGAAGGAAGTGTCGGAAGGAAGTGTCGGAAGGAAGTGTCGGAAGGAAGTGTCGGAAGGAAGGAAGTGTCGGAAGGAAGGAAGGAAGGAAGTGTCGGAAGGAAGGAAGGAAGGAAGGAAGGAAGGAAGTGTCGGAAGGAAGGAAGGAAGGAAGTGTCGGAAGGAAGTGTCGGAAGGAAGGAAGGAAGGAAGTGTCGGAAGGAAGTGTCGGAAGGAAGGAAGGAAGGAAGTGTCGGAAGGAAGTGTCGGAAGGAAGTGTCGGAAGGAAGTGTCGGAAGGAAGTGTCGGAAGGAAGGAAGGAAGGAAGGAAGGAAGGAAGGAAGGAAGGAAGGAAGGAAGGAAGGAAGGAAGGAAGGAAGGAAGGAAGGAAGGAAGGAAGGAAGGGAGAAAGAGAAAGAGAAAGAGAAAGAGAAAGAGAAAGAGAAAGAGAGAGAAAGAATTGAAATAAAGAGCATTTTGAAATTTGGGAATAAAGATGAATCTCAGAATACACTTCTAGAAAAACAATCATTTTGGAACAGCCTGAGGGCTGCTCTTACTCATGGTATCTGGGTTAGATCTCCCTGACTTGAGATCCTGAAGCACAGTAACACTTGCTTTCTGTCCCAACTTAATCTGAACAAGCCTGTGATCAATAGAAGTCTCAGGATGTGGTTCTCTCTGCAGGCCCCAAATTAGCATAATTCCTTCAATCCCAGATTTCACACAATGATTACTCTTGATAACAAAATGGGTATAATGGGTTGACATCCTCATTTTTGCTCTCATATTATCTTTCTACTAACCATGATAAACAGCAGGGAGATTTCAAATTTTAAACACTCTTTAGTAACTAGAATATTAAATGATCTTAATAATACTCTTCACATGTGATTATTTTCCCTAATTCCTCTTTTTTCCCCCCAAAGTCTACTAATTTCCAGATATAAGATGATTCTGTTCCAGACCTGAATTATTTAAAATTTTTTGCAGCATTTGTTGTCTTTTTTTCTTAAAATTTATTGTTAATGTCATTTTCACATATAGTTATTAAAAAAGATTATATTTTAAATATCTTGTGTCTCCCAACTAAATTGAATTACTGGTTAGTGGTAGTATAGTGACTGCCTCAAACAGTGAGGTCAATTTTAAATCAACAGAAATAATGGGTTTTATTAAAGCATTCACAATACAATAAATATTTCACAATAACCACCTTTCTTCTAATGGTTTAATGTAATATCCTTCACTAATTATCTCTTCAATGTGACAGATTAATGGCAAGTGATTTGATGCATATCTATAATTCCTTGAAGTACACTGTTCAGTTGAAATTGGCAGGTGAATCTCATGGTGTGGTTTGTCTTTCTTACTGGATAAAGCCATTTTACAAACAATTTTGATGCTCAGATTGCACAACCATCTGAATTATTCCCCCTCAGGGAAGTCTCCAGAGCATAGCCTTGGAAAGACATACCATAGAGTTCTCCCCACCTAGGCAAACAGAAAAGACTCTCCAATGGAGCCTTGCACCCATGCCAACTCCCTTCCTCATATGTTGTATATTCTAGCACTTTCTCCTTTCCCTGTTTCCTCATTGGTTGTGGTATCCCTGGTGGTCGGCCCTGTCTTCCCTGTAGGTTAATGGCCTTTGCCCTGCCCTTGGTACCACGCTGGGCCATCCCATACTTAACCTTGTGCAGAGCACATGGTCTTGTCTTATGTCCCTGATTTCCCTTTAGCGCACTGCTATAAACCTTTGCTGGAACAGAATTATACAAAAGGCCCTTCTGCCTCTCTTTGCTGAGCTAGCTGTAGTGAGTATGCGTGGACTTGACTGCTTTCCCTGAATGCTTACTGAAGCGGCTTTTCCAAAGGACATGCTTATTGGGAAATAGTTATAGGTAGCAGCAACCACTATCTAAACCCCACACTGTTACATGACTTTACACACTTTTTTTCTGGAATAAATGTGACTGTCATATAGCATACATTCAAAAGTGGAAAAGCCCACATTAAACCCATAGTTTAACCCATGTAAAACCTATGTTAAATACATAAGAACCCATAGTTGTTACCATTTACTTGTGCTTGTATAATGCAAAACTTACTTTCTGGACGGGCTTTTCCAAAGCCCATCAAATCACGTGAATTCACCTAGTTAACTGCAGATTAACTGTTTGGAATATCATTGCTCTGTGTTATCTGATCATGATGCAATCATATTCATCTGAATAACTTTTTGGATACCACTTCTACAGTGGCAAGCCCACTAAGCTCTGTTTATAAAACAGGGTTAAATTATGCCATCAGAAAAATATTGCATTTTAGCTGAGGACAACATGATGTTCCCAATGCAGTCTGGCACTGTTGTTTTATTAGTGCAAGTTATGATTCATTTGTAAGCACTGAAGCTGCCTTTTGCACAGATAACAATAACGTTAGTCTTCTTCATTGCTTTCCAGCCAAATTAAAATTCTGATTTTAAAGTCTCATGCTACTTGATCTATAGTAACAGATTTAGAATAAGGTTTCCATCTGAGAAAAATTTAAACATGATGCTTAGTTTAATGTAGAGTTAAATTATGTTTTTATCGCATTACTATATATGGAAAAAGCGCACGTTACATCTGGCTATAATTTCTTCTGCCGGTTTTTTTTTCCTTACATTTCCTGTCAGTACTGTGTCTAATATAGATATGAAATAGATAGATACACAGAAGGTTGAATCAATAGAAAAAAGGATTATGTCACATTTGGACTTCAGTTTTTCCAGAGGAAAAGAGGATTTCTGCAAATTTAAGATTGGTATTCCCTCTATATGTCAAAACAACAGTCTTTGGAGGATTCTTTTGGGGGAAAACGTGGTAAATATAATTTTATGTAACAAAACCAAAAGATTATCTATACAATACAAGAGATGCAGGAAAGGAAAAATCCCATGAAATATTAATCTGGTGGAAAAGAAAAACAGAAAAAAAAAGGAAAAAAAATGAAAGAGAGGAATTTTGCAGGACTTAGAATATTCCTTAGAGTTTTAATGAACTGTTCAGAGTTTTAGAGAACAAGAGGTGTAGTTAACTGGGAACAAGATAGGCTGAGGTTATTCTTCAGCATGATAAGCTAGGAGTCAGGCAATTGTAGTGGAATTACCTAATTTCTAAACTGAAAATTATTTTGCATTATTTCTTGTTTCAGGCGATCCTTCAGAAATACAAAAATACCTAAAAAGAGCTATTTTTCATGAAAATGATATAAATTTTTAAAGCAATAATAAAAATATTTGAAAATAAGGATCCCTTTAGGAGCAGTAATAAGCAGCCTCATTTTATTTCTATGTTGTTTGTTCATTTTTCTTTTCTTTTTCTTTTAAATTTTGTCTTTAAACCAGATAGCAGGCTAGTCTTTGCTAGGAATAAAAGGTGTATCAAATTCCCCATAGTAAAATGTTGATTAAATCTTCCTGATGACTAGTGACTTTGTTGTCCCCCATCATCTGTGCTGTAAATTCTACAAGCCCTAGGGATAGCAAATAATAGGCTTTCTTTATCAACCCATGCAAAACAGCAGTACAAAAAGTCAATTAAATTCCCAGTTCCTTATTTTGCTTAGACTACCAGATCTCTACTTCCTAGCACATGATAAAAAGAATTAGTCTTTCTCAGGTATGAAGAAAAAGAACTGAAGAAGACCATACTGTCACTAAACTCTCATGTCATTTGACCACAAAACAACATGAACTAAAACGAAAAGTGTGGTACAGCTACTGAAACACATGAAGAAAAACAACACAAATTCTGTAGTACTCTACCTTGTATACTCATGAAATGTAGCACTATATTGGAGAAGATGCTTTCTTTTTTTTTTTTTTTTTTTATTTCCTCCTGTCATTGAAGTAGAAGACCAGATGAAAAAGAATCAACATTTTTACTTTTAAAAGGCCAAATAGCTCAGCAGTTTGGCATGTCCTTTGCAAAGCAAAGGAGAAAGTCATCATGTTGTAGCTGTTTAAACTGAAGGGTCAAGTGCCTTGTCTAGAGACTTTCACAGTTCAAGTTAATGCTATCAAACCCTTTAATTACACCAATATACAGCTGATAAGAAGCCCTAATGGCCCTTTCATATCTGTATGGTAACTAGGACATGCATCATATATGGGTGTAAGATTGATACTTATAGGACTTTGTTCTGATAACTCGACTTCCTGTCAAATGATGCATTGCAGAAGCTTCTTCCAGCTTCTCACCTCTTTTCCTTTAGTGTTTCACATTGCTAAGAAAAGTTCCAGATACCTAGCTGTGTCTATAAACATGAAAATATAACAAAGATCTACATGGAATTAACAGAAAACTATGGTTTACTGAAGCATGATTTTCAGCAATTTATTAACTCTTAATCCTGTGTCAGCATACCTGCTGGATTGCCTAGCCTTTTGTTTCATTTTTTACAATTACTAACTTCAGTACAGAAACGAATATTTCTAATAATTTTATCGGAACCAAGTTGTGACTGCAATACTGTAGCATTAGCTTTGTTGTTTACTCTGGTCGTGCAATTTCTCAGTGAAGGGAACTGTTTCTACACATGCCCATACCTATAGCTATACATATACCAATACTTATATCTTTACTTTCGTCAGTTATTGTTTAGATTCATTTTCTTATCTTGGGAAAGGAGTGGAAAGAATAAGAGTTGGACTACAGTATGAACATAAAGTTCACATGAATATCATCCCCTATTTAGCACTTACAGGATGTACTACTGGAGCAGGACTGCTGTATCCCACTGGAAATATTCATACTGGGTTTCCACTGGAGCAGGGAGTTTCACTCATAAACAGAATAAACTCTGGATTTTGAGAAATGGAGATGTGTTACAAATCAGAGTGACACAGAGTCCCCAGGCATGTGCAAATGAGAGATGCTTTACTGCAAAAACAAGGCCTTTTCAAGCAGTTAGACCTTTATCAGTTATATAGTTTTAAAACTTAACAAACATAATCCAACCAACTACCATACACCATGATATGAGCACATAATGGTTATGTGACTTGTTTTTCTACCTCTAATTCAGCTGAGTCACTTTCCCATAGTCCTTTTCTACTTAGTCAAAGTAGCAGGCTGGAGCCATGATTTTACAAGGGCAACAAGGCCTTATTTTGTGAGGTTTTACCTATACGCAACAGAGATGCTTCTCTGAATGTCATATGCCATTTCTGACATGTATGTGCTTCTGGAAGAGAAGAAAACCAATTCTATAGGAAACAGTAGTTATACATATCATTGCACCTCACTCACAAAATCAGGGTGAAGACATCATGCTCTGCACCTTCTGACTTCAGTCCATCAAAGCACATTTAGTATCTGGTTTCAATGAAGCTGGTTTTTTTACTTTAATGATCAATACCAATGTCTCTAAAGTTAAATGTGTGCTGAACTGTTCCTCTGTCTGGGGTCTTTGCAGTGAAAATGCAGATCTGGCACACAGTTGTTGTCGTTGTGAGAAATGCAACAATTTAGAGAAAATATCCCTGTAAAGAGATGTGAAATGGAAGATCTCATCTCCTGACGAAAAATTGTAAGGCTTCTCACTCTTTGGGGAAGTAGTATGCAAATTTCCTGGGATGTACATGTAAAGTGGATTATTATTGTATTAAAAACTACTTGCCCCCAAACATTCGTTTCTCATCTGGCATCAAGTAGAGTTTAATTGCAAGTTGTTTTATGCCATTTTCAAAAAGATGCACAGGAGGTTCCTAAACTTCCCTTGTATACACATCGCATTATATCTCAGTAGGGTTCATGTTTGTACCACCTGCTCATGACTGGGAACACTTACCCTAGTGTCTCTGCAACAAATTTTAGCGCTAGGGCCCTTTGACAATGCAGTTACAATCTTCATTACAATCTTTTTTTGTAAGCCATTTCCAGGGGGTTATGTTAAGAGAAGAAATATGTGAATTTCAATATTTTCTTTTATTTAAGAACATACAGCCCAACAATTTTGCTATTTTTACATAATCAAAAAGAGCAGTAAAGTTCTCAGGTCAAAATCTGAATTACAACTTCTTACCAGCTGTTTACAAAACTGAACAGCAGGAGCAAAACACCAGATTATTTATATGACTAAAATATCAGCTTTAATGGGCTAGCTGCCTCCTTCATGAGGATTTTCTAGAGCTAATAGAAGAGAAGTATAAGCTTTGTATCTTTAGGACAGTTTTAGATACTATACATGTTAATAAATATAGGATTTCTGTACGTTTAGCCCATTTACAATGTATTGCCAGGATTACTTGTTTGCCTGTAGGCCAAGACAAGTGCGTTAAATCCCACATCAGGATTTGGGCTCAGGTCCAAGCTAATAGTGCAGTGTAATACCAGGAGAGCTGCACTGCTAGAACAGATGTGGGGCTTGGGTAAGGTGTTGAATCAAGGTATTACCTGCATGGCCTTGATGGTCAACCAAGTGGCAGTTAAGGACTTCCAAGCTCTTTTCAGGAGAGAAAGATGTTTTTCTGGATCCAAGGACAATTCATTAGATTGACACGGCTCACTGAAACATCAGTTGTGTTTCATACACATCTGGTAGAAAAAATACAGCATTATAGTGCAACCAAAGGCTATATTATAATGCACATGCATATGTTGAGGATGAACAGGATACTTTTCTTTCTCCATATACCAGTTTCTCAAACTGGGAGCCTGCCTGGATCTTTTCTTTATTTCCCCTTCCCAAAGTCAGAGGTACATAGAAGTACAGACAGGTGAATGCTGAATCCAGACCTATTTTTGAATCTGTTTATATGGAGCATGCAACCTCTGCCTACTCTCCAACTGAGTGTCCAGTGCAGAGTCTAAGAAACTCTGGACTTGTTCCCATTTGTTTTCTCACCACAGCTAGGGATGATCATCCAGGCCATATTTGTGCTTTACCCCTGTAGGATGTAGTGCTGCTGCTACTACTCTGGCAATGGTAGAGATTTGGGCTTTGATGAGCATATTCGTGTGCAGTTACCCTTTTGAAAAATTTTCTTGAAAAAGACAAACACAGGAGATATTTGTATCTGGACAAATACTCTTCTCCAGCCCAAATGCTTGCTCCTTGCCAAACTCCAAACCCTTGTTTCCAAATCAGGTGTTTTAAATTTCTCAAACTTTTCAGGAAAGCTCTTAAAGATCTTTCATAATGGGAAGAATTTTTAAAAAGGAAGTGTAGGAGCTGGGACTCGCTGCCCCGAAAGAAAACCCATTTGTCACCAGCTCATTCCAGACAGATTATTCCTCTGTCTCCAAATGAAAGCTTCTATGGAAAATCTTAAAAATTCCTGTGGAAAGTGAATGTACCCTGTTCATACAGCTTGGAGAAATCAAAACAAAAACCAGGGTAACACTACATTATGTTTATCATGAAGGAGATGCAATTCTTTGAGCTGATTTGCAGATACCTCAAGATGTTTTAGAAGAATATTGTTTTTGAGAGAGGATTGCATCCTGGAACAGCCGCCTTATTGACTGCTCTTGCAGCTGTTGCCATCCACTGGGATTGCCATGGTAGTTGTGGAATTGCCTGCACTAAATTTGGAGTATTTGTGGAGTTTTGATGGTTTTCAGCATGTTTTAGCCACTCTAAAACAGTTTCCAATCCAGCTTGCTCTACACAGCTACCAACTGCTTCATGAGCTAATCTACTAATTAGATTTGTAGATTAGTGCTGTGTCCAGAAAGCACCACAAAACCCTTTCTAGCAATTTCTTCTGCAATTTTTCTGGATGATCCTATCTTTAACATAAATTGTACAGTCCCACAAAGAGATAATGTATCAGATCATTACTATTACAGGAAAAAAAAGCCAAGGTTCTTTGCAATTAGTTTTTTCTTCTGTGTGTTACATTATCTGTACCCCTTATTACCCCTTATTCACCAGATTTATCTGCATGGGCCATGCACTTGTTTTTTTCTCTCCCTCCCACCTACTTGATACCAAAGCTGTTACCCACCACCCTTCCTCAAGTGAGGAATAAGAGGCTGCTGTTCTGTGATCAGCTGGCAGGGATCAGAGGAAAAATGCAATAGTCCTCTGGGTAGAAGCTATTTGGGTCATCCCACCTCAGAGGTGCTGTATGAATCAGTTTTGTATTTGCTGTCGTGTGTAAAAATTCTTGGTGGCATAAGAGAAACATATTGTTAATTAATTGCAGTCTGAAACACATGTCAATCAAATGTGTTTGCGGCTAGTAATCTTCATGCTAATCACTTTCTCAAACAACATCCCAGTCCATCTGAATTATGTCTAAATTAATCTAAGCAAATCTGTACATCTTTTAACATAGAGTAGTAGTAGTAGCTTGTGTTCATTTGTACACAGGCAGAGAGACTGCCTTAGCTGAAGAATCATTTGAGACTTTTCTCTAACTTAATCTAAGGTTTCAGTTTTGAAAAATTGTTAAAAACCTCTCTGCTATTTGTCTTTTTTTTTAATTTCATGTATGTTTGTACATGCCTGGAAGATGAAATATACAAAATTAACTCTAAATGGTGTGATCATTACAGTACTCTTTGTCCGGAAAGGCTATTGGAGAGCTTTCAGAATAGTGAAATTTATTGTTCTGTGAGCTCTGACATATTTCAGCATAGAAATACTGGACTTTCAAAAGTGATCGTCTTGCTATTAATGATTTATGCCCTCCTAACTCTTTGGACCAAAATAATCTGTGAATGAGCCACTGCTCAAAGTGCAAGTTCTTAACTAGACTTCACTAATGCCAAAAAAACCTGTTGCATACAGGGTTTAGCCCTTAAATAATTGATGACTACGGCACCAACTTGTTGATATACTGAGGAACATCTATGGTTAAATGACCCGGACATCAGCCCTAGTATTACTTTAAGTAAACAAATGTAGTACTTCTGGAAGAAAAGTTACAAATTTTTCTGTAGAGGTGATCCATACCCTATGACACATCCATGTAGAACCTACTTTTCATTGAAATCGTCTCTTATAAATTAGAGTTCCTACAGAGCTATTGAAAAGTGACCTCTGTATGAAGAGTAAAACAAATCAAATCAAATATCTTCAAAAATAATGAATACAAAGAGAACACAGAAATTTGGGCAGTGCTCTATTTAGCTTTTCAATTACAACTACAATCAAGACTAGTTAACCTCTGCTGTGGTCTCATTCTCTTGGTCTAGACAGGCTTGTGGATTTACAAATTAGTCTCTGAAGACATGACACTCAGCATTTACCTGAAGTTAAATATTCTTCACTTGAGGATCTAGGTTATCTAAACTAGAAAGACAAATTTTATTTGATTTCAGGATCAATATGGCAGAAATCCCAGAGCTCTCCATATGGTAGGAACATATGTGTTCATTGAGCTACACTCCCTTATTCCAACTCCATGAGGAAAAAAACTGCCTTTTCCCCATTTGCTCACTCCAGGATTAAGCCAAAGTCTATGAAAGTCTTTAGAAATATTTTCACTGCTTTCAGCAAGCTCTGGATGGTGCCTTCCAGCTTTCAGTCAGTTCTGTCATCACTTACAATGACCAGCCACAGCTTGTTATTCCTCCTATTGATGTGTTCAGGAGATGGCTATTCCAGCTTGTCCAGATAGCAGAAGTGGATTTCCAGAGCATTTTTCAACTTACAGGCCTCCTTTCTCATAGTAACAAATACTGGAAGTGGGTTAATTTGTTTGAAAATCAATGTGCAATTTTGTTGTAGCTCTTTCCTGGCATGCTTTGCATAATTCAAACAGAGGGAGATTCTCTGTTCTTACAGATGACTGACACACATTGTCCAGGATGCCAGAAGTTGTGCATTGTAACACAGCACACTATGCAGGACTGGTACCACAGTTTTGGTCTCCCCCCATGCCTGTATGCAGCAGGAGCATTGCTGTGGAACACATTAGGCCCTGTAACAGGAGCATTGCTGTGGAACACATTAGGCCCTGTAAAGTAATAACTCTAAACCTCTTCTCTCCCTTTTCTAAATTTGCTAATACTGAATAGAGATGGCTAAAACACAGGTTTTGTTCATGATGCAGAAGAAAGGGTTTCTGCACCTGGAGGAAAAATTTTAAAGAACATTCACTTCTGGTCTTTTAGACTTGAGTAACAAGTTCAACATCAAGAGCTTCTGCAAGAACACAGCAGCCTTGATGGTCTGTGCTTAGCGCTGTCTTCCTTTGCCCAGACAGAGAAGAATCTTTCATCTGTCTTTTTTTTATCTAGACTATATGTAAATATATTTTGACAAGTTAGTAGATGGAACATTTCAGTAAGCAATTCACCCAAATTTTATTAATTTTCTTTCTTTTTTTTTGTTTAAACAGGTGATTGTAGTGAGTCATCCTCCACACTCCCTTCAAAAGATGTAGTACTTAGTCCCAGTACAAAAGAAAACCAAGAAATTTCATCTTTTTCTATAAATTTCTTCCTGGCTCAACAGTGACATCTGTAAAAGTTGCCTCTTTCCCCAGAAAAAATGTCCAAATTTTCAGTTTACTTTTGTAGAGACACTTTGCTATATCAATAATTTGAGTCGCAGCTGCACAGCAAGTGATGGCTAGCTATGCAGTTACTGAGGGAGCTCACAAACCCACACTGCAATAAGAGGAAATATCCCTATAGCATTTACAGAAATTTTATTAGTGTGGTTGAATACTTCTGAAAGGAAAAAGATTTTCCAGAGGAAAAGGGTCGGAATCTGAGAATGTGATTAAATGCATTTTTTCCTATGATGTGTGTTCTGAAGATGCCATACCTGGGCTTCAGATTTCTCTCTCTCTCTCTCTCTCTCTCTCTCTCTCTTCTTTTTTTTTTTTTTTTTTTTTTTTTTTTTTTTTTTTGGGGGGGGGGGGGTAAAAAACACAATATTTCACATTTGGAATAATTCCTGAGTTTGGGAAACAAATTATTAAAACTGAGCATATGGAGGTCTTAAAGTAGAACCTTATGGGAAGGGGGAGAAAAAAACCCAGTTGATCAAGGCTGTTCTATAACATCTTAAACTAAAATAAAATATTGCAAAATCCTGATTAAATAAGATTTTTGTTCCTATACTCAATTTTCAAGTTTATTTCATTAAATAAGTGAAGATTACATAGGAACTAAATTCTTCCACCTTCAAAAAAACCCCACGATTTTATGTTCCTTGCAGCTCTTTATATGTTTTTCCTATCTTACTTTAGAATATGGAAGATATGGCACTTTTTTTGAGATATTCAGAGAAGTCTACAATGATAGCTATAGATAAATTTATTTATTTTATATATATTACCTTCCCATAAGACTGAAGATAGGGTGTTGAATTTTAATAACCAAATAGCTCTCTCTCTGTATGAACCATGTGTTTGCCCATAAGAGGCAACAATTAATTTTAAGTGCTGTGAGCTAGGCCTTGAGTCCAGGTCCTCAAGCTATTTAGGCACACTCAGGTCCCAGTGTCCTTTGGGGAGAGCTGCACTACAAATGCTTCCTCTAACATATGCCCTAGATTTTTTTCTTGCAAGGTATGAACATGCACTAATCAAATGCTGTGTGACAGAATTGATATTACTTAAGTACAGGCAAAAAAGCAATAGCCTCTAATGTCTGAATGAACACCTTTCCCTCCCTGAGTTTATTCAGCCTGAGTCTCCTATGTAAATGTTGATTGCTTTCATTACATGTTTTTCTATTCCAATTCAGCATCTTGAAATCAATCATTAAGCTCTTAACACAGTTTGTTCTGTCTATGCTTAAGTAGGATCATGTATGATTTACTAAGCATGAACAGTGGTTTCAATGAGAAAGGTTTCTATGGCAAAAAAATGGAAAGGTGAAGTAAATGGGCAAACAGTTACACTTTGGCGTTTAAAGTTTCATTTTTCCTCCATGTGCAAATTCTTAGATGATGCAATGTATATTACATTTAAACCTTTGAACACCAACTCCATCAGCAATTCTGATTTATGATGGAAAGCTTTGTCCTGAACTGCTATTGTCAGACTACTGTGGCAAAATGATCCTGTAAGAGACAGAAAGGTTCTGTACAAGTTCTGTAATGTGTGTGACTCCAACTTCCTTGTGAGGGGCAGAGTAGGGGCAGCCACTGATCTCTTCTCTGTAGTAATGAATGAGAGAACCCAAGAGAATGGCCTGAAATTGTGTCAAGGGACAATAAAAAAAAAGGTTTTTCACCCAGAAGGAACAGACTCCCCAAAATGCTCACAAAACCAAGACTGAAAGAGTTCAAGAAGCATTTGGACATCACTCTGGGGCACATATTGTGATTCTTGAGGTGTCCAGTGCAGGTCCAGGAGATGGACTCAATCATCCTTGTGGATTCCTCCAACTGAGCTTATTGTGTGGTGTGATTTAGTGGATCTGGAGAAGCTTGGATAAACAAAATGCCCAGAAGAAGCATCTAGAAAAGCTCTATCTCCTCTTAGAGATGGGAGAGTCCTGAATTCTTTGTTCACTCTGATTTCCATGTGAAGTCCATCTCCACTTAAGACAACAGGGAGAGGTGGAGACGGCCTCCTTCCAACATGTGCTTTAAATAAGCATTTGTTTTATTCTATTGGTGACAGTTACAACAGTGTTTTAGTCATGTATTTCCCATTTCTTTAACAGAAAATGTTCATATGAAAGAAAGAAACTGGCAGATCAGTGTGTCAGTATTTGATTATTCACCTATGCTCATTCAGGTTACTGAGTTAAGTCTTCATAGCATTTTTAAGGGTTTGGTTGTCAGTTATGCAACCATCAGTTTGCAAGCCTTAGATAAATTTGTGTTATGAATTTGTAATCCTGTAAAAAATCAGATATGCACATACGTTTGTGTTGTAGGGCATAAATGTAATTTCTTCCCCTCCCCAGCAGTTCTTTTTGCCATCTTTCCAATTTTAATTGATATCACGGAAATCAAAGAAAGACCACAGTGAATCAGCAGTGTTGACAATGTGCCAAGGTGTTTAGAAAATAGGCCTAGCTGGGGAAGAAGAACATGTCAAAATACATTTGGAACATATTGGAATATGTTATGAAATATAATGTGTTTACCTTTTTGAATGATGGTGTTGGGTAGTGCTGGCGATGCTTATGAGGAGGAGGGAGTGGGTGATGGAGCCCTAGAATGGACCACATTCTTCTTTTTTTTATGCAAGATACAATATCTTGCATACAAAATACTCAGAGAAGGAATATGACACAATATGACAAATCACTTCTCTAATTCATTGGACTTGTCAAACAAATTAACTTCTCTGGTGGTAACAGTGGTGGAAACACTCATACGATCAAAATACTGGTAGCTGCCTAAGTTCTGCTATCACATAGTTTAACCAGGCTTAGGCAAGTTTAGATATCTGATCGCAAAAAATACTGGAAGATGGTAACATCTATTATGAAGCAAAACACACAATGATCCTATATCTGGTAGCAGTGAACTAAGACATTTAGTGTGGTGAGCAAAAAGACATCTTAGGCACATACTTACACGTCTGAATGAGAGGCAAAGGAAGCTCCTGTCATGAGTTGGCTATATGATGCTCATATCCCCAATCATCTGTTCTGTTTATGCTGGATAATAAGCTTTGCACCTTTAATACTTGTTCTGAGAGCAAAGTGAGGAGAGATGCAGCAGTTTGTTTTCAGACATTGCACTCACTCCTCCACATTCCTGCTCCTGGACTGTTGTCTGTGAATGGACAGACAAGCAGTGTCGCAGACATCTTTTTATGAAAACCCTTTCCTTAGGATTTTTTTCTTGTGACAAGCTGAGAGGCCTCAGAGACAAAATGTAAACAATGATTGTCTGCTGCTGTGGAATGCAACAGGTGCATCTGTGATTAGTCTCATGTGTATGTTTGGAATTAATGGCCAATCACAGCACAGCTGGCTTGGACAGTCTGGGACAGCTGCCTTTGTTATTCATTCTTTTCTATTCTTAGCCTAGCCTTCTGATGAGAACATTTTCTTCCATTCTTTTAGTATAGTTTTAATGTAATATATACAATAAAATAATAAATCAAGCCTTCTGAAATATGGAGTCAACACTCTCGTCTCTTCTCTCATTCAAAAACCCCTGTGAACACCGTCACAAAGCAGGACAGAGCTCTCCTTTGCTTTCAGTTAGTTTTAGCTAGCTGAGGTGAAGTTCCCTGGACTGTGTTTTTTCTCTTTTTCTTTGGACCTGTTTAAACCTTATCTGAACTGAACACCCAGAAGAACACCAGCAGCTCACAACTGTGACCCACTGGGCCAGGCCTGGGCCGCAACATTTCCAGCACCACAGGGACTAATATGAGACTCAGTGATCTGAGCTACACTCCACGGAGGGGACTTTCTGAGTTTGTCACTTCTTTTGGAGCGGCAAATGGTTTTATTGCTTAATATTGTTTAGGTTTTATTGTTTAATAAACAGTTTTTTCCACTTCTCTCCAAGGAGATATTTTTCCTGAACTGGTTGGGGGAGAGGCCAACGGAATCTGCTTTCTAGAGGAACCTCTTCGGGAGTTCTGTCCCAAATTTGCCGTGAACCAGATCAAATACATTATTGGCGCCCAATGTGCAGCCTACCAATAACCACCTGACCTGCTGGTAACTTGTGGAGGGAGGTGCAGCTGGGTTGTATCAGGATTCATATTTGGTCTTTGGTTTTCTCTGTGTTCAATTCCAACAGCCACTCTGCACAGGCTACAGGGGTCTCTGATCTCAGCCACACTGTGGGGAGGGGACTTGATGGCAAGATCTGATGGCTGCTCCAGCCAGGGCTCCGCAGCCTCCCCTTCCTTCCTGCCTGGCAGCTGCTGGAGTAGGCAGGCTTCCCACAAGGGGGCTGGCCCCGCAGATCTTGCGAGGCTCTCTTGCCTGGCAGCCAGTGGAGGGCCGGCAGGTGTCCCAGGGGGAGAAAGGGGGCCCTCTTGCCCCAGCAGGGCCGCCTGGCCCAGCCTCACCGAAACAGGGCCGACAGAGGCCAGCGGGGGGCCCAGGGTGCGGAAGGGGCGCGGCCTGGAGCAGGGCTGCCCATCCGGGCCTGGCCGAGATGGGGGCTGGAGCCGGGGCCTGTTACCTCTTTGCCGACCGGAAAAGGAAGGGAAAGTTCCCGGGTTTCTCTCATCTGTAACATGTGTCTTTCACAGAGGTGTGTCCAACTTTTGAGTGGTTCAATAGACTGGCAATTACACAAAAAGCTTTTTACCTTACTTCCCTAAATTTCCTCCCATTCCAAAACTCGACACTCCCCCACTCCACCACTCTCCCACCTCCCTGCCACCCCCCAACACCCCAAAATCCAACAAACAAACAAAGGAAACAAACATACTGAAATACTTCACATAGGAATGCCATTATAATTTTTGCTCCACTCGTAAGGTGTCACTAAAAGCACCTGAGACATTACAGCTGTAAAGGATTTTGCTTGATTTTAGGACTACTCCTTTGACGTGAACCACTTGTCATATTTTTTCCCTCCTACATCAATATTTGATGCTTACCATCAGAGAAAGAAGAAAATAGTTCATAAAAATCTTTGTGCTTCAGGCTGTCATTAAATAACCCTCAATGTCAGCCATTTTATAATCCAGTTAGCCTTTTCCTACATTGAATAAGCATTAAAACCTCAATTTTCCTGCCGTTTCCTTCATTGGCATAATTTGACTAGACTGAAACTGGTTTTAAGAGCTCTTAACCTTTTAATAATCTTTTTTCTCCTTATTGTCCTCTGTCCCTAATTCATATCTGTCATACTTTGTAATCTGATCCACTATTTGGAGAGAGGAGCACACTGGAAATCATACACTGATTAAAAATAGATCTGCTAAATAAAACCCATTATTTCTGTAAACATCTAATACCTAATATTACTTAGCTCTCTCTCTCTCTGTGTCACAGCTATATTACCCCCATTGCATTCTTTTCCTTGTTCTATATATAGGTAATGGAAATTATTATATATTAAAATATTTGGTCATTTATATCAGTTTCATGTATTTTTTACATTATTTACACTTGCATCTTGATCCATAGATTTCTAATAAGGCGTTGTGGGATTTGGCCAGACATAAGAGATCAGTCATAAAAAGTATGCCCATTTCTGAACTTCAAAAACATACAGATCTGCTAAATACTGCTTTATTGCACACTGCTATGACCTCAAAAGTCATACTTGGATGTCACTAGCTTCTGTTATCCAAGCTGAGAACACAGAAGCTGAATTTCATTCTTGCAGTATCAGACATGAAATATACCAACTGTTGTTTTTCTGAGAAGAAAAATTGAGCAAATGCCTTCTTGCAGACTTAAATACAAATTTCTTTGTGAACAATGAAAGCAAAAGATATTGTTTTGATCCAAGGAACAGACCAAGACAGGGATGAAAATGTGGCTCTGATACAGGTGATGGAGAAAGAGAAGAGTGAACCTATCTTCAACACTGGAATATGGGAAGTACCACAAAATTTTGTGCTGCCCTTTTTAGAGTCCCAAGTTTATTTAATTGAATTTATTTCATTAAATTTAAATTTGCGCACAAGCAACCAAAATCTGGGACTAATAGGAGCAATGCAGGAATTATTTGTTCTGGTCTCCACAGCCAGCCCTCTCTATCTCTGACAAACCACTCAGGGCATTTAAATACTGGAGTACAAATAACCAAAATAAGTAATGATATAATTATTTTACACAAATTAAAATGTTGCTTTCCCCCTTAGAGCAACCTGAAAATAGGACGATTCATTGGTTAAATTTTAATGGAACAATCAAAGAGCACTTACTTCCCCAGCATGGGGTACCCTCAGTGGGCATTTACAGGGTTAGGAATGCTTTGTGTCTGCTCTGACCTGATTGGTGTAAAGTCCCTTGATGGTATGCTGTGTTTGTTAAATTGGCAACAGCCTGTACTTGGATAAACCTTATTAGCCAAAAATAATAGACAGTTTGGTTGCCAGTTTTAATGCTCATGTGTTGTAATCAGCAGGGTTGGTTTTTCTTTTTCCTTTTTATGTCAGTGTTTTGGAGGTTAATCTCTGTTATCATCATCTTAAACTTGCTCTTATTCTTATCAGTTATATTTAGTGGCAGATTGCAAGCTTTACTCATTATCTTGTTAAATCAGTAGGTGAAAGCCTTTCAAGGCATTTCTTTTTAAACTTTATTAATGTTAATATGCCAGATGGGACAAATTAAAATGGTTCTGTTTTTCATGCTGCCACTACCCACAATTTTACCACATTGTTTGCTGTTTAAGGGAGGATATGAAAATGATAGGTACAGAGCTTCTGTAATAAAAGTCCAGAACATGGTGGTAAAACCTATCTGGAAGAGTGTTTTGAGGTTTTTTTTCAATTAAATTAATACATTAAAAAATGTCAGTTCTGTCTATGCAGCTGATTTGATCTTATTATAGCTGAATTCAAGGCTGTCTTGATCAGAACAGTGTGGCAATATACTTTTTCTTTACTCATATTGGGGGTCAAAAGAAGGCTTCAACACTTTTATCATCCCTTGTTATTGGTCCTAGTCCCCTCGTCATCTCTGTGGCATTATGCGCGGATGCCAGTAGTCCCATAGACCACACAGACAATGAACATTTCCACAGTCGCCTGAGCTGGGTCTCTAAGAAACACCTGTAAAACTGCCTTTGGAAGTCATCAATGTATTGTTCAATTCTCCTTAACAGGTAGCCTCATATAATTTTGTTGATTGGTAAGGCACTTTGGGGACAAAACTCTTTGTTGTGTGGCTTTGCTTAGTACACAACCACTGATGAAAGTAGTGGTTTTACTAACAGCAACAGTTAAACAATAAAAACAAAATCAAGTAATTGTTAGGCAGATATCTCCTTTTTTCAGTCCTGCTGAAATGCTGTCATGGGACAAATGGCTCCCTTTTCTGATTTTAGTGAGATTCAGCTTTTATAACCAGGGATCCTTTATCCCAACAGCAGAATGGCAGAGTCTGTATATTTGTGCTTTCTCCTATTATGATTTGTTGAATTCTTTTTATGATGCAATGTCCAGGAGCCCAGTGGGGCTTCCTTTATTTGCATGGAGAGCCCAAGAATTTCTTTACACACTCCAGTAGTAATATCTGCTATTAAACAAGAAAATCAGGTCCAGATATTGTCAAATTTTGTGTTACAGCTGTTTGGATATCCCCTGTCAATAGTCCATGATATTTCCTGCACATTTCGCTTAGAGATGGCTAAGTTGAGTAGACAACATATTAAATGAATGTAGTCAATATCTGTAAAGAAAAGAGCCCTTTCTATGAGGGAAGAGTGGAGAGTGTCTAGGAAATAGCCTTTTGTCTAATTTTATCATAAATGTAATTCTAATATTAAAACCAACTCAGTTTCTTTACCTTTCAATACCAGGTAGAAGGATTTTAGTTTTTTCTACTTCAGGCCACATACTGAATCTGATGTGCAAGAAAATCACTTAGAATTAATATTATAGAAAATTAAACTAGTACTGAAATACACTTAGCTATTAGAATTCAAATAGGCAATGTTAGGATTTGCCCATTTAAAAGGAATCCACATATTATAAATTGCTGTAAACAATTTGTGTATTTACAACAAAATGTAGTATTGTTTAATTTGCGTTGTGGCTATTTCAAGGCTGTTTTTCCCTATAGTCTTCTTTGTGAGCAACGGTAGGAAAAACCCCTCGAAACTGCTACACCTGTTATCACTGTAGATCAGTGATATGCATATAAATGCCTATGCCTATATGATATATAAATATGTGTGTGTGTGTGTTTATGTGCATGTGTGCATATGCAATTACATATATTGTGTCTAGTTATGTGCATCTTCTTCCTTTTGTATGGTAAGGATTTTGACTAAACATAGGGTGCAAATCAAGGCTGAAGGAAACCACAAATATAACAGGATGACTGGAGTTTTAAATAGGAGAGATGGTGCAAGATTCTGTGCAAGATTTGTGCTTGCCACATGCTTCAGGACTGCAGATGGAAGCATGAAAAGCAGACTAGAAAAGCAAAAAGTCCGATCTTAAAAAGGCCTGCCATACCTTCCTGCACTCTGTTAACCACAGGACATTGTGGCTTTCCCTGTCTATCATGTTCTTAATGGAAGAAGGAGTGCAAAAAGGGAAATAACATCCATCTCAGGAATCATTTCAGCTTCTGTACCATTAATGGACAAGTGAACACTGTATTAGAACTGCTCTGAATGAAACAAAAATTTATTTCTTTAATATTTCCCCCAAAACCTTTTCCTCAAAATGTTCCATTAATTTTCAGGAGAAGGTTTCTTTCTTAATTTCTTTCTACTTTTTTTATTCCATATTAATTTGTTTCCATTAGAAATAGGAGGAGAGCTAGTAAAGCATTACAATTGGTGGAGCAAGCTACAAAGGTTTATAAATACTAACAATTACATATCAATTCTTGTGAAACTCCACCAGATCTGATTAATATCGAAGTATTTATCTGAGGAAATGGAATTTATAGAACTTGTGAAATTTACTTGCCAGAGCCAGGTAAATGGTTCTAAATTTAACTCTAGTTTATGTTGTGCTGAGGAAAGCTCTGGACATGTTGCCACAAACTAAAAAAAAAAAAAAAAAAAAAAAAAGATCAAATGTATAACTTGTTATGCTGCTGATTGTTATAATGAACATGTAATATATGAACAATTTAGCATAAAATAACTTGCCTGTTTCAACAGTAGAGACTCCAAAGTGATTTTGAAAGATGAGCCATCATTTTGTTTTTGCACATTATATTATGTAGATTATATGTAAAATATGAAAATGTTTCAGATTGAGCACAGACCACTACTTCAGGTATTGAAGTCTTTGTATATTAAATATATATTGCTCCTGACACTGAAAATAGACCTGGATGCATAGAAATTTCAGTCAGCAACAACCATCTAATCTGCCTAATCACCTGATGGTGTTTTACCACATAATCCATTCGCAAAATATACAGGAGATATGGTGAATATATTTCAAAATATATTTTGACTCAAAAACATCACATGACAGCAAGCATTTAATTTGTCGTACCTATTATCAAATAACTGGGAAAAAAATGCATCTTCTGCTCAGAACAGATTTTGGTGACAGGCGTCTTGTCATGTCTTTACTAGATTGAAAAGCCCTTCCTGACATTTTTTTGTATGGACTTTGCTCCTTAACCTTCTGTTAAGATGAGTAGACTGAGTTTCTTCAGCCTTTATTCATGTGGCACGTTTATGTATGTTCATTTCTAAATGACAGCAGCAGAGAAATGAATGTTTCTTCTAGGAATCCTCCCACTGAGGCAGACACATCTCAAAATTCAGCGCCTTGGCGGCTTGACTGCTATGACAGTACAGATGATTAGTTTTTTGCTGGCTGAGAAGATCTATCTTAATTAAGATAAAAATAGTAAATTGCCTAAATATTGAGTACATGTAGAAGAATATATAAGTCATTGACTAATAGATGCTTTTGAAAGCCTAAATTAATGTTTAAAATGTTTCTTCAATTAAAATAAACACAAAATCTTGAACTTATAAATAATATGATTAGGATGGGCCTTTGTTTTATTTTCTCTGCCCTCACTACTTTTTTTTTTTTGTTCTTTTTTTTTTTTTTTAATATATTGTGGTTGTTGTTTATTCATCATGAGTATGTTTTCTTTGGCAAGTTTTCTGACAAATACAATTATGTAATTATATAATGCCCAGCACAGGGCTTGAGAAGACAGTGTTTGAGAGGGCAGGGAGAAGGTGCTGTACAGGCTTGACATGAAGATATTTCTGCAAAGGCTTGGGGAGGGAGATTGCCTCTGGGAAGTGTTACTCTCAAGGTTTGTATGTTACTACAGGCCATAATGTGAGGAACTCGCTTTAACTGGCTTTAATCTTCCGGCTTTAACAAGCTTGGGCTGTGCCTTTCCCTCTCTTCACCCGATGCTTCACCAGTATTAAAGGCAGAGAGGTTATCAAGTGCTGTATGATTCAACCAAACTCAAACCCTGGAGTTTGGGCTTTGTAGTGCTGTTACATTATGAATGATAAGTAAACAGTAAATCAGTAGGAGGAATAAGAATTGCTAATGCCTTAACTAGTGAGAGAAACTTGGGAGGTAGATGGAGGTGGATGGAGTGATGAGAAGAGTTAATATTACAAGCATTCAGCCTTTCTCATCATTTTCACTTGTCCACTAAAAATATATCAAACAAATGGCTTCTAACTATACTTGGAAGTGTGTGTGAGGGAGAGCCTTGCACTTTTTAGATAATAGATATACACTTCTGTGCAACTGTTATCGTTCTTATCAAGTAGTTTCCCTTATGCATAAAGCCCACAGATGCCCAAAGCTTACACTTAGAAGGTGAATAGAATCCTATCTAGTATTTTTTTGCACAGGAACTCACCAAAATCATATGGGGAATCAGAATAGTCTTCCTTCTTTTCTGTATTTATGGAAGGTAAGCCAAAGCATTGCCCTCAATGTTTGTGATGACGCAGTTGTTCTGCAAGAAGTGGGTTGTCTGAAGCTGTGTGCATTTTTTTCCAGTTTCAGTTCACACAATTGTTGAGTTTAATATGAACTAAGAAACTCAAAGTGAAAGTCAGCTGGAACATTTTTCTCTTGGTTTATGCTGGAAGGTATGCAAAACCAGAGACAGTAATTTTCACTCAAAATTAACTTGTTCCAGGTCTAAAATAAATATAGCTTAAATTTAGCACCCAGGTTCTATAAAACTTTTTGGTGAACCTACTTTGAAGTTTTTTTTAAACTTCGGACACTTGATGACTTATTAATATCTATGTAAGATTAAATTTCACTCATATGGAATGAGAACTCTATAGAGTTCTCATACAGAACTCATATGCTAAGCATAACAATACATATGTGAGAAGATTTTTTTGTATATAGGGAAAAAACTCACATCTAGTCTAAATCTGTTTGCACCAGCTTGTTTTGTTCACTTTGAGGAACTGGTATTTTCAGTTGTTTGGAACTCTACTCCACAATGCACAATCCTTATGCAAAAAAATCCAAACGGAACCCTTAATTTCATTCTCTTATTTTTGCATAAATGAGTTTTAAGACATGATTGGGGTATGAATCACTGTTGAGGTGACTGCTTTCAAAATGTACTGACCAGAAATCAAGCAAAATTTTTGTGCACCTGCTCCTTTGGTAAATTTGAAAGGACACTGAAAATGGTATTCAGGGTATTAGTTAGGAAGCCATTTTCCTCAGAACTTCTTTTACTTTTTCCACCTTTTTATCCTTACAATTACTATAATTTTCTATAAGAAAAAAACCCTTTTCATACATAAAATTTCTACTTTGATCTTAATTTTGGTGCTCTTGGTGGCATCTATCTTATTTTACACCAATATAAATTTCAGGAGAATTAAATTTCGAGCCATTATACATAGAAATGAAACAAGGAGATAAAATCAGCACATAGTATATGTAGTGTGCCTTTAATTGGACTTTAATTTTTTAATTGGACTTTAACTGTAACACTGGAAAAAAGATTTAAATACAGACATTGATGCATTTATGACCTTCTGGATACCTTTTTCTATCTTTTCTTGTGCCTCAATTTAGTAAGAATCTTATTTACAAATGACCTTTAAGAAACACTTCTTATATCTTTACCTCAGCATGCTCTGAGGTATAAAAATAAATAAAATATATAGAATGACCAGTTTTTAAAAAAATCAGATTCAAAGAGAAACATTGTAACAAAACATTTTCTTCCTTGACTATAATCTTCAGGAAAAAAAATCAATGTTGACATATTTCTGTCTGCATTTCAGTGTTTTTATGAGTTTAGCAACTCTGAAATACCTGAGCAATATTAGGCAAACATGGTACTGTACACTGAACACTGGATTTCTAGAGGAAAATGGAATTTCATCAGGCTCTGATAAGGATCTCATATTAAAGACTCATTCTGAGTTTCATAATATCTTGCAGTGAAAGCTCAGATGGTAACATCCAGATGTTACAGACGTGTTTTAATGTGCTATCAACCTGAAGTACTCTGAGAGTAGTCTACTGCCCAGTGTGTTCTCCAACATTCACAGCTCCAATGTCACCCAGAATCTCACAGATCCCTCTCATAACGGCAAAAACATTTGGTTTGTACAGTGTAGTTAAGGAGAAAAGACAAGACAAAGGCCAAAAAATCAATGCCTCCCCCAAAATAAACAAACCCCTCCCCCCAAACTAACAATCTAAACAACTCCCAAAACCCCAAACTAATAATGCAAACAACCCAAACCAAAATAAAAAAAAATTAGAGTATACCAACACCAATGAAGGTGTTGTGAGAGTCCTGCTAGTGAAGATAGATGATTTCAGGGCCCCCACAATCCATACTGGCAAAGACTTGAAGCCTGTGGAAGCAGTGCATTTAATATCTGACAGAAAGTGTACTCTCCTACCACTATTTTGTCAATAATTAGTGCAGATTGGCAGAACGAGCCGAGCAAAATTGGGCAGATCCTCTGGGTGCACAAGCATATGTTTATCAGAATGATAGGCTCCAATAAACCCTAAATAATCAATATCCACTAATTCTTAATTATCTCATTCTGCTGAGGTAGTGTGAGAGATATATCAAGAAAGGTAGCGTGAGAGATATATCAAGAAACCGCCTTCCACATGCATTCATTAAGAATTCAGATTTAGTAGCTGTTGGTGATGTTGGGATAATTAGCAGCAAGAAAAAATGGAAGAAATGTTGGTTGCTATAGCAACCTGTTCATCATGATCTACAGCATAAACACCCGGATTAATTTACAAGTTGCCAGGTAGATATATGCTTGGCTGACTGGGGTACACAGAGACACCACCTTATTTGCTTTTATTAGGGCTTAATCATCAACATTAGAGCTTTCAAAGTATGTGTGTTATCACTGTCAATCATAGAGGAGCTAGATGCTTTTAGGGCCAAATCCACCAGCACAGTCTCTTTGCACCTCTATCTGAGGTGGATTTCCTTCCTCTGAAGGGAAGGAGGAGAAAAAACATTCCTCCAGTTACCGTATGAAGCCACTGCAGGATCACTGGAACTGAGATAACTCCTATGAGCTATCTGTGTGGTAAAAGTCATATTCTCCCTCTGTAGAGAGCCAGACCCATATCCTTGACTCTTAATGATATTTTTCCCTAGAGAGCCCTTGGTAAAAGGAACTCTGTCCATGAAACAGCCTTTGGTGGTGTACAGTGGTACATGACGCACAAGTGAGGATACCTGTCTTGCTGGGGTTATACACTTTGCGTAATTCAAGATCCCACAAAGCTGCCAGCCTATTGAAGAAGTGTATCATATTTGGTAAAACTGTCAAGTAGACATTTGAAGCACTGGAGGTGGTGGGACAAGGAGCTAACATCATGCCACGATGAAGTGTGCAAAAAACCTAAATGAAACATGAAGGGAGGAGAGTCAGTGCCCACTGGATAAGCAGAGCTGTAACTCCAAAGTAGAGTTTGATAATGATTTATAATAAATGATAAAATTTTTATAGACATACTGTAAATAATACAGGCAAAAATTAACTGCTGGAGTCTCCCTGTCGCTACCTTTCTCCTGCTAGTGAAAACCTTCATATTCTAACCTCTTATTACTGCTTTACAGAAAAAACCTCCGGCTTTTGTGCTGCAAAGTCTTGTGTTGGTTTCCTCAGAACTGGCATCTTTTGGCTGCTTTGGGTACTAGCTGCATGTTGCATGAACAGCCTTGCCTCGCAAATATACACATGTGTTTCTGATGCTGGTCCACACCGTTGCCTCCCCGGGGGCCTTGCAGCTGTTTGTGCAGCTATGTGGAGAGACATATTGTGGAACTCATTCAGCTGCAGAACTGTGCAGAACTGCGGGCTAGAGATCACACATGGAGCCTTGGAGGCTTTGGGTAGGATAACATAATGGAGTTGAGCTAGAACATGGGTGGGAATCAAAACTCTTCTTCTTGATCCCTTTAGTCCTCACTTCCGCTTGTCCATCCACAGGAGTTAAGTACAGTCCCTCTTTTCAGGATTTTTTTTCTGGCACTCTCCTAGAAGGAATGAAGCTTCAGTCAACTAAAGGCATCAGAGAATATTTTCAGCAAGCCAGGAAAGATATAGAAAATGTAAAATGAAGGAGACCCATGTACAAGTGAAAATTAGTGGGTAGTAGAATAGGTAGGTAAATATCATCTAACTAAAAAGACAAAAATGAAGAAAAAAGAGATTATGTTTCTCAGTCATCTTTATCTTACAAAGCACACGACTCACTCTGTGCTGACCCCAAAGCTGCTAATACCTATCCTGCAGTTTCACCATGTTGAAATGCAAAAATTTTTTGCCTTTTACTTTTGCCAACAGCCTTGTGATTTAAAGAGAAATGACACCATGGGACAAGAAAAACCAACCAACCAAAAGCCATCAAACAATTACACAAAGCAGATCTGATCATCTGTGACAATCTTTCCTTTCTGGGAGCCATCATAGTAATGTAGGTCCTCCAAGCCACCTATTGCATATTCCCACCTGAGCTGCTGAAAAAAATGCCAAGGAAAAGCCACCTTTGTAGAAAAATGTAAACACGTCTATCTATCCAGCATAAGCAGTTTGATGGATTATACTGGCCACAGTTTACTTTACCAGTCCATATCCTGTGTAATATTGACTGGGTCTATTTTTTTTGGCTATTCTGAAGTAAATCAATCAAGACTTAACATATGTCCTAAACTGCTATAGTTTATTTGTAAGGAGAAAGACAGGCCATCAAACTATCTACAGGAATTTTAAAAATTCATCAGAGAATCAAAGTCTTAAAACAATAATCGGTTCAAAAGAAAATGCTTCATGTTTAAAGTAAACAATGGCGGTTATACGAAGATTTTGATTTTTCTTTTCCTGACCTTTGCAATTTTTTCCCAATTCCAAAGCTCTGCTCATGACATTATGCCCACTCCAGAAACAGAATTTGTTTTTCTAATTCATTTTTTTGAAAAACAGCCCATTTCAGTCATTTGATTTCAAATCTTTGGCTCTAAAGTTTTCCAAACTTTTACTATTTTAAATGGATTTTTAAGTTAGATTTTAAAAATGGGAAATGATTAAAAAATATATATAACTAAAAAGTAATGTGTTTTGATTTGGAAAATTAAAATAAAATGGATGCAACTCAAAGAAATTCAAGGAATGTTTCTCAAACCCTAGTTTTATACTTAGTCAAATTCATATTAGAAAAGTGGGTTTCATACTTTCTGTTTAATTAATAGTAGACTCGACTTCACAAGACACACTCATCCTCTTAACTGGGAAACAATTTACTTAGTTCTTTATTTAGCATTTCATAAACATTGGGCCAATTTCATCTTTGGGGTAGCTTTAGAAAGCAATGAATAAAGCCAAATATCTAATTAACTGTTAAACTTTGGCAAGTATTCAAGTATTTGGCAAGAAAATATATATTCATCAAACAGTGCTAAGCATAAAATGAATTTTAGAATTATGTACTAAATTTCCTTTTTTATGCCAATAAAACTTTTAAAAATAATTTAGCTCTGAAAAAGTTTCATTTTTTGCAGAAGAGATGACACAGACATTGGGTAAAAATATGTTCTTGACATCTGGTCAAAGGGACCTGCCTCATTATGGCTTTGACTTCTTCATGAGAAAAACAATTTCTAAGTTCTCTGGTAGAATATTTCTGTGCAAGGAGATCAATTTAGCTGCAAGTACACTACCAATTTGAATCCAACCCCTGTAAAAGTCAGCAAAAAGATTTCTTTCCTCATGGCATAGAAGACTACAAACAGAACAAACCTCTACCACAACAATTTTTAGAAATACTGCTACACATAACTGAAGAGTCGTAATAGAATATCTGTACTTAATGACTGAAAGGCAGTAACAGTTATGCATATCATGAAGATGGTTTTGCTAGACTTTGTTATATCACTGCATAGTGAACTACTGTCTTTCCTGAAAGAAAATTCTTTCTTCGGCATGTCTACCACTACCCTTCAAGATCAACATTTTGAATCTGACTTCACAGGCACACCAATAAAGCTGCTCTGAACTATGAGACTGTGCATGAGAACAGCAAACTGAGCCATGGGGAAATTATTGAAAAGTTGTTATTCCTCCACTATACAAAAACTGCAATTATTATTGAAAACAGATAAAATATGGGCAAAAATATTTATGTTTTCTGAGATCTGACCTGCTGAACAGCTTAAAAAACTAAATGCAATACTAAATACTATAATATAAACCCCTTCATATTTATCTGTACTAAAACATCTTTTGTGCTCAGGCAGACTACACATTCTGTGGTCCTTTTTTTAAAGGAACAGTGAAAAGAAAACATATAAATTCAAAAATATTAAAAGAGGTTTTCCTCCTTTAAACATCTGACATAAATATTTGACAATATTTATTCCCCATCTCACTCTTAAAAAATGGTTTTTTGGTGATTATGTAGGAACACACTCATAGTGTATTGCCTTACATTAATTTTATATAATAGTGTGGTGTTTATTGTGGACTATATTCAATTATTTTTAAATATTTTTCCTGTACTTGAAAATAATCTTGTACTGGTCAAAATAATGACTCACAGATGAGATGATAGAATCCATGTACTGGAAATAAGCTAGGCTTCAAAGGGTCCTACCAATGGACTCATCATGTCTATCAAAGAAAACCTTGCACAACAGGCAGATATTTTACTTCCAGTCAAAATAAATAAATACTTTGGGTTATAGAAAATATCTATTGCTGATAGATATGTGAGATTTACATCTGTTCTGCCATATAGTAAGAAATTGTTCCAAGGGATTGCTATTGACAAACACCTGCTATGATTTGCAAGGGTTTTTTGCAGCTCTTCAGTAGGGAAAAGACTGAAAATGTGTGCTTGTATCTGCCTGCAGTACATTAGCAGAGGATGTGTGTACAGAGGATCCAAGACAGTGAAGTGAGTTTTGTGTTCATTTTTGTGAATGGTCTTCTGTCCCCTACTAATCCCATATATCTACTGAAAAGAAGGGAGAGTGCTGTGCATCTCCTCAACTGTTAGAAAAGGAATTATGCTTCTTCATCAAGCACAAGTAAAATAAGGTTAGGAGGCCACAGCAGGTGCAAGGATTGCACAGGCATCTCTTCAACAATGTCTAAGTCATTGTGGGAGCTGTGGGTGAAATGAGATTATTATACCAAAGATGCAAGGGTGATATGCTTTTATCATCCCTGGTAAGTGATGTTGCTGGTCTGTAGCTCTGAAAACCTTCATAGAAGTCATAGATTAGAGGATAAGTTACTGTGATGTCATTTTAGTAGTTTTGTCTTCCCAGCTATTACTTACCATAAAACAGTTTATTTTTATGTTTGACTATCTTCTAGGACATATTAACTTAAGCTTGCTCAATTTTTTTTTTCTTCGTGTAATGTAAATTCCAAAGTAGTGCAAAATTTAACAGCAATATTTTTGCAGTAGTAACTTAGCATATAGATTACAATTTTGAATGTATATGTTGCGGCTATGGTATCTTTAAAATATGTTGCACGAAAGTAACTGATAATGATTTAAACATCACAAACTATGTGCACAGAGAACATGATGCACAGAGAACAAAACTAAAGTAGAAAAAGACCTCCAAATCCCTAATAGAGAAAAACAAAATAGAAATTAGTAGGTGTGATTCTATGGATTCTAAAAAATATGTCCTTGTGTCAAGTCTGCTGAGGAGCCATACATCCTGTATTTCAGTATTTTCTCACAGAGTTGAAAATGCTCAGTAAATTTCTCCCTGCCCCTTGGGTTGAACTGTGTCTGTGCTGTAAGTTTCATGTAAGGGTGTCTACCTGGTCCTGCCACTGAAAAGCACAGCAGTAGCTACTTTGCTGTTAGCAAAGTGGAATCTGAATGGCAAGTGTCATTTGAGATGGATGAGAACAAAATTGCAGCAGTCTACAAATTATGTATCATTTTGAGACACACCATGTTTTTAAGCGGTGCTTCAGGCAGCAGAATGAAGTGCTCGTTGTTTCTTCACCTTCCTTTGCTGATTTGGTGTCTTTGTTGTTAGGACCAGCATCCAAGACCAAACTTGCTTTTTATTCAGTGGAATTGGGCAAGTCCACTTCACAATTGAACACTTCTGAAAATTTAGTTTAAATAATGCATTTTGTGCATGACAAGTGATTAAATATTTGAGTCTAGTTCGAATTCTTTGTTCTTTCATCCAAATGTTAATAATTAAAGTGTTTGTCTGCAAAGAGACAGTTTCTTACTCAATCATATCTCATTTTTTCTTCTTCCTGGCTGAAATCTTAATTCCATCTTTACAATATTTGAAATTTTAGCTAATGGCATACAGTACCTAGAGACTGTGTCTCACAGAGTAATTTGGAAAATAATAAGAGATAAGAAAAATAGAATGTTATCTGGGGCAGACAATGTGCATTTCATCAACACAGAATGTACCTAGCAAGTTACAGGTCTGTATAAAAAAATAAAAGATAGTAGTAATACTGATAATATCATAGTGAGACCGAGTTTAAGCACAAATATCTATATTTTAATTGATAGAGAAAGCAAGAAACATTCTTCATAGTTTGTAATTATGATATTTCATAAAGTCCCTCTTTTTAACAGTCTAGGGCTTTGATCATGTTCTGTAGCCCTCTCCTCAACAGGTGACCCATGGCATTAAATTTTTAAATGAAAGACAAAAACAAATGTTCTAAGCCTAAAAGTAATTTTTCAAAATGATACATGAGAAGCATACGCAAATCTTACCCATGAACAGGAATTTATACAGTACCACCCATGCACCACTTTAAAATGAAGCTAACTTAAGTACCTTGCTTTTCCTTATTTTATTTGACATTTTCCTACTGGTTACTTTCAAATTAATATATGAAGACAGAGCAAAAGATTTTCTTTTGTATAATATTCATTCATGTAAGATCAGCTACAACTGAGCATTCATGTCCCAAGCTGATTTTGTACTTGATGAATCAATGTTAAAGCTTTGTAGACAAACTAAGAGGCACAGAATTTAATAAATTCCTTCACCCATACCACCATCAGCTATTACAACATCATGGGCCAAGCCAGACTTCTGAGTAATTTGAACTTTGACAAGCAGTATATCCTACAGGTCCACGGATATGGGGAGATCAGAGGACCTTTTTAATCTTAGTGGGCCAGAAAACTATTTTTGGTGAAAACTTCTCTAGCATTTGTAGAAATTAATTTTATATTTGGAGGTGGCCAGCAGTTTTGCCACATTTTATTTATTTCAGGCAGTGGGCTGAAAAGAAACATAATCTTTCTCCCTAAATTTTGTCTGTGAGAAAAATCAGAAATGTAAAGAATCCAACTGTCTTGAGCAGATCTCTGCCACTCTACATTAAAACTTAGTTCATCTGTTGTCTGGTAAAAATTACCCATAGGGAGCTGTAGTCTTGTCAAGACCTAGAGAGGGACCTTCTTGCTACTGTCACTAAGGAAAGAAAACAGAGAGGGAAAAGGGCTTACACCTGGATTTTTAGCATATCCAAAGTTAGATTCCTGTATCTTGTGGAGTCACTGGGAACAGTAGTAGATAGATACAATAGAGCACTTCCATCATTTTTCATGACTAATAAGTGCACAAAATGAAAGACAGGAAGAAAGAAAGAAGGAGAAAGAAAGAAAGAAAGAAAGAAAGAAAGAAAGAAAGAAAGAAAGAAAGAAAGAAAGAAAGAAAGAAAGAAAGAAAGAAAGAAAGAAAGAAAGAAAGAAAGAAAGAAAGAAAGAAAGAAAGAAAGAAAGAAAGAAAGAAAGAAAGAAAGAAAGAAAGAAAGAAAGAAAGAAAGAAAGAAAGAAAGAAAGAAAGAAAGAAAGAAAGAAAGAAAGAAAGAAAGAAAGAAAGAAAGAAAGAACACTAAACCTACAAAAACAAACCAAATCAGAAAAGTCAACACTAAAAAAGAGAAGCCATTAGAGAACCAAAGTCTAGTTGAAATTTTTTTCTGAACCTCACAGTGTTTTACCCTCTAATATCTGCAAAAAATAAAGGGCTAAAGAAATAAAGGGCTCTTACCAACCTGTAAAATATATTTTTTATTAACATATAATTTTTATTAACATGAGACTTTTATTAGCATACTATATGATGAATGTCAAATTGAACCAATCAGCAATAAAGTATATGTCTGATACCATTGGAAAATTGAATCAATAATTTTTGCTTTTTCTTTTTTTTGAAAAGTAGATGTGTCATATCAATACACACAAAAAAAGAAATATGAAGAAAGGGAAGAAAAAAAAAGGGAAGCTATTTTTGAAGCCTGTAAAAGCAAACTGAACAAAATAACTGAAAGAACCCTGGACTTCCACAAATGCATCATTTCTTAACAGGAAAAGGTATAAAATTAAGTGAGTCAGAAACTTTGTCATTAGGTTTTGCATATATCTCCTTATTTTGTATATAAAACAGTCCTGTAAAATACCACAAAATCCCCACAATTTCACCCAACATGCCTATTCAAATCTTGAGCTACCACACTGGCCATCTTTCAGTACTTTAAATGTCACTCAGTGTTACAGACCGAATACTGATAGAAAGTCCAAAGGCAAATGCTTTTCCTCTTCTGTAGTTTTTCCAGGCTGAACTTTTATTATTCAGTATCTCAACACTTGCCCCCTAACCACTAAATTTGAAAGAACTGAAGTGTTAAAAATGGGAAAACTGAGTTGCTCATAAGTTCTTTTTGTTTCTTTTTTTTTAAAGAACATTAAAGATGAATTTCAAACAAAAAATAAAATCCTTGCTGCCCTTAAGTGTTTCACTTTGACACAAAGCAGGGGGCTTATTAACTGGAATGGAAAATATCTGGCAATTGCTTTATTTTCCATCTGATACTGTCACACTTATTGGTTGCATATTATAAAAAAATGAGACCTGGTGTAAGGATCATAGTCTTAGAAGAGGAAATCATACTTTGACTCTTCTACAACTCCTTGTAATTTCAGGAAAATTTCCTGTGAAAATTTCTGAGGCCATAATAATCTTGTATAGCATCCACACACTGCGTTAAATAAAGACTAACATGAAAAAAAAAACAAACAACAAAACCACAGAAGCAAAAATCTCACAAAACTGCACTTTTCACCAAAAAACCAATATTTTGTAAAAAATTGAAATGGAATAAAGATGAAAATGAAGGAAAGACTGTTTCTCTGTAATGCTTTCCTGTTAGCTTTTGAAGATCCTACAGTGACTGCAGATAGCAAACTGATGTGGAGGAGAGGCAAAGTTGTGCCAAATTGGAAACATATTTTGAGCAGAATAGAAATGAAGGAAATAGAGGTCCTGGTGAAGCTGGAAGATGAGTTGCACAAAATTTCAGTCTCTCAGGCATAACCTCTCAGGCATAACTAGAGGTTGCACATCAGTTAGAAATGCTGGATATAGAATTTTCAGAAAAAGGTAGATATCAAAAAAAGAGATTCTGGATTTTTTTTAATATTAATTTATTTATTTAGTTATTTAGTGCTTCTAGATATTGTCAGCATACATTGAGGAAGCTGATAGGACTACTGTGAGAAACTTGGATAGGATAGGATAGGATAGGATTTATTGTATGGCAAAAAGAAACCATGAAGGAGAGTCTTACCTTTCAGAAGCTTGGAGATAGTACATGAATGCTGGTCTGCAACAGGGAGGCCTCCATCCACACAGCCATCATGACAGGAAGGCAAACTCTCTGCCTGAAAATTAATTTCAGAAACTAAAATCATGTCAGCCAGGGTAAGAATGTAAAGTTAAGGTAATGCCTGAATCAGTGATCACAATGTTAAGTGATTTTTGTAATGAGCCTATACATCGGTTACTTCAGCTACTGGTCTAGTTAATATTTGTTCAACAAATGATTGATTTTAGGAAATGCTCAGGTCCAGAGGTAGAAACGTGATCTAAATCCATGCAGAGAGGGACAGAGAAAAACTTTGATGTGCTTGATGCTGGTACAGTATCTTGGTTACAGATTTGTAAGCTTATCTATTTAAAAGAGTCTTTAAAGTGCTTATCAATTTAAAAAGAATAAATTATGCTGAATCACCTCCACCTTTTCCTTACACATCATCTGATTTCCCTTTAAAAACTAATTATCCTTGTTAATTATTTTTGAATCCATAGATTGTATTGAAGTCATTGAACTTACTACTTTTTAGTAGTAAGTTTTTTTTTTTTTTAAATTTGTTTACATGGGTATTGTCACTTAGGCCTGAAGCAGCAGGAGCCTCTCCCTTGTTCCCCAGGAAGCTCTGCAACTGGTTTCCACCCTTGCAGCTGCCAGGATGGAGGGACAAGCGAGAAACTCTCCTTCTCTTTGCAAATCCCACATAAGGGTCTGCGCACAGTGGCAGACCTGGCCTTCGTGGGTGTTGCAAAGACTCTTGATATGCTCCTGCAGCAAGGGCTGCTCCTAGCTGGTGCAACTCATCCTGTTGTACTTAGTGTCTCCCTGACACATATTTAGCCTCCAAAAGATAGCTGGGCACAAAACTAGGCAGGATCACTCATCATGTTTGTGAACAGTCAATATATCCCTTGGAGGAGCAGCGTCACAGCTGGTGTCATATCATCCCTTTGACTGAATGTGTTCTGCTGTTTTCCTATTTACCTACTTCAGACTCCTTACAAACATGGATGATGGAAGAAGTCTTCTTCTTGTCATGGAGAAGACTAGACTGATGCAATCCCAGCTCTCAGTAGTGGCATGCAGATAGCAAGGCTGCCTTAGAGCTAAATACAGAAGGCCCAAACTCTGTCTGTGTCTCTTGCTGAATTGGAGGCACAGAGTGCACAACCTTCACTTTCACTCTCTTCACTGAGCAGTCAGCTCTGACAGCCTGGCTTATGTTTGATTGCACCTTATTGAACTAGGATCCACCACCATGTAGAAACAACACAGAGGTTGTAACCTGATTGTGCAGAAAAGTAACAGGAGAAATTAATGTTTTATGAAAATCTGTGTGTACAAAGATAAGGCTATGAAAGGTGGACACATTGCTCCCAAAGGCAACAGCATTGTCATTTGCTCAGAAAGACTGTCTGGATTTTTTCTTTATAGCTGGTACCCTAAGAGATGCTTTTCTGTATTCTCAGTCAAAAATTACTTAATTTTACTAAACATGTGTTCTAAAATTCAGGTTTTTTACTATGCATTTATACTATTATTTCTTTTTATTAAATATTGCCATACTAAAAACCCCTACTATAATAGATACATGCTTAGTTGCCTGAGACTATTGCATAGCCCACAGTTGCAAACCTGACAGAATATTGAAGCTGGTGATCAGCCAAAAAACAAACCTCAGGATCTCAGGACTTCAGAGTCTTGCGCGTGAGGAAAATCTGGATGATTGTGGCCTGATGAAGCAGGCACAACTTGCTTCGTCTTGCCCAGAGCCAGGTAGCATTTTGGGAAGTGGAGGGTTGGCTTCCCTGTCCCTTGACTCCTGCCTCACCATCCCAATTATTTGGGAACGTGATACCTGGAGTAAGGAAGCAGGAGCACTTTTGCCCCACTCCTGAATGTCTTTCAGAACCACATGGATACTTCCTAGCTGAAAGAGGCTTTGCTTGGTAGGTAGAAAACACACCTGACTATACATTGTTCTCTTCTTTCTGTTTTGTTCTTGTCTGAAGGGTTGTGACCATATTTTGCCCAGGACTATGCCAATAACATCCTAAATCATCCATTACCCTCCTTTCCTGTCAGACACATGAATTTTTTTAAACAGCTGATATGAACATGCCAGTCAGTATGTGGGGAAAGAGCCTAATTGAGATAAGGACCTGATCAAAAAAAAAAAAAAAAAAAAGATGCAAACAGCTAATTCTCATTTGATGTCAACAGGATTTAGTGTAAGAGTGGAGTTGGACTCCTCACTATCTGTCTCTGGGACTAAGAGACTTCAGACATACCCACCAGGAAAACAACAACAACAGAAAACCCCAGTAAAGTGTTTGCAAAAATTTCTAGCCTTTAGAAGATTGAGGAATAATAATGATGCTGTGATACACACAGATAGGCCAAAATTGAATGGATAGGAACCTGAAAAGGTTTCAATAAAAGAGAAATTCTTAAGGGCATAAATATGGACATAAAAGCAAATACACAGAAATGAGGACTTGCCTTCTCCCACCTTCCAGAATATGATTTCATGCCACCAAATACTTCAGGAAAGGAAAAAAAAACCCCACCATTCTAAAATTAGGAGGTTGATTTGAAACTAATTCTGTAGTCTCAGAAACAAGATATTTTCCTCTCTGCAAGTGCCTTCCTTAAGAAAGTTTATAAATGAGTGCAGATACTATTGTATGGAACAGGAAGAGGATTTGAATTGTGTGGCAGAGACAGAAGAACTGTCATATTGATCCCACTCCCATTAGAGTTAGTAAGAATTTTACCATTGATTCCAGTGGGAGCAAGGTCTTTAAGTTTTTGAATGCCAAGGCCAAACATTAAGCTGGAAGACCTTTATAGCCAAAGGCTCTAAGAATATTTATTTGATGCCAGTTTTCAACAACTGCAGGCACCTGTTCTGGTTAGCTGAGGCCAACATGTTTACCATCCTTGGGTTCATTCAGATGTAGCCCCAAGCATATATTTTCTTGCATGAGACTCTTCAATTACTTCTTTTTCCCTCTATTTGCTACACTTTGCTGAGCTTTTTCTGGTAAGTTGGCTGGGGCAGGTCTATTCTATACTTCTGATTCAACAGAAATACTGCAGCAAACTATTTATGATAACTTCAGTGCATGAATATTAGTGTCAATAGCATGGATCACCTAAAGGTAAATTAAGAGCTGATGTAAACTTTTACATAAAGTCAGTTTTGTCCTTCAGGTTCAAAATGTTTTTTTCACCTTTTTTTCCCCCCACTTGCCTTCATTTATGAGTCAGAATGACACCAAATTGCCATCAAAATGGCAGAGAATTATTTTACAATATAGATCATATTGCAAAAAAAAAGAAATTTCACATGAAATTTTCAGCTTGTGTTTGAAAAAGCAATCAACTGAGATTGCTCAGGGGAGTTACCTTTCTTGGATTTGAATAGAATATATGAATAGGGTTTGTACTACAGAATTTACACTCCAAAACTAAAAATTGGCAAATCTAAGTCAAACAAAATACTTACATTTTGGGAACTCTTTCTTTATTTATACTGGCAAGTTAACAAAATGAAAATGGGCAGGGGGACTTATTCACCGCTCTGACGTTTTAGATTACTGTGCAATGTTTTTACACAATGTTTTTGATATCTGTTTACCATTTCTAGGCTAAAATAAATGATAGCTATGTCATAATGTGATGAGACAATGACAGCTATTTTCCATCCAAGTTTGACTGTCACAAGTGTCTCTATAAATGTCCCACAAAATACATTTTTTAATGAATTGAACTAATATAATATAATTTTACATAATATAATTTTAGATTACTTTTTTAAGCAGAAGGTACAAAGTAATTTCATCCTTTAAGCAGGCACACTATGTATAGGTTAACAAAGAAGCTGTTGTCAAACTTTGTGAAGCCTTATTCTTTATGTGTTAAATTCCCTTTATCCCAAGAATAGAACACTAATCATTTCTGCCTGCAGAGACTCTTGAGGATTTGGTTCCTAAAGAAAACGAACAAAAGAAAGGCAAAATATCTGGTGCATTCTTCTACTAAGTTCACTCAGGATTGGTTTTCCATGTTTAGGACAAGATGTATCTTTCAATGAAGGCAGATTTCTCAAGAGTCAACAAATTAAGTGTTAGTGATACTACGATTGGTAACACAATCACTTCAGGAGCTGGAGGCAAAAACCAGGAGCATCCTAATTAGAGGAGGCTCTGCCTTTTCATGACTGGCTGGGGTTCTCCAGGCCCAGCACTGCCACCCAGGCAAGGGAAGAATGGATTGTCCTGCTCGGCTCTGCAGTGGAGTGGCCTCACCTCGAGTGCTGGGGGCAGTTTTGGGAGTTACAGTATAAAAAAGACATTCCACTATTAGAGAGTGTCCAAAGGAGGGCCACGAGGATGATGAAGGGTCTGGAGAGGAAACCAAATGAGGAGTACTGAAGTCACTTGGTCTGCTCAGCCTAGAGAAGAGGAGTCTGAGGGGAGACCTCATTGCAGTCTACAACTTCCTTGTGAGGGAAGAGGATGGACAGAGACTGATCTCTTCATTCTCATGACCAGTTACAGGACTTGAGGAAATGGTCTGAAGCTTAGGTGGAGGAGATTTAGGTTAGACTTCAGAAAAAGGTTTTTCACTCAGAGGTTGGTTGGGCACTCAAGTGGGCTCCTCAGGGAAGTGCAAGCAGCAAGCCTGATAGATTTCAAGAAGCATTTTGACAATATTCTTGGGCACATATTGTGATTCTTGGGTGTCCTGTGCAGGGTCAGGAATTGGACTTCGATGATCCTTGGGAGCCCCTTTCAATTCAGCATATTGTATGACAGCTCTATGATTCTAAGAAAAATTCTTTCTTCTTTTGAGACCACATTTATAGGGACTCTCCATATATGAAACCAGTGTTTTTTCCCCTCCTTCCCAGCACTCAGCATCCTTTGTCACAAATGAGTATGAAACACAACCTGAATTCATGAAGCAGAATTCATGAAGCAGGCCTGAGCCAGGTCATGTGGCAAAATGACCTAAAGGACATGGAATCAATGCCTTACTGTTCTACCGTTGCATATTCCAAGCCATTTCATGCTCCTCTGCCTTATTTCTCCACTGTGAAACACAGAGAATGATTCTCCTTCCTTTCTCCTCCTTGACCCACTGCTCCTTGTCTCTCTAAACTCTTAAGAGCTTCCAGTAACAAGGATGTGCTCTCTGTTTTCCAGTTTTAAATATTGTCCTTATTATAATGCTATTGATGTAATAAATTTTACTTCAGATTTTATTTATTTATACATAATAACACTATTTTTTGCATAAATGCTGCTATTTATGGATACTAATGGTAAGACTGACTTTTCAGAATCTGGTTCACTGTTCTTCTTCTCATAATCTAAAGTTTAGAGAAAACAGAGCACATAATACCTTTGTGCCTTTAGCTTACAAATAAGCCAATCAAACCTTTTGAAATAATAATAATAAATATTGCTAATAAGCCTGAACATATAAACGTTTTCCCACTGTGACATGTGTGTTTCTGTACAATAAAAACATTAAATAAAAAACTCAACAAAAATATTTCAATATAAATAATCTCCTTAAAACAAAAAGAACAAAACCCCCTAAAATCCTTAAGTCAACCACACTGAAGCCCTAAATGCATTGAAAAGATAAATGTCCAGAATCTTGGAGCCAAAGACTGAACCAAAGACTCTTGAAGTAATTGGAAATATTTTCACAGAGCAAAACACTGGCTAGTGCCCTCCTGGGTGATGGCTCTGTCTCTGTTGTGGAAAGTTCCTATCAGGTGTAACACACTCAGCTCTCACCAGATTTTGGGGCTATGGGCCTTACAGCAGCTTTAGGCTCTCATAGTCATTGATTTTGAAGGCTGTGAGCATCCCCATTGGGCATAGAAATCTTTGGTTTTCCAGATTTTTAATGAGTGAGCTGTTTCTTCTGTAAAATGAGACTGGGATCATAATGAGAGAGAACTTTGCTAGAAGTTGGAAAATAGTCATGAGACATCCATGTGGTCAAATAATACAATGGAGGAGCAGTAAGATAATTCATTGTACCTAAAGCTGGGAAAAGCAAAAAGGGAATCAAATGCAGTAAGGAACAAAAGTGAAGTTCAGTCAGCCTTAGACTTGGAGGGTAAAAGTTTGTTAAAGTGTTTAACACCTTCAGTTAGAAGGACTTGACATAACTATTACACTGCCATCACAGCCACCGCCACAAATCAGTGTGTCCTTTTCATGGCTGGTTTCAGTACTGCTTTTTGTACCAAGAGCCATGAGCTGAATTTGCTGAAGCACAGCTTATACTTCAGAGGAAAATAGCTGGTTTTGTTAGGAAAACAGCCTAATATTTACACAAAGCTCCTAAATTTGGGAGGTTGTTTTGTACATGGATTTTAGTGATGGGATAGGATACAAGGAGAAGCCATTCTTAAAATTATACATGCAGTGGAGAGGTATGGCTTGAAAGGGATTAAGTGGTAGAAGATTAATCACAACCATTATCAGGAGGTCTTATTATTCCTGCTGGAGCTTAAATGCAATATTTGCACAAAGGAAGGTGCAGAAGCAATACTGTGATTAACTTTCTTGATTTGTTTCAAAAGCCTTTTGAGGAGTTGAGTTTTTTCTACTAGATCTATAAGTCTTTGGAAATCTCCCAGAAACAGGAATGACTTCCTATTTTAAAGCTTATCTTTCCACTAACTAATCACCTCATAAACCTTACAAAATATCAGCAAATATGATTTTGTTGCAGGATGTCTGGATGTCTAGACAGTGTTGGTTTTAGTAGGACTATTTAAAAATTATTATTATCACTGGCCTATTACATAAGCAGAAAATTGTGATATTAGGTGTTTATTTAAGTTGTTACCAAAAGTTTGGTAAAATAAAAAAAACTCCTTCACAACATGGTAACATTAAGAAGCAGACATTCTTTACTCAGCCAAATGCATGGGGGAATAGCCCATATCTGTGCATGCTGAATACAGGGAAGTTTCTGTTTATGTACTGTATTCTATGTACATGTTCATTGATTGTCCCAGACTAAACATACATATCATAATAATTTCCTCAAAATCATGAACACTTTGTCTTCCCTTTATGCATGGGTTTTGGTGTCCTGGGGGTCTCTCTTGGGATCCCTAATGGTCATAGACTCCAGTGGTAACAGCTGACATACTCAGGTTGGCAGGACACTGGGGCTCGTGAACTTCCAGTTCTCCATCTTACACAATGAGGACTGTTCAGTTTTATAGACCAGTGGTTTTGGAGAACAAGCATTGTGTTAACTCACCAGGTGCAGGTAATTTATCATCTGGTAACATTCCTCCCTTTGAGGCTTGTGAAGCTCGTCTTCCTTGCACGCCTTCATAAGCCTCACTTTGTTCTATTTTTTTACAAACATCATTTAAGTTTTAAGGCAAGTATCATAATTACAATTATTACTACGATCATACGTATACTTGGCAAAAGTGAGGTCAACCAACCAGTTAGAGAAAATCCAAATTCTTTAACTATTTTATTTAACGAATTACTTTCTAACCCTGTTATTAGTTCTCTGTTAGATGCAGCCACAGATTTTTATCCTATCGGATCATCCAATTTAGGAGTCACATTTGAAATGTGCACACAACTAGTGTTGTTGTTTAAATTCAAATAACCCCATACCTCTATGTTCATGTAACAATAATAGGTCAAGACCTAATCTGTTTTATAAAGTTGCACGTGTGTTCCCAAATTTTTGTCAAATTGTTCACTTAAGTTCCCCACAGAACTGGATTTTCCAAAGGTTAGTGTTGGCAAACAAACAGTTCCAGAAATTACATTCTGTGATCTACCAAAATATTGCACTAACTCTAAGACTACATTCCCCTTCTCAGAAATTAAGAAAATTCTTTCTATTATTATAAATATCTAGTTATGTATCATTTTAATCTAGATCCAATTAATATTATCCCCCCAGAAAGAAATTACATCCTATACCAAAACCAATAGGGTTTACATATACATGTAAAAAACATCATGGTGTTAGTCTTGTTTCTGCTCTGTGTTTAATGTGATGTACTCAGGGTTCAATTTGTTCCACCTTGGGTGCAATATAAATTACTGGGGGGACTTGATATGGTCCCTTTCACTTCTCCCGGATTGGTCCAAAACCCCAGGTTCTGGAGCAAACCATATCTTCTCATTGGAAAGGACGTACATGTGAGCATAGTCTTGACCATTTCTTGATAACAATGTACCTTTTAAAACTTAAAATAGTTTATTTTAGCATTATTATATTAATTTCGGCAGAATTTTGAGGCTTCCCTTGACTTGTTGGTGTGACATAGGAAAGTTTCTGGCCATCTAGAAAAGGTACCAAAATATCAAAATGTGCCAGTCCCAGTTCTGCCTGGGCAGTTCTGCAAAATCAATATGCCAATAATCACCTGGTGAATTCCTCTGTTTTACTAGCTCTGGGGGCAGACTTCTTTTTCCCTTGAGATTATTTTACAAAACAAATTACTTATTTTTCAATAAGCAAAATAATTTTTTCAATTCATCTATTAATTTCTGTCATCTTCATGTTTACTATATTCCTTTGTAAACTATTACTCTATTCTCTACTTCTTAATGTGTTTCCTGATGTTTTGGTTCTGCTATAATACACTACTTTGGAGGTACAATTACTTGCCCACATTCGTTTACCAATCCCCTGCTGGGATTTTCCCTTGTTTTCAGTGATGGGGCTAACCACCTGTTTTGATTTCATTTTTGTTCTAGGACATTCAACTATTTGTTAGGTACTAGTACAATGATAGGTTTTTCAGTAAACTCTTTAGCTTTTTGGTCAGCTAATTGATTCCCTGTATTAACTGGGGAGTCCCCACAGTGATGGGCTTTATAAGGGCATCACAATGACTTTCAGTTTTTTCACTCTCTTTGATTTCTTCTTTGTGTTTAGTAGAAGAACTCTACACCAAAAATGAATTGCCTTTTCTCTCATATGGCTCCATGGGCAAGTATTATTCCAAAAACATACTTTAAATCAGTTCATATGTTCACCTTTTTACCTTCAGTGATTTCTAGGTAAGGTCATTAGTTCTGTTTTTGGTGCTGATGTGTTAAAAAATAAAGCCTGGGTTTCTGCTACCTGAGTTGAGGTTCCCACTGAATACCTAGCCCAATTCTATGTCCTGGATGGGATTGCTCTTGAGATCTGGTTTTCCAGAACACAATTATTCAATGGTTACTAAGCAGTCATGACACAGAGTTCTCTGGGCTTCTTCTGAAGCCTGGAAAGAACATGACTAGGACTTAAAGTAGTTAAGGTTACTTTAAACTCCACATTGTCCTGCTCAAACTGAGCAACCTGGTATTTCAGCATCCTGCTGGCAATACCCAGTATACTTCTTTCTGTTCCAAATCATCTATTACCATGTGGGGTATGTATCAGATTTTGTGTTTTTCTGCAGCTACCATTGCTGTCACATATCCAGGTCATCCTTCACTTGCATTGTCGACTTGTTTACTTCCATGACCCCAAATGCTGGCCAATACTGCTAGTGCCAGGTGTATTCTTTTATCCACAAAAAACTCAGATGGTTCAGCTTAAGTGTGAGAGTCCCAGTGCAGGGGTTGTCATTAAGTTTATTAGATGACTTTTTGGGCCCTCTGACTCTCAGAAGACCACACCAAATATTTTTGATGGAGAACCATACAAGGATTTTTCTAGTACCCCAAAATTGTTGTGATATGAGATGTTGATTTATGTGTTTTCTTCCTCCTTTCTGTTTTTTCTTATTAAGAGGTTTTCTAAGAGACAGCAGAAATGGTGAGGAATGGCCTGGGCATGACTAAACACCTTTGGTGAGTACCACCCTGAGCTGATTTTAAATAACAGTTTGCCTGTACAACTCAAAAGGTTTTCAGGACCCAGTTTTGGAGCACAACATCCTGCAAACCTAGATATGTACATACACAAAACAGAGATGAGTGAGTGTGATAACTGTCCAGGCTTTTGTGCATTTCCTACTGAATTTTGTGTAAGCAAGAAATTAGTTTATGTTCTGCAGAAAAAAATAACATTCCTACCCACAAATAGATAGCTTCTAACCCTTGCATTGGCATACAGCAGATCTCGTTGGAGGGGTTGTTTCCTTGTTATGATAAATGGAGACTGAAGTAATATCCAGCAACCACTGCTGAGCTTTTTGGAGCTGATGTTATAAACATAAGTGTTGCCATGTGAATTTTACTGGAAAAGCATAGAGAGGAATCTTACAAGTCTTTAAAATCAAAGTTCTAATTAAAGTGTACCTAAAATATTCAGCACGAAAGATGTGGAACATGTTATTTCCTAGCATCAGTTTTTGTTAAGCCCAGATAAAGGTACAACAGCTTCTACACTAAGTCAGTTGGTTAGCAGCTGTAATAACCTGTAAGGAAGATAGCATTGTTATTTCTGCTATGGTTTTGATTCATAAAGCAAAAGGTGTCATTTAGAGGGCAGATACTATAACATATGTGTACCTTTTTGTCCAAAAGGCACCAGTAAAATTTTTCAATGTGTTCATCACTTTTTAACAGCCGTTATTAGGGCAACGGAGGCCACAATTTTGAAAGCTGTGGAGCCTTTCTGTATATCTCTGCTGTCTCCAGGATGGCCCTAAATGTCTTCCATACCTAATCCAGTTAACACACATGAAATCCCTTAGGGGACGACACTTGGCAGCCATTCTTTGTATTCAGGGAATGGATCTAGTGGCAGACAAAGCACACCACTCTGGAGTGGCTGGAGGAAAAGGAGAGGAAGAGTGTTCCTAGTGTTCCTACTTCCCCCCTAGCTTGGAGCAGATTCCTTTTGTTCATCTTTCCATGCCATGAGAGAAGATATGTTGCAGTGTGTTCTTAGGTTTCTCATTTTGCTCCCCCATTTTATGTATTGTTCCTCCCTGTTTTATGTAAAATGGTTCTGTCCTCCCCAGTTTTCCCGCCACTGCCCTCTTGTCAGTTACGTTTCCATGGTTACCCCTTCCCCCTTACTTTGTCAGTTAAGTAAGTTATATAATTTCCCCTCCCATGATTTTCCTTATAAGTAAACTTTTCCTCCTCCCCGGGCCCAGTCAATCACCCCCCACTCCTCCTAGTCTTCAGAACCTTCTTCTCTTTGGGGGTTGTGGTTGGCTGTGGTCCCAGGGCCCCTCCTTTACTTTGTATTTATTGGTTGCTTTTGTATGTCAGTTAGGTTATGTACCCCCCCTATTGGCTAGCTGGGCAACCCTCCCTTCTCCACCCCTTGCCTTTAAAACCTTGCCTCTCCCTTTGCTCCTTGCCATTTGCTGGTCGGTGCCTACCTTTTGTTGGTGCCTACCTGCCATCAATAAACCGACTTCCACCCCCAGCAAATGGTCACTCCTTTCCTCGTCTCCTCTGCGTTGCGAATCCGGTCCGCCATCCAGCCCAGCCCAAGGCCAAGATGCCAAGGGGGGCTGGCCTTTGATGCAGTAGAGGCGTCAGCCTTTCAACTTCTGCTAGCCGGACCTTTGGCCACATATGCTTCGCCGCAGTTTGGTGCCCAACGTGGGGCCCACGAAGTGGACATCTGACCACCGACGGACCCCGCGGATTGGATTATAAATTTTCCTCTGGACGCCAGGCTACCCCAGGTAGTAGCAGGCCCTGTTTTAGGGGCAGCGCTCCCTGGGGATCGGGGTCACAACTCCCTGCACCTGTCAAGGAGGACCCCGGAGATGAGGACCACCGCCCAGTTTTCATTTTCGCCGTCACTGGTTTGGTAAGTCTGGGCCCTGACCTGGGGACTCTCCGGGCTTCCCCCCTGCCTTTTTAACTCCCCCTAGGAGTACATGCCCTGCTCTGGGGACCTACTCCCTACCCTCTTCCCTTGAGGGTTGAAAACCCCGACTTGGGGACGGTCCTCACCCCCTTGCATTTTTTGTTTTCACTTCCCCGTGGGACCGGCTTGCCCAGACTTGGGGCCCGGACCCACCACCCAACATCCTTTCTTTCCTTCCATTGAACCCCCAGACTTGGGGACAGTGGGGGGAGCAGGGGCCAGCGGCGGGCGTCTCGGTGTTTATGTTTTTCTTTTTTCCTGGGTGGGTGGTGTTCCATCTGCGGATTTTCCCCCTTCTAGAGGCAGCAGTTCCTGTCCTAGAAGGTAGCCATGGGTGCGGGCTTGGGAAAATCCCAAAAGGGAGTTTATTATGTTGTTAAGGGTTTGCTGCTTGGGGGTGGCTATCAGGCCCCCAAGCAAGAGTTGAAATTTTTAATTAAATGGGTCTTTTCGATGTTCCCTGAAGTTTCTCCGGATCTTGCTAAGCAGCCACGGTTTTGGGCAGCCATTGTGGCTAAATTAGATGAGACTGTCAACTCTGGGGAAACTAAATTGGCCACCGTGGCATATTGGACGGGCAGGGTATATGCTACCATCCGCCCATCCAGGGAACTGAAGAAAAGTCCCTCAAGTTCGTGTTTGTCCCCTCGTTCTCCCAGTTCAGTTGCCCCTACCCCTCAACCCTTACCCTCTTTCCATAGGCATGAGCCCTCGAGGGGGATTTTGAAGGCCGATAAGAGGCAGGGGGTCCATCCTGCCCCTGCTCCCCCTCGACCTGCTCGGCCTCCCTCTTCGAGGACCCCTGGCCAGGCTCCTTCCTCTCCTTCACCCTCTGTCCCAGTCCCCGGTTGCTCATCCCAAGGTTGTTCGGTTTAGTGATGGGTTTCAAAATGGCTCCCATGGAGCCCAAAATGGCAGCGACCACGCGGTTGTTCCCGCCAGGGCTCCTTCTTTTCCCTCCAACCCCTTCCTTCCCAGCACCAACCCCTTCCTTTCCCCTGACCCAACCCCCTTTTCGGCTGCCCCTCCCTTGTTTCCTCCCTCCGTCCCACCTATTTCTCCGCCCTCGGCTCCTCCCCTAGCTCCTCCCCTTACTCCTCCCACGTATTTCGCTCCACCTCCGAGCTCCACCCAGGAAGCGGAGAGGGGTGGTGTGCCACGCCCACGCCCTCGTCCCGCCTCGTTGCCAGACCCCGCCTCAACCTCCTCCTATTCTGGTTCCCATGCTCCCTCTTTCGGTTCCCACGCTTTGTGTTCCGGGCGGGGGGGGGGGGGGGTGGATGACCGGAAGTGGGGGGTGGCGCCTTTATTGCAAGCTGCTCCGGTTACCTACCACCTGAGCGGGGAAGGGGGTTCCTAGGCCCAATGGACGCCTTTAGCACAGGCCCGGATCAAGGAACTGTGCAAGGCCCAGAAGGAGTATACCCGGGAGTCTGAGTACTTTCGGGGCTCCTTCGTAATGCCCTTGCACAGGGAGATCTGGTGCCTGCGGACCTGAGGACCCTCTCCTCAAGCCTCACAGGACCCATGGAGTTTAGGGTCTGGGTGGCTGAATGGAGGAGGGAGATCTTGGAGGTTCTCCCAGCTCTTTGGGGGAGCCCTTCAACGTCTCATGACACAGATGGTCTGGTGATATCAGAAGACCATTTGGTGGGTGTAGGGCAGTGGGCAAACAGGGCAGCACAGGCCAAAGCTCTCTTTACAGAACAGTTAGTGGAGACTGGCAAGGCTGCAGAACGAGCTTTCTTCAAGCTCGCCATCGTCACCTCCCAGTGGGAGGAGGAGAAGATCCGGCAGGGTGCACAGGAACCGTACATGGCCTTCATCGAGCGCCTCTACCGCTTTGTTGCAGCACAGGTGTCCGGGGAGAGGGAGAGGGAAGAAATGCTCAGGAAAATGGCTTACTACAACGCCAATCCTGAGTGTCGTAGAGCCATCAAGACTCTCCCTCGGAGTCCCCGGCCCACAGTAGAGGCCATGATTGAGGCGATGGTTAGTAGGGTTCTGCTGTGGACGCGCCCAAGAAGAGCATCTGTAGCCTTTGCTGAGTCTCCAGAGCTTGAGTTTTTTGACGCTGAAGCTGCCCCCGTCGCCGGACCATCAACACCAGGGTCCGGCAGAAGATCAGTGGCCACCCACCCCTTCCACTTGTGTGGCAAGATCGGGCATTGGATGCCACAATGTCCAATGCGCCTAGACTATCTGGAATACAGGAGGAAGCGGGACAAGGAGGAGAACTAGGGCCAAAAAGACTAGGCCCTGAGTGCAGTCCCTCCCTGCGCGAGGATAAAAATGCGGCGGATGACATAACATCAAGTGGGGAGGGAGGAGAAAAGGGAGAGCCGCCGTACGCCTCACCGGATTTGACTTACCTAACCGACTTGACATCTTCTACCTGTGGTATTCAGCCTACACCTGCACTTAACACCATGTCCTCTGTTTCCCCTTACAGGCTGCAGCTAACTAGGGACCTCCATCTCCCTAATAGTGATGTACAGCTGGTGTCTGTCGACCTGCAACATCCGGGTCGCTGGAGGAAATTAGGACGTTGCAGGTGGACTGTCGTTGGGGACACTAAGCACATGCCGCAAGACATCAACATCGTCCCGGGTTTGGTAACTACCGACCGGGACCATTTTGTGGTAGGGCTGTACTGTGTCCGACCCCCACTCTTCCTCCCTAAGGGACAGGTTATCACCCAGGCCATCCCCGTTCCAGAAGAAGAACACTGGAAGAAGTCACTGGAGCCGACATCGCCTCCAATGGTGGCCTGGGTGCAGGTGGTAGGGAGGGAGAAGCCCCGCCTGACTTGTCAACTTTCGTTGGGCGGGGACAAAAAAATTGTGAGAGGTCTATTGGACACGGGGGCAGGTGTGACAATCATTCCTTCTCGGCAGTGGCCATCACATTGGGGCTTGCAAAGCGCTGCCAGCACGATTTTGGGTGTTGGAGGGCTTCAATTGGCAAACCAATCCAGGAGCGTTGTACAAATTAAGGGGCCTGACAGGCAATTGGCTTCTCTACGCCCGTTTGTATTAGATTACACTGAGCCTCTCTGGGGGAGAGACCTTCTTGCCCAGTGGGGAGCCAGAATTGACCTACTGAAGGCTCCTCATGTTTTTCGGGCGGTGGCCACTGAAGAGCGCCAGACCTGGAAACTGAATTGGCTGTCAGATAAACCAGTACAGGTCTTACAGTGGCCACTTAACAAACAAAAATTAAAGGCGCTCAATGAGCTCGTTCAGGAGCAGCTGCTTAAGGGCAATATCGTGGAGACCATGTCTCCATGGAATTCACCAGTCTTCGTCATCAAAAAGCCCAATAAAGATAAGTGGCGGCTCCTGACCGACCTCAGACAAATTAATGATCGAATTCTTGATATGGGATCTCTCCAGCCAGGGATGCCTTCCCCAGCAATGCTCCCCCGAAACTGGAATTTGGCTGTTATTGATGTAAAGGACTGTTTTTACCAAATTCCTCTCCACCCGGACAATGCCCCGCACTTTGCATTCACGGTTCCATCCATCAACCGTGAGTCCCCAGCCAAGCGCTACCACTGGCGGGTCCTTCCGCAGGGCATGAAGAACAGCCCTGTGATCTGCCAGTGGTATGTGGCTTCGCTGCTGTCACCTATATGTACAGCCCTCGGGGATGCCGTCATAATCCACCATTATATGGACGACATCCTCGTGTGTGCGCCCGACCACAGTCTACTTGCCCATGCGCTTGACCTGACAACCGATGCGTTGGTTGCTGCAGGGTTTGAGCTCCAGCAGGACAAGATTCAGCGGATGCCACCTTGGAAGTACCTTGGCCTCGAAATTACAAAGCGGACCATTGTTCCGCAAAAATTGGCTATTCGGACGAAAGTCCAGACCCTAGTGGATGTCCATCAACTGTGTGGGTCTTTAAATTGGGTGAGATCCTGGCTGGACATTTCTACTGAGGACCTGGCCCCCCTTTTCAATTTGTTGAAAGGGGGAGAAGGGCTTAGTTGCCCTAGGGCTCTCACCCCAGAGGCACGGGTAGCCTTGGAAAAGATCCAAAAGGCCATTTCGGCCAGGCAGGCCCACCGCTACCATCCCGGCCTGCCCTTCAAATTCATTGTGCTGGGAAAGTTGCCACACCTCCATGGCATTATCCATCAATGGGATGACAGCCTAAAGGACCAAGGCTCAGGAGATAAGCTCTTAATCATAGAGTGGGTCTTTCTGAGCCACCATCGGTCCAAAAGGATGACCAGGCCACAGGAGTTGGTAGCCGAACTGATCCTCAAGGCAAGATCGAGGATCAGGGAGTTGGAAGGTTGCGATTTTGCATGCATTCACATTCCAATTGAATTAGAATCGGGCCAACTGAAATTAAAGACCTTTGATGAACTGTTGCAAACTAATGAATATCTTCAGTTTGCATTGGACAGCTACACTGGGCGCATTGCAGTAGATTGGCCAGCCCATAAATTGTTTAATTCGGAGTTCAAATTATCTCTAAAAAAGGTCCAAAGCAGGGAGCCACTGGATGCAGTGACAGTTTTTACAGACGCGTCTGGAGCATCCCACAAGTCAGTGATGATTTGGAAGGATCCTCAGACTCAGCAGTGGGAGACTGATGTTGCTGTTGTGGAGGGTTCTCCGCAAATTGCTGAGTTGGACGCAGTCGTCAGAGCATTCCAGAGATTCCCGGGACCTTTCAATTTGGTGACAGATTCTGCGTGTGTCGCCGGTGTAGTGTCCCGAGCTCAATCCGCAGTTCTTCAAAGGTCTCCAACAAAAAATTATTACTCAATAGGCTCGTCGACTTGGTCTCCCACCGCGAGCACCCATTTTACGTAATGCATGTAAGATCGCACACTGACCTGCCTGGGTTCACTGTGGAAGGCAACCGTCGTGCAGATTCTCTGGCCGCGGCTGCTGTTGCGCAGGGCCCGCTCCCAGATGTGTTCGGCCAGGCTAAGATCAGCCACCAACTTTTCCACCAGAACGCGCGTGGCCTGGTTCGGCAATTCAATCTGACGCAGGATCAGGCCAAGGCGATAGTGGCCACATGTCCCCAATGCCAGCAAGATCAGATGCCCACCGTTGCCTCCAGGGCTAATCCCCGAGGTTTGGCGAGCTGCAAGGTGTGGCAGATGGACGTAACACACACCCTGTCTTTCAGTCAATTGTGTTACGTCCATGTCTCAGTGGACACCTTCTCCAGGGCTATCTATGCTTCTGCCCACACAGAGGAAAAGGCAGCGGATGTCCAGAAGCATCTGCTTCAAGCATTTGCTGTCTTGGGCATCCCTAGGGCCCTAAAAACAGACAACGGCCCAGCGTACACCTCCAAGGAGCTGCGGAGCTTCTTGCAGCAATGGGGAATAGTGCATAAGACCGGCATCCCCTATTCCCCGACAGGCCAAGCCATGGTGGAGAGGGCCCACCAGAGCCTCAAGAAGATACTGTCCCATCAACAACCGGCAGTGAAGGTGGAGACCCCCCACGTCCGGTTGTCGAGAGCGCTTTGCACCCTCAACTTCTTGAACTGCTCGTTCGACAACCAAAATCCTCCAGTGGTCCAACATTTCGGCAGCCACCAGCAGCTGCAGCCTAAAGCCAGGCCTCCGGTTCTTGTCAAGGATCCGGAGACTTGGCGGACGGAGGGCCCTTTTGACCTGGTGACCTGGGAGAGGGGATATGCTTGTGTGTCCACTCCCTCAGGCCCCCGGTGGATTCCATCAAAATGGGTCAGGCCTTTCGTCCCGAAACAGGACAAAGAAGGAGGCAATACCACAGGTCCGGCAGGCATGCTGGCGGCGGCGGAGAAAACCCTTTCACTGATCTCCATCCTTTTCTCCGGAACTTCCCTCAGTGGCTGAGGAGCCCTCTCCTCCCTCTTCTCCTCCACCCCTTGATCTCCTATACCACTTCCAGTCTTATTCCTCCACTCCAGCTCTCTCCCCATTTATGTTAAATTTGAGTTGGTTGTTTGAGGAAGAACAATTTTTGTGAATTCTTTATACTTTTACCACTTTCTTTTGTTTCAGTTACATCTCCCCAATGGCCCCCGCTCTGTCACCGCTGGCTCCCAACCCTGGCCTGCTGCTCATGTTGCTGACGACCTGCGGACTCCTCCTGCCATCCTCGGAGCCGTGGGTCATCCCCCAGCCGAAGATCAACGTCTGGCGTGCCTTGGCTCAGTCGCTAGGACAAGATCATATATGCCTTGACACCGGCGCAGCAGAGGACCCGATGTCATCTTGCCTTGTGGGGATCCCTTTCTCTCCAGGTGAGTTCCCCTCTGCCTTCCAGTCTGCCCTTTCCCCTATTCTGGCCCGGAGCCTCACGATCCTCCCCAGTTTTGATTCCACCAATGCCTGGAGAGACGGAGATGGACCTTTGGCTGCATACGCTTTGCGCAGTTTGGAATCTGGTCCGCCATCCAGCCCAGCCCAAGGCCAAGACGCCAAGGGGGGCTGGCCTTCGATGCAGCAGAGGCGTCGGCCTTTCACCTTCTGTTAGCCGGACCTTTGGCCACATACGCTTCGCCACAAAGATACAGTATCTTGTAAATTTTTTTTTTTTTTTTACCAGTAGATGTGTACATGCCCTCTCATAGCTTATTCTGCTTTTGACAATGTATACTTGTAAGTTAAAGCAAATTGTTTACTAGGAGAAAGAGATCAAAGCTATTATTATAGTAAGGTTTCTCCCCAGAGAGGCTTCTTGTCTAAAAGAATAGACTGACAAACACCATGTTCATTTAGTTTCCCGTTTTGCTCTCTTTATTTCTTCACTCAGACTATTTAGCTACTTTATTTCATTTCCTTTTTTAATTCCACAAATTTATGGTAGCATGCTTCTATATAGCAACATTAAAAAAATCACACTGAGCATAGGATGCAAGAGTGCTGAGTTAAGGTTCTATTTTAAAAAATAAAAAAAGAGAGACAATAACTTGGAGAAAAAACCCAAAATCAAACAGGAAAAAAGAAGTGAAGCATATCTTGAGCTGGCTGAGTTCTGGGAAATAAAGAAAACTGCCAGAATTTCTATTGCTTCAGAGAGGAGCTTGAACGGCTGCATCCTGAAATTTCTCCAGAGGCTGCAATTATTCTTGTAAGGAGAAGGGCTGTGATCTTAAAAAACCTGATCACAAAATGGAGAAGTGCAGCTTGAGAGAGGCGAGAGAAGTTGATCTCAGGACAGGGGGGTTTTTTTCAGTTGTGCCTCAAACCTGAAACAATGTGTTTTACTTTATTGTGATAATTATTTTGCGTATTTCTAAAACCTTACAGGCTTAATTGTTTTTAAAGAGTAGTGCTAAGAGAGGGATTGTGGCTTCAGGCTAGCAGAAAAAAGCAGCAGCAGGTGCCGTGTAGCTAGTTTTGCTTTCTCTCAGGAAAGGTTGGGCTACATGTGCTCAGCTTCTGTTTCAAACCTGACAGAAGGAAATCTGAAGATTTTTTCATCTTGTTAAACTGCAATCAGCCAATGGTTTCCCTTTCCAAAATAATACTAGATATTATTACTGAATGTTCAGGCTTTACATTCCTGACAAACAGGAAATATATGCCACAATAATAGGATGTCAATCAGAAAGATAGCATCAATTTTCTGCTTTCTAAATCATCCCCACCACCTGCTGAGCCTTTGATCATCCCAAACAATTAATTTAACAGGTACATGATTAAAAAATAAATACTTCCCAGTGAACCTGCAAGCTACAGTACATATTAGCAAGTTCTGATCTTGTTCTCAGTGAAAACAAATCACTCACATACAAAAGAGGAATAGGAGAAAAGTGCAAATACAGTCTGCTGATCAGAGACATCCAAATAACTGTGCATTAAAATATATCACTGTTTTTAAGCTATTGTGGTGCATCAGTATGCTTTAGGGATATACATTTGTTTCTTCAGGAACAAGTAGTGGAATGGAATTTTGCAGCTATATTAATTAAAGTGTATCTCTGTTATGTGGAACCTTTTGGAAATGTTGACTTTAAAATTCTGAATTGAAGTGAAACTCTAGAGTTTGTCATTCCCGTAAGAAATCACAACTCCTCTCAGAAAACTGAAAGTGTACTCAGCATTGTCTGAACTCTGCAAGCTACAACGCTTGGTCAGAACCTCATATCACTTTCAAACATTTTCCAAAAGGGGTTGCAGAAGCAGACCTGAAAGTTCCCTGAAAGGAATCCACAAAGCAGCAGGATGAAGCTCTGACTATCCCTTTGGGTAGCTACTCAAAAGCTTCCCTACTTGCTGGTGCCCATCCAGACCTCTGGAGTAGGAGTGAATAGAGACTTTCAGTCCTTTTCAGTGATCTCTGTTATTTTCTTTTTTTGCTGTCTGATTTGAAAGCGCTGTAACTAAAGAGTGTACGAGGCATTTCTGAAAGCCAAAATCTGCACCAGCCCACGCTGCAAGAGTACTGAGAAGGGGTGCAACCAGTATTTCAAAACAAATGAGGTCTGAACAGTTCTTATTTTATGAGTCTTCGTCTTAAAAGAGCAGTTCACAAAGCATCCTACTACACAATGCACTTAAGGTTGCAGCACTGATACCCTCATGACTGACTCTCTCTCATTCAAATCAATTAAACAGGAAATACCTACTCAAGAGTACTTGACAATCTGAAACTTTCTTATCTTTGCCCGGCATCTTAACAGGGATTCTGTTAATTCTGCCCAGAACTCAGTCCTTAAGCCCAATGCTGGGAGCTAATGAGGCAACTTTCAGCTCTTCCTGAAACTAATGGGTGTTTCAATGTTTAGCAGTTTGGAGAATTGTGTTCTGAAAAGGAAAGAATGTATAGTTCACTAAATGTCTGTTTCTGTATTGCCAGATCGCAGGAAATATTTAATGCAGGCTCTTTACAATTCATACTTAATCCTAACAGACACCTTTTTGCTGGTTTTTATACATGCTGGACCATGCTTAAAATATATGTAAGCTTTGCAGATCAGAAGTTGGTGATGTGAGGCCATTTACATGTGTTAGAAGACAGCAGACTGGGACTATAAACACAGTGTTTCACATGCTGCTCCTTTAGTACCTGCTCACAAATGAATGTTATCATGCAGCTGGAATGCTGTAAATATAGGAAGGCAGAAGAATATCTTAGTGTGATGTGGACCTCCAAATAGATTCAGTGATCAATTTGGAATCAGTATAAACCACCTCTCTAGAAGCATCATAATTTCCTTTTCCTTCATTTGTTCTTTATACTTTGTTTTTTCTCACACTGTTAGGTATTAAAATGCATTAACAGTTTTTTCTAAAAAATTAGGAAAATTTTCCTGCTTTTGAAAAACATCTGTAGCTTTTTTCCCTTGCATCTCTTTCAAAGAGTTTGAAAACAGTTTCAATAAGGATTTAAGCAATACACATCCAGGTTCCTAGGGATAGTTGCAGAAATTAGGGTTTAAAAGCAAAGAAAATTATTGTTTTCTCTGAATCTACAGTCTTAGCAGATCTCATTGGTTCTGGGAGTCTTTTTTTTTTTTTTTTTTTTTTTACTCTGATGTCCCTTTCACTCACTATCTAAAGAAAATTTATCTTGTGTCTAAACAGTCTAAACATCCATATGTAAACCTTCCTGTTTGCTGCTTGCAGTATTCTATTTAGTGGAATACACATATTTAGAGACATCAAAATCTGTTGTCATAGAAGTTTGTGAAAATTGTTGAAAGACTCAAACATTTTCTTAGTATGGTCTGCTGTCAGGAAAGGTAGATTCTTGTGCATAATCCAAAAGTCTTGGTACATAACATTTACTACCATACATCTAATGCTGCAATATGCTTTCATCAAGACATAAACTTTCTGCTAAAATACTTTTAACATAAATTATAAGTGATTAATTAAGTGCATGGCAAATAAAATATTGCTGAAAATGTAAAGGTGACTTTTAAATAACACTCTTTTTCCTCGATGTAAACTTTATCTAGACAGTTTCAACCACTACTTATTTTTAGTGCCTTTATTTGATAACTATTCCCCAGTAGAGCAGCATATGGACATGCAGGAACTGAAACAGTTTTTCTTCAATATCTGGTAGACTTGTGCATGCCTGGAGCCCTCAAGAAAAGCCACAAAACTTTACAAACTGGCAACTGTGGGTTTGTCTGTTCTCTATTGATTCTATTTCTGGGAAAAAAAAAAAGAACCTGTGTGTGAATCATGTGACTACTGAACTGAGCAAGTACTCGCCAGCAGATAAAGCTGCTGCTCTGAGACCTTTTGTAGCCTAGTTTTGGTTACTGCCTCAAAACCTTTTTTCTATTTGTTTCGGAACCATTTAAGTTTTTGGTTTTTTTTTTTACTTTGAGACTAGAGAGTGGAAACCAGCCAACTAAAATTCCTAAAAACATTTTGGAAATTGTAAAGACATTCTGTAGAATTACTAACAAAATTTGCCATTTTGCAATTTTATTTGAATCTAAAGAGAATTTTTTCTCTGGATGGTACAGAGCATTCACATTTCTCTAAGCAGAGTTGTGTTCAACACTAGACAATGGAGAGTGCTGTGCAGTTGCAGACACACTGACAAAAGGGCAGAATTGCGAGACTGATTTTCACAGGACCTTTGATTAATTTTAAGGTAATTTATGCAAAATTTATTCCAATTACAGGTTGTAAATTCCTCAGTACTGCACTCAAATTTTAAAATATTTATTAGCGAGTGGTTATTTTCACTCAAAAATTAAATTCTGTTCACGCTGTATTGGAATATAATCCCAATATTACCGGATGGAACGTGCCTGGGCTCGTCTGGCTCTTGCTGCTTAACCAGAGGTGGCAACTGAGATGGTTTTCACCTCAGAGACACCTTTGGCTGGCTGGATGTGGCAGCTAGGCACTTGGAACAGGTCCAGGCATGCAGAAACTCAGTTTTACCTCTGGTGGAAAGGCCTTAGGTGATGGTGAAGGGAAAAGGAGGTGGATTCTGCTGGAGGGTTTAATCCAGGCTTTTATTTCCACGCACACAGACATCTGAATGTTGTAACAGCTCCAACAGAATACCAAAGCACAGCGTCTCGCATCTTTTAAGCCCGGGGAGAAGGAGGAGGGAAGGGGTAGGTATGCCACCAACCATATAGGAGGGGGGAAGGCTCAGGGGACAAGTGACACTTGGATAACCCAATGCCCCCCAGGGCTGAGAGGCATCTTTTGAGACTGAGGACAGCTCTCAGCAGGAGGCAAGGGGAGGGGAAGGGAGAAGGTATTGGCACACCTGGGAAAGGAACTGAAGCAGGATATTACATCACACCGCAACAATGCTGTCTGCTCCGTTGATATATCACAGAAGACTCAGAATCACAGAACAACAGAATGTTTGGGGTTGGAAGGGAATTCTGGAGACTGTGCAATCCAATCCCACTGCTCAATCAGGTTCACCAGAGCAGGTTGCACAGGATCTGGTTTTGAGTATCTACAGAAAAGGAGACTCCACAACCTCTCTGGTAGCCTGTTCCAGTGCTCAGTTGCACTCAAAGTGAAGTTCTTTATCATATTCAGATGAAATGCCAATTTTCAGTTCAACAAAGTTTTTCCAATTAAAAAAAACCAAAGAATTCATTCTATCAAGAATATCATAACAATATGTCTCTTTCACCAACATTTCCAGTTTGGCTGAAGACTTTCATGTATGTACCACAACTCCCTTCCTGCTTATTCAAAGACTTTTCTTAAATCCATTGTCTTCCACTTCCTGCCTTCATTTTCCTTAGTTTATCCTTCTTACCCTTTTGGAAATTTCTAATTTGGTCTTCTGGCACATGAGTCTTCAGCTTTCTTTTCTTCTTATTTCTTCACTTTCTGTAGTTTTAACCTGAGATATGTTCTTTCCAATGAAAATGGTTTTTCTCTGATTTTTTTCAGAAACTTGAACCACTAGTTCCATGCTTAATGAAACTAGGAGGTCACTTTCCTCCTTTCGTCTACTTGTGCCAAGTAACTTCTTGCCAGGATTCCTACAAGATCTAGCATTTAACCTCTGCAAGGCGTCCCATGAAGTTTTCCAACAATACTATCAGGTTAAGCTCTGCTCTCCTTCAAACAACCAGCAGCTTTCAACATCATTTGATCTTCTTTATGTTTCATGGCTGCTTCTTCTCACTCAGCCAAAAAACACCATTATTAGAGCTTTTTCTCCATATCACTGCCTGTCAGTAATACCACTGTGCCAGCACTCTTCCTCTTCCACAATGTCATCAATCAGTGAAATCTGTGCTATGAGAGGAGATCAGCTGTACCACAGAATCACAAGGTTGGAAGAGACCTTCAAGATCATCGAGTCCAACCTGTTACTTAAGACTTTAATTAAACCACACCATCAAGTGCCACATCCAGTCTTTTTCTGAACACATCCAGGGATGGTGACTCCACCACCTCCTCAGGCAGACCATTCCAGTACTTTATCACTCTCTGCGTGAAAAACTTTTTCCTAATATCTAACCTATATTTCCCTAGATGCAGCTTGAGACTGTGACCTCTGGTTCTGTCAGTTGATGCCTGGAGAAAGAGACCAACCCCACCTGACTACAACTACCCTTCAGGAAGTTGTGGAGAGTGATAAGGTTGCCTCTGATTCTCCTTTTCTCCAGGCTAAACAAGCCCTGCTCCCTCAGCTGATCCTCTTAGGGCTTGTGTTCCAAGCCCCTCACCAGCCTCTTCTGGATGCGCTCAAGTGTCTCAATGTCCTTTCTAAACTGAGGGCCCAGAACTGGACACAGAACTTAAGCTGTGGGCCTCACCAGTGCCGAGTTCAGTGGGAGAATGACCTCCCTGCCCCTGCTAGCCACACTATTCCTGATACAGGCCGTGATGCCTTTGGCCTTCTTGGCCCCCAGGGCACCTGCTGGCTCACGTCCAGCCAGCTGTCAACCAGCAGCCCCAGGTCCCTTTCTGCCTGGCCACTGCCCAGACACACCCTCCCCAGCCTATAACACTGCAGGGGGTTATTGTGGCCAAAATGCAGGACTTGGCACTTGGACTTATTAAACTTCACCTTGTTAGACTCAGCCCATCTATCCAAGTGTTCCAGGTTTCTCTGCAGAGCCATTCTACCTTCCAACAGATCATTCAATTCTTATTTATGCAACACTGACAGTGGAAGTGATGCTTTGTTTAAAATAGACAAAATATCCTTATAAATTGACTTTTTAAAAATTATTATTACAGTTCCTCAAAATCCTGTATCTTATACCTCTAATTTTGTTCTGAGGGTGGTTCTTGCTCTAAGCATATAAGGGCAAAGGGCAAAATCCACCTGTGTGCAAGCACAGAAAGAGGAAAAATAATGTAAGAAGATAAAGACTGTACTGCCAATTTGCATATGCTTCAAATACCCCTGTTTCTCTGCTAAAAGAAAAAATATTTTTACCTCTAAAACTTCTCTCTCACATGTACTGTCCTTAAGGCTGTCACTCAGCAGAAGGAAACACATATGTCTCAAGAGTACTTTTGTGCTTTTCACAATATTATCAAGGGAAAATATGTTGCACATTCTCCTGAATTTCCCAGATTTTCAACTGCAGTTTATTCTAGTTTCTTCAAAGTTCCCTGTTTTTCCAGCTACAACATAATCACTTTCATAAATGAAGGGACACAGGGAAGAAAAACAAAAAAGGAGAAACTGTTGATTGATATAATAACAGGATTAAAGATGGATGGAAGAAATGTGTGACTTGTGAGGGTACATATTGGTGTGTGTTTCTGTCCTCTAGAAATGTATAAAAATAGAAGAGACACCTGCAATTCCCCTGCCTTGCAATTTCTCTAGCAATGACAAAAGGAAAGAGCATTTCTTTATATGTAAATAAATTCTTATGTTCTCCTAGCTAGTTGATCATGTCTGTTATCAGAGAAGCTAGAATGAGTTCAAAATCAAATGAAAAAGCTGACAATCTTTATTCTGCTACCGCGATCATCTCCAAAAAACCTACCACAAAACCCCAGTTTGCATAGGCAAATATGCAGTAGAATATTTAATTGCCACAGAACCCACCTGATGTTTCTTTAACTCTATTTGACATTACAGTTGCTGCTGGGAAGTCATGTATTTAAAGTTTACCACAAACAAATATTTTTTTTGCTAGTTTTTCTAGAAGAAAGTGATGAGAACTACAGAGAGAAACATCAATATATGCAGTAGCCAAGCAGTGCAGTCCAAGGTAGTATAATGGAAACTAATGTTGAAACTGTAAGCAAAAGAATACTTATGACAGACTCAGAGTGTTAACACTGATAAGACAGGGAATATGGGAAGAGCTGAGTCCCAGTCAAGGCAGGCGTGTGCCCCCTGGAAAGAAGAAAACAAAGATATTGCTTCCACAAAGAAGGGTGCCAAGAGGTCTCTTCCTTTCTTTCCTGCAGAAAATTAGACAACTCTCATTATCATTCAGGCTTGTCAGGAAATGACTTTGCTGGTCAGGAGGATGTTTGCTGGTCTTTTCTTTTTTTTCCCATAATAAGAGTCATTGTAGAATAAGAATAAACTCTTCATTTTACAGGATGATGGTGTTTAAAGCAGTGCAACTCTGCAGTTCATAAATTCAAAACACTTTAAATTAACTTCTAAATATGAAATGACTATATTAAAATGGAAAAAGAGAGAAAAAAGATACCTGTATTTCCAGCAGATGAACAGAATTAAGAATAGTAATAAGATTTATTTCTGTAACATATATAAATAAGAAAATAGAAGGTGAATTTAAAAAAAAAATCTGTGATTTTTTTGAAATCTGTGAAATCTGTCTGAAATACAGCCTCGTATTCAAAGGGTATTTTGTACATACAGTGTACTACACAATGCATTTACCTTGAAGATACTGTGTTCAGTTTAGCCATTCTTGATTTAGTTTTCCACAGGACTCGCAGGAGCCAGTTCAATCCTGTGAGCAGGACTCAATCATCTGATCTGTGTAATTGCCTAAACTGTGTGTATGAATGAGTCATCTACCTGTACATTTTCAGTGGGACTGAAGTTCAACAACCTTAATTTTCATACACCATGATAATGCAAAAAGATGTCAGTATATTTGTAAATCCATTAGATCCTATTTGGCTGTCCTTTTTAGATCTCAGGAATTTGCCTAGGAAGTTATGCTAGCTGGTGAAGAATCACATCACCTATTCATGCTAGCCAATGAGCTGACCCTTGTGCTTCCCTTGTAAACTGATTATATCTGTCATATAAATCAGGGAGAGAGCCCAGGATCCCCGCACGGCATATTGGGAAATCATTGCTTAGACTATAATCACATTCTAGGATGAAGAGAAAAGCTTTAAACAATATAGAGATGGAAGCTGTTTTCAAACTGCTTTAGGAAAAAAAATGAAACCGGCTCCTACTTTGGCTCCTATGTTACAGAAGAGTTATGTAGCAAGCCTCAGGCTTCTCTCCTTCTTCGGCTATTTGGCTGATGTTATTTGTAAACTTAGGCACAATCAGTAAGATGATGACTGCTGAGTCTTATTTTAGATGGACAGTTTTCATGTTCAACATGTTTTTAAATGAAAACAATTTTTAATCTGTCTTTTAAAAATAGTACTGCAGAGTATTGGCATCTGTTGTGTATAATGAGAATATATTTGTCAAGCATGCAAACTAACAAATGCTTCCAAATATCTAAATGTCCACAGATGACTACAAAAAATCCTAGACCTTTGCAGTTCTGTATTAGAGAATTCGGTAGCAGGGGCTTTGCATCACCATATTTTAATTGGGTTAAATAATTTCCACCAGTATGATGCTGTCAGATTTCCAGCAGTACATTATCTTATCAAAGCTTTTCAAGAGGAAAGAAAGTAGGTTATTTTGGTGCATCAAAAGAAGATTTGAAACTTTGAATTGCTTCACTCTCCTATCTAAGAACCTGGAATAACCTGGTGCTGAACTTTGGGCTCTGGCCACGACTCTATAAAGGATCAGATAACAGCACACCAGCCACTCAACAGCTGCTATATTTTAAACAACCTCTGACTCATTCAGTTTCATTTCCAGCTTTTCCATCAATATTTGTGAGTTTTCTTGTGATATACAAAAAAAAATCTCAAACCCATAACAAGGTGAATATGACACCAATGCCATGCTCTAGCAGTCACAGGAGTTTAAAAAATGCTTTTGAGATGTGACACATTTCAAAAAGTATAAAGTCAGGATAAGAAGCAGAAAGACTATGTGATCCTCTTTTTATTCTCCTTCACTCCCTCACCTTCACATCTCTGCTTTTCTATTGTTAGGCTTTTATGTCTGCAAAGACTCAAAGTAACAGGAACAAGAGAGGACAGTAGAAATATTTATGTCAGAGATGTAATATTTGGAGGAATTCAGTGCCTAATAAGAGCACCATTTTTTTGGTGAGCTTGAGAGGTTGATAAATAACAGAGGCAATAGCACAACAGGGGCAATCTTTTAGCAAAGTCCATACACGTAGATATTCAACCAGCAGCAGAGAGGGAAAGCAACAACTGGCATAAGCCATCATGCTATGTCTTGATCTTTGCCAGAGACAGGTGGTCAAAGTAACTCCCACACACTTCTCTCTGTATGTTGTTTTGGAGCTGGACATACAACTATTTGGGCCTGGAATGCAGCTTTAATATGTAGTTCTGCAGATCTTTCCATCTTATTTTTGGAAATGTCTATTCCCATGCTGCTGGAGCGTCTCCGGCTTGCAGTAAGATGCTGAGATGTTAGGGATGGGTTGCTCTTCGCCTCCTGTGGGAGGGTGCCTTCTAGCAGCTGGCCAAAGAGCAGTGTGGATATCTTGCATTTTGCTCACTTTATCAGCCTCAAAGGAGTGCAGGGACTGCAGCTGCTGCGAGAGAGCTGTGTTGTGCTGGGAGACAAATGTGGTCTGGAGGGATAGGGTGAGTGGGAGCCCCAAGATTCCTCCTCCATACAACTCTATTTGTGTCCGTCACTGTCCTGCCTTCCTGTGGGTCACAGTAACCTCCCACAGTTAGTATGCACACATCTGTGTATGTCGTGAGAAAAACCACCATCCTCAACTGACAAGTTGTGTGAGGCACATGTCTAACCTCTGCTTACCAGTTTTGTGTACATGGACTTTGCACTTCCACTCTGTTACTGTCAAGTTTTAAAGCTGAAATACCCACATTGGACAAAAACACTAGGGTGATGGGAGAAATGCAGGCATGTGTTTTCAATAACCCAGCCCAAAAAGTTGCTATAAATGCATGTGTCAAAGGCAAGGGGATTCACTTTCCTAGTGAACAGGGATCAACTCCTCTCCAAAGGCCATAAAAAGACTGGCTGTTCTGGACATACTGCCCAGGTCTGGTTTTGTGCAGGCATGAATGGTGTACTACTCCACAGGAATCACTGCCATTAACAAATCCTCATTTGTTAATCACAACAGATTTTTACTGACTTTAGTAAGATTGTGTAACCCACCAAAATGAGAAAAAAACCTGTAGAACTGTGCGCAGTGTCTCATACATGAGCAACACATGGTGCCTAAAGGACTTTATCAGACTGTTTTCCATCTTAATGTAGAACTGCTGGGGTGAAAAATCCTGGATATACTGCAGTGAATAGATATTTTAATACTTACAGTAGTGGGAATAGGCTTTGTTCAAAAATTGTTCAATGAAAGGGTGAGCACAGAAAATATTACAGTTGAGGGGTCAGGAAAACAGTCTGCTTTCTCCATTTGGCTTCCCTAGATTTGTCTTCACTGGTGTTTGACAAAGAAATAAGCATAATAATGTAAGAGAATAGTATATTCAAACCCAAAAAGTTTAATTAATAGGTTTTAAGGGTGAGGTTTTGCACAAAAGCCTCAGCTGCCTTAGCACAATCTAGTAAAGCGGAATTTGTTTTTTTCTCAATGTTCCAACCAAATAAAATTTTTACTGAAATGTAGGTCCACTTATGGTTGTGCTAAAGCATTTAATTTTTTAATGTGAAAATTTGGTGCTTGAAACAGATTGGGCTAATATTTGTCTAAGTATTCAGAGACACATAGATGGATAAATTATATAGAAAATTATTTTTAGACAGACACAGAAATCCTTTTAAAGATGTCAAGAACTCATTACTGGCTTTCCATTTTCATAGATGAAGAAAGAGACACAACAGTCGCATGTAGTTAAGATGGATAGTAAAATCACAAATATAATTTGAGTATGCTAGATAATAATGTCTAGATCACTTCCCAGACCACATAAAATATTAGCAGAAATAGCCACTATCTATTTTTATGTGTTATTGTAGTGATTATCAGTTATTACACATTATTTATTGTAAAAAATATTATTACCTAATATTTCTATTAGAATAGAAATAGATTCTGGTTTCAGAAACATGGCATCTGTTCAGGCCTTATGGGATTGACATTTAAAAAGTCTATCAATCATTTTTGGTACTTGTGAAAGGATCACCTCAATGCCTCAGTTAAGATATCTGTTGGGTGAGCCCATGAAAGTAAACACGATTACCCTTGGTCAGCAGAAGTATCAGGATCAGATTCTTGGAGGAAGACATTACTTGGTAGCTGGGTTACATATGGAGGGCATCACATTGAGTGCTTGATTGGGACAGCTAGACTTGACACAGGTCCTCTCAAAGACATACAGCTGGGTTAGTGTTGTGTTTTGCCACAAGTGGTTGGTCACACTAGTGAATGAACTTCCATAACAAACTGGATCCTTTGTATAAGTGTGTGTAATTCTTTCTGTAGGCATACCAACTGTCAAGTCATGTGCACATCAGGAAGTAATTTTTTTCTGAGATTTCCAAACGACTATCAGTTTTTTCCGAGATTTCCAGACTATTTGGAAGGCAAGAATGTTCAAATATGGAAAACAAAACTCAACAACAGTCAAAACCATTAACTGTTTAGACAAAATGAAATCTTATTCACTTTGTGACACTATTAACTCATTAGTACTAGTTCCACAAAGTAAAATATGCACATGGGGGGAAAAAAAGTTAGAATCTAACAGTATCTACAGATTAGGTAGTATCTAAATATTTTGTGTGAATTCCTATGGACAAATTAAATGCTCACAGTAAGCAATGCAACATATTCATTTGGCTCCAGTTGCGACTTGTCACAAGGAAAGTGGGGAAAATGATTCTCTGCTCTCTCCTCTTCCACCTGTCTCAAAGAGCCACCACATACATCTCCACTGAAAACAAAACCTCCTTTGGTCCCATTGAATTTGGTGCTTGTGCTCCTTGAAGCAGAGAAAATACTTAGCAAAAAAGACAAGATCTTCAAACTTAATGTACTTTAACACAGACCTCGAGGTGTAAAATGTTAATGTATGGCTAATTCCACTAGGCATTTCCTAATACCATGACACTGTTCCAGGAGCCAAGACTGGCATCACTTTATTGGGAATGTCCACAGAAGACATCTACAAAGATTAATTCTCAAGATGGCTGGAGCCTGCTGGAGATAGGACACTTGTTTCATATTGTTTCTGGTTAAGCACAGAGATGATAGCTTTCCCTCACTGCTGACAACAACAGGAAAAGGAAAAAAAAGAGAAACTTCTTGCTTAAGATAACAAAAACCCAAGCTAGGTAAGCAACAAAGTAATGACCAGTCTGCACTGCACCCAGCATGTTCAGAGTAAGTTGTCGCAGAATGAGGCCTTTTTCAGGGATGAGCCATTTGTCAGGTGCAGGGAAAACTCGGGGCTCAATATGAGTCAACAGCAAGTTCCGTTTATTGAAGAGAGCATCAGACACTTATACAGCAAGTAACAAGCTTATGAATATTCTGTAAGCCAAGCGATCTATTGGTTAAACTATACCATCAACTCTTCCTCATTCTTTTGGGCCTAGATTCTCTATTTCCTACATCTCTCTGTCCACTTGTTCTCATACCCAGCTAGGCCCAAGGACACGCTATCTTGCAGGTGGAGGACTTGGAATTAGCCACGGCCTTGCACTCTTCCAGTCTCTAGTCAGCTAAATTCCCAACATTTCCCCTGTTTTCTTTTGGAAGAAGCAAAGTTCTATGGGCTAACTGTGTCACACTCTTTGCAACACAAGAATAGGCAATTATAACAACTATTACATTACAAGCAGTATTCTCAACTAGCAAGGTTTCTCTCTTATAAGGGATCTAAGCCAGGGAGACAAACTGAAAAGGCTATCACTATTTATAGGATATGCTATACAACAGATACAAAAAGGATTCTATGTGCTACAAAGCTCAAACAAAACTCAGGTGTGCTAATACAACCTACAAAAATAAGCTAAAGGAGCAACATGTGCGCAGGTTTCATCTGTGTCGATTGTCTGGTAAGTTTACTTTCCATCTTCAAACAGCAGATATACTTCAAACAGGAATGGCTCTACTCACAAATGCTTCTGATTGTGCTTTTTAACTAAAGTTTCTCTGATGTTCACAACAACACCTTGCACAAAAGTAATAAAATAAACGCCTATCATAAAAGCATAAATCTATCTAACATCACTTAAACTTAACAGAAATTAAACTGAACAGCACTTAAACATAACAGGAGATAAACTTAACAAAACTTAACCTTAACAGTATTTAAAATTTAATGGCACTTAATAGACAATTTAACTTAAACTACTTAGCAACAGATAGAACTTACTATAGAAATAGAATAGAATATGAAATTTACTATAACTTTACTATAAGAGGCCTAACTGTAAAATACTAAGCTAAAACAACTTTCTTCATGTGTTTGCTACAGCATTTTTACACTTGAATGCACTTAAACATAAGGAGTTTGTTCAAGGTATAGCTGTGGAAAAATTCTTTTGAATTCAGTGCTTGCTTTTACATCTATCACATCCAAGCAAAGCTCAAAGAATACAAAAAGCACACTTATTACATCCTACTTATACAATCAATTTAACATATCTTTAACATTTTTAAATTTTTCAAAATACAGTTTCAGAGTTTGATGTTCTACCGACTGAGTTATCTGGGCTTCTGATGTTTAAAGTCTATGTTAGTACAGGTGATTTTAAGACAGCATAACGGATGCTAAGCCAAGTTGGCTGAAATTTGGCCCACGCATTCACTACTGATTTCTCTTTCACAGTCTCTGCCAGGAAGAACAAGAAGTCTTTTTAACTTAGATGAGGAACGTCTTTGTTGTGGTGTGCTGTAATGTCCCATTTTGGCCTTCCAGGTCATTCCCCTAGGTGTGCCTATGTCTCTCTGCCTTCCCCCTTGCCCCCATGCTGAGTGAGTCCTGTCAATCAAGCTTAACATTCCAGCAAGGCGTCGTGTGGTTGGTCGAGTTCAAAGGATGCCCCTATGCCCAGAGGTCATTGGCCTGACTGGGTGTCATCTTCCCCTGAGACCCTGCCCCTCTCACCTGGTTGGTGGCTCACCTGTACCTCCCCTCCCCCTGTCCCTGAGCTTAAAAAGGCCATGAGACCATGCGGCCGGATTCTGTTGGAGCACTTCCTCACGTTCAGACCTCTGTAACTGTGGAATAAACCTCTGGACATTAAACCCTCCAGCAGAATCCTCTCCTTTTTCTCTTCACCATCGCCTGAAGCTATTCCTCCTGAGGTGAACGGGGTTCCTAACAAGCTTGGACTTGTTCAGTGCCCAGCTGCAATCTCCAGCAAGCCAAGGTATCTCTGGGGTGATACACTGCACTTGCTGCCTTTGGCCCAGCAGCGAGGGTCAGACTGGCCCAGGCACAATCTAACTGGTAATATTGGGAGCCTTTTTTCCAATATTTGTTCCCTGGGTGGGCCTAAGCGACTCTGCAGCCCGAGACGGACCCGCAGCACCTCGGAGAAGCTTCTGGCAGCTGTGCATCCAGCTGAAAAGGGGCTTTGGTTGCAACGCCTCAGCTAGAGACTTTGGGAATATTCCCAGAAGAAGTTTCGTGGACTGTTCGGCGCCTCTGGAAAGCCCAGCTCCTTTCTGGTGAGCAGATTTTCCAGAGGGAGGACAGGGTAGCCTCTCTCGCCCAAGAGAGGTCCTGTTCCGGTGAAGAGACCTGCCTGTACCCAGCCAGCTACAGCTTCCATTTTGGGTGAGTATCTCTGCTCGGTAGAGCAGGAGCTCAAAAACAGACTCTGCCGTGAGTTCTGTTCATTTTTGCCTTTGCATTTTTGGCTGCGCAGCCCCACAGACGGGAATTCATTGATTTCTAGCAATTAGCTTTCTGCCGCGTGTGTTACTCTCTTTTGAAATTCGCGCTGGAGTGGGAGCTCTCTGCCCTTCCCCCCAGCTCTGCAGCGCAGCGTGCTCGCCTCTCGCCACGTGGTCGGGGGATCCCTCTCTCTCTCTCTCTGTGCGGGGGAGGGGGGGGGCTCTCGGCTCTCTTGCCGCGGGGGACTCTCTTTCTCAGCTCTCTGTGGGGAAGGGGGGTTCTCTGCACACGCGGCGCGGGGGGGCCCGGTTTTGGCTTGCCACGTGGCGTGGCTGCTCTCTCTGCTCCGCGGGGGGGGCTGCATTCCACGGCGGGGGAGGCTTTGTTTCCACCTCAGCTCAGCAGGGAGTGCCCTGCTGCTGCTGCCCGGGAATTTTAAAAGCAGTATATACAGCTGCATTGTGAAGCTTTTCTCGGCTCGTTATCGCTTTCCATCTGTGTTTTTTTTTTGAAATCGGTAGCTGATTTTAGCTTTGTTTTTGGTCAGGCGGGATTTAGTACTTTGCTTTTTACATCTAACATGGGTTTGAAACTCAGCATTGTACAAAAAGGAGTGTTTTATAATATTGTTAGCATTTTAGACAGTGGTTATGTGAAGTTTTCAAAGGGAAAATTGAAACAGTTTATAAGATGGCTTTTCCTCCACTTCCCACAAATCTCCCCTAAAGAAATCCACAATATTCAATTCTGGGATAAAGTTGGGAATGTATTGATAACCTTAGGACAATCTGGCAATGCACCCTCAGCTAAATTTGTGTTTTGGAGTTTACAAATTCGAACAGCATTGCTCAAACAAAAGGAAATGGAGAAAAAGCCAGATGTAAAGCCATGTACCTCTGCTCTCCCTGTTTCTCCCTCTCCTAGCTCTAAAACCCCTAAACCTCTTTACCCAAAACTTGGTAAAATGCCTGAGTTGCCCTGTCCACAAGGCCCTGGCCAGGCTGCGTGGAACCTTTCCCAATCCCCTGTGTCCCCTCCTCTGAAACCCACAGCACGTGTTAGCTTTCCTGAGAGCAGTGATACCCAAAATGGCCCCCAGCCCCTAGGGGGTCCACAAGATGGTGGATGCCATGTGGCATCTTGCCAAACCTGGTCTTCTTCTTCCCAAAATCCTCTTAAGCATCCCGAAAGTCCAGCCCCATCCCCCTCTCCTTCTGTTCCTCGTGACACCTTCCCCCCTCCCTTGAGGGACCAAACGGACAATTGGCAAATATCCGTCCATTTGTGTTAGATTATTCGGAACTTTTGTTAGGGAGAGATTTAATGGCCCAGTGGGGTGTCACAATTGATATTCCAGACTCTCCACAGCATATTTGTACAGCAGCCATTGAACAACAGCGCCCCACCCAAAAATTGAAGTGGATAACAGACAAACGAGTTCAGGTGAAACAGTGGCCGCTCAGTAAACAAAAAATAAAGGTGCTTGAGGAACTAGTGGAAGAGCAACTAAAAAAGGGCCACATTGTGGAGACCATGTCCCCATGGAACTCTCCAGTGTTTGTCATCCAAAAAGCTGACAAAAAGAGATGGCGGCTCCTCTGCGACCTCCGACAAATTAATAACATAATTGAAGATATGGGTTCTCCCCAGCCTGGTATGCCATCCCCAACAATGCTTCCCCAAGACTGGAAATTAGCTGTTATTGATATTAAGGATTGTTTTTTCCAAATCCCCTTGCACCCTGACGATGCACCGCGTTTTGCATTCTCAGTTCCTTCTATTAATATGGAATCCCCTATGAAAAGGTACCATTGGACCGTTCTTCCTCAGGGATTAAAGGTCTCTCCAGCTATCTGCCAGTGGTATGTGTCTTCCCTGCTTTCCCCAGTACGTGCAGGCGCAGAGAAGGCCATCATCTATCATTATATGGATTATATCCTTGTGTGTGCCCCCAATGATGATTTACTCACGCATGCGCTTGACCTAACGATCGATGCATTGATTGTTGCAGGGTTCGAGCTCCAGGAAAAAAAAATTCAAAAGATGCCACCTTGGAAGTATTTGGTCTTAGAAATTGGAAATAGGACCATTGTTCCTCAAAAACTAGAAATCAATCCAAAGATCAAGACCCTTGCGGATGTCCACAAGTTGTGTGGGTCTTTGAATTGGGTAAGACCATGGCTCGGTCTGACTAATGAAGACCTTGACCCTCTTTTCAATTTATTGAAAGGGGGAAAGGACCCAGGTGCTCCTAGGTCTGTTACCCCAGAGGCACAGAAAGCTCTAGAAAAGGTTCAGATTGCAATGTCCACAAGACAGGCCAACCGATGCCGGCCTGACCTGCCATTCAAATTTATCATTCTAGGTAAGTTGCCACACCTCCATGGAATTATTTTCCAGTGGGAGGAAAAACAAACACCTAAGGCAAAGAACACACCAAAAAAGGACTGGGACCAGAGGGACCCTCTTTTGATCATAGAATGGGTTTTCCTCAGTCACAAAAGGTCCAAGAGACTGACAAAGCCTCAGGAGCTGGTAGCAGAACTGATCCGAAAAGCAAGGACGTGGATCAGGGAGTTAGCAGGATGTGATTTTAAGTGCATTCACATTCCAGTTGAGTTAAAATCAGGTCAAAATACTGTGAAAATACTGGAACAATTGTTTCAAGAAAATGAAGTGTTGCAGTTTGCTCTGGATTCCTACTCAGGACAAATTTCGGTAGCGCGGCCCGCTCACAAATTGTTCGAACAAGATGTTCAATTTACCTTAAAACTGAGAAGTGCTCTAAGTAGGAGACCTTTAAAAAGGGCTCTAACTGTCTTCACAGATGCATCCGGGAGGTCCCACAAGTCCGTTATGACTTGGAAGGATCCTCAAACCCAGCAGTGGGAGACAGACATTGCTGAGGTGGAAGGTTCACCTCAGGTTGCTGAATTGGCTGCAGTTGTTAGGGCCTTTGAAAGGTTCTCAGAACCATTTAATCTGATTACAGACTCTGCATACGTGGCAGGAGTAGTATCCAGGGCAGATCAAGCAATACTGCAAGATGTGTCTAACATCGCACTTTTCGAATTGCTCTCAAAACTGGTAAAATTAGTCACTCACCAAGAGCAACCATTTTATGTGATGCATGTCAGGTCACACACTGACTTGCCAGGGTTTATCGCTGAAGGCAACAGAAGGGCAGATGCTCTTGCTGCACCTGCAGTGATGGCCACTCTCCCAAATGTTTTTGAACAGGCAAAAATCAGCCACCAGCTTTTCCACCAAAATGCACCTGGCCTGGTTTGTCAGTTTAACATCACTCGAGAACAGGCCAAAGCGATTGTGGCCACATGCCCAAATTGCCAACAACATGCACTCCCTACAGTGAGTACGGGAGCAAACCCAAGGGGACTGAACAGTTGTTAACTGTGGCAAACAGATGTAACACACATACAGTCTTTTGGACGGCAGAAATATGTTCATGTTAGTGTAGATACCTTTTCTGGAGCGGTCTATGCTTCTGCCCACACAGGAGAATCATCTATCGATGCTATTAAGCACCTCTTACAGGCTTTTTCTTTCATGGGCATCCCCAAGGAGCTGAAAACTGATAATGGGCCTGCTTACAAATCCAAGGAATTCGGGAGCTTCCTGCAGCAATGGGGAGTAGAGCACAAAACTGGCATCCCCTACTCCCCTACAGGTCAAGCCATTGTAGAAAGAACTCACCGTGATATTAAAAGGGTCCTGGACCAGCAACAACAGGTTCTGAAGGTGGAACCTCCCCATATCCGGTTATCCAGGGCGCTATTCACAATAAATTTTCTGAATTGTTCTTTTGACAGCCTGAACCCACCCATCCTACGCCACTTTGGGGGGAGCAATCATAAGTTAATGAAAGAAAAACCTCCAGTTTTAGTAAAGGACCCTGAGACTTGGAAAATGGTGGGACCCTACAAATTGGTTACTTGGGGACGTGGATATGCCTGTGTGTCCACCCCCTCTGGTTTAAGGTGGGTTCCTTCCAAATGGGTAAAGCCCTATGTTCCCAAGGTCTCAGAGAAATCTACAGAAGCACCCCAGGTTGCTCATGCTGCCTGGAGAAGAAAACGCCGTGTTCTCTGGAGGAAATTCCATTTAAGCCTCCTATCTGGAATAGTTTATAATATATGTTTGTTTCAAGTTTTTGTACCAGTTTAGATCCCACTGTTCGTGTGTAGCCTCGAGATGCCGTGAGACCGAGCCTGCTTCTCATCCTACTCGTGATCATCCCACCTGCGATCTCCTGCATAGTGTCGCAGCCCAAACCACATATGGACTACCTTGACAAAGGCTCTCGGATATCAACAGAGAAACTGACAACGGGCTGAGTGGACTGTTCAAAGGCTGGGGACTCTCGGGCTGGTTGGGATCTATTCTGAAAACTGTGTTTTTAGTGCTGTTTATTTTAGTTACAGTTATTGTAGTTTTTAGCATTGTTTTTGGACTAATCAAATGCATGGTGCTCAAGTTAATTTCAAGCTCATCTCCCCCTCCTGAAGTCTACCATTTGGAAGCCCTCAGTGCTCCAATGGATGACCTGGAAGCCTCAGTGGAAAACACTGACCCTCCTGTAGAGGAAGAACTGATTTACCAACCATGGTTTGGCAATCATTCTGCACCACAAACACAGTCCTCTTCTTTTTAAACAAAACTAGGGGGAGATGTTGTGGTGTGCTGTAATGTCCCATTTTGGCCTTCCAGGTCATTCCCCTAGGTGTGCCTATGTCTCTCTGCCTTCCCCCTTGCCCCCATGCTGAGTGAGTCCTGTCAATCAAGCTTAACATTCCAGCAAGGCGTCGTGTGGTTGGTCGAGTTCAAAGGATGCCCCTATGCCCAGAGGTCATTGGCCTGACTGGGTGTCATCTTCCCCTGAGACCCTGCCCCTCTCACCTGGTTGGTGGCTCACCTGTACCTCCCCTCCCCCTGTCCCTGAGCTTAAAAAGGCCATGAGACCATGCGGCCGGTTCTGTTGGAGCACTTCCTCACGTTCAGACCTCTGTAACTGTGGAATAAACCTCTGGACATTAAACCCTCCAGCAGAATCCTCTCCTTTTTCTCTTCACCATCGCCTGAAGCTATTCCTCCTGAGGTGAACGGGGTTCCTAACAAGCCTGGACTTGTTCAGTGCCCAGCTGCAATATCCAGCAAGCCAAGGTATCTCTGGGGTGATACACTGCACTTGCTGCCTTTGGCCCAGCAGCGAGGGTCAGACCAGCCCAGGCACAATCTAACTGGTAATATTGGGAGCTTATTTTTCCCAATAGTCTTGATAGTAATGCTCCTTGGTGTCGCTTGCGGCTGCGGGGAGGAGGGAGAAGCGCTCGCACTGTAAAAGCGCTCTGGTCCCGCGCCGCTTGTGTTGGAGCCGGCGACCCCCCCCGCGCTGGGCTTCTTGTTTCGTGAGACTCGCCAGCAGCGTGCACCGCACCCAGCGCTGCACCTGTGGGGCGCGGGTCACTCCCACCGCGGCGGCTCCACTCCCCCTGCGGCTGCCTCTGCTACCGCCGCTGCAGCGCAGCATCGCAGGCGAACTGCTCGCCGCGGCTGCTCCCCATGGTGCAGGGCCCATGCCGAGTTCGGAGCGGCACAGCCCCGCAGGCACCCTGAGCTGCGGCTGCTGCTGCCATCACAGCAGGGTCGCTGATTTATTGTGCGTATACTTGCAGCGCTACCACCACAATGCATGTTTTTGCAAGTCTATATGCAGCAATCTCGGGAATTCTCTTCCCAAGTCAACAGTCTATAGTCCCTGCTTTTCTAAAAAGCATTAAAAAGGATTATATGCCATTTGTCTCTGTATCACCTTTTAACCTGTCATTCAGTCAGCACGCAGCCTTTCCAGGATGCCGGCGGCATTCAGTCAGCTGGACTCTCCTGTGAGGTTGCCAGGCATTCAGTCAGCTGGACTCTCCTATTAGGTCGCCAGGGCACCGAAGTCCACCCTTTCGCCTTTCTCCAGGTCTCCCATATGAGGTCCCCTGAGGCAGGGCCCGCTTTTTGTGCCTCCCGGGCTGCGTCGGGACTGACACCAAAATACTGCACCGACCGTGGCTCGCAGGGGTCCATAGGGTCCCTGTTCGGGCGCCATTTGTTGCAGAATGAGGCCTTTGTCAGGGATGAGCCATTTGTCGGGTGCAGGGAAAACTGGGGGCTCAATATGAGTCAACAGCAAGTTCCATTTATTGAAGAGAGCATCAGACACTTATACAGCAAGTAACAAGCTTATGAATATTCTGTAAGCCAAGCGATCTATTGGTTAAACTATACCATCAACTCTTCCTCATTCTTTTGGGCCTAGATTCTCTATTTCCTACATCTCTCTGTCCACTTGTTCTCATACCCAGCTAGGCCCAAGGACACGCTATCTTACAGGTGCAGGACTTGGAATTAACCACGGCCTTGCACTCTTCCAGTCTCTAGTCAGCTAAATTCCCAACAGTAAGTGTATGAATGAAGCCCACGCAGGAGCCCCCTGGGCCCCTGCCCCTTCACTGGACCCACCTTCAAATTACAGCAACGATTTCTGGGCTTAGAGCAGATGATTAGAAAATAGAGTATCATCATAAAATCACCCCAAGACACCATGCTCGAAAATCTGGCATTGAGAGCTCATCTCATCTTCCTAAATATTTTATTTGTTTATATCTGATGGGTTTTTGGCGCCTTATAAGATCTTGATTATTAATCTGAAAATGTAGCATATCTCTGAGGATTTTGTGGGAATTGTATCAGTTCTGTCCAATATTTCTGTTTTCTGGCTGTTCTTTAAAAATAAAATTTAAATCATGACTGATGGATAAAAACCACCAGACTACTAATTTTCTAAGTACATTTGCATCTTCATGATTTACCCAAAAGGTAGATTGACATCAAAAAGTTGTAAGGAGTAGATGTCTAAGTTTCAAAACATTTCACTGGATTAGAAGTAAGAAATATTTAACTCATTGTGAAATATGATTTATAAATTGGGTAATATTTCTTTCATTAATAACAGTTACTAAAAGCTTTGAAGATGAACTTATTCAAGGGAGAATTTATGACATGACAAACCAGAATGAAACACCAGATGAATCTCGAAAGCATACGATACAGCGGAAGTATAAAACACAAGATTTTCATAAATAGGAAGAGATCTCTTTTGCAATACAGCACTATTTCTTTTATCCACCCGATAAACTAAAAGCACTCCAGAGTATTTTTCTGGATAAATTTTTTCTGGTTATTTGTTCCTCTACAGTCTAGGAAATGTTAATCGCAGCAGCTGTAGATAAACAAAAGGTAAGGATACCAGATACCTTTGTAATAAATTTGGTAGTATCTTGAAATCAGTAATCCTAGCCTTAAGAATATGCAAAAACATGGAACAGAGACAAGAAAATGGCACTTAAAATATTTTGCTATTGACGTAATAGATTTCAAACTTCTGTGCATACTTCTTAAACATGGAGGCATGAACACAAGATGTTTTCCCCTTTGTGGTTTGCTTCACTCTACAGCAAGATATATCCTGAAAGAGAAAACTTGCAAATGAGGAAGGAAAAGGAAGGAAATTTGAAAGCCACTTCTATAAAATCCTAAAATTACAGTAATTGAATACTGTGATATGGTTTCATGTTAATTGTGATGAAAATGTGTAAAGAAGCTCCAAGTCTTCACAAAAAAGTTCTCAAGTTACAGGCAGAACCAGTTTTTGGATGGCCACTATATTTTGTAATCAGCTTAGGCTGTGAGATATGGATTTAAAAAAAAAATGTTAGGCACAACATTTGACTATTTTTCTTTGCACAGCTGACACAGTGTGCAAAGAAAAGCTGGAACACCTTGCTTCAGCAACAGGTGCACACTGTACCCAATTTGATACTGTTCTGCTCCCATCCTTTTGAAAACTACCAGTAGTCCACAGGGCAAATATAATCTCTTTTTCACGTCAGCCTTTCCCTGTTTTCTCCGTGCCTCAACAATTATTGTAGATTCTGTTATACTACAAAGTTATGACTTTAATGCAATCTTTAATGGCAGCCCTTTAGAGTTGCAGAGCTTAGCAAAGGCATGGGAAATTACACTCTCAGCAGCTTTCTGCATTTCTTTTTACACAAGATAAATGTAAAACAATGTGATCCAATAACATGTGAAGAATTGATCTCAGTGGCTGCAGTAGAGTCATGGCTTTCATTTCCATAATGTGCCCAAGAAACCTTTAAAAACTTTGGCAGCAGTGATTTACAGGGAGAGCTGGTGCTTCCAGAGATGAAAGAACTCCTAATAAGTCTGTGGATGCTGCATTTGCCACAACAGCAGCTTTCCTCACATGCATGTTATAGACCAACACATTAAGCTTTTTATTGAACATCTATAAACCACTAGTGGAACAAGATCATCAGACAGCAAGAGAGAACTCTGAAATATAACCTTGCAAAAGACACAGAAGGGGTATTTTTGTTTAGGGGACACCATTCTCCCACTTTCCAAATATAATTTTTATAAAAGATTCAAGGAGTGCAAACATGTCACCTCTAACGACATCGTCATATGTTTGCTACCTTCCAAAACTAACAGTACCTGCAAAGAATCCTCATTTCCTCCTAGGTCTGCTTTGCTTTCCTGATTGTAATACAAATATACAATTCAAATAGAAGGTGGTTTTCTATTTTTTTTCTTTTTTTTTCCACCATTCGTTTACCATTTTTTATAAACTTTTAGTGGATTAACACTAAGTCTAGCATGCAAAAGTATCTTTTCACAGAATGCAATCTACTTAAACACAATATAGTTTTGGCCTACGGTAAGCATTGGAAAGATAGTGCACCCTTCCTCAGACTCTCACATCTGGCTTAAGCTCATAGGAAAAAAACAACAAACCAGAGGAAAAACAATCCCGAAGACTGGCTGCCTTATTTTATTAGTAAAAACTGCACAGACTCCCAACTCGCGGTTTCGGGGCCCGGCTAGCTGCGGGAGCTCCGAACCTGGCGGGTGCCGGCGGGCCCCTCACGGTGCGGGCTGCCGCGGAGGGTTCCAGCCGTGTCACGCGTGCCCGCAGCCCCAGATGTTTGAGGATACAGGCAGACAGAGAGGTCTCGGTGAGCCCAGCGAAATTCCAACAGGCTTTATTTTCGGAAAGTCCGAGGGTGCAGACAGGGGAGGAGAACGGGGGTGCAGCTCTGCTGAAGGGTGCTGGAGCCAGGTGCCAGAGCCGAGGTGCCGTGCCCCAAACTCGGGCGGTCATCGAGTTTATGAGGAGGGAAGGAGTAGGCGGGCTCGGGGGTGCCCTTTGACCACTAGGAAGGGGGTACAGGGGTGGTATTTTAGTGGGGAGACTGGGGTACACAAATAGGGGAGCGGGGAGGGGGTGGTCTCTAGGGAGAGATCAATGGAAAAGTGGGAAATGGAACTTTCTGGAACAAAAGTTATGTTTTACATATGATTGATTGCTTCGTCCCAGGGTGTCCCAACTTCATAATCTTTGGCCCTTCCCCCCCACACCAACTCATCTGAGAACTTTACAGATAGGTAAGACTGCCTCTGAGAGCTACACGTTTAAGCAATTTATGTCAAGAATTAAAATACAAGTTTCACACTAACTACTTCTAATCCTGCTTCATTCCATAAATCATGATTATATTCTGTTTCTGGGCAGTAATGGGTAAAAGTTTACGATGCAGCCGTAGTAAACTTAATTTGGAGATAAACAAAGTGAGCAACTAACCCTACTTTTCTGGCACACATCACCTACCTATTTTATAAAAATATTCATTGTTATTGAAAGCCTTCACTTGGAGTATTAGCAGTTTAATTAGTAGAGTTTTGGGCCTGATATTGACAACTTTGCCTTCTTCGCTAACTTCTTGCAGCAGAGGCAAGCATGTTAACCCTGGAGCTGCTCATCTGTAAGACATAGAGAGCAGGAAAAACCCCAGTTCCTTCAGTTTGGGCAGATCCATCACAGAGGTCACCACAGTCCCATTGACTTCACACCTTTCTTGTGCAGAGTTACGCAGTGGCACCAGGATGGACCTGCAGTCCTGTGTCCACTCCTAAACACCCACACTAAAAGTGTCCTTCAATAACCAAATTGTACAAGAGAGATGAATACATGCTTATTGCTGCAATACTCCTGTGTTGCTAATGAGTCAGCTGGAGACCACAAAATGCAAAGCCTTATTTTAATGACAAATACCAGACATAAAATTTAGGCTCCTCTGGCTCTCTTTGTTTCCTGTTCTAGCTGCTAAATAAATGGCCTTATCTTCAAAAGATCATGTTGACCTACTGATTTGAAACCACTCCTAGCAGCAATTAACGGTGGAACCCTAGACAAGATCAAAGATGGTTCCTGTCTGCGTGCAAAAAGGCCTTTTGAGGGGGCAGAAACTTAAGCAACTCTCCTGGGAAAGCACAACCTGAAATAATACGGGCTGCTCATTTCTGGCAGCAAACAATTTGGGCATGATCCAACACCTTTCAAGACCCCAGAGAGAACAATTCCAGAGAATGCTGCCCTGGCCCTGTGGTGTCACTCACTTCAAGGTTTGGTTTAGAACAAGAGGCAGAAATTACTTGTCTTCCAGCCCTATTAATATACTAGGCTCTTTTCAGTAGAGCTATCAGAGGGCTTAATTTTTTTTTTTCCGTAAGTGCTGCAAATTCCAGATCTTCACCTTCCTTTTCTCCTATCTTTTTAGATCCAACCCCCTCTCTGAACTTGTATCTTGGGGAAACTGCATGGCTGTGGCAGATATGAATACAGGATTTCAGTAGCATCAATGTGACTAAAGGCTTCTTAAAAGAAATTATTTTAACTGACATGCAATTTTCCCCAGTGTGCATCAATATAACTCTTCTTTAATGGGATGAATCTTCAGTTACTTGTGTTAATTCACAGTAGTGTACAGGAGCAACAGGAATGTGTATATGAAAAATCTTTTATCTGTTTGTGGCAATGTTGTTTGTTACCTTAATGACATCTTTGAATATTGGAATGAATTCCCAATAAAAACATTTAAATTTATGTAGATTCTAAACCAAATGTGTGCAATGACTGGTTTGGGACAATGCCCCAGCAAACCTCATGTCTGAATATTTGGTGAAACTGACCACTGAAGAAATAAATTACAGTCTACCTCCAGGCCAAGGGTGTCAAAGCATAAATAAACATCAATGTATACACTGTGACCACTACCCACTTCTAAAGTTGCCATCAAACCACTGAACTGTTTTAGTTTCAAGTGCTGCATTTATTTTTATTTCATGGTGTTTTTATTTATGGAATGCTATAAATATCATAGATCTGACATTAATTTAAAAAAATACTCAAGGAATAAGTTTTCCCTCAAAGTTTCTGAATTAATTCTTGTAGATACAGTCTCTGTTGAACTTTACACCTTAAGTAGACCATGAATGAAAGCACGGTCTTATGACTGTGCATGCAGTTCAGGAGGTCACTAATGAGCTAATGTGATTGCCTCTTCTGATCATGGGAGTGTTGGACTAATACTGACATAAAAATTGTGAAAGGGGAACAGTGTCACTTCTTTTGAGACCTAGGGACACTAAACCTTTCAGAATATACAGATATTTTAGTCTGGTACTAGGAGACTTCCTCCAGTAAAAGAATGAGTTCAGACTGTGGAAAAAATGTTGAAGTGACTTTGGAGGTTTATTCCCATCATCTTGCTGTAGCCCTCCTTTCTAAACCCTGGAAAGATTTTTCAGCAGCACTTGGTTCTGGACCTTAAACTTTCTTGGAATATGGATCCATTTCTCATAAACTGTAGATCTTTCTGTCCAATGTGCCGGATCAAAGATTATGATCCACCTATACAGAGGGAAAATTTAAGCAGAATACTCTTTGAGTTGGAAGGGACTCACAAGGACTTTGAGTCCAGCTCTTAAGTGAATGGCTTATACCCCAGCATCATGGTCTGACCAACTAAGCTAATCTCATGATCAAATGATAAATATATTGAAAACAGAGGGGAAACAAAGAAAACAGTCTGGTCACTAGTTTTCTTTTCCAGATTTCACGTTTCTTGTGTAGTCTCAGAATCATAGAGACTTGTGTTGGAAGGAATCTAAAAGATCACCTAGTGTCAAACCCCATATGATGGATAGGGATGCCATCCACTAGATCAGGTTGCTGAGAGTCACACATTTTACCTAATTTCTACAGGATTTATTTTTAATTAATATGCATCTCGACCCATGAGGACAGTATTTGTGGATCATAGCCTGACTGGATTAGTGATTTCTTCTGGCATTTTGATTACAAAAGTAGAAGGAAGAACCACCTTTTCCTACTTCCTTTTCTTGAGGTATATCACCTCCAGCAATAAAGGCCTTAAAATGTAAAAAAAATATTAAAAATGTTAGTAACAGTAGCTGAAAAATATGAAAACAGGATCCTTGATCCATCAAAAATATTTGGTATTTTGCCATCACAAGAGAGTAGAGAAATGAAAAATATATAGATGAATACAGTAAAAGTAAAAGTTTAAGTATTTTGGGCCAAGTAGTGACCTGAAATCTAATGGAAAGTATTAGACAACTTTTCTTATGTGCATCACTGTTAGCTCCTCCAAGAATCAGTTTAACCTATCACATTTCTTCTTTTTTCTTAGGAAGACTTCAGCTGGAGATTTCCCCTGAGGGTCAGAATTCTTGAGCTCTGTTGGACCAAAAATGAAATTAATTCCATAATTGATACTTCACTAAAAATTCCTCTCCTTGCTCCTATCAAATAGGTAACAGTCACTAGACATTCCTTACCAAAAGCACTACTGTTTGGTGGGATGGGTAGAGAGTATATTTGGAAGGGCAGCCAAAATCTCAAGTTATCTAGGGGATAGAAAATTGAGTAGAGTACCTCCCAGTGTTCCTCTTAAGACATTTTGCTGGTAGTTTCTCTACTGTGGTCATTAGTCACATTTTTATATGTGCTCCCTTTTAGGTGCTATATTTCCATCTTTCTTCCTCCACAGAAGCAAAAAGGTAAAAAAAACTTCTGAGTGTTGCATTTCAGCTTGTCACTATTTCCTAAGGAAAGGCAGGCCCTGAAGCAAGGAGGTGAAGAGCAGGTTAGAGGTAGTTTTCCTGGGGAGTGTTCATGGAGTAAGTAAAAGCTGGCAACACCTAGAGTTATTGGGAAGTCTGCATGTTTTTGAGCTTGGGTTGCTACAGCAAAAAATCAACCTTTCTAGTATGAAGCTAGTTTCAACAGCATGGTTTGGTTTTTTAAAAAATATATTTAATTCTATTTCCTCGGCAATCTCACAATGTACAGACAATCCAGATACCTAAAATTATTGAAGAGAAACTCCAGTGGTGTGATGGACATTGAGGCTGATAATTCCAGAGACATTTTGCCTAATCTTTCATCTCAGATGTGAATGGAACTGCTTAAAGAATTTATCCTTTAGCTTAATTTATATTTCTGTGAGTCAAAGTTTGTGTGAGAGACCCACAACCCATTGAATATTAGGTAAAATATTGCTCCTTTACTGCAGAAAGAAATAGACCAATAGAGAAATCAAGGGGGATTCTGGGAAACTGTTTAGGAGATGTTATTTCTGCAGATCATTTTTTATAATGATTATACTTGTTGTAATCTTTTTCTCATCACCCAGATTTTAGTGATTACAACTTTTGTTAAAATGCTGAGACTATGGCACAATACGTGAAGAGATAAGAAATACAAAATAGTTTTTAGAAGTCTCAGTCTTCTAAAAGAGGAATAAAAACATGAAATATATTGAAATTTGGGATGGATTATATTTATTTTTTTTATTTGCAAGTGAGGAATCCATTTGGCAACTCTCTATGGATGGACTCTTGAAAATCTTGTATTTTTAGCTCATTGGAGATGACCATATTAGGAAGAATAATAATGGAAATATGTATTCCAAATGCAAAACAATATAACTTAAACAAGCCAAGTACAAGTAAACAGGCTGTGTGTCATTTTGCAGTGTAGTATTATCAGAAACACTGATAATAGCATGTAATCTGAGGCAGGATCATCTTTTCTGGTATTATGGAGCATTGATATCCTCTACATACTGCACCATATTACACCTAAACATGTCACTTTTTAATGTATTTCTTTTCATGGGATTATGAGATGGAGGATCCTCTGCACAAAGTGATATGAGCAGTCTTTTACTGAATACCTAGAGGGATGGTGATTCAACCACCACCCTGGGCAACGCATTCCAATGCTTAACAGTCCTTTCAGTGAAGAAATTCTTCCTGATGTCCTACCTGAACCTCTTCTGGCACAGCTTGAGGCCATGTCCTCTCATCCCCCGTCACTGGTTGAAGAAGGAGAAGAGCCCAATCCCACTTGCCTATGGCCTCCTCTCAGGCAGTTGTAGAGGGTGATAAGATCTCCACTGAGCCTCCTTTTCTCCAGGTTAAACACATCCATCTCCCTCAGATGCTCCTCGTATGATTTTTTCTAGAAATAGAAATAATATATGTGTGTGTATTGTATAATATATATAATGAGGGTTTATATGCCAAATTCAGTAAAAAAATCTATTCTGATGCTGCCTAAATTTGGAGGTGCCTAAACAATTTAAGTGGTTTCCCTTTTTTCCTGGCTCAGTCTTTAACTGTCAGGAAGAACTGTTCTTCTGAAAAGCTGCACTTGAAAATTTCAGCCTGTTGCTCCAAGTACTCAAATTTGTGTCCTTTCATTATTAGAGTCTTCATGATGGAGCATCTAAATCAACGTCCTTACACTGATGACATTATTTCAAACATACAATAAACTATAGATAAACTCACAGAATATGCTCAGTTGGAAGAAGCCCACTAGGATCATCAAGTCCAACTTCTGCACAGAACACCCAAGAATCCTAGGCATTGTGGCATTGCTCATATGCTTCTTGAACTTTTTCAAGCTTGGTGTTGTGACTGAGGAATCTGTTCCAGTTCCCAGGCATCCTGTCAAAGACTTTTTCCTGATATACCACCTAAACCTCCCTGACTCAATGTCATGCCATTTACTTGCGTCCCGTCACTGGTCACCACAGAGGGGAGATCACAGTCTGCCCCTCCTCTTCCCTTCACAAAGAAGTCTCCCCTCCATCTCTTCCAGTATGAACAGACTGAATGACCTCAGCTGCTCCTCATATAGCTTCTCCTCCAGGCCCTTCATCATCCTTATGGACACTCTTTAATAGATTGATATCTTTTTTTTTTTTTTTTATTACAGTGCCCAAAACTGGCCCCAGCACTTGAGGTGGGGCCAATCCCCTCCCTTGCCGGGATGGTGATGCCGGGCATGATGAACCCCAGGACATGGTTGACCCTCCTGTTTGCCACAGCACTGCTGACTCATATTCAGCTTTCTGTCAACCAAGTTTCCCAGGTCCCTTTCCATAGTGTTGCTTTCCAGCATCTCATTCCCCACTCTGTCCATCCATACATCAAGGATTGCACTGTTCCTGGTGCAGAATCTGGCATTTTTCATTGTTAAACTTCATATTGGGTCATTGCCCTGTCTCGGAATTGTCAATACTTTGTGTGACAAATTTAATCACAGAATGTGATCAAATATTTTAGAAACCATGCAGAAGCTTTATCCAATGAAATTAATTGTGTAATTAGACTTTTTAACTTGTGAATTTCTGTCAGCATATGCTGCACAAGTGCAGGATAAACCATGGTAAAATATAACATGATGATGATGTGATCTTTTTCTACCAAAAAAGATTTAAATCTCTAATTTTGGATGAGCTACTATGTATTTCTGTGACTAATATTAACAATAATGATGAAGCCATAATAAATGGAATGGTCCTACTAAACTTTTTGATTTTTCTGGATTATTAAACAATGCTGCCTAAATATTTGTGCATTCTAATTAATATAAATATTTCTTTGTAATTATTCTCTGAAATACTCTAAATAGTGAGACAATGTGAATTTAGATCAAGTTGAACTCATTACTGTCATAAAATGGCATGGAGAGACACTCTGGTGTTAGGCAAAGCTGCCTAGAAATTTGGTGTCACAACTTGCAAAAAAAAGTTATTTCTTTTTGAAATATCCATTGTTATAAATCACACTGAAACAATTTTTATTAATTTGAGCCGTGAAACAAAGTGAGTGAAATAAAACAGCTTCCCTGTTACTGCTCAGTAAATGTCAATATTCTTATCTATTTCACTAGTGCTAAAAGTGGACACCTATCTCACAAGACTTGGGGCTACAAGTGAGATTTTTCAAGAGGACCAGGGATAAGCTGTCAGAGACTGAAATGGATCATGCCTTAAACATTGCTTTGGAGGAGCTTTGCCCATTGCAGCAAAAACTGTATAAAGAAGCTACAACCATGGAAACCCACCCCTCCTTGAAGATGCCTGACTAGAACATTGGACTATGAAGGAAGCTACCTAGATAACATAAAGGGGATACTGTCATTCAGTCATCTCAGGTCTAGCGAGAAACAAACAAGGCAGAGAGAAAAGAATGCGTCCACAAGAGAGCCAAATGCCGAAGTTTTCTTCAATGTTTTTAGTAACATAGTATGGCATTTAGTAATAAAATGTGACTTTATCAGAAAATAGCTCTGTTATCCTCTGTTGTAAATGGAGGTTGCATGATGACTTTGAAATAACAAAAAAATGTATGACTTAGTGTGACCGTGGTCACAGGGGTTTTCAGGTGAAGAGAGAGACGAGAATGTTGACTCCATGATCAGAAGGCTTGATTTATTATTTTATGATATATATATATTACATTATAACTATACTAAAAAGAAAAGGAAAGGAAAAGTTTTCCTCAGAAGCTGGCTATACTAAGAATAGAAAAGAATGATAACAAAGGCAGCTCTCTCAGACTCTGTCCAAGATAGCTCCGTCTTGATTGGCCATTAATTATAAACATCCAAGAGGAGCCAATCACAGGTGGACCTGTTGCATTCCACAGCAGCAGATAATAATTGTTTACATTTGTTGCTGAAACTTCTCAGCTTCAGCAAGAAAATCCTAAAGAAAAGATTTTTCACAAAAGATGTCTGCGACAACTTAAGACCAAGAATGGAATGATGAATCTTTTCCAATCATCCTGAAATGCCGAGGTTCCTGTTTGATCTCCACCATGAGGCATCTGAAGACAGTCAAAAGTTGGGCTGAAAGTGATAGTCTGTAACTTCCAGTTCTTGTATCAATTTCTATTTACCTAGAAGCAGACATTGCCACGTGTGTCCTTGTCTTCAGGTACACCTAAATCTTTAACTCCTCCATGATAAAGGTTGTGGGAACTTTTTGCCTTTTCACAAGCTCTAAGATCTACCAACAAACTTGTAGATTTTATTTCTAAAGAGCTTTTTTCCTGAATGTGATACTGACCATGAAATACAAGCAACTAAGGAACTATTTTAATTTTTAAATAATTTTTTATTATTTTGCTGGTTTTTGCCTATTTAATTGCCTATCTATTCATCTGACAGAGGAAAAGAGAAAATAAACTAAAATCGTGAGTCAACACTTAAAATCTTATCTCTGTATATTTTTATTCCAAATGAGCAAATTTCATTCTGATTCATTGAAACAAAGATTCATAACACCCAGGGTATCTAAGCAAAACAAATCAAAAACAAACCAACCAAACCCAAAATGCTCTAATGCTGTGACAGTGAGGAAAACAAAATTAACAAGATGTTAAATATACATGGCCAGAACTGATGTAATTTGAAAAGGGGAAGCCATGCCAATCAACCTTTCTCTTCTCATGTCTGCCAATGACAAGGAGAGCTTTCCAAGGGAGGAATCTCCCACTCAGTTTTGAGGGTCACTTACTTTGGTGTTTTTCCCTTCTAAATGATACCTGGCATTGCTGGAGGACAGATGTCATTTTGTTTTCTTTAGGGCTCAGAAACTAGAGTCTTCCCTCTATTCCTCATAAATCCATTCGCAGGTTGTATAATGGCATGATTACACTGAACATGTTACAAAAATGTATGCAAATATGGCATTTTAGGTGCTTTCAGAGTGTGTATTATTTTATTCTGGCTAAGATCCCTTGCTGAATTGCTGAGCATAATAAACTTCTTTTTTAAAGATTTTTTTGTTAAATAACATAGAGCAAGATGAAGCTTATAAAAGCATTTGAAAGAAGATTAGAATGACATGAAAAGGTTTGAGGCAGATCAGTACTGACATTATCTAGACAGCACTCGTTGTATCATGAAGCACTCCTGGAACATGCGCAACTCCGTAAGTATTTCTAATCAATAAGTAAAATAAATACAGGGATTAGAAATATATATTGGCATGGTGAATGTTCTAAATTCTATGTACCTTTGACATTACTTCTTCATTTTAAGCATAACTCAGTATACTTAAAGTAATGAGCAGGGTGAAAACTTTTTATAGCTATACATTGCACAGTGGGTTTCTTCTAAATTTGCTACTGTTTTTCTGATGTTTATTACATCTTATGTTTGACATATTCTGCCTACATATGGACAAGAGCATTAAACTACTCACTTTAGTATTTTGCCAGGTACCTAGATTCAATGAAATTTAAGCAAAGACATTCATACTAGAAAAAGGTCCAGCAGAAGATTTTAGTTTTGCCAAACTAAGGACCACGCAGTCTTTTCCTACACAACTCTCACAAGTGTGAAGGTCTTTCAAGTATTGTAGAAATGATTACTATGGTAGCTTCACTGACCGAGCACAACTCCCTGAAGGCCCTCTTAAAAGTTTCTTGTGGACCTGTATTGCACTACAAAAGTGTATTATCTAAGGAGTTAGAATGGAAGAAGCAGGAGTTACCCTATTCAAAGGAAAAACTTTTTGAAAGAGAAGTTTAGATTGGAAGGTTTCTGATGCTTCAGATGTCCTCAATTTCATTCTAACACCAAGATAAAATTAAGAAAAAAGCTAATGATTTAAGAAAATGAATGTAACTCTAAGAATGCATTAGTAAAAAGAAAATGGTCAAAAAGAAGAATTTTCTAATGTTTAGTCTCTGCCATGGACAAGTAATTACTCTGAAATACTCAGCCAAGATCAGAGGTGGATTTAAGAAACCAAGAATTGTTGTTTCTACCTGCATTACGCTGAGATGTTCTCAGATATCTGAAAACATTTCTGACCACTGAATGGAGTCCCAAAGAGCATACTCAGTTTTAGACAGCCATTTCCTCACCTGGAATGATTTTCTGATTTCATTACTGAAGAAACATTAAAATTCTTCCCCTTTTTTTCCTGTCTATTCAATGAATATTCATTGTGTGAAATAATTTATTCATAAACTTATTCAGAAATCACACACTTAATGACTTACCTCTTTTAGGGCTGCTCTAAAGAACCTGAGATCCTTTAGAAATCACCACAGGCCAGCTGCAAAAGGGTGAGTTAAGTAAGATAAAGGACTGTGAACATCCAGCCTAAGGATCTTGCACTGTTCATCTTTTGTAGTTGTGGCAATTGTTATACTATGCAGAATTGCTTAAAGGACTGTAACAAAAATGTAGGAGTGTGAAAAAAAACCCAGCTAGTATTCTTGAGCACACAGTGTCACACACATGAGAATGGTGATGTAAGATCATGTAACAACTTGCCTTTTGGCATTTCTTAGCTCTGCCTTACTAGCCTTTATGCACATCTCCAGACAAGTTTTAATGCCTTGTGTATACATACATACATATATATATATATATATATATATATCTGGTTACACAAACATAAATGTGTGTAAGTCTGCTCGCTGGAGCAATGCATAGCAATATCAGAACTCTTGTGGTTCATATAGGTATGGACAGAGATTATCACTATGAGAAAATCAGAGGTAGTTTGACACTCAGCTGAGGAATCAGCTCACATGTGATGCACAATGATTAGGTGACCTAGTTTGTATAGCTATTGAGTGGCTTCTCATTGACTAATGTACCTCCTGAGAAATAATGTGGAAATAAAGTGTTTATATAGAGTTTCTGGGAGCATATTTCCTAATGCCTCTCTGTAAAATTAATATGCTTGCCTATGAATATAGTCCTTAAGTTAAAAAAAAAAATGAATTATGAGTAATAAATGCCAAAACTATTTGCAAGCGGCCTAAATCAGCATTTCTTCATGAACACTGGTGGTGCTTTGAACTCCTTAGTTTTTTAGTGAGCTGCAGAAACAGGTAAAGAAACACATAATGGACATGGCAGCTTTCCACAGGGTCAGCTGCACACAAACTGCATGGTAACCTATTTGTATATTCCATAAATCACTTTGTTACTGGTTCCCAGTCTCTACTGTAAAAGAAATAGCTGTGTTCTATGTTTTAAGTACTCCCAAACCTGAAACAACATGGTTTAGAGTATTTACTATTTAATGTCCTTAAAGGCCATCTTAAAACTAGCCAGTAATGCTGAAGCCTTTCAATTACCACGATTTGCAGTAATTACAGTTTGTTTGTTGAATTAAATGGTCGTAAATTGCAAACACAACTGAAAGAACACTCCAGCAAAAAATAAAGTTTCTGCAATCATTATTTTTAAGCTAGAGCAAAGAAAGTGGTGGGGAGAAAATTAGTTTAGGTTACCTACTCTGGAGCATTTTCAAAACAGTTGACATAAAGGAGCTCTGATCTTCTATCTTTCTGGTATAAGCCAGGAGTAACCCCAGCATCAGTGGTTACACAGACATAAAACCAGTGGACATGGGAATAGAAGAGTCACTGTTTTCCAGATGGGAGACCATTACTCAGCTTTGCTACAGGATGTGTTTTGCAGCTCTACTTATCTACTTACACTGCAGTAAAAGAGCCTAACCTCAGTGTCAGTCACAAAAAAGTTAATAATGGTTTTTCAGAGTGTTTTTTTTCAGCAAAGTAATTATCTGTGACCAAGTTAAATGAGATACTTTGTCACTAAGGTTAGATGGAAGTATTGGAATCCTCAACCACTGTAAAATTTCACACATTTTGAACCCATGATGTTGATTCATCTGTTCATCTCATTTGAACGTTCAACCCATGATGTTGATGAGATGAAAACAATCATATGTAGCCGGCTCATGCCCCATCCTGGGGCATGAGCAGGCTACATATGAATGTTTTCATCTCTCATGGTAAAAATTATGTGGAGACCCCAAGTCATCTGTTCATTATATGACAGAAAATGCTACTTTGAGCTTAATTTGAAAAGAGTAAATGAGATTCAGGTTTTCAAAAAACTACTTCAGGCATCAGCATGTTAGGTCAGTTTGAGAGCAGTGGGAGTTCAGGAATGTGGGAAAATCCAGAATAGAAAATAGAAGTTCACAATCCAAGAAGTCTGAAAGCTCAGGTGGTTTGTGAAATTGGTGCTTTATATGAAGCAAGTGGACAACATGACTTTCAGTAGAAAGTCAGTCCTTACTAGTAGAGGTATTCCCTGCTATACTTTACAGCTGGAAAACCAGGATGTCTATCCTACCTCATCACTTACATGAGACCAGACAGTCAGACTAAATTTTATCCTACCTGCCCCACTTTAAAGCACTTCAGGAGTTTTATTACTTGATGTAAAATACCATTATGATATACTTACCAAGACCATCACATCTTCTTGTGGGAATTTTAGAAATAATTTGTGGCGGATGAGAATACTTCATATAGAAAAATATATTAAACCCAATATGAAACTAGCAGTAACAAATATTCTTAGGCAGCTGAAAACATGACAGCAGAACACTTTAGCTCTTGGATAACCATTTGGGTCTCTGTCATAAATTGCTTTGGAGAACAGCAACACAATTTTTAAATTCTTTGTCCCTACCTATTGAACTGCTTGTGTACAGTTTTCAGCAATCAGTGAAAAACCAGGCTGAGATGGAAATAAGGAAAGGAAAGCAAAAAAGTTTGGTATTGTTGTGTGGGTGGTTTTGATTAGAGTTGGCAGCCATTTTAAATGAGATGTATCTTCCAGAAGAAAAGACAGTTTTACTCAGGGAAGATACCTGTGATACAAGAATAAGACCTTTGACTTGTGATGGGCAAATCTAGTGAAAAATATAAGTGCTTATTACATGCATTTTCAAACCTTTGAAGATCTCCCTCAATCTCACTCCTCCTCTCTGAGGAAGTGTAGGCATTTTTAAGTAGAGGTTCCTTTCTGCTCTTCATACACCATAGCATCCCTGATTACAGCTAATTATTTATGCCAGAGTGCACAGAACAATCAAAAGTCTGAGATTGTTCAAGAGGTCCAGAAATTTGCCCCATACATACCAGTTGGGAAGGGAACCTTTTTAGGCTATAAGTCAACCTCCTGCACTGAGGGCTTCCTGGAACCTGAGCTATTTTCTGTGCTTTTCCTGCTACATTAAAACCAACCCAAATGTTTGAAAATATTTCTGTCTTAAAACGCAGTGTGTCAGGGAACCCCTGTATTCTTATTCAAACGACCCAATTCATTCTGCTGGATTCCAAACATTTTTGAAAATTAATCTCTTTCCCACAGTGATATCACCAGTTATAGGTAGAATTTTCAAAATCTTTTAAAGCACTGATTATGTGCTATACACTACTGGTGTAAAACAAAGGATCAGGCTTTGGTGTGAGTGGTGTCAATCCTGTCAACAGTGGAGGAGACCTCATTTTGCCTGCCCTCTTGGCAACCCTGAGCACTGACTGCATGCTGACTGCACCAGTACCTAAGTGGAGGCCATATAGCTGCACTAGCACAGCATGGAGCCTAAGAAAATACATCTTGCCTTTTCAACAAGGCTTATGAGCTTGGGCTGCATGCCTGCTAGCTGCAGATAACATGACTCCTGGTTTTGAGGCCAGTTTATGCCTAGCTGGCTCAGAGCACAGACAGAACAAACTTGAGCCTGCTTGCAAAATACCTCATGGATCTTTTGTCTGTCAATTCAGCAGGGGAGAGGCAGAGCATCACAGTAGTTCCCTTGAAATCTGCAGAAGATCTGATCCAAAGAACATACACAGTAATTTTTTTTTTAAAAAGGAAAAAATGCAAGTATCCTGGGGAAATTTTTATTTCGGTGGATGTTACATAGTTGTTAACCCTTCCATTATCTGATTTCTTCGCTGCTCCCCTTCTATTTCCTTATTCCACATTTGTGAGTATAAATTGCACTCTACTAAATGTCAAGTTGCTGCAAGTTGAACAGCTTACACCCACATACACCTGTTTCCAGACCAACAAATACATGATATGTAACTTACACCATTGCTAACTTATGATTGAATTTGGCAGTGTTTTTATTAATTTATTAATTTTTTTATGTACCCTAGGGTGTATATATACATATGTGGCTCTCACTGGCTCTGGTCTCACTCCTTTTAATCCTTCTTCACTGGAACATTAAATAGCTAGATTTGCAGAATCCTCAGGTATGACAGGACAGATGCTGCTGGTGCAGTTTAATGATGGGGGATGCAGCATTCATGGCTCAATGCATACAGCACAAGACTGGAGAATTACTTTGGTATTTCCATACATCTATTTGCAAGTGGACACCAAGTCTAGCCAATTCAGACATGTTCAAACAAAGGTTCGAGGGGTTAAAAAAGTGGGAATGGGATTTTGCAACAATGTAGAGGAGTGAGTATGAAAAAATGCAACCCAAGGACATCTTCTGGACTGGGCCTGAAACAGGGCAGAGTATGGGGCATAAAAATAGAAAGTTCTAAAAATAGAAGTTGCAGTGAAAAGATGGGAAAAAACCTGGAGCTCAGCAAAGCTTTTGACACTGTCTCCTGCAGCAGACTCCTGGTAAAGCTGGCAGCCCACGGCTTGGACAGGAGCACTCTTTGCTGGGTTAGGAACTGGCTGGATGGCTGAGCTCAGAGAGTGGTGGTGAATGGGGCTGCATCCAGCTGGGGCCTGTCACCAGTGGTGTCCCTCAGGGATCTGTACTGGGGCCAGTCCTGTTCAGTGTTCTCATTGATGATCCAGTTAATGGAATTGAGTCCACCATCAGTAAATCTGCAGATGATACCAAGTGTGTGTCATCTGTTGGAGGGTGTGGGAGTGTGTGTCAGTCTGTTGGAGGGTAGGAGGGCTCTGCAGAGAAACCTGGACAGGCTGGATAGATAGGCTGAGTCCAATAATGAAGTGAAGTTTAATAAGTCCAACTGCCGAGTCCTGCACTTAGGCCACAACAATCCCCTGCAACACTATGGGCTGGGGAGAGTGTGGTTGGACAGTGCCCAGGTAGAAAGGGACCTGGGAGTACTGGTCAACAGCCAAGTGAATATAAGCTAGCAGTGTGCCAGGTGGCCAAAAAGGCCAATGGCATCCTGGTCTGTATCAAGACCACAGAAGTAATTCTTCCTCTGTACTCAGCACTGGCGAGGCAGTACCTTGAGTACTGTGTCCAGTTCTGGGCCCCTCGCTTCAGGAAGGATGTTGAGATACTCAAACAGGTCCAGAGGAGGGCAACAAGGCTGGTGAAGGTCTTGGAATACAAGCCCTCTGAAGAATGGCTGAGGATGGTAGGGTTGTTTAGCCTGGAAAAAAGGAGACTCAGGGGTGACCTTATCACTCTCTACAACTACCTGGGAGGTGGTTATAGTCAGGTAGGGATCTTCTCCCAGGAAACAACTGACAGAATGAGAGGGCACAGTCTTAAGCTGTGCCAAGGGAAGTTTAGGCTAGACATTAGGAAAAAAAAATTCTTCACTGAAAAAGTGATTGGGCACTGGAATTGTCTGCCCAGGGAGGTGGTGGAGTCACTGTCCCTGAAGATGTTTATAAAAGGACTGGATGTGGCACTCACTGCCATAGTTTAGTTGATAAGGTGGTGTTAGGTCATAGGTAGGACTTGATGATCTCAAAGGTCTTTTCAAACCTAGTTGATTCTGTGGTTCTGTGATTCTGTGATGAATCTTTAAATGTCAAATCCAAACCTTAAAATGTAAAATCAAACAAAGTAGTTCACTTTTTGTAGTGTATAAATAGAGAACAACCTCACTGTTTTCTTTCTTTCTTCCGTGTGATATCATGCTTACAATTTTCCATTCATATGAGCATAATGTTTCTGGAATCTATCGGTGCAATCTATTTAAAACAATTTTCCAATCAAGCTATATCCTAGAGATGGAAGTTAAATCTATATTTAAAAGAAAGAATTTAATATTCATCAGTGCATAAAATATAGTAGTTCCTGAAACATATTTTAAACTCAATTGATCAACTTCACCATTAAATCCCTGTCAAACAACCATGAAAATGGATTATCTAGCTTTAATTCTCTTCCAATACCTTAATGGGAACTTTGTATATAGCATTATGCATATGTTAATACATAAACACGTATAAATACGTTAATATATAAATACGTATTTATTTGTGAGGGAAAAAATCTAATGTGGGACATCAGTGATGATATTCAGTGATGGCTTTTGCTCTTTAATGTGTTGTATTTCTGGAAAACATTTAATTGCTTCTTACATCTCTTCTGAGTTGAGAGGATTTGTCATGGTCAATGATGTGGTTCATCTAATCTGTGAAATGTCATATTTCAGACATGGCTTCTTTATTGACGTTGTGTTTATCATAACTCATTCTTGATCCATTCTGAAGTAGAAGGGATGGATTTGCATAAACCAGCCTCACACCTTAATGATTCTTCACAAAGTTGTAACTCTCCTCAATTTGACTGCATCTGCTCCTGGTCTATTCTTTACTGGGCCTAAACCTCAAAATTGTGTCTTTAGGATTGATGCCAGCTAAAGGTATGCACAAAGGATTACTTCAGCCCAGAAAGACTTGCCAGGTTGCCCTCTGTCGTGGTTTCACATTGACAGGAAGTAGGTTTTTTTGGGATATGCTGTGGTTACCAATAGGTGTTCAGATTTTAATATTGGCACCTGATGTAGCCACGGAGGTTTGGACACGCCTCTGAGGACACACAGGGGTTAAAACCAGAGCTGCAGCCCTGGGAGGCACTCTTGGGACTTGGAGGGAAAGAGGTCGGATCTCCCTCTCCCTTCCAGCTGCTGCTGCTCGGCGGGCAAGGAGCAGCCTGCGGAAGGCCTGGAGCTGGACAGAGAGGGGGGGTGAAGAGGCCCTTGAGGATGGAAGGGTGGAGGAGCACCAAAAGACAGCCATCGGGCAGCCATCACCCCCCCAGAAGAGAGAGAGGGAGAGCCGGCGTCTGAATTTGATAGCGGCCTGCCCAGGAGGAGAAGGGGTGGGGAGTGCCGGAGCTCTGGGACAGGCAGAGACTGAAATTTTTGACCCTTTTCTTGCATGACTGAAACCTTGCAAATGCTGATCCTCCTGGAGCTGAATGAGAAGAGAGATAAGAGATGAGATAAGAGGGGATGGGCCACAAGGGAAGTGCAGAAGACTCTTGAGTGGGGGGAGAGATGACAGAGTGGCCTTTTGGCTGGACTTTTCTTGTGTGGCCATAGACTGAACCATTTCTTTTTTCCTGTGACACAGAGACTGCATTTAGGGAGAGGCAGTGCCTCAAAACTGGGAGGGTTCAGTGTGGGTACCCCTCGGCCCCAGGGGATGAAAAACTGGGGGGGACAGATGTCCCGAAGGAGAGACTGTGCCTTTTTTGGAGTGAGACAAGGCATCCTTGAAAGACAACCCTAGAAGCAGCTCTGGTCCATGCACATGGGCATGGAAGGAAGATGTCACGATGGCAAAAGGACTTTCTGGGCGGTGCTGAGTGACATGGGAGCAAACGAGGTTTCAGCGGGTTTCCAGGGGAAGCCTATGGTGCAAGAAGGACTCCTCTCCTCTTGATGAACTGAAGATTGAGTATTCTAAAAAGTGGTGCTGGACTGAGAGTTGGTGATTTGGGGGAATGCATTGCATTGGGAAATTTGGTGGGGGGGAGGAGGAAAATGCTTTTGTAAGGTTTTCATTTTCCTTGTGTTTTTTTTTTCTTCTTTTCTTGTAGTTTAGTTAATAAAGTTTTCTTTACTTCTAAGTAGGAGCCTGCTTTGCTTATTCCTGGTCACATCTCACAGCAGATACCAGGGAGAGAGTATTCTCATAGGGGCACTGGCATTGTGCCAGGGTCAAACCATGACACCCTCTATAGTCAGTGATTCTTTTCTGGGGCACTAAGTACCCAACACAACCCTCTTCTAGAGACCTTCTCTGTCTTTCCTGATTGGAGAGAAATGTGCTTCCTTCAAGCTGAAGTTATCCTTTGTGAGTAATCCTTTGAAAATGCCAATGGCAATCAGAAGAATGCAAGTAGTACCTTGAGCAGTTATGCTCGCTATCACTTCCAGGAAAGCAGTATTGAAAAGAGAAAGCTGCTTTACTCTTTTTCATACAAGGAACTCTGAAGAAAATAGTGATTCAGCTCCTCAGGCCTTGAGAAGAGATTATTGGTGGACTAAAATTAAACACAGAAAAATAAAAAGGAAAAAAAATTATATAATTCTGTAAAAATAATAACTTTGTTCATAAAAAAGATGTTAGGCCATAGTGGTGGCATAGGCTTATGTGATGAACAATGTCTTATATATGGTTTCAATAGAGTTGCATTCTATCATCTTACTATATCACACACTGAGTTGATAAAAAATGAGACATAAATGTGTTGGCATGGCCCTGAGCTAGGATGATTTGCTTAGGCACAGACTAAATTTTGTCACATGTAAGCGCTATGTGATTATGTTAGACCTGCATGAAGACTGTCACTGAAGATGTGCTTTTGAAGTTTAGGAGTTTCCTTGCTCTTCCTGCATCTGAGCAATAACGTAGTGGAAGGTGATGAGAAAAAATGCAATAGCAGTTGAAGTGATTCACATATCTGAGAATGTAATGAAATATATTTATGACCCTTAGATCCTTAGGCTGGGATTTTCTGTATTTCATGTTAATTGTGTAGAAATTACTCTTGCCCAGGATGTAGGATAAAGGCAATAAACAACAGGTTGCAGAAGACAGTACATGAAGCAGACATGAAACCCCTTAGTATTGTATATTTAGAGGCTGTTTAATGAATTATAAATGACAAAGGTTTTAAAGAGATTTCAAATTACCTCTCCTGCTTCTGGTTTTGCTCTTACAAATTCAGCTGGGTTTGATTCAATTATAATTGGCATGACAAGCTTCACAAGTGTTTCCAATGTGCAAAAGCACATGGGCCCTTTGGATATCTTTAAGGAAGAGGTTTCCATTGAGGATGGGACTATGTGATTTGTTTGGAATTTGGTGTTTACAGAATATTAATATTGCCTTGCTCTAGGTAAAACATTCACCATTACTTACTTCCACACTGGAAATAAATTTAGCCCTGACATTCTACATTAATCCTCTTCTATCCTGTGATCTGATCCATCATAATCTAAATCCTATACTATTATGAAAAAAGAGAAAGAGACTTTTTTTTTTAATTCTTTGCTATTCCTGGACTCTCTGGCTACAAATTTGTCATCTATCAGAGATCAAATAACAATATCAGGAGCACCAATGTGCCAAGCAAGTTTGCCAGAGAAGAAAGATAGTAAAACTCACTAATTTCTGAATAATATTTTCTACCCTAAATTTTTTGTAACTAGTATTTTTATACAGCTTCAAGATTTGATCTGATATTTCTGTGTAGTGAAAGGATATTTTGTCCTGTATTGGTGTTTAAATACTTAGGCATCTCTCTTTTTTTAGCATTTTGGTATGGTGTGTTTGTTCACTTCTCCTAGTTACTCCAATACTATGATTTTCAGTTAAGACTTTCACTTTGACTCATTTAGAAGAATAGATCCAAAGAGCTTGTTTCCAAAGTAGATTTTCATTTGGTGTCCTTTTCATGTAGGAGTTGACAAAACCCGAAACATAGTCCTGCTCTTGTGGAACAGAATTTCAGAGAACACAGAATGGATCTCGGAGAGAAAACTTCCCTGCAGCTGGAAAATATGGCTCATGATTGCAACCTGCCTTCATCTCAAATGCTACAGAATTTACAGAGTTAATGCTATGCTGTAATGAAGTGAGAAAAAACAGCAGCTAAGATCCACACATAGCAGATGAAAAAAAAGGAGGAAAAATATTTCTGTGATGACACCAAAACAAATTCATCACACCTATGCAAATATCAGTAGACATTTTTGTTGTTAAGCTATAACACACAATATTGTCGTGCAAATTTGGGATTTTTTATTTATGTATTAATTTGAGGCAACAAGAGAAGAATGACTAAGAATTAGTCAGGGAAAAGTGGTGTTGCTGTTTATCCTGTAGAACGGGAAGAAGACTATAATATTCTCTGAACTAATATGTAGTGTTAAATCAGAGCATGTTAAACCATCTTCTAGAATTTAATTCTTAGTGAAATAATGATATCATCCTTTTTCCCAAACAGGCAATCTAGACAGAAGTTGATTAAACTGCTCTCTAGTCAGACAATGAATCAGTGGCACAGCAGGACTATAGCCCTGTAGTCCTGAGATCCATGTACATACCCTTGTAATTGGATCAAACTCCACGAAAAACATCCAGAAAATGAACCTGAAATAAGTTAGGTCTCAACTCCTTGCATGTATGTCAGCTACATAAATTTCAAGTGCACTTCTTAAAATTAACCTTTTAATTGCATTGTAAGTTGCAGCATTTTTATTCTTCCCTTGCACTCTCTCAGTGTCTCTGCTTTGCTCACAGCACACTAGTAAAACACATCTTTAGGCAAAACAAAATGAGAACAATCCTGTAAACCATTTAAGCCAGTCAAAATATGGAATTCAACAGAAAACATTCCAAGATTTGAACCAGGCCCTCCATTTTTTTGCCATCTGGAATTCCGTTACCCAGGCAGCCTTGCAGCAGTTCTAGTTCACTTTCTATGGACCTCAAAAAACTGCTGCTAGGGCTCCCCTCTCACCCAGCATGTCACCACAATTCACAGACATTTCTGAGACCTTACAGAAAGGATATCCATCTAAAAAAAGGATATCCATGAACTAAAAGAAGACCCAAACCACAAAATACATCTTCTTTGGGGTACCATTTTGAATTTTGTTCTTTCTTTTTTCCCCCCTCTTTTTTTCCCATTTTTTTCAAACAAGAAAATGCTACTGCCAACAAAAACATTTCCCTTACTTCCACAACTGCCACACAACCTGGCAGTCCTCTCACTCTCATATTTCATATTAACATTCTTTTGAATCTGAAGTGATGGAAAAGCACCTTTACATGAGAGCTCTGCCACTCCATGAAATTGACCCCCAGCAGAAGGACATTCATTCACTGTGTAAAACTAGCCTTTATGGGGTGTGCTGCTGAAACCCCTGCCTTCAAATGACCTTACAGATCACTATGACTTCACCAGTTCTGGAAGGGCTATCAAAACCATGATATTCTAAAGGAAAAATTACAGTTTGAAAAGCAGTGTCTTCCATCTCCCCCATTTCCCTCCTTACCCTCTGCCTTCTCCAACTCTACAAAAAAACGGTTTTGCTTTTAGAAGTAGAGAGGAAGCTGTGGAAACCTCCACACTTTTTTTACCACTCTGTCTAGACATAGACCAAATTGAACATAACAGATAATAATTTAAGAGTTGACACAGATGAAGAAGGCCTTAGAAGTGTGTGTTGCACTATCACTTAGGGAAAGCCTTGTAAATTTCCTACAACCAATTCTTTGTTTAAGTATGATAAAGCACAAATTCAATACATACCTGACCAAGTACAGGACAATAAAAGCAGAAGGAAAGTAATTGATCCCCATTCAGGAAGCACTTCAGAAACTACAAGTTTCTTGGCTCTAGAAAAGGCAGTTTGATGACGTAGCACTTCACCTAATTGCATGGATCCTTAAAAAAGCCCCAAAAGGTGGCGGCTGTTATTACAAAACTAGGCCAAGCACCAAATCTTCAAAGGCAAGGAGCACAGTGCCGAGCACTGAAGGACCTTTCTGCATGGATCTAGCCACTTTGTGAAGATTATAATCTCCCAGCTGAAGCCCAGGATGAAAAGTCCTGTTTTGGTGTTGGTTTTCAGTTTGTTTTTTATTTTGTTTTGGTTTTTGTTTATTTTGGGTTTGGTGTTTTTGTAATTTTTTTTTCTATTCATAGTGGCAGCAAAAGCAGAAGGTCATAGTATCTTTGTTGGGTAGTGGACTTATGATGCAGAAGATCTCAGTTTCCCACACTGTCTAAACCAGAACTTCACTTCTGATGCCACCAAATCCTCCCTTGCCACCAACATGTTTTTATAAACAGTAGGAGACTCACTAAGAAGTTAGAGACACTCTCTTATCCTCTGATTACTAATAATGTGGAGTTCAGTGTAAGAGAGAAAATTTGAGAGTAAAATAAATACAAGACTTTTTAGACAAGATTGAGATGCAGAAAACATGAACAGTGAGCTGCTTTCTCCTTTCATCTCCAATATTCCTGAACACACAAGGAATTTCACTAGTTCTGATGGGACAGACAAAAAACTGGGAGGAGCTGTTGATTCTCTTGAAGGCAAAGAGGCACTGCAGAGAGACGTCAACAGATTAGAGGAACAGGCAATCAACAATATGAAGTTCAACAAGGGAAACTGTTGGATTCTGCACCTGGGATGGGGCAACCCTGGATGTATGGACAAACTGGGGAATGAGAGGTTTCAGAGCAGTGCTGTGAAAAGGAGGTGGGGGTCTGTTGTGTTGTGTTTTTTAATTTCCCCAGTTATTCCCCCCCATGTTATGTATTTCCCCCCCCGCTTATGTACAAATGGTTCCTTCCGTCCCTGATTTTCCCGCCACTGCCTCTCCTGTCAGTTGGTTTCCCTGGTTACCCCCTTCCCCCTCAACTGCCAATCTCCCTTTGTTATATAATTTCCCCTCCCCTGCACACCTTATATGTAAGTTTTTCCTCCTCCCTGGGCCCAGTCAATCATCCCCCAGTCCTCCCAGTTTTCTGGAAGCTTCGCCTCTCTGGAGGTTGTGGTTGGCTGTGGTCCCGGGGCCCCTCCTTTATGTTATATTCATGGGCTAGTTCCTTATGTCAGTTATGCTTGTACCTCTCCCTGGTTGGCTAGTTGGGCTTCCCTCCTCTCTCCACCCCTTCCCTTTAAAAACTTGCTTTCCCCCTTGTTTGACGCCATTTGCTGGTTGGCACTCTCCCTCCCGGTCTGTGTCATCCGACCCTTCAATAAATCGGAGTTGGCCCCCAGCTAGTGGACACCTCTTTTCTTCGTCCTTCCGCGTTTTCCATCCACACCGTGCATCCAGCCCAGCCCAAGGCCAAGACGCCGAGGGGGGCTGGCAATACATGCGCCGGGGGTGTCGGCCACCTCCCTCCCGCATTGCTAGCCAGACATTAGGGCCAAATACGCCCTCGCGCAGGGGTCCTGGTCACTGCAGGCTGGGTATGAGCCAGCAGTGCCCAGGCAGACCAACCATGTCCTGGGGTGCATCAAGCACAGCATTGTCAGCCAGGCAAGAGAGGGATTGTCCTGCTCTGCTCTGCACTGGAACAGCCTCACCTTGAGTCCTGGAGGAGTTTTGAGCCCCACAGCATAAGAAAGAATTAAGCTATTAGAGAATGTCTGTGAGGATGATGAAAGACCTGGAGGGGGAAGTCGTATGAGGGCTGAAGTCACGTGGCCTGTTCAGCCTAGAGAAGAGGAGATTGAGGGGACACCTACCTCATCACAGTCTTCACCTTCCTTGGGAAGAGGAGGGACAGACACTGATCTCTTTGTGGTGACCAGTGATGGGACTAAAGTAAATACCCTGAAGTTTTGTCAGGGGAGGTTTTGGTTGGATATCAGGAAAAGGTGCTTCACTGAGAGGGCCCTCGAGAACTGGAAGAGGTTCCATGGGGAAGTGGTCACAAGTCTGAAAGAGTTTAAGAAGTGTTTGGACAATGCTCTTGGACACATGGGATTCTTGGAGACTGTGCTGTGCAGAGCCAAGAGTTGGACTCAATGATCCTTGTGGGTCTCTTCCAACCCAGCTTACTCTGTGATTCTGTGTGTGATTTTAGATGCTTCAAAAACTGCTAAGTAGGATCTCTGAGTATTTTGAAATTGGAAGAAAATTGGGGAATTGAGTATGTGCTCATCTCTGGGGTATCCAATATAGGGAGGACATAGACCTGGAGGCCAGAGCAAATCTCTTATGGAGAAAAGATAGGTGGAATTGTTCAGTCCGGGAAAGAGAAGGCTACAAGGAAACTTTAGAGCCTTTTCCAATGCCAATAGCACAGTAATTATGTGAAAAATACAAATTGCCCTGCTTTTGTCAAAGTTTTACTTCTTGACATTGAAGGAAATGTTTAAGCTTATTCTGGCATTATAAAAGTGCTCCATGAAACTCAGATATTGGTAGGCTTCACAGCAATTGTATGCTTTGTGTTTCATTGTAGACACATTGCTTCAGCCTGTAAAATTCACTGATGCCCCAAAAGGGTGCACTGAATAGAAGGCCAGAGTGAAAACTATATTGGATAACTGTGATCAGTAGTTTCTCAGACTATATGTAGAAAACTTTTTCCTTCAAGGTGTAAAACTATGGCTAACAAAGGTCATCAGAAAAATTTTACCTCCTACTGTTTCTGAACTTCGTTTTATCAGACTGGTGTGCTGTGGAAAGCTTTTATTTCCTTTAGTCATTGCCACAGGTAGGACATGACATGTTCATAGCCTGATTTTTAAGGCAAATTATGTACATTTTGTTTTGGAAAATAAAATATTAGTCTTATAGCAGGCTATAACATCTCTTGTTCCAGTCAACAAAATCTATACACATACACCCCCCACTTTATAACCATTTAAGTAGGATTATCGTATCAAAACCCTTCATTATCTTTCACTGAATTCAGACCAAACTCCTAATTTCATCTATTGTTCAGGGAATGGATTTGACCTCATTATTTGACACCGTATTTTGGGGATCTGTATCCCAGTTGAATATAAAAACCATTAAATGCATCTTTTTGATGCAATGTGACCAACAATAACAATTCCCTGGCATCTTTTTTTCTTTGCACTTAATCCTATGTGTCTGCACAGACAACCATAACTCATTTGTATCTTACAGAATAAATTTTTAAAATTCGAGAGCAGTTTTGTATTCTGAATGTCATGAAAAACAAGGAACTTTCACAAGTAAGACCTGCTAAAATGAAGTCAGAAAATTGCGATAGATACTGCAAAATCAAGATTCAAAATTATTTTGGGATGTGAACTACTTAATTATCTACCTTCTCCAAATCTGTTTTTTTTTTTCCTGTCAATGATGTAATCTTTCATTTTGCCAACAGCAGCAAACAAATACCAATCCTTGATCAGTTTGAATTTGGTGGTCTTGTTGGAAAAGAAATGAAATTTAGCAAAATATTTAATTATAGTGAGTTGTGTGTGAACTGGTTTGTTAAAAAGTACTTTTGTAGCCATTGAAAGTGTGTGTTGGGTTTTGTGTGTTACCTAGCAGGTAGTCTTAGGGATTTAATAAATAATTAAACTAGTGCAGGAAAGTAAGAATGCTAACCTGTCTGGAGGCAGCATACAATGCTCTTAGAATAAGATAAGCAGAGGATTAATGATCTTGTTTGTGAACCAAGGAATGTATCATAAGGGATCTGTGACCAGGCAAGGGGAACAGGGAACTGTTTCTTAGTGACTAGGCAAGGGGAATGGGAAACTGTTTCTTGGAGACTTTGTTATGAATTGCATGTATAAGAGGGAAGCACCCATACGTGAATTTGGGGGCTCGGATTTTGGGACGTGAGTCCCCCAGTTCCCCGGGCCCTTAATAAAGCACCCACAAAACTTATCCAAGTTTTGTGTCATTATCAATCGGGCAACAGTTTTCTGGCGACCGCGGCAGGACTCCAAGGGCTGCTGGGGCGGTTCGCGTCCCGATCCACTCCAAGCCAGCACCGAGCACTTCTCGGGGAGTAATCGGTCCTGCCCGACCCCCCGCGCCTGTTGGACAACTGCCAAGGTAAGCCCGAAGGTGCTTTATATTGGAAAAAGGTGATAATTGGATTTGGATTTGGTGATTGTTAAAAAGCCTAGGCTCCGGCCATAAGACGTCTAAGGACTCAGGACCGGAACTCGCCTCCTGTTTGTTTTAGGGTAGGATGGTGAGAAGGTATATTGGTTTAAGGTATATTGTTTTATTGGAATTAATAGTGGAATTAAAGGTTGTAATATGATGTCTTTTAAAACTTTTAAAACCTTAGTGCAAGCCAATGGTAAAATACCTGGAACTAAACCATTAGGTTGTATATTGAAACAGTGGAAAAGTGAGGGGTATTATCAAGAATTGGATAAAAGCAAAATGATAGATTATTGTAATCATTGGTGGCCTGAATATGAGATTGGGGAAGCGGGATGGCCGGTGAATGGTACACTGGAATTGGGGATAATGGAATCTTTGATGCAATTTTTAAGGAGAAATGAGAAATGGGATGAAATACCATATTTGGATTTGTTTTTCGTTTTATATCGGAAAGAGGAATGGCAAAAGGAATGCGGTATTTTTGTTTTAGAAGTGAATGATGAAAGGGAGTGTGTGGGATGTAAAGAAAGAAAGGAGCGTAATTTGTATCCTTCAGTCGAGGAAGATTTGTCTTATTGTATAGCACTTCCAAGGGTTCCGGTTGCTCCTAATGTGCCCCCTGCTCCCCCTGTGAATATAGCTATAAAAACGGGATCTAGTGAGAGTGATAGTGATGGTAGTGATGGTGAAAAGAATGAGAGTGTTAAAAGAACTCCGTTAGCAGGGTGGACTCGCAAGGGAAGGAAGGGGCAGAAGGGGCCACAGTTAATTGCGCCATTAAGGGAAGCTGTGGGACCACAGGGAGAAAGGATACTTATAAAGGTGCCTTTCTCCCCCGGAGATTTGGTAATATGGAAGCAATCAGCGGGGAGTTATCAGGAGGATCCTGAAAGGGTGGCAAGAGTGGTTAAAATGGTAATAAAGACTCAGAATCCGGACTGGAATGATTTACAGGTATTATTAGATACTATAATGGATTCCACGGAAAAGGAAATGGTTATTAGAGCCACTAGAGAAAAGGCTGGAGGTAGCGTGGAAGGTATACAACAACAGGGAAAAAGAAACTGCAAAAAGACAACAAGCTAGTATTCTGGCTGTAATGCAACAGACAGGGGCAGGAGGAAGACCCATTAGGGGTCAAGGTCGGGGAGGAACTAATCGCGGACAGAGGGGGTTGCCAAGAGGTCGGGGAGGATTTGGGTTTGCACCTAACATGGGGAGGTTGGATCCAAACCAGTGTGCGTTTTGCCGACAATTGGGACACTGGAAAAATGAATGCCCGGTTAGAGGAGGTATGGGCATGGGAAACATGGGATTAAGGACAGGTCCAATGGGGAATGCTCCTGTGGGAGGACTCACAGGAGGACCAGCAGAAGTCGCTCAAGCACTAGTTTTGGGAAACTATCAGAATCAAAGCTGACTAGAAAAGGATTTAAGGGTAGTTTTAGAAATAGATGGAAAGGATCAAGAATTTATGGTAGACGCTGGAGCTACTTATTCTGTACTCAATAGACGATTGGGACCTTTGAGTCCAATGGTACAGTCACCCAATGGTACAGGTGGTGGGGGCAACAGGGAAGCTAGAGGAACAACCTTTTTTACAACCTTTAAATCTTAGGTTTGGGGGGAAGGAATTAGATCACCAATTTTTGTATATGCCAAACTGCCCCATACCCCTTCTTGGCAAAGATCTGTTGTCCCGACTTAATGTGAAAATAATATTTGAAGGGGGAAGGGTGAAATTGGAAATACCCGAGGAACAAATAGCAGGCATTTTTGTGATCAAGGAAGTGGATGCCTCTCCTATTTCAGAAGAAATTGAGCAGGCTGTAGTACCCTGGGTATGGGAGTCAGGGGTCCCCGGAAAATCTAAAGCTGCGCAGCCAATAAAGGTGGAACTAAAGGAAGGGGCCCGACCAGTGAGGATAAAGCAATACCCCTTGAAGCTTGAGGCAAGGAGGGGAGTAGCCCCATTAATTAAACAATTTTTGGCTCAAGGAATATTACAGGAATGTGAATCAGAGTATAATACTCCAATTTTTCCAGTAAAGAAACCTAATGGTAAGTACTGTTTGGTACAGGACTTAAGGGCTATTAATGAAATAGTGAAAGACATACATCCAGTTGTTGCTAATCCTTATACCTTGTTAACATCTGTATCGGAGGAGTTTAAATGGTTCTCAGTGATTGACCTTAAAGATGCCTTCTTCTGCATCCCACTGGCAGTAGAGAGTAGGAAATATTTTGCCTTCGAGTGGGAGAGTCCTGATTTTGGGAGAAAGAAGCAGCTTATGTGGATGAGACTCCCACAGGGATTTAAATGCTCCCCTACTATTTTTGGAAACCAACTGGCCAAGGAGCTGGAGGAATGGAAGATAACCCAGGTAACAATATCCCCATCCTTGTATGTAGTCCTGCAGTACGTGGACGACATTTTTCTGGCTACTAAGGAAAGGGAAATGTGCGTGGAATTAACAATTAAATTACTCAACATGCTTGGCCAAGCAGGGTATCGGGTTTCTAAGGAAAAAGCTCAATTGGTCAAAAATAGCGTTATTTACCTCGGTTGTGAGATCACACAAGGGCAGAGACGTTTGGGAGTAAACCGAATAGAGGCAATATGTGCTATTCCTTTGCCTCGTAACCATCAGGAATTGAGATCTTTTCTAGGAATGGTGGGATGGTGTCGACTGTGGATCATGAATTTCGGTCTCCTAGCCAAGCCACTGTATGACGCCTTGAAGCAGCATCGGTTGGAGTGGACAACAGCAAAAGAAGGCCTTCCAGGAATTGAAGCAGGCACTAAAGGAGGCCCCAGCCCTAGGACTCCCTGACGTGACCAAGGAATTCCAGTTGTACGTGAATGAGAGGCAAAAACTGGCATTGGGGGTCCTCACCCAGAAGGTGGGATCCTGGAAGAGGCCAGTGGGATACTTCTCTAAACAACTGGATTCGGTAAGTTCCGGGTGGCCCTCATGTTTACGAGCTGTGGCGGCAACAATAATTCTTATTCAAGAGGCCCGGAAATTGACTTTGGGGGCAAAAATGAAAGTGTTTGTTCCCCATATGGTCATGGCCGTTTTGGAGCAAAAGGGGGGTCACTGGCTATCATCCAGTCGAATGTTGCAATACCAGGCCATCCTGAGAGAACAGGATGATATTGGAATAAGGACTACTAATCATGTTAATCCAGCAGAGTTTTTACGCAGTGACCAGGAAGCTGGGGGACTGGTGCATGATTGCATAGAGGTAATTGAACAAGTATATGCCAGCAGACCCGACCTAAAGGATGAACCATTGGAAGAACCTGAATGGGAACTATACACCGATGGATCCAGTTTTGTCGAGAATGGGACTCGCTATGCCGGGTATGCAGTGGTAACATTGGATCAGGTAATAGAGGCAAAGGCTTTGTTACCTGGAACTTCGGCCCAGAAGGCAGAGGTGATTGGACTCACCAGAGCCCTGTATTTGAGCAAGGACAAAAGGGTTAATATCTGGACAGATTCTAAATATGCCTTTGGTGTGGTTCATGTACGTGGGGCTTTATGGAAGGAAAGGGGGCTTTTGAATTCACAGGGAACCAACATCAAGCACCGGGAAGAAGTGCTACAGCTACTGGATGCGGTACACAGTCCCAAAGCAGTTGCAGTAATGCACGTTAGAGGACATCAGACTGCGGAAGGAGATGTTTACAGAGGAAATCGATTTGCTGATGTTACAGCACGGCAAGTGGCACAGGAAGTATGGACTCAAATGGCATTGGTACCTGTAAGAACAAATCCGGCTACCCCATACCTGAATCAGGAGCCCAAATATTCAATAGAAGATGGAAAACTAATAAACTTGCTAGGGGCACAGAAGAATCAACTTGGGTGGTACGTTACACCAATGGGACAAATAGTGGTACCTACCCACATAATGAAATTTATTTTGGAATCAGAACATAATAAATGTCATTGGGGGGCAGAAGTATTGGTAAAATTTTTGAAGAATGAGATAATCTCTAATCAGATGTTAACAATGGCAAAAAGAGTTAATGCAATGTGCCCAGTATGTTTGAAAAATAATCCAGTAGTTAGGAGACAAATACAAATGGGAAAGTTGCAAGTCAGGCCACAACCAGGAGATTACTGGCAAGTTGATTTTTCTGAATTGCCTAGGGCACAGGGATACAGATACTTGTTAGTGTACGTATGTACATTCTCAGGGTGGCCGGAAGCTTTTCCATGTAGAACTAATCAGGCTAAGGAGGTGGTAAAAACCTTGTTAAAAGAAATAATACCAAGATCTGGAGTACCTTTAGGATTGTCATCAGATAGGGATCCGCATTTTATAGCCGGGGTAATGCAGGAATTAGCACGAATGTTAGATATAACCTGGAATTTGCATACCCCCTGGAGACCTCAGTCTACTGGGCAGGTGGAAAGGACAAATCAAAAAGATTTGCCAGGAAGCTAAACTGCACTGGCCTCAAGCTTTGCCTTTGGCCCTACTCAGGATTCGAATTAAACCAAGGGAAAAGGTAGGCGTAAGTCCATATGAGATATTATATGGCAAACCATATCATGCAACTGTATTAAAAGGGGAGGTACATGTGAGTGGGGACCAGGCGATTGCAGAGTATGTTATGTCACTTAATAAGATCTTGAATTCTTTAAGAAATACGTTACAGTGGAATAGACCGCTCACGCTGGAGAATTCTGTCCACGACATCCAGCCTGGGGACCAGGTGTACGTCAAGAAGTGGATCACGGATCCGCTACGGGAATCATGGAGCGGACCCCACCAGGTGATGATGACGACCTACACGGCGGTGAAGGTCCAGGGGATGGATGCTTGGATCCATTACACCAGGGTAAAGAAGGCACCGTTCCAGTGGGAAACCCAGATAGTGTCTCCAACCCGGATGATCTTCCGCGCAAAGCCGCCTTCTTAATTATATTACTGCTAGTGATCATGAGACTATTACCCGTTCAAGGGTCTACTCTAGTACAGGTTGAAGAAACAAAGGTTACAGTCATGGAAAGGGATGGATGTTCAATTAACTTGTGTTATCTTTGACAGCCAGAAAGTTGAGGCCGGTGAAGTTATTGCAATATGGCAACGGGGGACTGAAAGAAGCCGAGGCAAGATAGGAGTCGGTTGGGATCAGGATAAACAACAAGGAAACACGGTACTGAATCTTACCAAGGTAACCACAAACGATACGGGAGAATATACATGTTTGGTCAAAATACGGGATAGTTTTGATTACAAAAGAGTGAGTATGAGGGTTTTGCCATGGACAGGGGATCATGCTGAAAACATAAAGGTTAATCCAGTATCAATGGCAGTGGACATGTGGGATGGGCCACCTCTCAGAATAAATTGTTCCTTACCAGTAAGATCAAGATATCAAAGGAACCTTTGGGTCAAATGGTGGAAGCAAAATAGGGAACTGACCTGGGACAGAAAAGAGGACGGGACCAGTTGGTGGGAGAAGGAAGGCAAAGGTTGTGGGTGGTCGAGTGTCACTAATCCTAGAACAGGAAATGCATGGTGGAGGCATGACAGAATGATGTTATCATTACAGAGACACGGTAGAAGGAGTAGACGGGAGGTTAATGATACAATAGAACGAAATACTGAGCAGGAAAACTTAGTGGTAGGATTAATCAGAGATTTTGGGATCATGCAGAATGTGACTAAAATAACAGCTTGCCTGCCATTACCACAGGCTGCAGGTGAACCAATTCCCTGGGGAATAATACCAGAACCAAAATGCCTGAAACATTCAAGAATGTTTCATGGTCCTGCCAGTCAGTTCCCAAACCAGTAGATGTATGGAGGGATTTGTGTATGACCATTTGGGCTTTGACTAGAGAGGAATGTGAAAAGAAATCCAATCATTATGGTTGGATTCAAAATACCAGGAGGTGTTTAATTGCAACCCCAATAGATGAGCCATGCAATACAGTACGAATAAGAATGAAATCCCAACGAAATGAGATGATTTGTCAGAATGTCACACAGAATTTTGACACTGGAATAGTTGGAAGACTTTATGGGGACCTAGTGTTTTGGAACACTATAATTACCTTGGGGAAGTACAATGGTGCATCCAAGGGTTAGGAGTAAAGAATCAGTCACATTATAGGGCCCTTATCACGTCTACATCTTCCCGAGAGTTCAGACCGCAGAAAGAGGATTGGAATTGTACTGAGGTTTTTACATGTGATACACCGGAAGACCGAATCGGATTGGTACCGGTGAAAATAGCATTAAAGTGGGGATGCGAGTATAGGGGGTATGATCACACGGTTAGCAGAGAGTCCATGGATGGACCTATAGATTGCAGATATACTACTGTGCACAGTCCTGAAAATCTAGTCTGGGTGTTGGGACACGGACAGTGGACCACACATTTACCTCTAGATAGATCAGTAACACAAATCACCCTAGGGGTTCCCACATTGTGTCCATACTGGAAACAGAATAGATTGATCCAAAGGAAAGGACTCAGAAAGAGAGAAGAATCCCTAGAGGAGCAGTTGCATGAACCTGGCTCAGGAGTGCAATTTGGATGGATATTAGAGTCATTATTCCCTCCAATAGCGACATATCTAAACAGGGAAATGCTCAACAATTTGTTAGGACAGACAGAAAGGTTGGCAGCAGCTACTAAGAAGGGATTTAAAGATCTAAATTTGCAATTGCAAGCTACATCAAGCATGACCCTACAAAACAGAATGGCATTGGATTTGCTACTGTTAAAGGAACATGGAGTTTGTGGTTACCTGAGTAGGAGAATAGATCATTGCTGTGTACACATTCCAAATGTTACACTTGAAGTTGAGAAAGATATTTCTCAACTGGCAGAAGTGGAAACAAAAACCAAGGAAATTGAAAAGGAAGCACAGCATAATTGGATAGGAGCAGTATTTGATTCTTTGGGGCTTCACCTGTCTGGCTGGATTACGTCTGCTATACAGTATGTACTAATGTTTTTAGTATTTTTAGTGACTATATGGATTGTATATAAATGCCTCTTAGGTGTGATCGAAAAGGAAAAGAGGCGATCTCTCCGGTTGCTGAAGGCGATGACCCGCGGGCGGCAGAATGAAGAACACTCCCCACCTCGTTATGAAGATGTTACTGTTGATTGAGCATCCTTGCAGCAGGACTGAAGGATGCTCAAAAGGGGGGAAATGTTGGAAAAGAAATGAAATTTAGCAAAATATTTAATTATAGTGAGTTGTGTGTGAACTGGTTTGTTAAAAAGTAGTTTTGTAGCCGTTGAAAGTGTGTGTTGGGTTTTGTGTGTTACCTAGCAGGTAGTCTTAGGGATTTAATAAATAATTAAACTAGTGCAGGAAAGTAAGAATGCTAACCTGTCTGGAGGCAGCATACAATGCTCTTAGAATAAGATAAGCAGAGGATTAATGATCTTGTTTGTGAACCAAGGAATGTATCATAAGGGGTCTGTGACCAGGCAAGGGGAACGGGGAACTGTTTCTTGGAGGCTAGGCAAGGGGAATGGGAAACTGTTTCTTGGAGACTTTGTTATGAATTGCATGTATAAGAGGGAAGCACCCATACGTGAATTTGGGGGCTCGGATTTTGGGACGTGAGTCCCCCAGTTCCCCGGGCCCTTAATAAAGCACCCACAAAACTTATCCAAGTTTTGTGTCATTTATCAATCGGGCAACAGTCTTGGCCTAAACAATAGTATAGATTAGTTTAGCTAAAGAGAAAGGAACTGGCTAGGCAGTTCTAAAATGTCACATCTTTCATCCTATTGCAAAGAAAATGTAGGACTTCTGCTACCCATTACTACTTTACAAAAGACACATCCTATTTAAAGCTGGCTGATTAAATCTCATTGATCACTGAAATGCTATTGATATTTTGGCACTGTATCCATCACTTCCACAGGTATACTAATCCCAAGATGTCCTTCCATGAAGCCAGAGTTCTGCATCGTCTCAAAGTTAGGCTGTGGTGATAGCTGATGGAAGAGAGCTTCTTTATGTCCACAGAGTAAAGGTACACCACCATTCCTGAACTGTCAGCCTCTTGGTGTGCTCCTGTGCCTCCCAGCATGATGGCAGGATGCTGTTGGTTCTACCTTACCCTTCACTTACTCCAAGCAGTCTTATTCCAGTCAAACAGCGTTCTTTCAGAAGAAGTTGTTTGCTGTCTTCTGAATTGTCTCGTTTTCAAAAAACAGAGGGAAATTTTTCACTTGAAAGATGCTAGCAAATGAGTCACACTACGTGCATGTGAATACCTCTCTGACACTTTTCTACTACGAAATGACTAGTGAGGAGAATGTACGGAGAGCAGAGGATATTGCTGAACGTCAGTCCTCCTCTGATAAAGGACAACCCAATGGTATTACATGGTGCCAAATTGGAACTAAATGGGATTTTAATTAAGGTGAGCACACTAAACAGGAAAATGCCTATTTTGTCAGTGCTGGTGTGTGGGAGAATAGATTGTGGGAGAATAGGAATGGGGCTGTGGCTGAGCCTCATCCCTAATGGGGTACAGCTGTATGAGACAGGTAAACAGCACTGAAGGAGAAGAAGCAAGGAATGCTAATGTGTATTGACTAATCACAAAAGCGGAAAAGAGCATACAGGTATTATGCATGTGAGAAAAAAGGTATAAAAAGTTGTACTGGGGAGTAAGAAAGTGCTGATGCTTGCTACCATTTTTAGCATCACTTGTGTGTCTTTAGTCTCTGGTATAGGAAACTTGGATTATGGGTCTCCAGTGCTCCGAAAACCTGCACTGAGGTACTTCCTTTCTGCATAAATGTTGTATGTTTGCACTGCAAAATAGGCATTTTCTGAGGCATTTTCACAGATGATTAATCTCTGTTGTTCACAGGGGCACTTCCCACTGTATATCCCATTGTTTTCCTTTTCTAATATTTATCAGAAGTATAAATGTCTGATATCAATGTGAACTTAAAAAGTTTGGAGTGTCTGCTTTGTAGAAAATGAAAAGTGTATTTTAAAAGTAGAATGAAATAAGGGTTTTGCTAACACCATCTTGATTCTGTATGCTTCCTATTCATGCAGAGACAAAAGAAAGTGGTTGCTTTAGTAAGTATTTTACTGGTCTTGCACCATGTTCATTCATCCTGTGCTCTACCAGATGTGCTGTGTTTCATCTCCAACCAGGCTTCCATCTGTCCAGAAGGCTGGACTTTGAAGGATCTCATTACTGCGGGATGGGCTGCTACTCATTTTGAGTAAAAGGTAGGAAAGTATGAAAGTGGAAAACTAAGTAGAAATTAAAAAAAACCCCATAAACAAAAAAAAAAAGAAAAACCTAAACAAAGCAACATAAAAAACCCTCAAAAAAACTGAAACAACCCCCCCAAAAAAAGCCAAAGAAAAAACCCCACAATCTCTTCCAAAGATTTAAAAAGTGAATGTAGAGGATTGTGTGCAATATTATAGGGAGACCTTGAACAATATATGAAATTAGGTGTTTGGTCTGAATTCAATGAAAGATAATGAAGGGTTTTGATATGATAATCCTACTTAAATGGTTATAGAGTGGGGGGTGTATGTGTGTGTGATATGTGAGGGGAGGAGGGTGTTTCAATATGCTAGCCAGCCAGTTCTGTTCTCCGTAGTGTCAGATCGGCTGTTTTGCTAAAGATAAATTTTTCACGTTCCAAATATTCTGCGAGAAAATAAATTATACGAATAGCAAGATGTATGGTGATTTGCACATTATCCAAGCCATTGAGTTATTCCTGACTGTCCCTATTCTAGTTCTTGATTTGTAGGCCAGCTACGCTCTGCAGCTGGAGCAAATTATATCAACAGAAGTGCTGATGTGACCACAAGTTGACAAAAGGACATGATTTCTAGTAGCAGAAAAGCAACTAGATTTTATGAAATTGTATCTAATAATGTTGTTTAACTCATGGATCTTGCATCTGACGTCTACTTTTTATCCAGTCCTTTCAGCAGCCCTTTGTTAGCAGTCACTCAGAAGAGGAAATAAAATGTAGCCATTGAAATAAAAATTGCTCTACGCTTTTTAATAGCTCAGCTGCAAGCTCTATTGTTTTCTTTAATGGATTGTATAACTGAAGTCTTTCCTCATGACTATACTAATTTGGCTTCCGTGTTTCCAAAGTAAACTACAGTATCTTGGAGTTCCAAAGCAAAGGATTCAAAGAGAGCGATGAAAGGATGAAAGGGTTTTTATATGCACAGATTGCAAACTACTGGAAATAATGTGGCTTAGGAGTCAGTATAGGGACTGAGAGTCAAGAACTTCTGTAGTATTTCCATTTATGACATTGACTCTCTCTATGCCTTCAGTTATTACACTCAGCCCTTCCAGTTCTCAATTTCCCAGCCCTGAAAAGGCGTTTAACAATATCCCCCCAATCCAAAGATAAGTAGTGAGTGCATTTGTACTTTGAGAGTGGTGTCAAGTAAAAGAAAAGTCAACTACTCCTCCATTTAATTTTCACATCATATAGGAAAAGTTCTCTCATAAGCTAGTGTTTGTCCAAATCTGCCAACAGTATCAAACAATTAAAGAAACAGGATGAAGAAGTAAAATAATGGGTAAAGAAAGCATTGTCTCACTGTTCTCCAGCCACCTAACCACAGGTACAGGAGACTTAATGTGGAGGCCCTGGGGGGCATCCCATAGGTGCGGGAGGCACAAGAAGCTTCCCTCAAAAAGCTGAAGCTGTTAGACCCCACTAGCTCTCTCCCCTGTTGCTGTGACCCTGAGCCACCCCCTCCCTATTCCCTGATGGGCCCTGATCTTTGTACTGCCCTAGGACCAGGGACCTGGAACGGAGAAAAAGCGGGACCCTCCATGTGCCCGGGACCTGAATGTCTTACTGTGCGGCTGAATTACATATCTGTGGATATTACGCAGAGGCTCTTTTTGCTTCTTTACCTGGGACTTTACTAGCAGCAATTCAGGATGCAACAAATAGTGCTCAAACATGAGGCCTCCTGATTAGTCTAAGACCTCTTCTGGAAAACAACTGCACTAGACCACCCCGAGAATTTGAGGGTTTTTTTACCCCAGTGTGGTGAGTTTGAAATTTTGGTTCCTTCCTTCCTTTCTTTTACTCTCGGGTATTGGGAAGAGACTGGGCTAAGATGGAAACAACACTCATCCACAAACAAGACATTTACCTCCACCTTAAAAAGTCTTTTCTTCAAGAAAATTTTTCCAGAGGGGGAGTTGAAGTATTTTGTACAGTATTTTTATTACCTGGAACTCAGTCCCAACCGATGAATTTCTGGAAATACTTTGAGAAAAGTTTAAAAATAAGACAGAATTCTGTCTTTTATTTAATATGATGATGAAATGTGTTCTGAATCTTGAGAAACATTTAAAAAACGGCGAACCCCAGTTGAAAAGCCCTCCTTCGTGTTCCCCTCTTCGTGTCTCTGCCCACCCTCCCCTGTCGCGAGGGAAGATTCCAGGTTCTCTCGTCCTTACTCCTGCTGACCACGCTGGCGCTCACCGCATGGCCGCGGCCACATGGTCACATTCATGTGCTCAAGATGGCGGAGACAGCATGGCAGGAGCCACGGGGTTCTCCCCTTCCCCTCTGGTCCCCACGGCTCCTCCCGAGGACGTGTTCACCTCGGTGGCTGTAGCACCGTGAGGCGCGGCGCGGGCGGCGAGAGCCGTCCCCCCTCGCACAGGGCTGCCGCCGCTCCGTGCCCCGCTGCTGCTCTCTCTCCCTCCCGCGGAAAACCCGCGCCGGGCGGCCCCGCTGGCGCTCCGCATGGCCGCAGCGAGCCGGCCGGCGCTCGCTGTCCGGCCCTCCCCGCGGCTGCCTGCTGCACGGGAGCCCAGCGCGGCCGGGCGAGACCGGCGGGCCGGGGCGCCGCTGCGGCCGAGCCGGCGGACGGCCCCACCCGGGGATGGCTCAGAACCGCAGTGCTGGCAGTGAAACCGCCGCCCACCGTCGCGGCAATCTGAGGGAAGTACGAAGAATAATGTACGAGGGTTAGGATGGGATAAGACCAACAATTTTTGGCGGTTGCATTTGCAGAAATCTCTAAAAATTTGGAGAGCTCTTGTAAAGTGAAAGAATCCTGTGAAGCATCTAAGAATGAAATCACTGTGTTACTAGTAAAAAAATGCTATTAATTTTCAGAGAGAAGGGGGAGTGGGAAAAATTCATCCAAGATTTGTGAAGTCATTTTTTGCCAAGTAACACAAAGCAGCTTAAAAATTAATTGACAGGTAATATGAACATTCGGTTGTGATGAAGTAATGAAACTGAGAGAATCAGTCATCAGAATATCATCTGAATTGTCTTCCCATATCTTAAACTTGAAAGAGTCTAGTGTTATCTCTGTGGCCTTTTGAGACTCTTTTTTTGGAGTGTGAATTGCATCTATCCTTTAAAGAATTTGGGAAAAGTTTTCTTTTTGCCACTGTCTCAGAGGTGCTAGTGCCTTGTAGTCATGTTCAGCAAAATGAAAAAAAAAGGCCTTATTAAATCATCAAGTGCTAAGAATTCTTTCAGCTGTGGAAGACACACAACGCACATTGCAGCTAAAACAAATGGTACAGTATAACCTGTTAAGGATGTAATTGAGATACATGTAATCATTAACCTTGGAACAGACTGGGAATCAGTTAATGAATCAAATCAATACCCTCTCAACTGATCCATAATAATTTGAAAGAAATGAAAAATTTAACAGTTGCTATATGTGAGATTATCATGGGCTGCAATTAACCAGCCTCTGGGAACTAGGCTGTTACCTAGTTACCAGAGGGTAAATGTAATTTCCGCAGATATTTTGGAAAGACTTTTATAATGGCGGGTACCAGACAATAAAATGGGTCAGAAAGAGACTTTAGGTACTGGCTTTAGCTAGGTCATCTTTCTGTCTCTCCACGTAGCACTTCTCCTCCTGACATTTTGCACTGTTACAGCTGCTGACTGATGAATATATTTCAATAGCCTCTTTGCTGAATGTATAGGTTATGAAAACTAATGAAATGTTATCTTTATTTTAAGTAATGCCCTCTATGTATAGCTCTCCGGTTTCTGTTTTTTTCAAAGTGTAAAAGAAGGCTACAATATATGCTTAAAACTGTGGTTTTCACAAAGAGTGAATTTCTTTGAAATATCCACTGGTCAAAGGAATAAATACAAATGAGAAATAAGATTCAAAAATATATGGGGAATGTATGTGCCTAGGTGGTAAAAGTTAATGAGCCTTTTTTGTAACACTAAATAGGGTAGAAGGAGGAAAAAAAATGCTGTTCTTTGCCTCCACAGCATGTACTCAGTGATACCCGTGCACAGTAGGATAGTTAGTTAGCTACCACATGCAAAGCAGAAAGCAGATGGTATGGTTAGTATAGATCACAGGAACATGAGTATCTGTGAGCGTGCATGCCTTTGTATGTTCGTGTGTAAATCAGCAAGGAGTTTGACATTGACATACTCCATCAAATCTAGTTTATAAGGAACAAGTAGTGCAACATTCTGTGCATCTGGCAACTTAACTAGCTCTGTCAATCTGTGGATACTGCTGACATTGTACTATTAGCATCACTTCCATCTGTTTTGTTTATATAGGGCTTGATTTACTTTCACCATGTGAATTGGTAGTGGGTAGAAATGTCCAAAAGTCTCTGGTTCCAATTAAACTTGCAGCGTATTGTGTTTTACGGTATTATGAAAAAGGGGAGCATGGTTGCAAAGATTCTTACCTGTTCCTTTGATGGCGAATATCAATGTACATTGTGGAACACAGAGGCATGTTAGTAGATCATAAGAAGTTATTCTCTGTGACATATTTAGCCCTTGTTCATTTTCCTATTTTCTGAGATAAGGAAATTATTTTTGAGACAGGAGTCTGTTCTGGTAATTCATAGTTAGGCTAGTCAACCCTGTGTAGAATGCTTTTTCCTCTTTGATATCTCCTTCTTGCCATTTGATGCTTTAAATTAAACCATGTCAGTGATCTCTCTGACAGATACTGCTTCCCAGAACCACAGTAACAGAATTTTAATCTTCTTTTCCCTGTCCCCTCCATTACTATAAGTGCAAACAATAGGAATGTTCTAGCTTAAGTAAAGCTTCTAATTTACCCTAAGTTTCTGCACTCACCAATGACTTCAACTACCTGTAAATGAATAAGGGAAATCAAACATATTGTTTAATTTTTGTAAATGATGACAGAACATGAAAATGTGTTATTCAACTGAAATAATAAGGCATACTAGATGAGTATGTTATATTAATCAACTTGGAATTTAAGCAGGTTGCATAACCTTCAATACATGTAATAGAATATTTTCTGGCCCTACAGTCAAGTCTACACTTTCATATATCATATAAAGAATCAGTCAAAATTCTATTTAGGAGAAATAATTAATTACTTACTTGGAGATCTGTCAAAAAAACTTGTTTTAAATTATACATGTTTTCCTTAAACAGCATCCTGTACAGTCCTATCTTCAAAATTACAGAATATACTTTATCAGAAATTTAGCCATGCAGCAACTGTTTACTGGAAACCCATTCAAGATGGATTTGAAAGTAGCTGTTATGAAAATACAACGTTCTCCCATGGTATTTGGTACAATCATTAGCTCTTGTTCTCACAAGGGACTTTAACTTACGAGATGTCTTCTGGCAAAACAATACTGCAGAGACACAACAGTTCAGGAGGGTCCTCTAATATGTGAAAGATAAACCCCTGGCATAACTGGTGAGTGACCCAAGTGGGGAAGGTACTACTAGGTGATTATGGGCAGAGAAGGCCTTGTGGGTGTCCAAGCACAGCCTGGGCATAGCAATGTAATAAAACTAGATTGTTTTCAGTCTCAGATAAGTAGGGAGAGAGGTCAGCAGAGCTGCAGCCTTGAGCTTCTGGAGGTCAGACAGAGTACCTCAGGAGGCAGTCCTGAAGGGTCAAAGAGTCCAGGAAGGTCCAGCATGTGTTGAGAAGGAACAGCTGCAGGAGTATGCTGTCCCCTGTCCCCATGTGCCAAATGATGAGCCAGTAGGGAAGAAGACTAACCTATCTGGACAGAGAATTTTGGTTGGAACTTAGGGAGAAAAAGAGAGTTTTTGACATTTGGAAGAAGGAACAGGCAGCTTGGGAGAATAACAGGGGTGTTGTGAGGTTATGCAGGGAGAGAGTTAGAAGGGCTTAGTCCCAACTAGAAGTACTGTCATAAAAGACAATACTGGGTACTGTCATAAAAGACAATAAAAAGTGTTTCTATATATACATTAGCATCAAAAGGATGACTAAATGGAATCTCCAGTCTTTATTTGATGTGAGGAAAACAGGAAAACAGTGACAAAGAATGCGGAAAAGGCTGAAAGGTCTTTTTGCCTCAGTCTTTGCTAGGAAGCCCAATCTTTCTAGGAGTACCCAGCTTTCTGAGCAAAGAAAAAGGGACAGGAAGAGAAATAAAACCTCCTTAATCCAAGGGGAAATGGTCAGCAGCCTGTTATGTTGCTGAGATTCGCAGAAGTCCATGTGGGCAGATGGAATGCTCTCTAGGGTACTGAGGGCCAGGTGGTGAATAGATCCCAATCCAGTTGTCAGAGGATCACAAGTGCTCAGTATTTGGGCCAGTTGTGGGTGTTTTTATTAATGATCGGTATGAAGGGATCAAGGGCATCCTCAGTCAGTTTGTGGATGACCCCAGTGTGGGTGGGTGTGTTGATCTGCTGAAGGGTAGGAAGGCTCTGCTGAGGGATCCAGAGAGGCCAACGATGTGAGATCTCACAAGGCCAAGTGATGGCTTCTGCCCGTGGTTCACAACAACCCCTGCAGGCTGAGGCAGCTGCTGGAAAGCTGCCCAGCAGAAAGGACCTGAGGTGCCAGTCAACAGGGGCCGAACACGAGCCAGTGGAGGCCCAGGGGACCAAGAAAGCTAATGGCATCCTGGTTTGGGTCAGCAATAGTGTGGCCAGAAGGACCAGGTCAGTGACCATCCCCTTGTACTGGGAGCTAGTGAGGTTGCATCTCAAGGGCTGGGTTCAGCTTTGGGCCTCTCACTGCAAGAAGGACATTGAGGTGCTTCAGTGAGTCCAGAGAAGGGAAATGGAGCTGGAGAAGGGCCTGGAAAACAAGTCGGGCGATGAGCCACTGAAGGAATTGGAGTGGTTTAGCCTCTGCAAAAGAAGGTTCAGTGGTGACCTCTTCAATCTCTCCAGTTGCTTAAAAGGAGGGTGTAGGCAGGTGAGGTCTGTTCTGCCAAGTAACAAGTGACAGGACAAGAGTTAATGGCCTCAGCTTGTGATAGGTGTGGTTTATCTGATCCACATTTTTCATGATTTTCATTATTTCAACCACAGTAATAAACCCCTCTTGTTCATTGGTTGGGTGAACTTCATAGAGTAACCTTCTGTCGAATATTCTGCTTTCTTTTCTCCTACAGGCAAATTATTATGGCACATAGACGAGTTAGTTCAACAAAATGCATACCAGACTTCTCTTCAGCCCAACAGTTGATACTCAAGACATTGTTGATGCTCTGCTATCATAGTTCAACCAAATCACCTGCAGGCAATGTCTTTCCGTCTCTGTCCCTGCAAGAAGGAAACAAAACCAAAAACCTTTTTTTTTACTATGCCAAGAAGGTTCTAAATCTTCAAATCTTGGACACAGCTCTCCTAGAAGAATAGCATCATATTTGTTGCTAATAAGTCAGAGTGAGCTATTTGTCCAGTGTTTAAAAATGCCACAGTGAAAATTACTGCAGTGGAAAAAAGGAGAAAATCCACCCTAAACCAAAGATCCGCTTGAAATAAATAGATCTGCTGAAATCCTCTTTCAGATATGAGATGTTCAGCCTGAGGTGAGTGGCTATGTCGTAGCTATTATAAATTTGGAGATCTGATACTCAAATGCAATATACTGATCTAAACTGGGAACAACAGGCAAAGTACAGGAAGCCTGAATTGCATACATTTAGATATTTAAACAAGATTTTGATTTTCAAGGTGTTTTTTGTAAAAAAAATTTCTACGTTTGAAGGCACCCAGATTTCCTACTGGCTCAATTTCTGGCAGTGTGTTTTGGTGTGACAAGACTAGGACATACTCTTCTGGTTGTCAGGTATCACTCCAGGCAAGATCCAATTTCCTTGAGTTTCTTCATTTAGTCATTATTTCAGTTCAGCTATTTACAGAAACCTTTCAGCAGGAAAGACAGCCTCTGCTCTGACCATCGGAGCATAACACAGTTATTTTATGCTCTCTCCATCACGCCACCATTGATTGTACTTGGGTGGAGAGAGAAATACTCATTGGTCTTTACTTGATAAGCTTGTTGTTGATACCTTAAGCAATAGAGGCAAAAGTTGCCATCTGCTATTTGAGAATGAATCCGGCACCCTATCTCAATAACCATCAAGGGAATATAGAAGGGAAAAATGTGTAGTATATACAATTTATAGGGCCTCTCTCCATTAGCATTAGTCTTTTCCCTTTCCCTAAAACACGTAATTGCAAAAAATGGAGTCTTACTGCAACATTCAGGAACATGATTTTCACATGTACCTATGTAGGGTGTCCAGAATCAAGGTAGAATTTTGTAAATATCTTTCTATATATATTTTCTCTGCAGCTGACATCGTGCATAAGCTTTTGAAGGGATGGATAGTTGGTAGTATTTTTTTTTCTTATCTCCAATATGATACCTGAAGAGTATTTAAAATATGGGTTTCAATATGAATGAGGAAGAAGAAGCTCAAAATCCTATACAGTCCTTAGATATAGCACATAGGGAACTCCAAGATACCCCTCCTTGTAGCTGGATTCAGTGTGTGCAATGAAACATCAAGTACTTAATATGTGTTAGGTACAGTTTAAGTTAATCATCCAGGGATGAAGGCCATGGGTTGGGACTTTGTCTCTGGACATTCAGTTCATTGTTTTCTCTGTCTGGAAATATACAGGAGTTCTCATGCACTGTTTTCCACTGGCTGATCTGAGCCTACTCAATCAAAATCTTCATGAGTGGCATATGATGGGACTGTTATTTTTTGAATGGATTCCAATAACCACTTCAGAGCTGTGTTTTTTCCAAAGAGCACAATTATCAGCCGATAATTGACTCAAACTCAACTGAAATGCAATTTTCACTAAACTTACTAAGAAACAAAGGGGGATATAATTCCCTGAAAATGAGGTAGTAGTTTAGTTGGGACACACAGGACTGCAGAAACTTAATGTATATGGAAACGTGAATAATTTTTGCCTTTGCAATTCCATGCTTTCTATATTTAAGAAGGAACAAAATACTAGTCATCATCCTGCATCTCTGCGTAGTAAATGACTACAAAATTGTTTGAGGCCCCATAGGTAAAAGGCAACATAGAATCCCAACAAAATTATTGTGTCATTATTGTTTTATAGTGCATTATAGACAAGATAAGTGTTCATAATCTGAAGCTAACACAGAGTTATTATTTTTTTATAACTTAATAATGAGCATATGGCCAAAAAAGGAAATCAAAACAGTTTTAGTGAAAACAAGGATCTGCAGATGCACAGAATAAAGTTAGTTGTAAAATGAAATGTAGGTCCCTGGAGTTTCTAAAGCACAAACTCCAGGATTCTATTTATTCATCTGGTGTTATTTACTCCTACTACATCAACCTGCTTTCACTCCTGTGTAAGGGTATGCCATTGCTATTGTGTCTTCTGCATGGATGTTTAGTGTACATAAATTCTGCAGATGAGACATTCGGCAAATATTTGTATTTGGTCCTGAAAATGATGTAAAAAGAAGCCTGATACCCCCTACAATATGCAACTATAGAAACAGAGTGCAGCTCAGGATTGAGATCTCCAATGTGACTGTTCTGTTTAGTAGATTACAAACTGCATCAGGCAGTGGCTCAACAGCACATCATCATGACAAGCAGTGCAACATGTCTTTCCAAAAAGTGGAAAACTCACCATGAATAATGTGTGACATGATCATGGTTGTCCTTAAGGAAACAGCCAATGAGATCCTTCATGACCTGATTCTGGCCTCCAAGGTCAAGGGTGTCTTCCCACTCTTCTTTCTCCTACTACTATATTTTGAAAGAAAGTGGCAACAGTCCCGCAGTAGGTTCTTGCTGTGTTTAGAAATTCCTAGTATGTTTTAGCCCTTAGAAGGATACATTTTGCTTGTAGTACAGGCTTGATACAGGCAGGCAGCTACTTACCCCTGAAAGATGGGAAAGACACCTACACTTAAATACATGGAGGAAGATTATGGTTATTTCCATGACCTTTATATTTTGATATTTACAAATATTACAATGGCAGCTCCTTGCAGGCTTTTATTTGGTGTTGTGTTCTTGCTGAAGCCTCTATAGGAGACTGTCATTTGGGAGGGTAACAGGCTGTTTTTTTCCCTATGTTTAACAGTATAATTGAAATTGCTCCATGTGTGTATGATTCTTTTAAAGGAGAAAAAATAGTTTGTTACTATGGAGTGAAGATCTTTCTGGAAAAGCTTTTAAAGATATGAAAAGACAACAGGTAAATGAAAGTGACAAAACATGCACCAGTTGCAGATATAAACTAATCACTTTCAAAGAATGGAGTTTTCAGAACTCATATTGGAGAAAACAGTTGCAGCCAACATTCTAACATCTGAACCTGGTGTTCATCATTGAGTGAGAGGAATGTTTCATTACCTAAGTAGTCCAAGCCTCAACACCAATGGGACCTGATGAAATTCAGCCTTTCTAGTGAGCTGCAGACTAGTTAGGATGGAATGTAATTTAGCTGTCAGTGAGTGTTTAAACTATATAAGCTGCTGACATTTAACCACATGAGTGAGTTTGTGAGTTTGGAAATTTAAAAGAATAAATACTTGAGTGATCCACCCAAACTATCTGGATACTCCTGATGTCATCATGATGGTGCCCTGCTGCTGTGGACCCAGGAGAATTCTGTCTTTTTCTAAAAGATGTAAATATTTTTTGAGGAATGGAGAGAGAGATCTAGATACATGGGAGTGTACTGTATTTATACATTTACTATTTTTATGACAGGTTTGAAAACTATATGAAATGTCTGTGGAGAGATAATTTGCATTTTTTACTCCATTGCCACAGAAAAGAGAAAAAAGGATGAAGAGAAGAAAGAAGAAGAAGCAGATCCCCTCTCCAGGCTGTTCTTTTTATCCTTCTATTTTCTTTTTAAATTCTAGATTAACTTCCAATTAAGGTAAGACTAGCTTTCCCTGTAGGAATAATTCATTAGTTTACAAAATCTATGTTATGCAGCAGCAGTTGAACTCTTCCATTTGTTTAAAAGGCTCTCAATGAACAAAAATGGATGATCTTTGAATATTTGCTACTTTCAAAAGCTTAATTTATGCTATCTATGCATCACTTTCAAATCTGGCAAAATGGCTTCCTCTGGGAAAAGGAAGCAAGATTTCTCAATCTCTCTCACTCTTCTATACATTTATACCTCTGCATTTATCTAACTCCATTTTATTAAAAAATTATAAAAGTTTTAAACTTTGATACACATGTGCAGGCATTTGGACTGACTTCCGGGATGTCTGCAGTATTGGACTGCAGGGACTCTCCATTTGAAAATTTCTCTGATAGAAAATGTGTGGGTATGTGTAAGGGAAAGAAGAGAGGAGTTCTTTTGTTCTTTTTAATTGTACAAATGTGCTGGTTGATTAAAGCCAGGATGGAACCTTAGTAATTTTAAAGCACACTTTTTCATAAAAAAAAAAAAAGGCCACAAAGAAAAATGTTGATTACTCAACAATCTAAACTACTTACTATTTAATATTAATGCAGTTTTAACTATTTACTGAAACATAAGTTTATGTCTATCTATATCTATCTACCTATCTAGTGTGTCTCTAACTGACTTTCTTAAACCTCAGGTTTCCTACAATGTAAGCAAGGTATTATAACTGTACCTTATTTGGGCAAAGCAATGGTGATTTTGATTATTTCTTATGTATCTGATACGGCAACTTGACTAGTTACCTCTTATTCCCTTGATTCTTTTCATGAAAGTGCATCTAATTTGGAGCTAATTCTCATTTTTCTCTTCATAAGTTAAATTCAGTAAATTGCCACAACCACAGATCTCATTCACTGGAATAATAACCAAGACAATCTTTTATTCTTAACATCTACAATTTAAAATATTATTTCCCCTTTTAATAATTTCTATGGATTTTTACTGAGGTTTGGATTTTGAAAAGACATTCTTGTGTTGCCCTGCAAATATACTAAGACATCATAAAATTCTCATCTCAAATTAAAATTTCTTGACTTCAAAGTTTGGTTAAAAACCTTAAATGTCTGTGGTAGTTAGCTGAGATTCCATTGGATATCTTTATGAGCTCCTGAGCTTGACAGTTTCTTGATCTACCTTGATTAAAAATCTAAGGTATGATGGACAGTGAGATCTGGCTGGATGTTCCTGACAGCCTCTTCAATCAAAATCTCACTTATCTGAGAGTGTCTCTGATATTCTTAATATTCTATATTATAAAATTTACAAAGATTCAAAGAGAGACATCTGGCTCATTAGAAGAGTGATGACTCTCAAGTGAACTACAGCCAGAATCCCAGCTAAAGGGATCATGCTCTGTCAGCCCAGATGGCAAACGCCTGAAATCTTTGACTACAGGCCAGTCAAGTGAATAAACAGCTACCTCTGTATCCCTTCTGTATCACTAAACTGACAGTCCCGCTCTCTGTTTTAGAACAAGACTTCAACGTACGAGCAATATGTGTGTCATATGCATGTGAGTTACTTCTCATCTACACCCACTCATACTTCCTTCCTAAAAGCAAGTTGTTCCAAAATACCATGTCAGCAGCCCCTTTCCTGCTGCTTCACAGGGAAAAAAAAAATCCCTTGTCCATTGGTTCATTTTAGCCTGTGAACTAAACGCGTGTATTTTGCCCTTAACAAGGCTGGATCTTCTCCCTGATTGTGAGTGAAACACTCATCAGCACAATGTATTGTGACTTCATTCAGTAGTAGCAGCTGCAGAAGCAGTCAAGAATAGAGTTTTGGACACTCAGAGGACTGCAAAAATATTTTGCTTTTGAGGTTTAGGAAGGGGAATTTTTTTTCTGGGAAAGTTTTAATTTTGGCATTATTTCATTTCTGTTCAGTTTTCTGCATCAAAGTAAATTTTAAATAACAGAAGAAAATACTTTGTCTCGGTTGAACAAAACACATAATTTGATCGACAGGTTACATTTTCTATTTTTAAATTTAAAGTAACTTAAAATGTAATTTAGTTACTTTTTATGGAAGTTCAAAGCAAAAACCTGATAGATGTAATTTTGAAAATATGCAGGTATCCTCAAATTCTGTTTTTACTGTTTGCATTCCATGAAATAAAAAATTGCTTATGCTTCAATACCACAGCAGTACTTCCATATACCACTGCATGATGCTATATAATGTTACATAATGTGAATTTTGAAACAAAACAATGTCATACTTTTAAAACTTGCAAAATTATACTATTTAAATAATGTACTGAATTAACATTCCAGTGTTTTTATCCCGTGACTTCTTTCTGCTGCTTGCTTTCATGTATTTTTATTCTGAGCATATTTCTAATTCCTACTACCATTTCTAACTTAAATAACCCTATTATTTCTGTATCAACAAGTTAAACAACATATTCTGCCAAAATAACATTGTTTTTATTGGTTGCATCATGCTAGTATATCTGCCTCATCTGCCTAGAGTATATAGTCCTATTAATTAAACATACTTATGTGTTTATTCCTGTGACTTCAGTATGACTCAAATGCCTACATTCCTCAGGTTTTTGTCTCTCAAGTTTTTGAATAAGGGTAATCTGAATGCCTTTAAAAATTCCTGCAGGAGAATTGCCTTCACTGGTCAAATGAAGAAAACAAATACTGAAATCTCATATTGGAAAAAGTTAGCTAATTTAGCCTTTCTTATAATCAGTAACATTGCACCATCATTCTTATTCAGACAACCTTGGCATCACATTGCTTCTGCCTAAATAAAACAAGCTTTATATTGTTCAAATAATGAAGTGAAATTAATATGTCAGGGGAAAAATAATTGTCATATTTATACCTTTTTCATACGTTTACAGATTTTGCATACTGACCTTTTTTTGTATTTTTGCCATCCTGCATAAAAGCTTTGAAATTCCTACATTTTGTGGGACAAAAAATAGCTCAATAAGTCACTGGGAAAGATTCTGTTTCTAAAATTAAACTATCATGTAACTGAGCTTTTGTATTCTGGATATTTATTCAAAATCTATTACAACCAATATGCTGAACAAGCATAGGTACAAAATTAAAGATAATTTTCTTCAAAAAGCTTTATAATAATGTTAAAAAAAGTCTATAAATCCACTTTGAATAAAAGACCACAGCGTGGTCATATTCAGATATTCATGACTCTCATGACCAGTGCAATCCAACATCTGAGCTTCTGAGACACAGGGTCTCTCTCATTTTTGGTTGCACTACAGTTTCTCTCCTGGTGCCTGTGAGTTTTTAGCAGGCTGAGAAGTATCTGCTGTGATTGACTTTTTCCTCAGATGTATTCATCACATAATTGTAATCAGGAGAAACCAATTTGTGTTGTTCCTACTGAAGTAGAGCATTTACAGCATTGTAATTAAGAAGGCTTCATTGCTAATACACTGGGCATTTGTATTTTCTGCAGATTTAATGACACTTTGCAGTGTGATTGAGTTCAAGAAGATTATGGAACATCTCTCCAAAAACTTTAATACTTTCTTTCTTTAATATAAGGGGTTGGACATGCATGTTCCCGTGGCAAAATTTTGTGTCAGTTCTCTAATACAACCCTTTTCTTAAGCTACACAGTTTCAATAGGTTTTTACAGTTATCGTGTCAAAAGCAAGATGTGTCATTTTCCTGTGTCACCTTCTTTGAAAGCACAAACACAGTTTTGCCAGCTAAATGTAAAAGTCCCTGTTCTACAAACTGACATTTTGAAAACTCCTTGCATCATAATTAATTATATTAAGAGTAGAAAACTCTGGCAAGTATAGAATCAGGGGAAGGAGGGGAAAAATGAATTGTGAGCAGTGAGATCATTCATCTTGAAGTTATTTTGTTTATTATTTTTCTATAATAACTTGTATTTCTAAAAAAGTTGCTCTAATTACTAAGAAAGTAATACTTGCTTTAAGAAAATAGTCTCTGAATCTTTTTGTGATATTTTTAATCGTTCTTCAATAGCATTTCAAACAGGAAATGTTGCTTGCCTGAAAACAGATTTATTTCAACAAGTTGTCAGTTTCCTTCCTCCCTAAAATTGTTAATTGAATGATGTTGCAAATGACCTTAGTTGTGCAATGTCTTTACATAAACAGGGAGAAACTTAAGGTTCCCATACATTGAAAGGGAGCCCAGAGGTAGCTGGATGCTGGAGCTCCTGGTTGCACTGAAAAATGTTGCTGAGAGATTTAGCTTGCTGGCTAAGAATCCAAAGGGTGACAAAATTGTCAATCAGATAAGTCAGATCCTGTTTAGAACTCAATTTCTTCACACTCTGCAGGGACATGTATGCATACAGCTGCAATAAATCTTTCTGTGTACACTTTTCTGTCACATAATAATGCCCCGAGAGAAGTCGACCCATCTGAACCCAGGCTATTCAGGCATATTGACTACTTGGTATTTGTCACTCCCACATAACTGCATAATTTCTAGGTGCTAAACTAATTTGTGAAGATAGAGGTATGGTGGAGATGACACCCACTAGAAGCAGCAAGTGGTAAAATCAAAAGAGCTCTCTTTTACTCATTTTACAGTGTGATGTATTGGGGTTATGTTAAGTTATTGATTGCCTCTTCTATTTTTAGAGTTGTTGAGGTTTTTTCCTCTGCTTCTATGTAGCTCGTTAGCCCTTCTCCAGACGATCTTTGTTCCTGTGACAAGCAAGTCAAGCAAACAGCGTAGTAAAAAAAGGCAGTTGGCACAAGTGCTGATTTCCTCCCACCTCCCTCAGCCTGAAGTTAAGTTCACTATGGGTCACCAAGGGAGTTCCAAGGAAAGGTGTTTGAGCTAAGATCAGCAGGCCTTGTGTGGCACTGGCTCACACTGCCATGTTTCCCTCTGGAGTTACAAGTGGTCTTCAATTTAGGTAGAAATATGGTGTGTCCCACCTTGCAAAAATGAGACCCAGAATTTATTGCACCTGTTACTTGGTTTCAGCTTTCAGAGCTATATACAAAGCAAAAAAAAAAAAAAAAAAAAAAAAAAAAAAAAAAAAAAAAGCCAGAAGAAAAACATATAGGCAATCTGATATTTCTTTGTACTATAATTTTTTTTAATTATGTCACTTTATTTTACTGATACATTCTTGTCCAGAGTATCATGGGTGTTTGCTACTGATTGCTTGAGTTAAGCAGTAATTGCTAATAATTACACTATCTGCAATGAGCAGACCAGGGATTGAAGAAAAACTAAGAGATATTATGTACAGAGGACTAGATTTAAGAAGAAATTGTTTTGAAGTTTGATACAGCCAGAAGCACAGAGGGAAGTAGTGAGGAAAAGGTTGCACTTGTATAACAGCAGTGGTTATGAATTCACTACAGTTCCTAACTCTGCTATCTTCTGATGTGATATAACTCTGCTTTGTGTTCCCAAAATTTCTTGTTATAGGACCTTCTGCAACTCAAGACTATAGCACCCAACGACCATTTTTCTTCCGATTCACTATAGTGTGGAAACTTCCTGTATGCTGGTTTTGTAGATAAGGAATTTTGGTCAAAGCTTGGACTCAGTTATCTTAGAGGTCTTTTCTGACCTCAGTGGTTCTGTGATTATATGACTCCTGAATCACAGAGTACCTAAATGAAGCAAATGCACAAAAGGCAGTAAAAATTATCTTATCATACCATTCATAACATCACAACTTGGATACACAAACCTCCCACTCATCTTTGGGCAACTCACAAGGAATATAATCTTTTCTGACAGTAACATCTGGGTATATTCACAACTGCCTAATTCATAGTATTATTCAGCAACTGAAGATCCAACTCACTTCTCAACAAGAAATCTGTTTGGATTTTTGTAGTATTGTGTGTTTTATATAGGTTTTGTTGAAAAGTTGGTTATTTTTTATAAGTTAAGATTTTGGTTTGACCCTCGGTTCCCCCCATGTTCTCCCTCCTAATGGTTTGTTCCTCCCGCCAGTTACCTGTCCTTGTAACCAACCCCCTTTCATTTCGAGAAATTTCTATGTCAGTCTTCCCTTACTTAACATATGATTTGTCCCCTGAGCCTTCTCCCTCCCCTGTGCCATTCCTATTGGTTCAGTTGTGCCCCTCGCTCCTCCCCTGAGCTCTGTTCATTGGTTGCCTCATGTCTCCTCGTGTCATGCCCTTCCCCTTTATCAGTGCCTCCCCTGCGGTTTTTCTCTGACACAGTTACTGGCGCCGCCCGGGTCAATAAAACGCTTTGGCGCCCATACGTGTGTCCACGCCTTCCTTCCTTCACCTCAGTGCTTCGCAGTCCTGCTCTCGCCTGTGTCACTGCGCCGCAGACGGAGCCACTGCTCGGGGTTCTCGCAGTGAGCCCGGGAGCGGCGGGATTTGTGGTCTCCACCGATCGCTCCGGGAGCGGCTGGCTGGCACCAGTCAGCTCCAGTCGCCGCGGGACGAAACTGCAGATTTTTTTCTGGTTATTTTTCATGGTCCTATCCAATTAAAAGGTAGATAAACAATCTCATTTTCTCAGTATGTTAGTGGTAAGAACATTCACCTACATGAACTGGGGAGAAAAATAATAAAAATTGTAAAAAATTACAGAATTGTTACTTCCTTGGACATACTTTTTAAGAAAGGTCTGGGCCTGCCATGTTTTTTGAGGAGTAGGATCAACCCCAAAATTTTAATGAAAGACCACCACCTACTCATACGTAAAAAAGGAGCTAGTCCACGCTTCCAAAGTTTCTCTACTTGACATGCTCATTTTAGTAGAACTCACTCCTAGACACACTTCTACCAAAAGCATCTAATTCACTGTGATAGCTTTCGCCTTTCATCTAGACCAACTTCATTTTACAAATTGTCTTGCCCAAGGTTATGGAAGCTGGTTACAATGGACGTGAGAAATGAATGCAGCTCTTCCAAGTACAGTCCACCTTGAGCATCATCACTCTCTGCCTGAGTTAGAGCTGTGGTTACTTTGATTGCTCCAAGACAGCCTTAAGGACAATTTTGTCTTGGACTTTTCGGTGTAAAGAAATATGTTTTTAAAAGGCACAGGCAGGGCTTTAAGTATAGGCAGGAATTTTGAAATTTCACCTGGAAAATGACACAGAAACATGTATTTTCACTGGGAAAGGACACTGCCACTAAAATTGCTTAGTAAAACAGGAAAAAAAATTAAAAACTATTCCAGTGCAACAAAAAGCATTAGGACACAACAGCTAGTAAGTCAGTGGTTTTAATTATGTCAGTGCTGTTACTCTTCAAAGTATCTGTTGTTTTCAGAAAAAAAATTCAGATTTTGAAAGACAAAAAATTTTTATTCACAGTCACTTCTGGTTTGGACAAACACTGATGATCAGGTACATGTGTATTATACAACAAGGGGGTTGACACAATCAAACCATAGATATGACTTTCAGAGATCTAAAAAACAAAGGTAAAAATGGAAAAGCATGTTGCAGATTATCCTTATCTGCATGTATGTGGATGTATCTTGAAGCAGTTTTACAACAGCACTAGCAAAACACCAGATTCAAACCACTTTGGTTCTGAACAAAAGATATGAGATTCATGTAATTATATCACTTGTTGTGTGCACAAATATGGTAGTTTCATATAATTCATATATATTTTAGCTTAATAAGATTTTGACTCCTTTAAAAGTTTTCAAGCTTTTTCATTTGATTGTTCCCTACTTTCCCATATTTGTAAACTGGCAAAAAGCAGATAAAAATTTGAGTCAACACTTTGACAGAATAAAGAGCTAGCCTTTGAGCACTTCTGTCAAATGCTAGAAATTCAGTTAAGGGCAGCAAAACTAACATGCTGCATGATGACGAATGAAGGCTTTGAAAGAAATCTTTTTTTCCAAAAAAGGAGAAGGCCATTTTAAAAGCTTTTTCTTTCCTTTTTTTACTTTTTTTTTTTCCTATGAAAATAAGAGCGGTCATATCTTTTTAGTCTATATAGGCGTTTGTAGCAGTTATTATCTTGGCCATGAAATGGTTCTTGGGAAGTGTTTGCAAGCAAGAATGCTCACTCAGTTGCCATTGAAATGAGAATAGTTGAGCTTACATTTGATGTTTTGGTGTCCATCTTATTTCATATTATTCATCTATCGTGCCACATCACACCAATATGATAGAATAGGCTGTCTGGGCACTTGTACCGTGCTATTGCAGTCTCTACACTCCACCACCTGCTCACTGGCAAACACTTGCTAGAGGTACCTTAAAGAAGGAAGTTTTTCAGACGTTGTTCATGATGCTATTTATAGAGAAAATTGTTAAAAGGCAGCTCTGGAGCTGAAACATTTCATAAATATTTTGTTCTCTAGGATAGGAGATGACCTGTCTCTCCCTGTATTGGTCTTGTAGTGAGTGGATCTAATGCTGGCCAAATTTCTATGCACCGACTAGAAATAATTTACTAAATTCCTACTGTGAGATATGGATTAGAAGGCGGAGGAGGGCAAAACAGGCTCAAAACTTTAAAGGGTACAAAGAAAACTTTAGTAACAGAAAAATGATAGAAAAATCAGAATAAACCTTACTGCCCCACACCCTCCCTTCCCACTGACAAAAGAGATTAAACCTGGAACTTTTGAGTTAGTTTATCACCCCTAAAATAATGTTCCTTCAGTCCACCTAGGGATAGGAGCCTCTCTCACTATGCCATGGAGATTATCCACAAGAAACAGTTCTCTTGTGACTTCAGTGTCACAGCAAATCAGCTGTCTGGGAAAGGAAAATCTGTTGGCAGTGTGAAAAGTCCCTCTCATGCCTTGAAGCTTTCCAAAAGCTTGGGCCATGTTAACTTATGGGTTATTACTTTAAGGATGAGCTGTTCCATCACAAAAAAGTTTTCTTTTATTTCTGGGAACAGAGGTTTTTCTTCTTCTACCCCTAGGGCAAAGCTTCTCACCTCTCTCTGACTCTGTTCCAGCTTCTCATTGGATTACAGCTTTTCAGCATCTACGCAGTCCAGCATGAGTGCCCCTTTCTCATAGGGTGTGGGTGAATGCTGCATTCTTCCATGCACATCATGAATTACAGGGAAAAAGTGAAGTCTGATAGATCAAAAATACATCTCCATCATAGCTTCACAAAAGAATTTCAAGACTAAGGCCTATCCTCAATCCCCTCCCATCTAGAATCTGACTCCTTCTTTACTGGCCTCAGTGTCCACGTTGTTTTCTCCACGTGTCTTCACCCTTTTTCGGACTTGGGAGAGAAGTAGTGTTTGTAGGATCATTTGTTCTCAATCCTTATTATTAATTCAAACAGTTTTATAGAGTTCTGCAATGTTTAAAGGCTAATCTTGTCCAGGCTCCACAATCAAGGAATCATGTGTCTCTCACTGCTGATAACGTGGTCCCTGCTGGCACCATGAGAGTCACACTGGCTGCCAGCAACACTCCTGGGCCATTCTTTCATATGGGACGCCTGAAGAAAGAAAAAAACCTGCTGCTGCTTATGAGCTTCTGTCCACAGCATACCTGTCTAAAGCAGTTAAGTAAACAAAGTCCATTGTGATTCATGACAACATAGCTGCAGCCACACAGTGCTGCGGTGGTCACCCGAATTTCAGCTGCGCAGTGCTGGCCATGTGGCTGATCCTGGTCCTGGATGGTGGAGGCCACTCCCAGCCCCAGCTGCTTTTGCCCTCAGGGCTGCCCTCAGTCCTGACCATGGGGCCACTCCCAGCACTGGTCCTGGAGTAAACAAAGTTCATTTTGCAAGCCATGCCATAATAGCGGCAGCTGTGTGGTGTCACTCAGCTGTGTGGCACTGCCCTGGCTGTGAGGCGTGGCGCTGCCTCAGTGCCTTGTACTAATCCTGGCCACATGGTTGCTCCCGGTGTAGGAACGGCCCCCAAGCCCCCTCGCCAGGATGGGGCCTGGTGGGCTGTACGGGGAAGGGCCAGTGCCACAGCACAGTCTGTGCAGGCTGACCTGGCTGCACAGCTGTGTGGGGCCAGTTACCTCTTCAAAAGCCAGAAGCCAGGAGCTTTCCTCAGATTTGTTCACTTTTAAATGTGCTTTTTCAGGGAGATGTGTTCAACTCTTTTAAATGGTTTAAATGGGTGTCATTCTTCAAACCTAGCCAGCTGATTGGCTGTACTAGGCCCGTCCCCCCAGGGAACCACCCCCCTCAACTGAAAACCAGACTTCATTAAACCATGTCAGCTTTCTATGATGATTCCCCAACTATTTCCATGTAGTGCAGTTCCTGAGTACTATTCCACGTCTTTCTGTGACAAACACAAAAATGTATATTTACCCTCAATTATCGTCTATGGGGCTTTTCTCACAATAGGTCGCTGCTTTTAATGGAGGCAGAACTGCTGTATGAAAGAGGAAATAGGATGTTTGTGACCGTAGTCTATGACTTACCCTGTTTATTTCTGTTCCAAATAAATCCTAACTGCTTTGTACAAAGTCTCTTTATGAAAACTATTTCTGAATGGGTATAAGATAGTTATGAAAGAAGGAATTAGATCTGAAAAAAAGATGCCTCAAAAAATAGACCTGAATAACTGGAAGGACATGCTGAGAAAAAGCAAGTCCTACTGTATTTTTTGCTTATTCCACTTGCATGGCCCTTACTGAGTGACTGTCTGAAGCAAAACATGGCATATTGTGCTGTATTCCATGCTTGAAATCCCATAGAGGATGAATGACTTCCTCTTCCTAATATTTTTACAAAGCATCTGAAAACCAGCAAAACAATTAATAGCAAAACATTTTCAGTGGAAAGTGTGCTAAATCCAGAGCAGAATTTTTTCTGATGAATAGAGATTACAAACTATATTTTCAGATCATACTGGTTTGTTTACATCTTAACTAGCACTTAGGAATAAATGCAAGGGACTCTTCAATGGGATAATACATTAAATCAGTCTAAGCTATGATATGGTTAATCATTGTTTTTTGTTTTTTTTTTATTACTTTCTTAGACAAAGAGAGTCATAGCAATGATAGTTATATGAAACTTCTGAAGGTCAGCAAGCCTCCCATTTGAAAGGGGAATATTGCTAACAAGATCAGGTCAGTGATAGATTTGCTTAGCTGAGTTTTGAAAACCTCTGAAGACAAGATTTCCTCAGCCTGTCTGGGTCACAGGTAACCTGCACTTGCCTTCTAGTGAAGAAGTTTTCCTGATGTCCAATATGAAGCCTCTGACTCACCACCTGTCATCAGATAGGCCATTGCACTATCTGATATAGCCTTGCAATACCTAGAAGTGTTTGCTTGTGGGGTCCTTGTTATTGCTCTTCACATATTCCCCGGCAGTTGTTATACTGTCCAGTATATTCGCCTCTTCTTTCCCAGACCAAACTCAGACTCCCTAGTTTTTCCTCATGCATGATGACTCCTTTAGAGTCCTTGCACTGGAGCACTACAGTTTCTCCACAGTCTTTTTGAAGTTGGGACCAAACCAGACAGAGTACTCTGCAATCAGCCTGCTGGCCACACTTCTTTCAAGGTACATCTGTATGAAAATAGTACTATTCATGACAAGGGCTCTGTCAGCTCACCTTTGTTCTGGCATCACCGCAATCTTCAAGTTCCCTTCAGCTTACAAGAGGAAATAGAATTTGCCACTTTGTATGACACACAGAATAAACCCCCAAAATTAAATAATCCAATGATCTTCCATAAGAGTTAGCATTTATCTCACTCTCACTTTAGCTCATTGAATTCCCTTCCCTCTGTATTGTGCACTACAACTTTTTCTTTGGTTTGTTGTTTTTTTTTTCCATCCAGCAGCAATATGACTGTTGATGTATATTTCTGGTGTGCTATGAGAACAGCTAAGGCTGCCCTGGGTCCGGCACATGGAGGACCATGCATAAGTGGACTGTGATAGAGAACTATATTCAGGTCTAGGGGAACTCAAGTAATGCCAGTGAAATTCCAGGAAGGACCAGTTTGACATTTGTGACTGCAAGAAGCAAATTTCAGACACCAAGATAAATTAATGTTTTCTACAAGAGAATAAAGGGAGAACCAAATCCATTCAGAATTAATGAAGAGTCGAGTATACAGCAGAATATCTTCTTCTCTTCAAGCCTCAAATAAGTGTTACATGCAGAATATATATGTTCTTGGTATTTTTCATTCCTCTCTCTGTTCCACTTTACAACTACAAAATTCAGTAAACATAGAAAATGGGGTTCATTTTACTGTGTATTACCTTTTAAGAATTCTAGCAGAAAGGCTTTCTATATTTATGGTTCTATCAAAAAAAGTGGCTAAAAAAATGAATAGTTCCCTCTCATCAGGAAGTGAATCTGCCAAATGTTATTGCTATAGGAAGTCTATGTCATATTGGATTACCACCTGGCACCATCAAAGCTTAAACTACTGTCAACTTTAAAAGGAAAGAAAAAAGATCAAATTATCATGGGTTTATGAAATATGTTCATAATCAGCTTCAATTCAATCCTCTCATAATATAGCAAAAAAAGAAAGTTTACTCTTCAGCAGAGGAATTTATTGTCACTCAAAAGAAGTTAAAAATTAAAAAAATCAGAAAATACTGAGATGTACAACTCAAAGATCAATGAAGGAAAATAGCAATGGGATGAAAGGATGGAGTTAACTTTTTTTTCAACTGATAAAGCAAAGTGTTAATGTAATTTTGGGGTATGCTTAGGGACCAGTTTTTAAATTTACAGCTAATTGTATCATCAGATTAAATTTTGCAAGATCACTAGGCAATCTGGAAAAATACAAGATTCACAAAACATAGAAGATCAACTCTGCATTTTTAAGTGTCTTCTGATGGTCATAAGTAATTTGGTTGAATTGGAGCTTTTAAACAAATAATATACATAGAATAGATAGCCAACTTGCTGGAAATCCTAATGACAGAAATTGCAATGCAAATATTTGAAATAACTTCCCATATAAATTTATATATATATATATATGTGTGTGTGTCTGTGTGTCTGTGTGTCTGTGTGTGTCTGTGTGTGTGTGTGCATACACACCAAACTTTGTTATAAAAGTTAAATCACTAGTTTTGAAAATAATTCCTCAGAACCAGTCTTAAGTTTTTAAATGTCCACCAAACCATATACATGTGGTCTTCAATTCATTCCTCCAATTTCACCAAGATGTCTGCATTTGGCTAGAGATTAGGAGCAGTGTCTGCGTTTTCTAAATGCTCAGCATGCCTTTTTTTTAATGTGGACCCTGTCTTGGCAGATGGAGGGACTGTCTCAACTATTCGGAGAATTTAACACAGGGAAGCTGGTGTGGGTGTCTTCATGACTTGTGAGGGGTAGTGCAGCTTGGAAATGTGGACAAAATTGTTTCAGGATTTGTTTCAAGATTTTACCATCTTACAGACTGCATCTACATATGAAATTTACAGGACTCTCAGATAGGAGCATGCATGAGTGACCAGGCAGCATCCTGGCAGCTAAACATGGCTACCAGTTTGACTTTGAGAATGGCATCGCCTCGTGTCCAGCCTAGTATTCCATAGAAGAGTAGTATTAAACATAAAATGTCTTAATCACAGATTGCTGTTGCCATCTCAGCAACGCAGCATGAAGATTTGGAGAAGACTTGGATCTCTAATGCAACACCAGGATTTAATCCATGAAGCATCAGGACAAGAGAAAACAAGATGGCAAAGCACGTCTTGTGCTGGGATCAGGCTGTGGTCCAAATTAAAAATTCATTTTTGTAATTTTTACTCCGGTAAATGTTTCTAATCAGTTGACTTGTTGCATGATGTATCCTGAATGAAAAAAAAAATTAAATATGTTGAAAATAAAAAAGTAAATATTTTGAAAAAAGAAAGGATGTATGTAAATTATTATTGTAGTCAAGTTAGTTCCCTACAAATCTTTCTCAGAAGAATCCAATTGTAATTAAAAATGCAATGGTCTACTGTTAAGTTAGGTTAACCGTATTTCCTATAAGTTTTATTCATTTTTTTCTTAGGTCATCAAGGGCAATATGATGGTTTTCATTATGTTAAAAAAAGAATCAACAATAGTATTTGCAGTGGTATTAAGAAACAGTAAAAAGTCAGTAGTCCTGTGTTTTCAATAAGGATCTTATTTGGTCAATAATGGCAGCCTTGATATATATTGGTTTAGCTGCTAACAAAAATTAATGAAAACAGAATATTTACTGTAGGTAAGTTCTGTTGAGCTTAAGTAGTGTATGTAGATTCCCACTCTCTGTATGTCTAACTTTAATATTACTTTGGGACCAGTGTGGTGTGTAAGCCTAAATTATTATACATTTGTAGCAATTGTATATTAGAAAATACAGACTCACACAAAAATAATGATCTTAACTGAGTCCATGCTTCATACAATTTTAGATTTATCCGGTCTTTCTCCTCTTGCTGATAGAGTGCTCCCACTGTTAAGAGTGGAACCCCTACTGATGCTGCTAAGAACAAGAGAGATGTTTTGCTTTATGGGCAAGCATGGAGATGACTGGTTGATTTTTAAGGCCCTGACAAGAGAATTAACACAGAAAGAAAGTGGGGGAATCTTGACTGATACGCTCTGTGACAAGCATCTGCCTTACACATTGGGATAGCTGGATGCTCCTTTGTAGATCAGTGCTTCCTTTGTAGATCAGTGCTTCCTTTCTCAGTGGATTCTGTTAAAGTGCGACATACTGGAGACGAGCAAAATAGTAGCAAGCCTAAAACACCTTGCTTTTAAGTATAGATCTTTTTTTTTCTTCCAGTGATTATTCTGATCAAATCTGTGTTCTTCGTTTTCCACAAGGTTTTACATTAGAATCCATAACATCTCTAATTTTGCCAAAGAGCAAACTGTATCTCCAAGGGGTATTTGCCAGAGAGATCAAAACTCCTTCAGGTTTACTCATCCCAAAAGATGTCATGGTAAACCAAATGGAACCATGTTCACTAACCAATCATAATTTTATTTACATTTCTAGTTACTTGCTACAGACAACTGTTAACAATACTTCCTTTGTAAATGAAACATGCTCTAAAATCAGTCCTGTGAGCTAAGGCTCTCACATTCTGTCCCGGTTTCTGATGTTAGTCTAGTGCTATGTGGACTTACGCAGAACACTTGAGGAAATTTTATAAGCTCTTATGCAATGTATTTGGCAGAAACTACTTCATAAACTATCTGTTATGATGATATATTTTGGAAATGTCAACCCCTATATTTCTTCTTAACTTTTTCCCTAAAAATTGTTTATTTAGCTACCTATGTAATAGCATATTTTAATGCTTGTTTTCAGATTTCCCACACTGAAATAGTTACCTTGTAGCTGGAGAAGTAGTTTTTCTATATCAGTAGTTGGTCCAGGAAAATATTACCGAAGGAAAGTTTTCAAATTACAATGTTAAGCTGAGGTCTTTTTACTTCATTGGGACAAAAAAAAATGTTATGATGGAAGCTGGCCTTCTTATAGCTTCAGATTTTTATCTGGTCAGATTGGACAGGAATTTTAACCTTATTCTTGACATGTCTCTGAGAAAAATCTCACTAAACATTATAGCACTAAAGGGGCTAGGATTGGTGAGTTTTCATTCAAGCATAAACCCTTAGAAAAGACTTTCTTGTAAGTTGAGTCTAGCTCTGATGTATGAGTTAAGCATCAATAAAATTTTACATGAGTAAAACTGGAACGAGCAAAAGGTGGCATTTTTGGCTCCTGCCTGCACACTCTCATTTACTGAGTGGGAGAAGAGCATTTTTCAGTCAATCCCGTGAGACTTTTGTTTTCCACTTTTGCATAGTTTTTGTTGCCTGGGAAGGTGAGGGGGAGGCCTGCAGTCTGCAGAACTGTGCCAGCTAGCACAGGCCTGTGACTTAATATATACACACCTACAAAGCTACTGACAACAAAATTTTTAAATTATATCATTTGAGCCCTTTTACATGCTTATGCTTCACCAAATAGTCCTCTGTGAATCAGAGGAGGCCCATCTTTCATTGCCCAGTATACCCCTGTGGAATGCTGCTCACCCATTTTAGCAATACACTTTTAAATTTTGTTTTTAGCATCAGACTGGATATGATCAAATGTCCTCCAACTCACAAGTGCTTTTCTAGCTGCTAGCTGGGTTTTCCTGCTGGAGCCACAGCCTGATGCACATTCTCAGACTTGCTGATGAGTCACCAGACATGAGGGGACTCTGGGACGGAGCCCAAGCCTGCCACTGGCCCGTGCAGCTGAAAACCAATACTGGTTGCTATTTAGAACAACAGTATAGATGCCAGTGTATTTGCAACATTTTAAAGGATAGCTCAGAAAGCTAGAAGTGAAAAAAATATTTCTCCAGTCCTAATGCTGGATTCACAGTGTTTACAAACAGCTGTTGTAACAGCTCCAAAGAAACTCCAGAGAAATATGTGACACATCTGAGAATCTGACAATCAAAGTATTTGTTTGAGTGCATCCCTTGTATGGCTTGGTGTAACAGGAGACGTGGTCCTTCTAGTATTTGTCACCGTGGCAGCTGTGTGCATGGCAGTGGCAGCAGTTATTTGCTCCTTTATTTACTGCAGCAAGTAGAAAGTAATCCTGCAGACAGGGGATTCAGACAGCAGAGAGAAGGGAGTAAAGCCCACTGGAAAAAAATAATTATATAAATAACTTATAAATAAAGGGATCCAGAAAGGGTTCATGGAACAACTTGGGTGTTAAAGGTAACAACACAACACTTGAAAACAAGTATTGCACAGCCTCATTTATCACTTCAGGGAGGTTTTAGGAAAACAGCAGTCCCACACAACTCCTACACTCCATTTCTTCCTCACTATGGCTGTTCCTACACCCACTTTCCATCTCACTCTGACATCCTATAGGGAGAACTGGCTTTTTTAATCCCTCCTGGGGCTGAAGGCAAAGAAAAGACTTCACATCTCTTCCCTAGAGAAGTAGTCTACAGTGTTAGGAGCAGAAAAATTCACAGAAGCAACATACTACAAAAATGATGCAGAGTGAACACAAAACTACATGCTGTTGTTTCATTAAGAAAAGCCTACTGAATTGTGGTCAGGCAAGGGACATTTTTCAGTGCAGAGAACACGTTAGGAGAGGAAGTGGCTGTACACAAAAAACATCACATCTTACCTGTTCCCAGCAGCAACTACTGGGATCCTTGTATTTTAAACTGTTGTTCCTAAAGGGCATGTATCAATGGCAATGTCCTTGTGCAAGTAATTCTAATATTTATTGAAATTTTTGTTTTGTGCAGGGCTTTAAAATACTATATTCAGGTTACATTCTTTATATAACATAAATTGCTTATGTTTGCCCTACTAACAAAACCTCATAGCTTTTAAAATGCTAGAAAAAGAAATGCCTGGCATTTTTTACATAAGTAAAGTTTAGAAAAAATAGATGTCAGGACCCAGGGATATTTTCACTTTTATCCCGTTAAACTTTACAAGTTTTAACTGTGCTTCTGAATTCTTCAGAGAAGCTTTGAAATTCACAAGTTCATACAATTCACAGAGCATCTGTTGTGAAAAATAGAGATTGTGACTTCCAATTTAAATAACTAAGAATTCCACTATTAAAAACCTTCCTATTTAAAATAAAACTCAGAATAGTTTTTATGGCAGCAGCATTAAAAAAAAAAATCTAACTTAGTAATTTCAGAATAAGATGGGAATTGTTATGAATTGGAGGAGTCTTTGTAGTCGATTGGGATTACCTCTATGTACCCCTGCAATGTAAAAATAAGAATTAGTTGTCTAGGTGCTGTTAATGCCATTTAGGAGCTATGCACCAAAACCTGGATCTCTTAAGTACTGAAACACATAATAAAGTACCCTTTAAAGTTGCTTAATTTGGGTAAAAGTAAAACAACTAAAGCTTTTTCAAGAGCTGTGCCTCAGCAAACTTTTGGGATTCTGAAAATCTTCTGATTGTAAAGCCTTTAACTGGGTAGCAGAAGACACTCTTTGATACATGGAGAGCATAAGGGGAAAAGAAGATGAAAAGAAGAACTTTGTGGGGGAGGACAGAGGACCTGCTTTTGGCAGAGGAGATTTCTGAAGAGGATGCTGAGAAGACTAAAGACGTGGGTGACAATAGGTGACATGAGGATGTTTCAATTGCATTTGAGGGGTGTTTAGCCCTCTGTGCACTGAAAATGAAGAATAAATTTACATGTATCAAGTTCAGTATGATTTTTACACAACCCTAGTTCAATAGTCTAAGCTTGTTAAAAGCTTGCTTTTAAAGCTTTCTAAAGCTTGCTTTTGTTAACAGCCTCATGTTGTTCTCCAGGCTTTATGAATGAAGCTCTGTGAGGCCAGCTTCCCTTGGTAGATTTCTAATGGGTACATAAAGTTATTTATTTTTGACCTTGACTTCCCCCAGATCTTCCAGATGGCAGTGGCACAGCTGGGACACTACCAATTCCAGTGTCTTACAGTTGTCTCACAAAATGCCACACCAGTATGGGCCTCAAAAGTGCATATAAAGTAGTGTGTTTTATTTACATATGCAAAACCAAGCCCAAAGTAAGGTAATAGTCTTATTAGAGGCAACACATCCTGAGGTGAGTCAGTAAGCAGGAAGTCCCTGTTACTGCACTATTCTTGTTCAGACAGATTATTTTGCCAGATTTCTTAGAGATACGGCCAATTAGGCTTTTATAATGGCCTTGTCCTTAGCATTTTCATACGCTTTTACATATTTTGTTATCAGTAGCTGCTTTAACTATGCTCAGAAAACATCAGTTCAAAATGTGGTGATGGTGAGGTCAAGAGAGTCATCTTATTAAGGGAGGGACTGGTTTAATACCATGAAGGAAGTTTATAGGAAAGTGTTTTAAAAATACATTGGGCTGAGGAAAACACCACCCTAGAAGGATGGGGGACAAGAAGTTTGTGGTCAGATTAAATAAGGCTCTTACTGCAGCCCAACCTTTTATAACAGAACACTTGGAATGATGAGGGGGGAGTTTCCAATTTTTTGAAGAAACAATTTTTAAACAAATATGCCAGGTTTTACTCCATTTTGCACTTCTGCATTGTGCATAAAATACTTTATCGACTATGTGAACAGCAAATTAGGAGAAGAATTTTGCCTAAAGTTTCAGGGAAATCTTTGTATCTCTACCAAAGCTTCCTGTAGTCAACCTACAGTACTTTTTGCTACTGCAAGACTTTGATGTAAAGACAGGCCTCTGTGTCTCTGTAAATGTCTCGAGTCCAAGTACCTGCAGGAACACACTGTATGTATGAATACATAACTTCAGTTTATGTATTTTCAGGTTAGAGAGATGAAGCTTAGGTTGCCAGGGCCTGGACTTTTTTCTTCGTTATTGCTCCTTATGTTGTCATGGTTATCATCTGACGTCCTCTCTAAATGCTTTTCCTATTTAACAACTCTTGTACTCTCCTTTTTTCAACCTGAATAAATGGGCTGCTTGAAACTGGAGTGGGAGAAGCGGGAAGTGAGCATTTGTGTGCAGAGAATAATGTTCACAAGGGGCTGAAAAACATTTTTGATGCACAAAAAAACCTCCATAGACAGACAGTGTACTGTGACCAAAATGTCACCATTTTAAAGGTATTTGGCTTCTGTCTGCCTCACATAATGGTCACTCTGAAAAGGATTTTCAAAGTGCAGTTGGTTGGCCATTAATATATGAACTTGATTTTTCATATTATTTGTATTTGTTTTACATTGTGGTTAGGCTTTCAAACATTTACTGAGGAGTAAAAAAGAAAATAAAAAGGCAGAGAAGTGGAAAGAAAAAGAAATAACCCCAAGAGATGTGGAAAGATAGAAAGGACAATTTACACACTGACAACCCACACAGGCCTGCCAAAGGTTTAAAAAAATAGGATTGCAGAGGATTCATAAATAGCCCCTGAAAACACAAGATCTCTTTCCCTTAGGAAAACACATCATCCCTTTGAGCAGCATTCCAAGACAGAGTGCTGCAGATCTGCCATTACAAGGTGTGCTGGTATGATGGCTGTCCGCAAACTTGGCTCTGGCCTTGCTCGGCCTGGCTCCTCTCCCTGTTAGCTCAGCAATTTCCCAGCGGTCAGTCTGTCTTGCCATAATCACACACTGGCGCCACAAGAATGTTTATTAACTGAACACTGGTACCTTGTAATGAATACAGGCTAAAATACTCTAAACCACGTTGGTTCAGGAACAGCCATGGCCTCAGGCTTGAGAGCTCAACACCATATTTATTTATATGGAGTACCTGTTAAAAAGGATACCAGCTGTAATGAATACCGCATTTTCTCTTTTTCTCACACTGTTAACTTGATGATACCTGGAATATGCATCATTCCACTCTTTCAGTGGATATAAACTGGAACCGTCTCTGGGTAACCAATACCTCTGAGAAGATCTATGTGAACTGCAACTGACCAGAGGAGACAAAGTGCAGAGAGGAGTCGCAGTTTGGAAAGCATTTCACTTAGAGGTAGAGGACAAAAGTCAGTATTTCTATAGTTACATACTTGTTCTTCCAGCCTCCAATTAAGAATGAGTTATATTAAATTTAACATAAATAACTGATCTCTGACAGACTTTGTTGTAACTCAGAAATAAAGGTATCCCAAGCTTTAGAGCACCCCAAAATGTAAATTAAGAATATTTTCAATTATTTTCAATTTAATAACTTCTAAGGTAATTAAAATTATTAAAAAGAGGTCTCTGTCCTCTTAAGATGAAAACAAGTCAAGAGTAAAAAGTCAAGAGTACAGATTTTAATCAACAGAAAAAGCAAATTTTACAAATTTCTTTCAAGCTCAGCAGGGCTCTTTTTTCCCATTGCTTTAATGCCATCAGGCGCAAGGAATCACAGCTTCGGAGCCTCCATGATATGCAATGACTTAATCCCACCACCTTTCTCCCAGAAAAAGCATTCAAAATCTAAGATATGATGTGCAGTATGACTGGGATTTAATTCAGGTAGTTTTCTGCAGCTCTTGTATCATGTTTTGTATGCAGCTTACATGAGGAAACTTCGAATCCAAATTTCAAACTATTTATCTTTTTTTCCTTTTTTTTTTTTTTTCCTCTCTTCCATCTCAAAAGAGACATAATTCATAAGAGAAGGTTCCTAAAAGTAGCTTACATTTTGGTAATATTAGCTAAAGCATCTACAGTGCTGGTTAGCAATTTGTCATTATTTAAAACAAAAAACAGTTAAAAGCCTTTACAAGTCAGCATTCATGTTATGCTTTACATGATAATTTTATCTAGCTTGAAAGCAATACTCAAAATACATTAATCTATTTGGTTTGCCTTCACTTTGAAAATTAAAGATATTTTCCAAGTTATTTTAGAGGTCTTGAAAGGGACAGCATGTAGCACATCTTTTCAGAGTTTCCCATTTATGTGGGTCCATATATGTTGCCTCACATTGGTAGATAGTTTTGCTCTCAGTAAGAAATTCTTGACAAACTTTCTCCATTGGAAATTGCACAGCTAATTTTTGTGCCATTTTTCCTTAGTGAGACCTGTGGGTTTGCTGCCTGTCTTGTAGATGCATCAGAGGCAGCATTCTCCTCATGCAAAACTCATGTGAGATACCTGGACTACGTTAAGCTGAATAGACAAGTGGGACATGACTCGTAACATTGCAAGAAAGGTTCATAGCAGAGGAATTGTACTTGATTTACAGTTGGGTAAGGGAGGGAGAGTTCCCTTTAGGGACCTTGATATGCTTTGGCATGACTAAAAAGCACGAAGATGGGATGCCTTCTAATGGGGTGATATTGCCTGTAGTCTGACTGCAGTTTTTCAGAGTTGCTAGATTTTCTTTTGGGGCTTTTGGGTGTCTGACTATAAGAGACAGCTGAAGTTGAGCCACCTCTTGCCTGGAAGCAGCCTGGTAGAGCAGGAAGGTGATAGTCCATTTTTTTCGGTCCACCACTGCAGAGTTGCAGGAAATCTTCTGAGATTACTTCAGAGCTTCTTTGTTTGTGGAGGCAGGTGATGGTAAAGAACCATTCTGTCAGTCTTTGTTTGTTCATTCAGCCTGCCTAGGTAAGTAGAAATCCTGTTCTGGCAAGCATAACTTAGGAGAGCCTCACCATGTAGTAAGTAATCTTAACATTGACCTTCCTTGCCTGGCTCCTTTGTGAAAGGGAGCTCATCTGTGTCTCATGAGCGATCGGAGCTTTTTTTTTACTTTCTTATTTAGATACTGAATTTAGGCAGCACAGCAGAGTGAATGACATTTATGCAAAGTGATATTATTTCTCATATTTTTCCCTAAGCTTGAAAATTCTGGCATTAATTCCTTGCTTACTTCCCACTGCACTAAACTGATACTTAGATACTGACAGCTATGCACATAAGGTGAATGAAGATTGAGACAATTGTCAATCTATCTGGTAAAAGTGATGGTGTTTCAAAAGTTTTTTGTGCAGACTCTATTCTGAAACTGGTATGAATTGCTATTACACTCAATTAAACATTTTCCTGACTGGCTGCTTTCATTTTGATTGCTTTCTATTTTGGGGTGGGGGAATAAAGTAAAAATAATTATGAAGTATATTATTAAATGAACACAAGCAGCTTTATTTGCATGTGAAAATTTATATACACAGGGGAATAATAGATTTAGGTTTGCATTGACAATCTATTTTGGCACAGATCGTAAAAATCACATGGAAGAAGTTTGTGTAAAAGAGAATTTTATAGACACACTAAACTCAAGAAATTGAGTTAACTATCTACAGGAGAGATGCAGAAAAAGCTCAGTGAAAACGCAGTCTAACTGGAACCTTTGCAGGACACTGCAACTTCCACAACTGCAGGAACAGGAGTAGCACAAGGACATCATCAAAACCAGCAACACCAGACTTTTGAAATCCTGACTTTGGTCAACATTTTTAAAGTGGCAGGGTCTTGTTCAGCAATCTGGAATGGCTACAGCACCTCTAAAGATCCTGCAACATGCTATGCAGATGGATCTGCATGAAGTTAATGTTGAATTGAATTAATTTGCATAGCATTAGTTCTCACAGACTAGTGTGTGTTTTTCCATTACTTTGTACATTGTATTTCCAGCCAGACTTTTTTTTATCTTTTTTTTTTTTTTTCCTTCTTTTTAACTGCAACTTCTCTTCAACACAGCCATGGCTCCATGTCTAACCATTGCTCCATGTCTGACCATTGCTCTCTACTGGACATCAGTATTCACAATTTCTATTGAGTCAGAAGTCAGAATCAGAGCCCTTGACAAAATCTGGATTTTCTATATTATTTCAACTTCCTTTATCATGTATATCATAGTGTATTGAGGATTACATTGTCCTTAATAAATATTCCTCTCAGCTTCATGTCAGTGTGCTTTGAATAAGACACAAATTCAGCTGAGTCAATCTGTTGCAGGGGAGACGGAAGAGAAAAGGAAGAAGTAAGAAAAGATCAAGTGAAACTTTCTGTATAGCCCAGTAAGTTACTTCCCATTCTAAAAATCACTGGAGAAGACCCATAGCTGCCTATGCTACGCCACCAAGAATTAAATGAAAATAGAGACCCAAGTCTGTGAACAGAGCTGACAAGGTGCTCTTCCTATAGATGGGCATGGGATGGATAATTAGAGATGAGACATTTGAAATGGAAGCAACCAGTGCCAAATGGAAACATCAAGCTGGCAGGACTTGAGGACAGAAATGCAGATTCATTGAGGAGGTGAGGATGTCAACCACCTCCTCAACAGCAGAGGGAAAGTGAGAAAGCTGCTCTTAAGTCAGGGAGATAATAGGAATATGTTTTTTTAAAAACCTTGCAAACGAACAGATGCTATTATTCAAGGGCAATGGCTTTAGTATTTTCAACAATCATTCTGAAAGATTTCTTGTATCTTTCCTTAGATACAAGAAATATTTTTTTTTGTGGGCAGCCATTGTGTTTGTTAGTAGGAAGAAGAGGTTTTGAGTAAATACCCTGAGGTATATGTTGCAGGCTGTGAATTAGAGATGACTTAACATATCGGGAGGGCTTTAACAATACAATGAGAAAGTGCATGCTTACCAAGCTTGACCAAAATGCATAGGATAACCTGTGTGAGGGATGATCAGCATCTAGGGAGAGACCTATACCCTCTTTGTGCTTCTTGAGGAGGTGCTGCAGTCAAGGCTCTATAACTGCTTATAAAGATGCAAGACAGGTCAGTGAGGAAAGCCTGGCTAGCAAGGTCTGTTACCAGAGTTGCAGAGAGTATCTGGCAGACATCGTATCTCCATGATACAGGAGATGATGGCCCCTCTCTTCAAGAAAGGCAGGTATTTGAAGACTGTGACCCCACCACTCCTATCACCTCCAGGAGAAAATGAATTATGTGTGTGAAATCAGGGAGTGAAAGTCAAATATAAAAAAAAGGAGAGAAACAGAAGGTTATACCAAGTGCCAAAGGGATGAAAAGACTTAAGCCGTAAGCTAAGAAGGGGAGGAAAGCCAGGTCTGCATTCACAAGGAAGAGAAAGGAAAAAGGGTTGAGCACGAAATCAAAGGAAGGAAAAGGGCAAGCTGAAAGCCAGAGGGGCAGAGAGGGCAAAAATAAGTCAGAGAGAAGTACAGTATGTTAACAGAGTATGTTAAATAGAAAGCAGAATAATTCTTTCCAAAGTTGAAAAGCTGATCTCTCTGCGTTTTCAACATGTCCAAATACTTCTCTAGTTAAAAATGGGAACTGGGCTAAAATGCAGAGAACATGCATTCTACATGTATGCAACACAGAACCTGTTTAGTAAACTTGAAAGCAAAGTGACCATTTCTGTCATTTCCATTACATTATTGATACCAAAGGACTTGTATCCAGAAGCAAATCTTAACATGTCTTAGCTCTCACAACATGGATACAAAGTAAAAGAAACCTATTTATACCGCACACCCGTAAGAGTGAGGAGGTATGTTCCAAGAAAAGTGAATGTTGTTAGATTAGTGATGTGCTCAAAGTAAAACAACAATTTGTCATAGTCAGTAAAATAAAATATACAAGTGTGACATATTTAAGTGACAACTTAGTTACAGGTGAAACAAGTCATAAAGATGAAGGCATTGTCAGATCCAAAGATAAACAGTGAACTGACAATTTTAAGTAACTAACATAAAATTACAAGAGTAAATGCTCTACCTAAGAAGTCTAAAGTCTAAATTAATCTGCTGCAAAGTCAGGAATATGCAAGTACTGCTGAATCTGCTTGTGAGGAGACTATTTATACCTAAGAAGATAGTCCAATAATGTTCCTAGATACATGCTTTGTAGTGGTAGAAAATAGGAGGGACATGTAGCTCCCGTAGATTTTTCCTCAGAATATGTCTTTTGAAATTGTTTGGTATGCTATCAATTTTATTTGCTCTCTGCTGTTGAACACAGTGGACAAGATGCAGTGTTAGAGAGCAACATACAGTAGCGTTACAAGAAGTGTGCCTTTATCTTCAAAGTAGCAGATTTATTGACTTTAATAAGCAGAAAATATCTACATGGACATTAGACAAACACAGACTCAACACAGACTGAGAAAAAGCTGATAATTGTATTAAACTGACTTTGTTTTTCTTACATGTGTTTGGGAAATTTCCAACAAAAGAGTGCCAAAAGGCCTGGTTGTGAGTCTGACAAAAATCCCATAGAACTGAAAAAGATAAATATTATATGGGTTTTTTAATAAAAATAGTATGTTTCTTTAACTTTTCTTGGACAGCACAAGCCTTACCTGTATGGGCAGTTCTTTTATTACCTGGACTGATGTCAATACAACTGACACTCTACCTGAACACTTGAGAACATACCCCATCTACAGATGTCTTAGGGTGACTTTATGATGCTCATACCCCCATTCATCTGTTTAGCCCAGAAATTAGTTTTGCATCTTTAAGACTGGTTCTGAGAGTGAAGATGGGATAGAGATGAAGTGTGCAGTTTGTTTTCAGACACTGCATTCATTCCTCCACGTTCCTGCTCCTGGACTGTGCTGTCTGCAGCATGGACAGAACAGTGAGACAGAGCTCTCCTTTGCCTTTAGTTAGTTTTTAGCTAGATGAGGCAGAGAAGTTCCCTGGACTGTGTTTTTTCTTTTTCTTTGGACCTGTTTAAACCTGTTCTGGACTGAGCACCCAGAAATGCACCATCAGCTCACACCTGTGGCCCACTGGGCAGGGTCTGGGCTGTGGTATTTCCAGCACAGGAGGGGCTGATAACAGACCGGTGAGCCAAGCTAAAGCCCACAAAGGGGACTTTCTGAGTTTGTCATCTCTTTTGGAGCAGCAAGAGGTTTTATTTTTTAATAATGTTCAATTTTTGAGCTGGTGAATACTTTGCCTATTAAATAAACAGTTTTTTCCACTTTTCTCCAATGAAATCTTTTTCCTGAACCAGTTGGGGGAGGGGCCCCTTGAATTTGCTTTCCAGAGAAACCCCTTTGGAGGTTTTCTCCCAAATTTGCCCTAAACCAGGACAAGTACATTTTAGTGAGTGCACCAGTGATTGGCCAGCACTGAACCCACTACGCTAAGGAGTGCATTGGCTGGGAAATCTCAAATTGGCAAACCAAAACCACTACACAATTTTTTTTTTCTGCCCAGTTTCGAATGGAAACAACCACATCATTCTGGTGGAGAATGTGGGCAACTGATGAATGCTGTAAGATAGGGATTTATTGGGAGAAATGAATGGCAAGGTATGTATTACAACATAAGATTAAGCAGAATGATAGTGAAAAGTTTCTGTTGTAATTATGGTGAAAGTCGAAGGGTGGAGGTTAGTGTAAAATTTTTTTGCCTTCATTGTTCTATGTAGAGGCTGTGTGTGGAATGTAGTTTTGATAATAATTTTTGACATGTTTATTTCACAGAGGTGAGGTGGAATGTGGTGATTTTGCATGGGAGGCATTCGTGGAAGTGATGCAAAGCATCTGTGTGATTGACAATCTGTCTGAACCACTGGAAAGCTCTAAATGCCTCTGTGAAAAACACATGTTAAAGATGGAAGAAACCCGGGAACTTTCTCTTTCTTATTGTTTGCTAAAGAGCCAACAGGGGCCAGGCCCTGGTTGGCCGGGCCTCTGCCACAGGCCCGGGCTCCCTTCCTGGGGCACCTCCGCCACAGGCAGGGAGAGGAGAGGCTGCGGGCCGAGGCCAGGCTGGGCCGTGGCTGTGATTTCTAACATCTTGCTGCTACTAAGCCCTGCCCTGTCACTATCCTGAGCTGGGTCCACCGGCCCCCAGGAGCAGCCCGGGGCCTGGCTGGCTCAGCCAAGATCCTACCGCTGCTGAGATTTTTCCACAACGGCCGGGCAGGAGGAGGAGAAGCCATCGGCCGCCCCAGCCCCAGCTCCGGCACCAAGCCACTGAGCCTGGCCGGAGTCAGGGGATGCCCTGCAGGCCCTGGGCGAGATACTGACTCTGTCAGTGCTTCAATCCTCCCACGACTGAGAGAAAAGAACAAAATGCAGGCAATGTAAAGGAGCAGCATGAAGACACCAAAGTCAGTGATGAAGAAGTAACTCCTAGATGGAGGGATGAGGAGATGCTTCGATCTTGGGGCTGAAGTCCTCTTGTAAAGCTATAGAGAAAGACCTTTTTTCCCTATAATGCATGAAGGTATGGGGAGATAAAAGTGTGAAAATTAAAGATATCGAGCAAAGGCCTCCAAGCTAAAGTAAATAGATGTTAAAGTAGCTGTGATCCTATGAGAACTTTGAATAGAGAAGGTGAGAAGAATGATGAAGATCCTGTGCCGCCAAGTAGAGAAGACCTCTGTTCCTACAGAGGAAGATAATTTCAGAGATAGATTATGAGAACCTTTGCCTTTGAACAGCTCATCTTTAACACAGTACCCCATAAGTTGACGTAGTCCATAAACACAGCTGTGGGAACAGCTTCTGGAAAATGGGAGGGATTTCACGATTGCAGATTTTCCCAGGTGGCTGCTTTTCTTGAAGAAATTGAGAGCCATGAGAGAACTGTTATATTGTAGAGAAGTCTCCATAACATTAACAAGAAGGACTTCTCTCCTTAAGTGAACTGGAGAAAGACTATTCTAGAGGTGGTAAACTGACTGAAATTTAAGTTTTGTTTCTTTACATTGTCATTGAGAAAGAAAAGGTTGTAGGGGGAGTGTCTCCTGAAGGGTTTATTCTGATTCTTATTACTCTTTCTTTTTGTTACTGTTAATAAATTTTTCTTTATACCCTTTTAAAATTGTGAGCCTGCTTTGCCTTTCTCTTAATCCTATATCACAGCAGGAAATAAGTACATTCTAGTGAGTGCATTGGTGATCGGCCAGCACTGAACCCACCACACTAATTGGTGCATTGGCTGGGAAATCTCAAACTGGTGAACCAAAACCACTACAACAGAATTGGGGAAAATGCTGTAAGGTTGTCCCAAAGGAACAATGAACAAGGCTGCAAGGTGTTTCTTTTAGGGTTCTAGCTCTGTGTCTAGAAGTAGACTTGGTAGAATTAGCACATTGTAAAGATCTGTGAGGACAGATAATGAGGATTTCTGCTCATATTTCCAGTAAGTAATAAGAGTATAGCAAGATTTATGGAGTGGAATTTTAGAAGCTTTTGCTTTAGTGTATGACCAGATGGTGGTGAGATGAAGAGCGGTTGGGCTTCCGCAGTTGAAATTGTGACTGACTGGGTGATGAAATAAAAGCATTTGGGAAAGGAAAGTGGGAAGGCACTGGACTGCGATAGCTCAGAGATGGAGGAGTAAGTCTGGGATAGAGTCTGCACCGCTACAACAAATTTCGGGCAACTGCCATGTGTAGGAGCTTTATTTCAATGGTGGCACAGCTCAGCTAGAAAGTATGCACTGCAGAAAGCACAATTCTGAATTGTGGGAAGTCAGGGAGCATAAAGACACATAGATTAAGGGAGAAGCTAAACATCGAGAGGCTCATCGTTAAATAAGCATCCTTCTTCTGATTTAGTAAGTGAGGTGGAAGTCACATGAAAAAAAGTGTCCGTGACATTAAGTCAGTTCCATAGCATGCCTATATATATCTGCAAGGGGATTGAATTCAGTGTTCATAAGATGCCTAAATTATTCCAGCACCTTTTTTGATAATCATTCAGTATTTTAAACATTGTGCTTTTTATGACACTTGGATGAATGCATGTGCACGCATGTGTAATTAAATGTAAAGTATGATCTCCCAGAGGTACAGAGAGATTTCGGAGTACTGATCCCATGGCTCAGTTGATCTAATTCAAACCTAAGGGCTGATGCTGTTCCTCCAGAAATAAAAGGATGTACACACACATACTGGTATGGATGCACACCCTTACTGAAATACCTGCACATACCATTGGACTGGGGTGTCTCAGTCACTCAGGGTGTGAAACATCTTGGGGCAAATCCTGGTATATTTGCCCCAAGATGTTTCAGAGACATGAAGATATGGTAGAAACAGAAGGAAGTTTAAAAACCAGACTCTCAAAGTGGAGGATGACCTTAACCTTAACTCCTAGCTTTGATAGATGGAGGAGGCCAGATGGTGATTAAAGGGCATTTAGTGTCAAGGTCTTCTATTAACATAATTTTGCATTTCTTGAGCTGTTTCAGTTTTTGTTAATATTATTTAAAGTACATTTGTTTGTTTTTTGTTTGTTTTAGAAAAGAGACAAAGTTACAAATTTTGTAATATATCTGTATTACAGAAATATATCTACATTCTTGCAGCATTGAAGAGATTCAAGATCCGCAGCTCTGAGTCAGCCTCTGAGGTGGCAAGGCCAGCAAGGCAGGCAGACTTGGTTACCAAGTTGTTGCTTTGACTTTCTACCTCCTCTTCTTGTTCTTCTGACATGATTAGTGGATAGGATTTTTTATCTTTCTCTTTTTTTTTTTTTTTTTATCCAGGTGTGTGAAAAAACAAGTGCTTAAATGTCAGCTAGTTATTTTCCAGGGCTTGCTCTTTCTAAACATTCTCTGTTTTGTACTTTAATGCATGCTGAAAAGTTCAATAATTACTGCAAACCTTGACATAAACGAATGCACCTACAATTTGAGCATCTCGCATTGCTTGTTATGAAAAGTAGGTTTTCAAGCTTTTGTTTGTTAGGCACTGGTAGCTTTTACCTTCATGATGTATCAGTGTCAGTGTCAGCAATGATCAGTGTCCTCTGTGTGCACCATCATGCCTGATGCAGTGGTCTTGTCTTCTGCAGGTGTTGAGGGTGTGACAAAATGCTGCCCACTGCAATCCACTCGTCCTGCTCACACCAGGAAACAAGTCTGTGGGTGGAAAGTGGAAAGGGTGGTCTTAGCAGTATAAAGGAAGTCTCACCAGAAGACTCTAACTGAAAGGAAGTGCATATGGAAATATGCCATCACCCACACCCAACTTCACCAAAACCTCATGCAGCTGAAGGGGGTTTATGGGATCTCTGAAGCATAGCCACCCACAACGGTCATCAGACCAATTTGTGTGAGGTTTTTTTAATAGTGGTTTGGGGTTTTTTCCCCCTCCTGTTTTGCTTTGCTTTGACTTGTAGTCATAAGCTCTAACCTTCATGTATATGTGTATATAAATGCACAAAGAGAGAGAGAAGGTATGTACTTTTTGTCCTTTATCCTGTCCCTGTTCTAAAATAAGATGTCCCACAAAACAATTTCATCCACACAAATACTGAATTAAAAGTCTGTCCTCCTCTAGGAGGAGTTGAGTCACAGTCATGGCTTGGCTAATACAGATACCATGATCTTGGTCCCTTGGTCCCAACCACAGCTGGCATAATCAGAACTATAATCAAGACTGTATTTCACTTTTACAGTCTGGGGGCCAAGTCCTCATTTGTTCTTGCTCTCTTTGTCATAGTTTTTATTTAAAAGCTTATCATTGGATATCTGGATATGAGACTCAGAGGCTTAACTGTTCTAGCTGGATAATACATTTTCAGCTGTGTAGCTAGCCTGCTCTAAGTTTCATTAGAAGAACACTGCTCAGGAGCTGTTTTCAGATAACTATAAGACCACCTTTGATGAATTTCAATGCAGTAAGCTGAAAGCATGAGTTATTGACATTTCTTTGAAAAAAATCTGTTTCACTCAATGTGTTCTGCCCTCTTCCTGTGTGATTTTTTCTGTGTATTTGCATTCAGTGCAGCTTTACTTACATAAGGTCCAGCTAAAAATGGATTTTTAAGTCATTTGTGGTAGAAACAGTTCAGTTTGAATGAGCAAGCAAGTGAATAAATGAAGTTCTTAATTTGAACTAGTCGTTACCTTCAGTGGCTTGTTAAAAGAACCATGGATCAAAAGCTCAGTTGAAAAGAAGATACATAGCATGTTTCCATCTACCCAGAGACCAGGAAAGCTGCCATCTGACAGCAATACCTAACATATGACAGCAACAGCTATCACTAACACAAGCCATCTTCTTCTTCCTGTCCTTTCCAAGCCCCTCTGTCTGCCACTGCACATGAACAAACATAACCCAGCTTCTCAGTGCTGCGTGTGCTGGTTCCAAAGTCTTGCTCTGCTCGACATGTTATCCTGTGCCACGTGGTTTAGACAATGAGGGAAGGCCAATAGAGTTATGTATTAAGAAATGGAAATGCATAGTGTGCATAATGCAAATGAAAGCCAAGATTGTGCCTTAGAGATGAATGCAGAGATGTGCAGTCACCTCAGACTTCACAAATAGTATCTGAAATCCTTATGATAGGATGCAGTCCAGTTCACTCCTGGGAATGCAAAGGCCAAAAGATACCACCAAAGAAGGTTCCTCTTCATTTATTTAAGGTCAAAACTATCCAGACCTTCCAATGTGCCACATCACTGAAGTTATCTTAAGACAGAACACAAGCAAAGCAAGGGAGTGCAGCGTTCAGGCTGAGTCCCTGTTCTCCAATGCAACAGTCATTTTGCACCATAGAATCAAGCCCTGTTCATAGGAATGCATGTGAGCCTGGCCCTCTGCCTTGCTGCTCACTTGCGTCTCCTCCCACAACCCACATGCATCTGTGCCAGGTACAATACTTACAATGGATCTGATGATCCAAACAGAACGGACAGGTTGATTGTTTGCACGTGGGGGTGGGGGGGAATAAGAAAAGGAGAGAGAAAAGTCTTCCAATTCCTTATGATTTTCACTTACCAACAGGTAAACAAACCCCCAGAGGCACTATAGCCTTTAAAATTGCCATTTTTATCTGTGCTGCTCCACCAAGCAGCTTGGAGTGGTCCCCACAGTCCCCTGACACGAAACCACAAGAGGGTGAGGTTCCTGCTTCTGCTGGGAGCAGAACAGGGAAGCTATTTATTTTGGGTGCATCTCTGAGCAGTGAGTCATGTTTCGACTGGAAAGCTGGCCGCAGCTTTCTTGCAGATCTTTGTTGCCAGCAAAAGCTGGCATGCTACCCAATTCCTCCCTCTCTTCACCCCCTCCCCCTTCTTTAGTTTGGGCTGCCTTTATATTGTTAAAGCCCCCATTTCATAATAGTCAGTGTGCCATGTTAACCTTGAGAGTAAGGGAGAAAGGACAGTGAAGGGTGTAGCTCTGTGCTATAATGAGCATTTGGTGCTATAGCAGGTGGGAAAGGCTTTGGGGATCTGGGCAGATTAGAAAGAGAGGGGGCTCTAGCAGATGTTGAAGCAGGATGATGTATTGCTGCTCACTCTGGGATTCAGACAATACCAGCTCAAAAGTAGAACAGGGAAATGGGGAAAAAATTGATCCCTTCTGATGCAAACTGGGCTGGAAACCAGACATACTTGAAAGTGAGCATTTAAAAAAGACAAATATGTTTCCAGGTCCAACATCTTCTCCTCTCTGTTACTGACAGGTTTCTCTTGTAAAATACCATCCCAGATTTGATTTATTTTACATTAATTTAATCCTTGAAGTGTTACACACAACTTCTTCCTTTCCCCTCCTCTCAGGCAGTAACTGAAAATACATGCATCTAAACTTCCTCCTCACCATCACACCTCAGAGAGAGCCCAGGCAGGACAGCAACTGTAAATAAAGTCTCACCTACACACCAAAGGTCAGCAGCACTTAGAAATTCAAACCACTTTTTCTTCAGCTTTTATTGCAACTCTTCCAAAATATTTTAATGATGTGATTCCCACCTAGCACAGTCAACTTCAAAGTAACTGACAGGTAATTGCTTATTAGCTACATATATATATAGATAGATATTTATATACATATGTCTCTGTGTGTATATATATATCAAAATTATGTCAAGATGACTAAAAAGCAGATTTAAATTATGAAAATTTGTCCTACAGAGGGCTAACACCTCAAGAGGCAATGGTGCATCTCTTGTAATAAATAGTCTGCAAAAGATGAAAGAAAGTCAGGCTTGGTTTTGACCTTGATTTTCTGGAATGCAAATCAAAGTGAGATACTAGGTGCACAGCAAATTGAAAAGCAACTTTTTTTTAAAAACAGATGTCTACATGTGAATATACTTAGTTTTCGAGTTCTTAGTTTGGAGTCCCACTAGAGTTGAAAATCTAGGCCTTATTTCTGTTTCTATTTGCAAAAATGCTGCCAAGGAACTAACATCTTTCTGAAGTTCATTAGATAATTAAAATTGTGCTCTGTAAAATAATTTCAGATCAGCAGATCACCCACTTTTGCATTTTGATATGTGAGTAATACACAAAATCTGGGTTACTTGTTCTTGAATGGCACAGATCTATACACTAACTGATGAATGTGTCTGAAATAGCTGTTGTAAAGGAGTTTATCTTCAGATTGTCCCACACTGAGATGTGGGTTGCTACACAGTTTCTGAGAAGCATGTCAGCCAAAGCTTTCCAGCATCCTGGAAATTCTTAAACCAGCCCAGATTTCTGATTTCAGAAGGCTGTCAAAAACCCCAGCAACAAACCTCTCCCCTATCAGAAAAACAAAATGGAATAGTACAGCACATGACTATATATCTATTATCTATTATTATATGTAAGTAGTATTGCACTGGAGCTGGTTGCCCAGAGAAGCTGTGGCTGCCCCATCCCTGGAAGTGTTGGAGATCAGTCTGGGTGGAGCTCTGAGCAAGCTAGTCTAGTAAAAGGTGTCCCTATGAAGGCATGGGGTTGGAATAAAATGATCTTTAAGGTCCCTTCCAACCAATCCATTGTATGAACCTATGATTCTATGATCTAGAAATTGTCTGTCAAGACAGGGAAATATTCTGTTTCCTAGAAGTATCATTTCAAAATTTAGATGGCCAAAAAATGGCAGATAATAGGAATACATAGAAAGTTATTGAAAGTGGAAGAGTTGGTGATAGTTCATAGCAGTCTCAAGCATCTGTGAATCCAAAACTGAGCATGATTTAGCAAGGATTTTTCTGATAACCGTCAGCCAAAGTCTCCCGCTTCCTGCAGGAGCTGTCTACTATCCACCTTCTCACCATCACGGTCAGAGATTGTGTTGATGGTCTGCTTATAGTTTCTGCTCCTGAGGCCTTGCAGGTGATGGTAGAGAGTATTCTCTGCTCCCATATTTCCCTTCTGGGGAAAAAGGGATGTAATGTCACTCTTCAGTGGGAGCAGGGGGTGAATATATGAGTGAGGCTTTCTCCCTTGTTATATAGTTATAAGTTATAAAGTTATAACTTTAAATAAAATATCTCTTGTAAGTTTACTCAGCAATGGCATTCTTTTGCCTGAATTATTGGATTCCAATTAATAATAATAAAAAAAAAAACCATTCAGAGAATCTCAGTACTACATTCACATTGAGCATCCTCTTCACCCTCTGTACACTCTGGCAAGTGCTAATGCAGGGAAAAACCAAATCTTTTTCTGGCACTCATCTCCTTTTTGGTACAAGACCCCTTCACATCCACTTGTATTCTCTGATTTTATATGTGGTGTTTTTTGTTTATGTCTGGGAAAAATACCCAATCATGGAAGTAAATGAATAATGTTTAATAATGCTTTATTTGTAGTCATGCTTTTTATGAGCAATTGCATTACTGACACATCATGTCGACATGATGACTGACACCCAAAGGCGCAGTCTCTATAAGATTCTGGTTTTTCCCTGTGTCCCTGGCTTAAACACACAAGCCCCAAAATAACATATGGAATACACATGGGGTACTTTGAAACAGCTGAGTATTTATGACAAATTTTAATTTGTGTCTTCTTTTAGCATCTAGAGGCCTCAAGTTTGGGCTGTGGGTTTTGCTAGTATACAGCAAAATTATGAAATTCAGAGTAAAATGGAAATTATGTGGCTTCTAGAACATCACTGCATTTTGGTTTAGGCACCAAAATAGAATCTACAATTTTGTGTTATCCTATATCCTGACCATCAGCCTCAAGAGCAGTGTCTAAAGCTAAATGCCTCCTTCCTTCTGTACCAGATGACCATCACTGCTGGACTCCAGGAGATAGGACACATCACTCACAGGCACTCATGGATATGGGTGGGTAAACAAAACTAGGAATTCTGAAAAAAATACAAGAGGAGAATTATGGACTCCATTGCCATGGCAGATATATATACAGATTCCTCTGGAGGCAGTGATCCTTGGACATCAGTAGAAGCTGTGATTTAAGAAAGTGAAAGGAAAAGGGGAAAAGGAGGCTAATGGTTCTAAGTAATTAGATCTGTGGACACAGCTAAAATATAAGAAAAAATATTTGAAATATGGTTTGTTTTATTAGTATGCAGGATAAGCTTTGAGCAAAAAAAAAAAAACTCTGAAATGAAAGGGAAATGTGTTTCACAATGGAAAAAACCCACAAAACAATCTAGAAGTGCTGACTGGGAATAACAACAAAAGCCAGATGGCATAAAATGGCATCTTTAGGGATTAAGAGGCATAAGGAGCTGTGCAGAAAAGCATGCTCTGAGTCCTTAACAATCTAACACCACTTACTGGGCATGCTCAGTCTCCTTAGATAGCCACATTAACTAACTTAATGTGCTCTGGCCTTAAAAGCTAGACAATCATCTCTAACATTTAAGCTCCCTGCCCTTAGTTATCCCCAACCTTTCATCAAGATTTGTCTGCTGTGCTGTTATGTATCCTCAGGAATCCGGGATATTGTGCATTATCAGAAACTTGAAAGAGGATCCTTTATCACAGTTAACAGCACAAGTCACTCCTCCACACCCTGCCATATGCATAAGACTCCTCCCGCTCTTTTGTTAATTTATTTGGAATGGTAATGAAGCTTTAAGGTCCTCACTTAAGTTTCTTCTAGACAGATCTGCAATATCACTGAAATGTTCTCCCATCATAGGAATATAAAGGGACAGGAAATCTATGTTCATCTACGCACCCAGAATTATGCCCTACTGGTTGTGAGTGTGAGATTCACTTATTAGAGAAATGTCAACTTAAATAATTCATTAACTTAATACCATAGCCGGTATTGAACTTCATATTTGTCAAAACTTAAAGTTCTCTGTGAATTTAATTCCAAGAAGGCCTTGCCTACTCCTTTTCATCTTTCCATCAACAAGGAAATATTCTAACTGCAATCAAAACTGAGTCCAGTATCATTTACATTACAATCGTTAAAACTGCCGTCAGTAGTTGAGACATCTAGACACCATATTCCATTTCTTTATGGAGATTTACAGAAACAGCAAAGAAGATTTTCTTCTTAACAGCAAAGAAGATTTTTCTCCATAGACTATCAGCTTCTAAACTCAGCCTTTTCTCCTTTCTTTAGTGATGGATTTATGCAAATAAAAAGAAGTAAATGAATCAGCTTTTTCTAGTTACACAGTAACCTGATGCTTATTTGGATAAAATCTATAATAGGAATACCATCCTGTGGAAAACCTCTGCAATAAGCCTGTTGTATTTGCAGCTCTTTTCTTTAAACATGAGACAATATCTTACAGTGAATCTGTAATACTAATTTCAGGACTGAGACTTTTATTTCTCACTCTTGAACAAAAGACATGTAAATATGATGATCTGGAACAATATACAATTTTCTTCCAGATGGTTTGGATCCTATTGGACTGTAAACCACAATATTCAGGGATGAATAAGAAGTTCCCAGCATCACTGGAATTCTAGACATCCTGCTGAACCCAATTTTAATTAAAATTTAAGCTGTGCTGGCCTTATTTTGAAAAGCTTAGTTCACTGTTAAATATTACAGTACTTTTTTATTTTTAAATAGTGTGTGAATTTTGTTACTCATTAAATGTGCCAGATTGACAGTCCTCAACCCTCCTGTACCCACAGAATGAGTGGAACAGTAACATAATCTCCCAAATGTTGTCTGGCATTGATGAGAATAATTTCACTTGGCTTCTAATTTTGATAGAAATAGAGTCACTGCACTGAGCAGGAAATGAACGTTCACAAGATAAAGACTCCCAAAGTACTGTTGAAAGATATGTATTTTATTGACTGTGTGACAGGTAGGAAAAGTATCTGGGAGTGAGGGAAGGGGAAAATAAGTACTCATATTTTCTGTACAAATCTGAAAGGTGTAAAATCATTTCGTATCTGTCTGAGATTTCCAGTGTGAATTTTCCCAGTGTGAGACAACACCTAATATAACAGTATATCCCATTTCTAGTTATCTCCTATGGGTTTTGGAACACAGGGTACATTATTAATAAAAAAGAACATGGCTCTTCTCTGCTGTTATCTGTGAGTGGAAGATGAACCTGTAGAGCAAAGGTAATTTTGTTCCATTTGCGAACAACCCAGAACTCTGTATTGCCTTAGAGTGTCAAACAGTTGACCTGGAAATCACCTCTGCTGGAAAAATAGCTATTACTAAGTCTCTTGCACCTTTTTCTTGAGAATCAAGAACAACTGAAACATGAAAAAATTTTAGATGGGGATTTATGGATTCAGAGATGTCCTGATTAAGTTGTATTGAAAAAGACCAGGGAAATTGTGAGGCAGTTAATAAAAATGTCAGTTAAGAAAAATGTGGTTGAGCCTAGGCAAAATGTGGTGCTAAATATTGCCTTTGCTTCAGTGGACCTGTCTGATACAGCAGCAGATTTAGCAGTAGCCATATATGCCATTATACGCTGAGTCCTTTACCATAAGGATGGCCCTTTTAACATTTTTGAAGACAAAACAGTTTAAGTGAATATCCATAAGAACATGATTACCAGAGGGAAATGATTTTAGTGCAAGTTAATGGAAACCACATTACATGAGTAAATTATTTTACTGCAAGCCTCTGAAAACCACATTACAATAGTCAAACAATCTCATTTCAAGTCCACTGAGACCACATTAATAAAGCCATTATCAAAGTAAACCAATTTCAAGTGAACTCTGTTGGGATTTAGTTTTAAATGGCAACAAGATTTCAATGCATGTTGAGAAAAACCCCTTGAAATGCTATTATGGTGTAATGTCAAACATGCAATCAAAGTTAAGGGGCCAGCTATGAGATTATTTAAAAAATAGTAGCAGTTTTTTCCAAATTCTGCTAATTTGACTAACAATTTGCTATTAATTACCATTTTTGTTCTATTTATTTCTTCATTTCCAACATGTGACATGAGTTTGTTAGAAAGCAGTACATGGAAAATGAATTTTAAAACATTTCAATAAGCCATTATGACAACCCAAAAGGCAGTAACCTCATTCAGCCACTTGTAACAAGCCTGCATAAAATATTTTGGGATAGAAAAGCTGTAGTAAGTCCTTATCCCATGTGCCAGGATCAATAACCATCACACACTGAGAAGAGCACAGGGCTTGTGACTGAATTAATTGCAAAGTAGACTATGTTCAGAGGAAGGAGGAGAATGGAGAGCCTGAATGCTTCCTTTTGAAGCTGGAAAAATATGTTGAAACTGCACTTACATTAAAGGAGATGATATTAATCAGTTATACATACATCTAGAGGCAAAACTTTTACCACATAGAAATGCCTTTAGGTGATTCTTTCACTTTTCTCCTTCAATTTTTTTCCTCCAACTTCCTTTGTTGTAACTACTTCCAGAGAAAAATAATCTTAAGCCATCAAAAGCTGAAGAAAACATTTCTTTATGTGTTTTAGAGATGGTTCCAGACACTCATCTTTGATGGATCAGTCTCAGTATTTGTGGGCACTTTTCACTTTGTAGATTGACCAGCCACGAAGCTTAAACTGCAAAATGCATTTCTGTGAGTCTACAGTCAAACTTAACAGATATCAGCTTAGCACCTCAGCTCTGCCTAACTAAATTCAAACTTTCCTGATGCAGAAGTAAAAATATTTATGCATGAGAAGAATTCTGGCTTAAATCATAGATACCTCTAGATTTAAAACATTTATATTTTTTATATTGGGATGAAGTATTTTCTCTGCAACTTCACAAATACATTCTAATTTAACTTCAACAGCAATTTTTTTTTTTGTGCCTGCTATACATAGAAATGTTTTACAAATGGTAAATAAGTTCAATGTGTACGTTTAGATATTCTTCTTAAGTATTAAAACTTTTAAAGCATACAATAATAATAAATTATTGTATGCTTTAAAAGTTTTAATACTTTTAAAAGCTTTAATACTTTTAATAGTCCTATTTTTCTCTCAGCTGTCTCTGTTGGCAGGAAAACCAGGAGTTCAGGTTCTGTGTCGATACGGATAAATTAGCAAAGTGCTAACAACTGAAAAACATTTTCTATTCAGATGAGGAAACAAATCATCATTCCTAACATATCACTGATTGCCAAGATGTTGATGAAGATCTTGAAAAAAATTACAATAGAGAATATTTTAATAGAACAATCTGTTCAAAACCACTACATTCATGGATTGTAGCTGTGGATCTTTCATCTGTTCACTAAGTTTGATTAGGAAGAAGAAGAAAAAGAAGGGTCTCTTGGATACTCCTGAATGGCATAGTACTGATAGCCAGCACAAGAATCAACCAATCAGATTAACTAACAATGTATATCATGAAAATAACCCATTCGGACAATCCTATCTCAAAGAATTTTAAAACTGTAAGATTTGTTGAAGCCAATGTAAATTGTGTCCATCCTTAGAAATATACAAGTATTTAAGTTATTCATAAACTTTTTCTGCTTTGCATTGTGACTTAGGTATATTAAAAAGGTGAAAAAATAATAGTTGTTGAAAATCATAATTTTCCTGCTGATTTGCCAGCTGTTTCTATAACCCCCCCCAAACATACCAGCTGGTAAATCTGAGTGCAATCCACATCAGTGAAGTTCTAGATTTAGATTCCGCTGATCTCAAGTACAAAAATCTCTTTAATAAATATATGATTTTCTATCAAGTATAGGCTAGTTTTGGGGTAAGTTTGTTTGTGTTTTGGTTTTTTTTAGTATTTCCTAAGTGATATCAAAGCAAGTACACACTGTACATTTACTTATGAAAATCCAAATATCTCTGACAGAGAATTGACACCTCTGCTTGCACTTCTCCTTTTTATGTTACTGTGACTATTGCTGATGGACCAAAAAATTACTATTTAATTTTATTTCATTTAAAAGTGATATTAAGATTTAAGTTTGAACATGTATTTTCATCCCTTCTTTACTGCAGTAGATCAAGCTGACGTGAGGATTTCAAATGCAATACAAAATAAAATCGGAGCAAAAGGAAAATTATTGAAAGAAAGTTGATTTCTCAAAATTCTTTTGTGACACAGAAAAAATGAAATTAATACAGCCTACAGTCTTGCACAGAATGTAGAAGTATCACAGGACAGAGTTCTAATTCTTTTGCCATTTTCATGCAAGTCTTAATCTGGAGTGTGCATATTTTCATTACTTCTAAAAGTTGAAAGAAACAAGAAATCAAGTCCAGTAACAACAGCAAGAACACAGCTATATTAAGTTCAGTGAGACATGAATACTTATGAGTTTATATTTAGAACTAGTTACTTCTAACCACAGAAAATTCATCACTGTTGATTTGTTGCAGGAAGAAATTTCTCCATAACAATGTTGACTCACCACGTTTCTACAAAAAGAAAAAAAATCCCCTTACTAATACAAATTAAAGAGTGTGGATTTGCTTTCCAGAAACTTGTTTTCTTGTAGTCCATAATGCGTGTATTTCAGTGTACTGGATAAAAGCAATCACATTGGTGGGTGTTACTGTTGAAAACTCCTGGTATGCATTCTGTCTTTTTTTGTTTCCCACTGATGCACAAAAACTTACTTAACAGCTTTGTGGCAGTGTGCAAAAGTTGCAAGGGATGCTGCAACGTAAAAAAAAATAAAGAAAAATGGTAGAATTTCAGCACTGAAAACCCTTCTGTCTGAGCAGAAGGAGACAATTTTGAGTTAGAAGCATTAGGTGTTGGATTGTCTCACTAGTAGAGGAAACATGCTAAGCCAGTAGTGCAGAAGAATCAGTCTTGAAACAGTCATCTGTGGAAAGCAGTTTGCTGAAGTACTAACATGATCCGGAAGCATTTGTAGGTTACTGTTGGTAGCTGAGCTCTGTATTGGAAGGGAATATACAAAAGCAGCTTCTCTGGAATTTAATATTTTCAAGCTGTCATTGAACAGAATAGAGACACAGATTAACTTGTTAAAAGCAGTCCTCAGGCCATTTGAAGATACATGTTAGTCTTGAAGATTGCAAGACTGCAAAGACTGCTTTAAGCATGGGTGGGCAAGCCTCTGAAGCATGTAGGACCCTGCACACCCAGTCATACCTTCTGAGTTAGTACACTGGGTTAATAGACTCCACAATCTCTGAGGTGGACAGAAGGCAGATGGAAATGATACCAACTATGTTTATGGTCAGTCTTAATGCTATTTCTGAGAGTGTCTCTGATGCATTCAAAGAAAGGCGGGAATTTGATAATATTGAGAAGATGGAGGAAAAGCTTGGATTCAATGCTCATGTAGACATAAATCTTAGTCTGAATCTCACTAAGATCTTTATTACTATCAGTTGTAATTAGAAATTGGGATATATTTACTTCTCTTGATTTCAATTTCTGACTTTGGAAGTCAAAAATTCTCCACTCAAGGCAGGGAAATATTTTTAGCAGCTTTGATGTATTTGCATGTTTGCAGGTGCTGTGATCACTGTGTGTGCCACATAACCTAGTTGAGTCATAAGCTGTGGCTGTGACAGTTGTCATGAGCTAAACAAACATAAATCAAAGGGTGGAAATAACGCAAGTGAATGGAGGTTTGTCAGGATAGGAATAACATGCAAAATTGCATCCTACCCAGGAACCAGTATGAATCATTTACTTAGGCCACGTTTTGGAGTGGTTGAATAAAAAAGAAAGATGAATGTGGCGGAAACAATAAGAATTTGAGAAAATTTTAGCACAACTGTAACATTCCATGGTAGTCTAAATCAGCAGTGGTGTCACTGGAAATTGTCTTTGCTAAAGATGTAAGCAAAGAATCCTTTAATGGGAGTGTCTCTGAACTAAAAATTGAATTTTTGAGGATGGGCTAAAGAAATTTCCATCAGCTCTGATCTACTGCTGTAATTGGAATTTTAGAAGCATCATATTTGAAAAGTTGAAAGAACATATATGAAGATAATTAAATATTTTAGAGTGGAGTGTATTGTAGAACAATGTGTTTAATGATAGTGAGCAAAACTGACATGAAGTGCATTAGATAATTCCTCAAACTTTGTGGAATTAATTTAATACTCTTCAATTGTGGTGATAAAAATGATTAATTTCCTTAGAAGGGAAGAATATAGCTTTTTGAGAGGCATCAGGTATTTTGAAATAAAACAAAGCATTATATTTTCAGTAAATGGAAGATATCATATATTTTGGAATTATATAGGTGCACATGTCAGCTGCAGCACCTTCTATCCAAATGTGGACACCTTCAGGCAGAGTTGTGATGGAATCTGAAACTGTTTTGAAAGCCACTCAAACATTCAAGCCAAAGCATGCAAGCCAGGCAACCATAGACCGATCAAGGTTGGAAAAGTTCTGTAAGATCATTGAGTCTAACTATTAACACAGCACTCCCACCATGTCCAGTGCTAAATCATGTCTCAATTGTATTCACATTTTTTTGAACACATACAGGGATGGTGAACATAGCCTTCCCCCATTTCTTCTATTTCTAGGCACTGCAATTTACTTCAGAACTTCATGCACCAAAATGGTATGAAAAGACAATGTTCAGGTCTGTAAAAAAATATTACCTGTTTTCTGATTTGGTGTTCTTATCTCAGCCTGACACCTTTAAGATCACTAGAATCAGGAATTTCATTCCACATCACTCCCATGTCTATTTTTTTAGTGCAGCTGCTCAGAGAATAGTATATAGATGTAATAATTCTTCTCAAGCTTTGTTTCAACCTTAAATGCCCCACTAGGATTCACAATGCCTTTGTCCTCCTGCCCTGGGATAAAGACAGGCAAAACAGACATTTGGTGTTTCCTCAAATGTTCTTCATTCCATTAAATGAATTAAAAAAAAATTGAAGTTGAACCCTTCAAGAGATAAATTTTAGACATCAATTTCAATTTCAGATGAATGAAGCTGCAGGGTATATCTAAACCACAATAATTTCACCTATGCAGTAGTAAAAAAGAAAAAGTGAAAAGAAAAGCTATGTTTAATACTACTGATGTAGAAAAGCATATTGTGTATTTATAAATGGTACCCAAGATCAGAATTAACAGAGAGCAAAATCTGATCTGCATTTGACTTCAAAGCACAAGGACTATGTGTTACTATGTTCAGGTTATTTCAACTCTGCTTACTATGAATTTTATAAAACACCATATGCTACCAAGCTGCTTCTACACTGAATGCATCACTAAAAGAAATATGATAAAATATGTAATTACCTACCTAGTAAATTTTTTGAAACTAATTCCTTGTCAGAAACAGGTAGAAACTTATGTAATGCAAAGCATATATTGTCTGTATTCTGCATATTTAAATATCTGAGAATTTAGATGTGTAACCTAAAGAAGTTTACAGCTTTTAAACAATGTGATGTATAGATTCAGGTTAATTGCAAATGGGTGAAATACTGCAACAAAACTCACAAAGTCCACCACTGATGTTTCTTCCAAGTTTGAACTTGGCAACATTTCATAGTTCCTGGTTTTTTTTCCAGATGTGTTCTTATCTGTTCATCTTAACCCATACTTTTTTTATTATTTAAAAAACCCAACCAAACAAAACAAACAAACAAACAAACAAACAAACAAACAAACAAACAAACCCTAGTGTAAACTCCTGTTTTCCTTTAGTGACCACTCCAGCACTCCTACTTTTTGGGCACAAAATTCTTCTTTCCTTTGTCTTCAATATTTTACAAATCCCAATCTATTTAAAGATATGATGGCTGTAGATTGTGCCAAGATATTTGTGCCTTCATGAGTTTTACTTAGTGTCTTTGGAAATAGATTACTGATGGTTCTTATTGTAGACTAGGAATCTAAGTTTCTCTAAACAAAGACTAAATCTTTGTCTGGATGTTCAGGGCAAAGCATCATCCCACTCCAGTATCCTGTTTCTCTCTATGTCTGCATGCAAGTGGTCTGAGACCGTGCAACATGGTTGTTGCCATTTCTCCTTCGCTAGCTATTCACTAGCATAGAAACCACCTATGCTTCTAGGAGCCTGTGCCTTTTGCTCCCTGATGAAGTGAATGCCTAAGAAATACACCCTGTCTTTAAAAATGCACATACAAGAATTCTTATCCAAACAAAACATACTTTTTTTTGATTTTTCCCTTAGCCTGGAAGGGACAGCTTGTTCTTAAATAATAGTCATGAATCATACCTACTTAGAGGTTAGTTATCTGTTCACTGAACTTTTTCATCATAAAAGAAAAAAAAAAATATATATATAATATGTTCTGACCCAAATATACAAGAGGGAAAAATGTTATTTTATATATGCTAAAATTTGACATGAGAAATGTCCTCACCACTGAGGCATTTTATGAAGTATAAGCACTTCTTGTTCAACATTTGGTTAGGGTTTTTTTTTAATTGTACACGTATCAGCTAGCTATCTGTGGCTGTTAGTAATGTGATATTTATGATTAATGTGATTAATTATGATTTGTGCATTAGAAATTACCTGGAATTTTGTCAGGATTCTTATTTTATTCTTGAATGAAATGGCTATTAAGAAATGGCTTTCATAATATGTAAAAAAAAGGAGAAAAAATAAAAATACAAATGTATCAGATCACATCTATATAGAAATTTGTACTCATGTTTATATAGAAATTTGTACTCATGTTTAAGCATATACTTAATTATAAATGATAAATTTCTTGTAGATAAGGACAAAAGATTGAGCTATCACTTATGTTTAAGCTTAGAGCAAAGGATTGGTGCCAACTGCTTTTGTTTCTACTCTCAGAAACAAGAGAAAGAGTAAGAAACTTCCTAATGCACATAGAATGTCTCATGCTGAAGCTCAGAGTCCTGCTTTTAGCTGCAGACAGAATTGCTGAATCAGATGAAGAGAAGAAAAAGAAAAAAAGAAGGATGTTTCTCCAATAGTTCATAGTCTCCAAAAATATTGGTTCCAGAGAAGATCTGCAAATGAGGTTTGTGAGTTACACCCCAATAAAAAAATTTACAAAGTGAGAATTCATCAGTACAGCTACAGATTGCTGCCCTTTCACTTCACACAAGCCATGTGCATATGGAGAACGGATCCTTCAGAAAATGTTTCCTACCTTGCCTCCACAAGCAGGGATTAAGGGACTAAGGCTCATTAAACAGCTCATTAAGGGACTAAGGCTCCTTCCTACAAGCCAATATTTTCAGAAATGGAACCTGTACAGAGACAGCTTGACAAGCATTGGAAGTTGTTTCCTCTTTTGATTGAGTACATTTTCTTCATTATATGAGGAAGGAATTTGTTCTCAAGCATTTTTATGTAGTGCAGACATTGAGATACTCTATCACAGATTTCAAGGTTTGGACAGATTGAAACCTCGATAGAAAAAAGGCAGTTACAAGCACCTAGCTATGGAAATGTATAGCCCATCTCAAGAGTCGGAATTAAAAGCTTAATTACTTTTTAAAAGATGCAGTGGTATTTCTCTGCTCAAGGAGACAATTTAGGAAATACTTTGGGATCATGACTCTAGTTTTCACTTCATCCCAGGAGCATTTTGGTGGGGGCATTGATCAGAGCAGATTTTGGGCAAGTGCAACTATATTCACAGTGGACATCAGTAATCAGGTGGACCTGAAGGTAGGCAAGGAGAGATTTTCATTCAAGACTTCTGCGACTTCAGAAATGATGTGTCTTGGAAAGATGATCAATAAAAATGCCGAGCTCTTCGGGGAGGAAACTGGTGTGGTGCTTAGCAAGAGGCAGATGACTTTGTCCTGTACTAGCATGAGGACCTGTAAATGCTACATTTCTTACTTGACAGTGTCTCCAAGTCTGTTTGTCAAGTCACTGGCTAACAAAACCTAATTCCCAGACCTATTTCAGATTGTTTTATCTCCAATACCTTAGGATTAAGAGCACATATTTGTGGACTCTGCAATTTTAAATTCTTTTATATCTACTTCTAAGTGTTACAGTTATTAATGCAGGGGGTGTATAGAGTTAAATCAATACTGCAAGAAGGATGAATTTTATGTTGTATTTTAAACTTCATGTTTGCGAATTGTTCTCTTCTGAGTGGGTGAATAGTGCTATAAAAAAATAAATTATGTTTCAAGGCCTGTCTCTGCTTGGAAAAATATGTATTTATTTACTGTATATAAACATTAAAAAATGTCTTGAAAAGAAGGAAAGGGGATAATATTACCGCAAAAATATTTCTCTAGAGGACAATATTGAACATTACTGAAATAAATTGTTCATGGTGAACAAAAATGTGAAGCTTTGTTTCCTATAAAACTATTTTTTCTGTTACGACATGCTAATATCAGTCCCACTGTTTTCCTTATGATATCTCTGTTGGGCACAAGCTACCCTGTCTGAACTGCAGTGGCTGCTAACCAGGCCATTAGCACTCATGTGTTGAATTCAGATTGGCAAACTTGTGCAAAAATATTTTTTAGTTTTGTGGAGTTGCAGAAAAGCATTTTTTGTTCTGGGCTATATATTAAACAATAGTTGTTTCTTCAGTCCAGCAAAAGAAGCCTGGATCTCTTTGAACACTACAGTATGCCTGCTGTCTTGCTTTTCATTTAGTGGTTTTTATTTTTGTGTTACTATATTTAGAGTAGTTTTCAAGATATGTTGGGTGCATGTTTTCATCCCAACTTATATGAATTCATGTCATAAAAAGATACACAGTGGTATATAAGTACTGTTCTATTGCATGATAGAGCAATTTGGTTGGGTTTTTTCTAACATCAAAAAATCCTTGAAAAATTTTAGCCCTCAAATACAGTCCTTTCACTTTGCTAAGGTAAAAATCTCAAAATTAAAAAGGAAAACCAGAATTAAACAAGCTTCATTTAAAACATAACAAAATAAAATTTTAAAATGTGAAATGTTAAATGTTTCATCATCATAGTTCATTAAAATTTTTTCTTGCATTTTTTATGGAGAGGCTTGAAACTTTATCAGGAAAAGAGAATATCATTTACAAAAGTCTTATCCCCCAAAACAAGCCAGTTCCATCCACCAGTTCCTACTGCTGCTGTAAGTTTTGGCCTCTACTCACAAGTCTTGCAGAGCGTCCTCACCTCTGCAAACCAGACTTCCTGAGGAAATGTTCCAATGTTCCTGGGCACAGAATCTCAAATATTTATACTTCAAAAGCAGTGGGTTTGGTTTCCCAGACAATAGCTGGGGACTCTTGCTGAGTTAGATGGGAAAGGAAAAATGTTAGGAAGCAATTTTTACACAATTTCCCTGCTTTGAAGGCTTGGAGGGTTTGAGCTAAGGGATAAAGATTTTCTTCTTCTTCCTGGCTGCAGTGGTAGATGGTGGTCCCAACCATTTTAAACCTGCAAGTGTAAATAAATCTGCAGTATACATTTGATCCCACAGCATGGTCATTTGACACATTTCTTGGTGTCACAAAAGGTTTCAATGGATGGGAATCCAGTTTTTTCCACTTCCAGTCTGGTGCTTTTTCCTCCTGAATCAATCAACCTCTGTTTAAAAAAACCAAACAAAAAAACCCAAACCAACAAACAGAAGAACCCAACCAAAACAACAGAAAAACCCCCAACCAAACAAACAAAAAAATCAAACCAAATACCTGAAAAATTGTTTCAGTAAACCTTTTGACATTGGTATAATTACAGTCCATGAGGCATGAATAATATTTTTCTATGTAGGTTCTGACAGCAGAAATAGAAATTTCCCCACCAGCAGTTTCATTTTAAGAGCAATATTTAGCACAATTTAAAAAAAAATGATGTTTCCACTGTACAGATCATATTGAGGTGTTTGCAAAACATGCCTTCTAAATCTTTCTTGACAGTCATAAATATTTCACATGATCCTCCAAAGGGTCTGGGTAAAACATAAATTGCTGAGATTGTAACAAACAAAGTGATGCACTGAATGGGAGATAAAAGTAATCTGTGGAATGGTGTTATTGGACATTTGGGATATCAGAAATGGCTGTTTCTTTCAATCACCCCTTGGCAAGCTGCTTGGGACTATCTGCTCTATGAGATATATGCTTGGGCAAGAAAATAAGTGAAGGATTTGCCGTGCTCTGGATGTCAGCTGGGCAGCAGGATTCACCCTTCAGCGCACAGCAGCATGCCTTGTCCTTGTCTTGGGCAGTGGGAAGACCACCGTGCTCTTCTGCCAAGCGCTGTATATGAGGGTTTAACATGTTTTAAAATAAGGAGCAAACACACAAAAGCTGCTTGTGATGATCAGGCTCCAATCTGCGTTTTCCATGAGATCTCTAGCCAGAGAGGGCTGCCACTGTAGACAGTTTCTGCTCAGAAACAGGTCAAATAATTCTGTATTCATCTCCTCCAACAGCAAAACAGTGGCATTTCAGTCAAAGGATTTGTGTTTATTTTATTAACATCAACTTTTTTTTATTAATTCAATTTTTTCTTTTAGTTTTGTGTTGGAATCACACTTTGTTGTAAACATTTAGGAATGCAACTGATAACCAAACTACTAGCACAAAATTTATAAAATCAGTGTGATAAGCTCTGAATATTTTATTGCAAAATAGCCATAGGCTTTCTGGAGAAGAGAACAGTAGTTCAAGATGTAAAACAAACAGTACCATAGTCAAAACTGCTCACTTGAGAAAGTAAGATATGGAGAAACAAAAACGAAATACAGCCAATATCTAGTCCAGTAAAAATTACCATAAGCTATTATATAGACTGTGGAGCTGATCAACAATGCACAGAACATGTACAGTAACATTTATGGCTACTAATGTAAGAGGACTACTAATATAAGAAAAAAAAAAAAAACAAGAGGAAGAAGAAAGATATGGACAGATACAAGCAAAGGCAATTTCTGCAAATTAATGAATTTGAATTAAATGAATCTCAGAAGGCCAAGGAAATTGGATATTAGTCATCTGAAATCTGACAGGTGGTTTTGAGAAGTTGCAGAGAAAAGAGAAATGACAGAAAAATGGAATAAAAAAGGTATAATTTAATCCGTTCTTAAAAGTCTACAGGTAGCTGAGTAATATTAAAAGGGAAAAACCTGTGGGAGGTTGAAATACATACTTGTTATGATTGGTATCTTCTCCACATGTATTTTTGCCTCTGCACATACAGGTGAACATACAAAAGATATCCACTGTAATTTTTTGTCCACTTTTGCAGCCCTTGTGTATCTGTTTCTGTAGACCCTGATAATGGGCCAGCCTATACATCCAAATGGATGACCAAATTTTTCCATTTGTGGGGCGTACACAATGTCACAGGTATTCCACATTGCCCTATGGGTCAAGCGATTGTTGAACAGGCCCACTGCATTCTCAAGCCCACGCTGCTAGAACAGAAAAGGGGCAGTGCAAAGATAGGGTATACCCCCGTGAAAGATTGTAAAAGGCCTTATATGTTCTTCATTTTTTGAATTGGCTTCAGAATGACCTAACCCCCATCCAACAACATTTTAGTGAATCACACGCTCACTTAGACAAAGCTCAGGTAATTGGGAAATGGGAAGAACCCTTCCCATTGCTAACCTGCAGGCAAGGACATGCTTGTGTTTCCACAGATTCCCATCCATATGGCTACCTGCAAGAGTAGTCCAACCAGCCTTGGTTACTCTAGCTTCATCATATGCTTGTGGGGAAGCTGAGTTAAAAAAATATGGATCTTGTTTGGTTCAGGTGGTGGGTCAAACGTTGTAATGCTGGGAGTGTTTTGCCTTGTGATTCTTGTTTGTATAGTTGATAAGGGTTGAAAAAGGTTCTAGTATAACAGTTTCAAAACAAAAATGGTGGAATTGTAGAAAGAGATAAGATAGAGTTGAGCTACAGGCTGTGGTACACACCTGTGAGGAGCCTGCCAGAAGCTGCCAGACCCTGAACAGCGTGTGGCCACCCCTCTAAGGACATTAGCAAGCGTGTTGCTGACATAGCAATGTGTGATAGGGTCGCTTAGTGAAAAATACCATATAAGGAAACACTTTCTTGAAGAAGTGTATAAACCAGCTGATTTCTGTCAATAAGTGTCTCAGTATCCCTGCTGCTCTGAGTATCTGTTGGTCATCACACTTCTGCTCTGAGGGCTGAAAGTGTAAAGGATCTTGATTTCTGTTCTACAGCACCTGACTGGGAGCATCCAGTCTTGAAACCAAACCCCTAGCATATTAAAAACTGCTCCTGGCTTTCATCTCTTTGTCATTTTAAGTTGCTTATGCACTTTTAAAGCCAGAAATACAGTCCATTCTTCTCCATTCAGCTAGGATTCTAATTATCTATTCCATCTTCAAGAACAATAATTTTAGACATACCTAGTCTAACTTACAGGCTATGAAAATTATACATAGACTTTTACAGATGCTTCAATAAAAGCATATTACATTGTCAGTTTTCTTGTGGGTTTTTTTCTCTTTATTATTCCATCTTGTTTATTGTCAAAGGAGAATTTCATGTCACTTGCCTCATCAGTGCAAAGTCTAAACCCACAGTATTTATGTAATTTATTCCATATTCAAAATGCTTTAAACTTATTGGCTATTTTATAGAACATTTCTGTGCAGTGCAGTAGTCAAGAGAAGTGATCTGATTATGGCTATGCAGAAACTTGCTGGCAAGAAAAGGCCTGAAAATAGAAGATTATTATCCACAACTCTGCAGTCATTACACTACAAAACATCATTTACTAAGATTAAAAGAGAAAATGAAGAATATTACTGAACTAATGGACATCAAGCTCATATCCGCTAATGTAGACAAGGCTTCTCAAAATTACTGTAACTCCATCCAGTGAGTCTTTGTACATTTAAGACATTATAAACAGTACCAGGATACTGTGACACTCAAAAATTCACATTTACAAGTATGCATCTGCTGAAACAAACTTTGTAGGCTAACTTCAGAAAGACTTTGCTTGTTGATAGGGAACTTAGAACAAAACCTTGGGTCCTAATCCACATGGCTTTCACAAGTACTTTCAAATAGCCTTTGGAAGAGCTCATGGACATCCTCATGGCTGAAACAGATCCTGATATGCCCAGCTTTGCTCTAGATGACATCTCACTGTGGTCTTTGAAGGCAAAAGATAATGGAGACCAGGATGCAGTTTTTCAAGCAGAGAGAGGATCACAAATAGCCTGAAACATCCCCTTGTCCTCAGGAAAAACTAAATGTAGCAGAAAAGAATATGTACTCCTGCCATATTTTCTGGCTGCAATCCCTCAGATAATATCTACTACTTAGTATAACCCTTTGTCAAAGCAGTCTCTGCGAGGACAAGGGGATCCACCTTGAAATCACAGCTATTATCTTTGGATAGATACTGTATAATTTTATGGCATTCTCATCTCTGTCGTTTCCTCAGCAATATGGATGGCATGTCTCCTCTCAATAGGTTTCAGAATCAAACCATTTTTCTTCTGTCTGGAGGGCCTGGGTTATTATTGAGAGGGAAATGTCCTCTAGGGACCATGCAAAAATAATCCCAAACCCTCTTTCTTTTAACCTCATAATCTTACTGAGGAGTCACTATTGCCAAGCACCCCTTTTTCCCATTCTAAAAAGTTTTTTTTTAAAGGAAGTTTTTTTCAGTTTTGGGATTTTTAAATTTAGCTTAGCTTCCAAGTTAATCTCCTAATTGTTTCTAATCACCAGTATTATTAAAACATGTTTTATATTTAAGATTGTCAGCTAATTTAATGTAATCCAGTTAATACAAAAAAAAATTCCATTAATACTGCTTGCTGAAGAGGGGGGGTGCAATTAACTATGAAGAGGGGAAGCTGGCATCCTGAGATGTAGAAACAAGAACAGTCAGGTAAAATAAAGAAAAAAAGCAATAAAAAGCATATCATGGCTTATGGAAGGACACACAGAGAGCTGTTAGAAGTAAAACTGTATGTTTTCCTCTCTTTTTCTTAATGCATACCTCTTAAAAATAGTATTTGTTGGCATGTATTTATGTCCTGGTAGATATGCAATTCATTACCAGGTTCACATTTATGTTTATAAATTGTATTTCTAACTTTCCAGCCTAGCTTAGTTCTCAGAAGCAAGAAGAAAAAATACATGCTCAGAATTTACATATTGCACTTATGAATTAGGGTATCTGAGAAATGCTCAAGGGAGCTGAAAGACACGTATATACCCATAATGCAGTAAGAATTTTAAGCTGATATATCTGTTCCCCTCTTTTACAGAGGCATATTCTGCTTTCAGTTAAGACCTCTTATTAAAGAATACTCAAATATGTGAAAGTGAAGATAAAGTCTGACAGACCTTCAACAGGTTGTGGTGCATTCATACAGTGCTGTCTATATCTCTTTTTAATTAGCAGTCCAAATGCAGCGAACGGATTGTACAGTGTACTACATCAGCCTGGCTCCTATATTTTCTGTTTAGTCATATTCATGTTTAAGGATCTTCTTCCAAGTAGGGTTAACCTCCTCTCTCTATTCTCCCCAAAACTCAGATCATTAAGTAAATATAATTTCATTCACTGGCACCTTTGCCAGGTAACTGAAAGGACACTCAAGTCTACTGTTTCATGTATTTTTCTATACTTGGGATGAGAAACCAAATTGCTGCTAGCCTTAGTCATTAACCAAAATGTTTAAAAGCATTCAATTACACACCCAGTGGGAAATTTCAGACTTTACTAGTGCCTTTTGAATCTCTGTTAGAAGTACCTAAGTACAAAAATCCTAAGTACTAAAATCCTAGGACAAAGAGCTTGCTTAATATATGACATTTTATTAACTAGACACTATTCCTTGTGTTGAAGTGAAAAAGAGGGAAAAGTATTTAATTTATCATCAAGATACTGAGAGTAAACTTTGCTTGGTTCTGAATTTAATATTAAAACAAACAAAAAATGTCTGTTATTGCCTATTTCTGACTTGATTAAAAATTAATGAGTTGATGCATTGCTTTTTCATAGAACAGAAGAAGGGCAAATATTCCTCAAAAGTATTAGTCAAACTATTTTTTCCTGGTGAGAAGAGGACGGTTAATTGTGTGATCCTTTGTTGTTATCCAGTAAAAGTTTCTATGACATTCAACAGCCCATTTTTACCCAAAAGATTTACAGTTTGATTTATGATATATTGGAACAGTTGCAGCTGAGAAGTTCCGATTATTTTGAAAATCTCTTCAGAAGACTACTTTTATTATGTTTATGTCTTTGAGCTTCCTTTTTTTAAGGTGATTTAACCTATATAAATTTTGTAAGAATTTTAAAAGAAAAATCAAATTAGATATATTTAGGGTTAGAAAAGTCAGACTGAGTAATTCCATTTCTCTCCCTAATCCTCAACAGGTTTTCAGACTTGCCGCATCTCATTAGATCTGGAAATTGGCTGACGGGAGTTGGAAAATTACATTATAACTTAAGCATATATCCCTTTATTACCTTCTATGGAACCACACTCCCCAAGAGAAACCCATGAAGGATTTATGAATTATAGGAGTCATGGTCCCTCTGTATTTCTGATGGAATTGAGAAGACAGACATGCTCTGTCTTCTTCAAGGTTCATCGGTTTCAGTGAGAACTGCCTGTTCAGAAGTAGATACAAATGTCACCCATTTCTAGGGCCAAGTTTCATCCTCATTTAAAATTGCATCCCTTGGGCTTACCAGTAACAGCATCAATAAAATGAATCCAGTTGTCCCTAACTAATTAGCTATTAAACAGCCTTCTCAGTAGGATGGAATTTTGCAAACCCAGTTCCACAAAAATCCTTCCTAATATTTTTTCACACATATTGTGTTCCTTTGCCCACTTTGGGACAAAAAAAAATCAACAGATTCCTTTTATTTGCTGTGAAGGATGTAAATATGTCAAAACATGTAAGAGAGCAATATACCATTCTAGTATCATTAATTCAATGAAATGTAAGAGTTAATCTGTACTAGATGCCAGGAATGAGTATTTTTTTTCAAAACTGTGTTATGATATTCTCTTAATTTAAGTTTTTTTAATAAAAGCTGGATAAGCCGATATTTCAGAACATCATGTTACCTACTAAGGTGACATTTCTATGTTTTACCTCTTGTTTACCATAGTGCTTACTTTCTAAAAGATGTAGGAATTGTTATGTGTTTCCAGGAAGGCATGGACTATGTTCAACACAACTGACAGTGATTATACATATGACCAACAATGACAAAAACATAATTAAAAAAATGCAACTACCAATTGTCACCCTGACAACTAGCATTGTATGCTTCCATTCTGTGCGTGCCCGCATTTGATCTCTCCTGTGACTCTGCACTGAGCAAGGAAGGCCTATGTCAAATTACAATTGGAGAGTTGGCAAGCACATTTCTGGTGCTTTGTACAGTCATGCAGGTGGAAATGGGGAAAGATGGTTAGGTTTTGTGGTGGAAAGGGATTCAAGATATCACAAAAAAAAAAAAAAAAAGTGTCACCGTACCCCTCAAAAGCACCCCTCAAAAGTAAAAAGGGCTTTGATCCAAGACTGAAAAAGTAGGTCCCCTGGATCTGAAATACATCTAAAAGGTGGCATCCTCTGAACCTAGCTCTAGGAAGCCCCTGAGGCTACAAAGATAGAAAACCAGATTGCAGTGGCAACTGATAGAAATTCAGCAACTACCCCAGCAAGCTCTTTGAAAAGCCACCCAAAAATTCCATAATCCATTAATACAGCATTCTTTTCCCCAGAAATCTTTAAAAATACCTCAAATACTGGTGATAGGCAGAAATATCTTAGGAGAAAGCAGCACTCCATGCTGGTGTTTAGAGACTACAGAGACAAATACATGAATTCCTATGACTTACATTAGGATATTGTACAACTGAGTCTAAAGGGGGAATTTGTAAAATCACTCCAGTGGAATTCCAAAACCAAGATCTTTTTGTTAAACATCCATTCAAGTCCATTCACGTGCCTAGGCAGGGGATTCTTTGTTAGCTGTTGTAATCAGGGCAGCGTAGTTGCACTGCACTGTATGCACTCACTGGTGAAATCTCAGCAAAATTCACTTCAAAAAGAAAGAAGATAGTAAGTCTGCACACAGAGTAAGGATTAGAAATTGGTCAATCTTCTAATTTGGTAATATATATAATTAATAATTTATGAGTTCTGACAAAAGCATTTAGAACTGTGCATATCAGAAAGTAAAGCTACTGCAATAGCACTTAGTGACCTTTTACAAATCAGATCAAACCAAGTGCCATGTCTTTAAGGCAGGTAAGTCTAAAATCAGAGTGCAGTTTTTTAGTATATTAAATGAGCAAATAAAAGTTATTTGGGGGGGAGTAATTAATTGGTCAATTTCATCAATTGACTTCTGCTGTCCTATAAATCTTCTTTGCAAACAGCCATTTCAAAAATATTGCTTAGGCTTAATGCTTTTCACAGCTTAATACAAACATTATAAGATATTCTTGCATGCTGTCATTACATTAAAAAGCAGGAATTAAATGTATTGCACCAATTGCAAGCAAATTCTTCCCTTTGGTCACAGTAAATACACCTTCTTATTGATCATTCACCATGCTAATGTAAAGTCAAATGCAAATAGAAGGTGCAAATCTGGTGTTCTTCCTTACAATTCAACTTCTCAAACAAGTGCAGATGATGGAAAAGACCAGGAGGGTAACCCTGCTAAAAGAGGATTCCAAGCCATATAACAAAGTCTGAGTGTTGATAAGCTATTACAGCTTCCTGGGGTGACAGAGTATTCTTGAAGGGACTGTGGGGAAGGACAAGTCCTGCCTGTCCTGCCTCTTGACAGAGGAAATAAATCACCCTGCACACTTGAGGATACCTTTCCAGGCTGCATGCTGGGAACTTCATTACACAAGCTGTGCCACATATTACTATGCATATTGCCACTGATTGGACATTGCCTCAAACCCATAGCCTATTTCTGTCATAGTCTTAGGGGGAAGAATCTGTTTCCTGCTTAAACACTTGGAAAGGATAGGGGAAGAAAAAGACACTGAGCAGCCAAGAGTTCTCAGTGGAAAAAGATCCCCTTGACTAATGATATGTCTAATCTACACTAACCTGCCTCATGGTGCATGAAATATAGTAATATTGTCATGGTTTTCATATCCCCTTTGATCTTAATGCAATTGTTGTCAAAGTGAATAGCTACTTGCAGCAATCCTGGCTTCATTAGAAAGATAGAAAGTGCTTCCTCCAAGACAGCTAATTTGGCCCTTTTTTCATACTTCTATAAGATTATAGAGCTTCTGCATGCCTGTCAATAACTACAGCAAAATATTAAAATACACTTGCTAACAAGGAGTTCATTAGCATTATGTGTGCCTCAACATATAATCCTAATACTAATATAACTTGAAGGTGTTGAATTAAATTTCCCAATATACATGAGGGTGAGGCTGAGACAGGAATATATGACTGTGATTTACATATTGAAGAGAGAGGAAGGCTGCCAACAAACCAAATAACACAAGAAGAGAAAGAGATATTTCCTTGTAATACCTGCCTGTTAAGTCATTGATTCACCTGCTGCAATGGACTAAGCTGAAAAATAAGAGGAAGCTCTCATTTCCAGCTGCCTTTGTAGCCTTTTTTGTGATGGTTACTCCCTTGTCAAAATCAAAGTGTCTTATGTGAGGCAATTTTGACAGGTCAGTTTACATCCCCATCTGACGTTCCTCCTCACTTAGACACTAAATACCAGCCAACACATCTACCTGCCTCCTTGCTCACCATCTCACCCTCCTGCTTCACAAATCAAATTAGAAGTGATTTTACTATGAGGAATTTTTATCTCTTATTAAGCATTCAACAATTTTGGTCCACTCTGTTAATGGAAAGGAATTTAAATGGCTGTCAATTATCAATGAGCTGGAATCACAGTGGTTGCTATAGTGTGATCTGTATAGCCACAAGGTAAAAATAATGAACTAAAGGCAAAATAATCAATGAAGTAGGCATCCTGTGGACTGAACACAAGTATATTAGAAGTGAGATTTCACTAATTTGGGATACATAAAGAAAATGGGAAAAATAATAAGTAGTAAATAAATCATGATGTTTCTTCCATGATAAAATAAACCATGTCTTTTTTTCCCTATAATAAGGGTGCTTCTACTGAAAAAGTAGAAGCTCAACACAAGTTGAGCTCACACTGGAACAACTCAATACAAGTTGTACCAGTGTGACTGGTGTTAAATACATGTATATGATGTATATGTTACAGTGTGTAATATATGTACACATATTCATTCCTTCTGTAGGCTTATCTAGAACACAGGCTAGGGGGAGTGAAAGTAGGTATTTATTAGAAGGCCTCAATGGGTATGCCTTGAGCAGTACCAGAGCCCAGCCAGGGCTACACCCAAGATGAACCCAAAATGGCCACAGAATGGACCACTGGTCACATGCCTCTCACTTTTAAAAGTTCTTGTCCATTAGCATATTGGAGTTAACTGTCCTGTTAAACCTAGCTTTAGGTTATGAAGTCCCATCCTTCTTGTTTTTCTCTCTTCAGCCCACATTATTTATGCTCTTGGGCCTGAATTTGTATGGTTTTCCTTGGTCCCAAGCTAGGAACGGAATTGTTTTGTCTACTAATTCTGTGAAGAGAGTTTACCATCCCTTAATATGAAGATCAGAACTACACACTAAAGCAGTAGAAAATCTGAAAATATAAAAGCTAAAACCTAAGGCATCAATATTTTTGAAAATTATTTGCTATTGATAAAAAACTCATTTTAACAAAAAAAAATTTCCATCAAGAGCAAGCATATGGATAAGTAAGATTCTCTTCTACATTAACCCAGAAGTAATATTTACCATATCTTGCAGCAGAGTAAGAATTTAAATAAAATATTGTTAATGTTTTCATTTACTGCACAACAAAATAATCGTAAATGATTTTAAGTTTTGTGTGGGACTCCTGCAAATAAGGAAAATGGCACAAATATGTTAAATATAGCATAATTTTTCCTTCCTTCTAAAAAAGTTATAGTAATTGTGCCCAAGACAGCTTTGATGAATCTTTTGGTAAATATCAGAGAAATCTGCAATATCGTGGGAGGTTTTCAGGGTATTACCATGATATCCTGGCACATGTTTGGAACCTCTGCATTAAAATAGCCCAAGTCTGTCAATAGAAATAAAAAAAAAATCAAATCTAAAAAATTATTTATATTGTTAATACAAGGTGACTTATAAATCATGCACATTTGCTAGGAGATTGCTGCAATCTTTCCTACTAAAGAAAGGGTGGAGTTCTAAGTGTCATTAACTATGTCATGTAAAAGCTTCCTCTTTACCAAGTCATTGCAGACTAATAATAGCTAAAAACACATAAATCAATTTGCATCCTCTACTTAAGAGGAAGAATTAATTAAGTTAGCCTTATAACAGTTTGTTAAACAGAAAGGTTTGTAGGCAGAAATGTTACATTTCTTCTTGTTTCCTTAAATAAAGATATCTTTTTAAAGATAATTCTCTATTGTTAATGAGTAGGGCATATTTTGAATATCTTAGGTGCTGTTACAAAATTCTGCCCAAAATGTTCATCATTTCACCGATGTCTATGGATGCTTTTCCTATGTTGTTCACAAGACTAAAGAAGACCTAAATTCTGCAGTACAGTCTTTCCTTATTAGCATCAAAAGATAGATGTTCTAAGAAGCCTCTTCTGTATCACACAATATTCCACTCATTGCAATCTGCCTCTCAAGAAGATAAACAGCCATCCTTCTTTGATATGTTGATATGTTTGATAAGTAAGGAAAACAGCAGAGCACAGGTAATTCCACCAGATTATAAATACATGTTAAGCACTAAAAAAGGTGATTTATGTTAACTTTCTCTGACTGCCAAAAAGTCAAAAATCTTCCAATTGAAAAGTGACATTTGTTTCACTAGCTTGTCATAATTCCCAGCCACACATGTTCTCCTTGATGAACTGAGAATTGATTATCTAGAGGGTGGTGATGGACTGAGAGTTGATGATCTGAGGGATGGATGTTTTGGAAATTTGGTGGGGGGGAGTAGGAATGTTTTCGGAAGATTTTCATTCTGAGCTCTGTGTGTGTTTCTTCCTACATATAGTTGTAGGTTAACAGAGTTTTTCTTCTTCGTTCCTAAGCTGGAGCCTGCTTCGCTCTATTCCTGGTCACATCTCACAGCAGACAGCACATATTTTCATGGGGGCACTGGCACTGCACCAGCATCCAACTCTGACAGTTTTACTCACCTATGTATGACAGCTTAGGAAAGGTTATTGAGTTATCCTTAAAGACTGCTCAAAGAGCCCTTCCTTGTGTTTTCCAGTTCATTTAGACATATTGACTCCCTTCTGTTTTCAACTGAAAGCATTTTCTATCTCATAAGTACTAAGTGCTTGACATTAACAAAAAATAGGGAAGGAAATTAAATTAATTAAGTATTGTATGACTAATTTTTTTGTTAAAAACAGGATTGATTTAATTTTCTCAGCATAACACAAATATATTGTCATTGCCTAAGACACAGCTTTCACAATTTTGGCTAATAGAGTTAAGAAAATCTTCTGGTGATGTTTTTTCTATAACTAAATGGGGGTGTGACTAAATCCCTCCAAATACTGGAAAATGCTGACATTTATAAAATCCTCTAATAAATATTATTCAAATTATTCAAATATATCACCAAGATAAAATATTTCAAATATATCACCAAGATAAAATATTTCATTACAATATTATAGGAATATTTCCTTTATACATGTAAAATATTATAAAAGTCATTCTCCTTGCACAGTTTGAGTGCTGAAGTACATAAAAAAAAGGTGTTAAATATTATCTTGATTGTGCTGAAAAATCTATTTCACTATTTATATACACATGCTGAAACCCGTGGACAAAAACTTTTGTCCATGAAAGAGAGAGACCTCTAGGACGAAGAAAACAAAAACCCAAACCCAAGAAATCACAACAACAACAAACCCCACACAACCCCCCTTCCCCCTCTCAAAAAACAAAAATCACCCAAAAGCCCCTTAAGTCTAATCAATAAAAAACATAATGGAGTAAAGTAATTAGTTATTAAAATATGTTGGAGCAGATTTGGAGCATGCACCAAATGCCTTCAGAGTTGGAGCATGCATCAAATGCCTTCTTCCTCTAAAAATACAAAAACAAAAAGTCTGAGATACATTTCACACATTGACTTTTGACTGACCTATTAACAGTCCCATACCTTTACCTTGGTGGTACACTCCAAAGAAAACTCATTTCTCTTTGTACAATGACTCTTGCAAGTCTCCAGAGCGTAGACTGGAATTTCTCCATGAGTAAATTGACATGGCTAGAGAAGATGACCCACTTCACCACATCTGATGATCTATTTCAGATGTGATTATCCTCATTGTTGGCACTCTCTATTGCCCTTCTTCCTCCTAACAAAGGTCCAGTGGTATCAATATTTGCCAGTGTCGTACTGTGGTCCACACTAATACCCAGACTGGGATGCAAAACTAGAGTTTTGTACTCATTTTTGTAACTCATTTAGAGAAATTTCCACCTAATCCACCCCTCACTCTCCTTTTTAATTTACTTCAAAAAAACCCCAAAACTTTAAAGATTGTGGCAGGATGGTTTTTACTCCCAAATCTGCCAAAAAATGACATGGAGCAAGGGGAAATCAGGATTTTCTTGGAAGTGCAAGAAACTATGTTCCTGGCCCTTTGAGATAAGAAGTAGAAGTTCAGACTGAATGTTTTTAAATAATTGTGGATTATTTGATTAATTTTATGCATCTGTTGCAGTGACATAACATGCTATAACAAAGGCACAACACCTCTCAGGATATTAATCCATCTAGGCATCAGAAACAATAGCACAAGAAAAAGTTGTTAAGATAATCAGTTTGACTCTGTTCATCTCCTGTGTTCTTCCTAGAATAGTCCAGAAGGGGAAAAGAAAGGATCATACCAACCAAATGTTTTTGCTACTGTGTGCAGGGCTCTTGGAGATCCACACCAGCAAATCCCACCCGTGGTGTTGACTTGAAAAGTAATAGTTGGGTGGACTACAATAACCACCCTGTTAGGGCATGATCTGTTTTAAACTTTAAAATTGTTCTAGCTCAGACCCCTGAACGACACCCCTCCCCCCACTCAAAAGTGTGACAAAACAATGATAGTAAATATATGATTGGTGCTGATGCCTAAAGATTTGTGATTTTTTATAACCATAGCTTTATAGATTTTAATATATAGTTGCATATTTTCTAACACTTTGTCACTTTAGCATAGTAGTTGCACTTTCTCGCATATTGTTCTACCTTCTTGGGATTCTGTTCAATCTTACTGTTCAGTCTAGCAAAGACACTTTGTTTTGCACCACACATTATAGACATAATGAAATGTAGGGCTAAAAGATATGGGGGGCTCCAATAAGGCAGAACCTAGGGGAAATTACCTAACTAACTGCTCCTCTACTTGGACAGTATTTGTTAGATATACTAATTAATTAACCTTATAAAAATTGTACAAATCTGATTCCACATGTGCTCATAGTCACGGGGACACCTGGAAGCTTCCATTAAAGAAGTGCTTTTTGTATTTTCTAGATTAATATTATCTGGAAAGTGCTTTTTCTTTCTCGATTCAGGCAACAGTACCTTTCTGAGTTAAATTATTATTAGTATTAGTATTAGTATTAGTATTAGTATTAGTATTAGTATTAGTATTAGTATTATTTTTATTACTTACAATATAGCATATAATGATTAATAAATTATTATTATTCAGAGCCTTGTGACAATATTTCTGCACATCATGTCAGGGTCTATTAGTAAATATATTTATTTCATTTTTCACCTCAGCAATTAATACTGCTCCAATTCCTTTCTAGATAAGAGTAATAACCTAGAGAGAATTAATAATTTTCAGTTGCTGTGACTGATACTATAATTAAGCAGGAGGTAACCAAGCTTTAAATGTGGGTTAATAATTAAAGGTTACTGTTATAAAAAATGATTGTGTCATCATATAGGTGCAAAAATTTTGATTCTTATAAAAAAAGAGTACCTTCTGGATCTGACTTTCAATGATGATTGTCATGTATGATTGCAGCGTGACAGAAAATGGTCCACCATTTCCTGCATTTCCGATAGCTGACTGTAAAATACCTAGAAGATTAGGAAGAGTTTAAGGCAAGCACATCAATTAAAAGATATTTTTTAAGATTCTTGGATACTCTGATAGGCTACAGTATCTGTGAAACGCTTTTCATCCATATTCTTGTTTCTAAATAGAATTATCCTTTGTATCAGAACCAAAGCTCCAAAAGGCAGCCCTTTGGTAGACACATGCAGCCACGAATGCATTTTTTTCTCAGAAAGACTGAAAGCTTTAGTAAAGGCAGCCATAGTGAGCCTGTCACTTCATTTCATTGTAAATTAACTTAGTATAAAGTGTGGGGATGCAGCTTGCAGCGATGAATAGTGGCTTAGCTTCTGTAGCATGTACAGGAAGCTTCAACCTGAAACCATGGGAAAGGGAGATATCTGGTCAAGTCATGGTGAGAACAGTGTGGTTAAGGGTATGTTAATGGAATTATTTTGTAATAAGTCATGTTTCTGGTTCTTGTTCTCACTTGGTTTGGGACCTGTCACATATAAGGTCATGTTCCGAGTTCATGTTTGTGATTGGATTGGAGTTCATGATTGTGATTGATTCTTACCCTCAGAATACCCCTATATCGTGTTACATTGCCACACCCTCATCTTTGGATCTTGCCCCTCAGATTGTGCAGTTTCTGCATTTGTTATTTCACTATTATAGTTCTCTATTTTTTGGGCAACTCCATTGTTCCCATCCGCCTATTTTGCCATGCTCCCCCTGACTAGACAAGGCTTGGGGTTGCAGCAAGCCGGACTGCAACAATTGACTATCACACTTCGAAGTTGCACAAAAATTACTTCTAGGTAAAGCAAACATATAAGCATTTTAGAGAGAGTTACTTTAACAAAAGTGGCAAGTATGATTTCAGAAAAAAGGCTACACGTCAGCAAGAGAGGAACTAGTCTGCTGACTCCTAAATGGCAGCAGGGATCCACTAAACCTAATTACCTAAGAAAATGTTTGTGAGAACAGATAAGTCAGTTAGTACTCAGTAATGTTTTCCTGACTAAGGGCCTCTTTGGACATCAGATAACTGGAAAATTCTCTTAAATAACACTGGATAGTTCCCTACATCAGTTCTCTTAATAAATTTATGTCAGGTAAACATTGGCACTATGGTTAAACTATTATGCTAGATTAGAATAAAGCATGGAAGAACACATTTTTTGCTGCAAGTGCAACACTCGCTTCAATGTTCTATTTTAGGAAAATCAGGTACCCTACTGAGAATTTTTGATTATAAGACTGAGCGCACCTTCACAATCAAAGTTAAAGATCTTAGTTTTCCATTGTTCTAGTCAGGAATATTGGTTACACTTTATCACGTCAAAATTACCAGCAGTAATTCAGTATATATTGCCTCATACCTTCCAGGCATTGTGAAAAAAAATTAAGAAATCCATTGACAATCACCAGAATAGTGAGTGACATGAAAGTAACAAGATTAATTAGCATATCAACATTTAACCAGAGTTTCATTGCAGAACTGGTTATCAACAGTTTTTTTAAGATGTCAGCTCCCCCACAAAAGAATTCTTGTGTGCTGGATGTGGGCCTCATTCATCAGAGCTAAGCAGACTTTCAGCATTCGAACAGTTGCTGTGATCAGAGAATGGCCCTAAAGCTCATGGGCAATTGCTGCTTCCTTATTCCTCAAGGATATTCTTCAGGATCTCCTTTTACAGCTGAAAGTCTAGCCAATATTTTACAACTAATGAACTGGATATTCTAGCTGGGATGCTGCTCCTGAATTTATTAGCCAGTGGTGGATCGTCCGCGCTGAGTTCCAAAGAAAAGCATTGTAGACCTGCAAGATTTAGTGAAAGAGGTGTAGAAATCCCTTGATCCTAAGACAGGATGGAAATTGGACCTCCACCAGATTGCCTTCCCAGAGCTTGCTGCTGCACTCTCTGTCCATGATGCTCAGAGCAGGCTCTTTGAGGATCACACAGCATATTTAAGCCAGCCAGCACTGTGCTGGAGAGCTTTATACCTGTTAGAATATAAAGTACTTCCAGAATTAATTTTGGAGGAACATGCTAAAATCCAACTTGGGATTCTTTTTCTTAAAGAAAGTAAGTTTTACATGGGATGATCTCTTTATGTAAACCAGGAGGCCGAAGGGGGACCCATCTGTTTATTGACACAGAAGGAGTTTCTTCTTATTTCCATGTTCTTATTCTTATCCCTGAAATGGCTTGGATTTTTGTTCCTTCTAATGTACAAAAAACATTCAAAAGTTATACAGTGCTATGTGGAGAGCAACTGCTTTGTGCTGAAGCATGCTGGAATCTGTTAACTTTCTAGAACCAATTATCTTTCTGCCACAGTACTGTGTAAAAGCACTAAAATTACCATTTAAAGAAAATAAGTGGATGAAACTATTATTTACTTTAAATATGTAAAGAAGAAAATTCTTTAAAATGAGGAGCAGGTACTTATTTCCTCAATTGTACTTAAAATGGTCAACAACAAAATTACTTCCTTTCATTGATTTTGTAGCAAAACATCCAGATGTGGACTTTACAAATCAAGGCATAAAAGACTATACAAGGGATTTTATTTGATAAGATAGTTCCCTCGGTGATTTAAAATCTGGGATTATAAAATATTCCTTGGAAATATTCTAAGAATAAGGGCAGATATAGTATTTGGTGAAAATCTAAAATTCAATGTGAAACAATCTACATTGTTGATGACCAGATGAATTTTTTCATTACAATCTGGAGAGAAAGGAGAGATTAACAAAATGAAGAAAGGAAATATAATTTCCTGAGGGATACTCCCAGACCATTAATTAGCAAATATTACTTTGTCTCCAAAACACTCAGTCTGTCTTTTCAGATTTTTTTGCCAAGCTTTATGAGTTTGCAGAAAGAACCACATAGAGCCAAGCACTTTATGACTTTTAAAAAGATGTAAAAATGTTCTCATAACTGGACACCCAATTTGTAATTTGGCAATGATCTATTTCTGCCTCACATCTTCTTGGATCACAAAATCTTCCAGGTTGTTACTCTGAAAGGCGTGGTGAAGTCCTTTGCCAAATGGATAATATCTTGGTCAACAGAAAGTACAAGGCAATTAAGCATTTCTGCAGCTTTAGAAACTGACAAGTTTAACTCTTAAATAATGTCTAAAATGGTTAGGGCTAGCAGTAAAATTTTCCAAAAGCCTATGTTTCTCTATTATCTTTACCCTCTTATCCAATATTTACTGGTATCCAATCCAGCTCTAGAAGCGTTGCTAAAACTGTAGGTACAGGCCTGACTTAATTGGCTCAAAACTCCTCTTTTTTTTTTTTTTTCCCATACATTTGGCTTTTATTTATCTGGATTTATAATATTATAGTTCACTATCCCTGGCTGTATCACCAAGTTTTCCTACTTCATGCTTATATGTAAAGGCAGACTTGCAAAGAGAAATAAGCCATTCAGAAATCAGTCTGCAAACATGCTTTTCTTTGGAAATAAGATGCACAGTGTTAAGTATATTAGGAACTATAACATGTGATGCAGCTTACATTTAGATAAAAATTCATTTAAAGAAACCTGGAACATGCATGTAGAAGAGTGCAAAATCAACTAGGGATTCTAAATAAAATTTTCAAGACAATTTTAAAAATCTTTGCCCTATAATCAATGTGACAGAATTCAGAGAACCCACAAAATAAATAGAAAACAAATGCTAAGATTTCTGCTATTAATTTGTAGGCGGTGTTTCATACAGACATATTTTTTGGGTATCACTGATCAGGTGAACCCACAGACTTGCCCTGAAGGCATTTGAGGTCCCTATCCAGAGACAGAAACTTCACAGCCTCTTCTACCTGTTATCTGGAATTATTTAAAATGTCCTCTAGAAATGTCCTCAGACTATTCACTCACTGAAAGACATTCCTCAAGGTTCCTGGAGAACTGTGTCATGTGTTAATAACTTTAAGAAAGTAGAAGGAGATGGGCATTTTTTGCTGGCAAAACACTATATTCACACACCACAGTGGCTTGGGCCGTAACAATAATCAAGGAGACCACAAATTTGTGTTGTTAAGAAATGTACCTAATTTTTTCCAACCACCGCCATGAATACAGGCATATTTCACATGGTAAGCAAATTATATTTGAGCAGGCTTAAGTCGTATTCCTGAAGATTTCATATTGTCAAAATATTACTAATATTAGAGGTACACATTATAAAATGTCTGCGAGTTACAAAATTATGTATGTCTTGCAGCACATATATTGCTGGATGTAATAATCTCTTACAAAATTTGATAGGAGATTACTGTGCACTATCTGTGCCAGATTATTCTAAATTACCAAAATGGTAGTAACCCTGGTAGTAAACTGGAAAATACTTCTTGTAATTTTTAACCTATGCTTATTTTTTCCATCTTGCCTGTTTCTGACTAAATTAGATTACTAAAGCAATATAATAATTTTTCCCACTATCTGTGAATCTGGGCGGTAACACTCATTGATGAAAGCCAGATTCTGCCTTCAGGCACAGGTGTGAGCAAAGACCAAGACAAACCTTTCCATCCAAAAGTAGACATTAGAAGGGGTGTAATTTGTATCTCTTATTTACAGGTCCTTCCTTGAAGGTTCTCCATTTTTCTGGGCCAACTCTTTGCTGACCTTTTCTTTTACATTCAGGCTTTATAGTATCACTTCTTTCCCCCTCTCCTTCACACAGATACAGGCTGCTTGAGAGTCCAACCCCAAAGCAGTGTAGGGCAATGGAACTGATAATTTTCTGTGAGTAGATTTAAGAGGTAAGGACTACAATAGGCTGAATTGACACTTGTTTAAATTTAACAAAAACACTGGAGAGTTTTATGATTATTTTATTTTAAAAGTGGCCTTGTCAGTCAAATATGAAGTTAAATGCTATATCACTGTAGAACATCCATTCTTGCATAGAATTGGGGCATCTCTCCTCAGTTTATCTCCTTAGAAAGTATGATTTGCTTTGTTTTTGTAGCAGTCCTTACTGAAGTTCAAAATGGTACATCACAGAGATGCTGTTTTCTTGTTATTAACATATCACCTTACTTGCAAAACAGCAGAGCAGTAACAGGTTGGATTGTACCTGGCAGCAGTGCCACGAGGTTGATGGATGTGGTCCTTCCCCCTGTTCATCACTGTTGAGGTACACCTGAGGTTCTGGATCTGGTGCTGGACTCACCAGTATATGAAAGACATGGATATATTCAGAGCAACGATAAAAAAATGTTGTCCATTTCTCAGTGTCATCCATTGACAGGAGGAGAGGCAATGGTCTCACATTGAAACACAAGTAATTTCACTTCAGCATAAGAAATCATTTTTACTGTGAGTATGGTAAGACACTGGCATGGGTTGGGGATTCTGCAGTCTCTTCTCTTTGGAGATTTTAAAAATTCAACTGGATATAGTTATGGGCAACCAGGTACCAAGTCCCTGTGAAGCAAAGGCATTGGACTGGATGATGGCCTTAGATCCCTTCCAATCCCATTAATTTCGTGGCCCTGTGGGATCAGCAGAACCCCAAAGCCCTGACCAGACACCTCAGGGATCTCTTTCCCTCCATCAAAAAAGAAAAATAGTCCTCTGGATGGTAATATGGTAGATGGTAATCTATGGTAGAAACTACCTATATTAGTCTCCTCAAACCTTGTTGGTAACAGCTCATCCTATAAACCTCAGACGATATATGTGTTGGTACCTACTCATCTGCCATGCCACTGTCAGCATTTCAGATATTTCTTTGGGGTTAGAAAGTACTTGTCTTTCTGAGAGGCTGAGAGGCTGAGGCATTCCACACCATTTTTCTTCTGCTGCTTTTCTGCTCACTACAAAAGACGCTTATGCAAAATCCTGTCAGAAGCAGACTCTGCTAAGCACAAACTCGAAAATCTTGTGTCTTAATTTGCTGCAGAAATAAATTTTACTGGCCAATTCTACATCCTGCTAATGACCATCAACACCATAACACCAACTGCTTAGGCTGGAAAAATCATGCTAAGAGGCTTTTTTTTTTTTTTTTAATCAAGTGAAAAGCACAGTGTGAACGACATCCAAGGGAGAAGACTCCTAATTTTATTTATTTGTACATTTTCAAACATTATTATCTTCTACTGTTGTGCGCTCTGATGGGCATCCTTCTAAAAAGGAGTTGCTTTGTAATTTCTAGTTTCATGTACTCTGCTAAAACACATTATTGCAACACAAAAAAAAAATCAGAGGCACTCAGTTTCAAATAACTTAGATCACTTAGAAAATTATCCTAGACCGTATCTAAGAGAATGAACATTCATATATTTCAGAAGATTTTCTCCTTTTTGCTCAAAAATTTGCATGTTACAGAAGTTTCATCACTACATGTTTATACAAAGTGCTCAAATTTGGGGGTCAAACTCCCAGAAATTTCTCATTTCAACTATACACAAATATAAAGAAATTTAAGCTTGGACCAAAACCCCCAGTTGCCAGACTTTAGGTTCTGAGCATACTGTAAACTAAGAGCAATCAATTAAAAGCAAAAACAGCATCCAGGCTGATTTTCATCCATAAATGCAGCACGTGGAAAGATGTTTTTACATGCTTTTTTGCAAAAGAGAAGCCAGTTCAGAACAGTCATGACCTAAAAGCATGAGAAATACAGACCTTTCCCACATGGAGAAAATTCCATTCTACCATCTTCATGTCACATGATGATAAAATTTTAACAGCAAATATGTAGAAGTGTCTGAATGCGAAAAAACATCCAAAAAAGAAAAACCAAACGAACAAACAAACAAAACAACAAAAAAACACCCCAAAACCAAACAAAAAAACTCAAAAAACCAACCCATCAACCAAAACAGTTCCCCGGAAGTATTCTCCCCCCAACACAGAAGTGTTTTCTCCTGTGCTTCTTTTGAAAATACACTTCACATGAAAGTCAAGCCTAAATTATAAAATACCTTGTAAGAAGAAAAAATATTGATCTCTGTGTTCTCCCACTGAAATACCATATGTCCTTGGACAAGTTGGTATGTCCATGCCACAAATATTTTTTTGTAATATGAGGGTAATACTACAAATCCAGACATTTTAAAGTGATGTGCCAGTGATAAGCACTACATAGACTTACTAAACAGAAATAATACTGCTATGTATTTTAGTAGCCTAAGTGGAAATAGGAAATCTTACTCATACATTAAAAAATCAAGAGGTATGACTGCATTTTTCAAGGGAACAGGTTGCTGAATTGCATTTTCATTACAATTCTTTTAAGGTTCATTCACAAGACATGAAGATTTCTGATCAGAAACATGCTTTTCCCGCTCTCACAATGTTGCTGTGTGAAATTCTGCAAAGCTAGGGAATGAGCAGTTTATCTATTCCCTTCTCAGCCTTGCCAGTGGGCAGATCAAGACTCCTGAGCTGAAATGACATGGAAAAAACCCACTATTTAGAGCAGCCTTTAGTCTTTAGTTTAATGTAGATGGTGAGAAATTCAAATTATGGATAGTATAAGTCTTTTTGTTTCTGTCTCTGACCCAAAACCAGAAGTAAAGTTCTTGTGACTCAGGCTTAAACAATAAGAGATTTTCTTTTAAAAAGAAAAGTTTTCAACAGAAGCACATACTTTTCAAGGTAGAGATTTTCAAAAGACCATAAAGCAAGTGGAAAAAGCTGTTGCTCAAGGTTTGCTTGTTATAGACTTGCACTCTAAACAAAGATAGATAGAGGACCACTTCTATACGCTTTTCACTTTTTTCTCCTTCACACACTGCCAGTTTGTCCTTGTTCCCGCTCAGCTGATTGACTTGTTGTCTTTATTGTCCCAGTAAGGGTGTCAGAAAAATATAATTATTCCTAATAATTTTTCTCCTTGAATATCAAGTTCGTAATTTTTGAATTTAAAAAATATGTATTTAAAGAAAAAACAAGGGTTAGGTTCCTTTCTTTCTGTTTGTATGGCTATTTTGGAGGTGATTTTTTTTTTTGTTGTTTCTAATTTGTGTATTTTTGTTTGGTTGAAGTTTATTTGTTGTTTGTTGCCGTTTCTTTTTCTGAACACAGTGGTCATATGGCTTTGCACAGAAACAGTTTCAGTGCAAAGTGCTTGTTCCAGCTCTGATCTAGCGAGATGTTCTTTGAAATGTTACCACTTCTGAGGCTGTTGTACTCATGAGTCCCAAATGGTAAATAGTACCCTGGCCACCATGGAGAGAATCAGTTTTTTTCTAAAAATTCAGAGTAGATAAGCCAGAAAGAAGAATAAACTTGTTGGTAAATGCTCCTTGTTGGTAAATGACAACAATCATGACTTGTTTTTCCCAGTTACTCCTGATTTCCTTGTATGCTTAATGCATTCCCCTGTCTTTGACAGTGCATCAACAAGAAACATGCTTCATGAGACTACCTAGAATTATGACAACATTGAGGTGCTTGATATATGGATATATTTATCTCCTAATAAAAGTGCACCAGCCTATCCAAAAGGGATGTGTTGGGGAAGATAATTTGAAGACTCCTGTTAAAACAGAAGCTGTGTAATAGCTTACTTGGATTACCTCGTTGCCTAGGGATTCACTCCTGGATTGCCATCCTGGCGCTTGGTGCTGTACCAACAAAGAAATTTATGGATGTTATAAATGATCAAATCAGTAGCCAAATTTATGAAAAAAATTTAGCAAAGATTTATTAGGACAATAACAAAAATAGAAATTTTGGAAAAAAAAGAAAAAAACTACCACAGCCAAGACAGCATCAGTCCCAGGAACAGCGCTGGGTGACCCGGGGTTCCAGCTGACAGAGTGACAGCGTTTCCCCAGAGGTACACCCTTCCCGCGGCCAGCTTATATACAGTTTATTCTGCCTGGGGCAGGGATAACCACATATTTCTTTGTGTTCCTTCGCATGTAAAGATGCATCCATACAGATTTAGAAACAGACAAAGGCGATACCAGGGATGCAGACAAATGTCTGAGTGTCCAGGCAGAGGCTGTACTCACATGTACTAGTTTCTAAGTACCGTGATGAAGTCATGTTCCAGGTGCATGTCTCATGCACTCCTCCAGACATTCCATTCCAGGAAGGTCCAGATGGTATCTCCCGAATGCAGGAACTGGAGGAAATTCCCCATAATAGCCGGGGACTATTCCATTCATACGGTAACAGACCTGATATCATCTAAACGCTGTCCAGGAACTGGTTACAATAAGAATAAGACTGTTCCCAGGCAGAGTGGTCAGAGACATACCTTTCGAATCTTTGCAGTATTTTATACACAGATATATCTATATCTATAGCATGAATTATCTCTGCCATATACTACAATGGAGAATAAAGGGAAGGCCACAAGGACAGAAGAGGCAGTGAGATAAGGATCAAGGACAGTGGAGACTAAGTTTAGGCAACTGACATTATGGGTAACTGGGAGGGCATTTATATTTACTCAGAAGAACTTTGTAAAAGTTGATTGATTTGTATCTGCCCTCTAAAATGGAAAGCAGTTAGTGTCTTCAAACAAGTAATTCTTTCATTTGCAGGTGAAAAGTTAAAGCAGAATTTCATTATTTCAAAATTTGTAACCAGTGCCGGCTAGCAATCAATGAAAAATCTGCAAGTCTATTTTTTAAGCATATTTTTGGCTTACATTTCTGAATGACATATTTTTGTATTTATATACTTTCTTATAGAAAATATTTTCAATAATCTGGAGTTTTATTTAATTATTGTCTTGTTTTTTTCCATTTGTTTCAAAGTGAGAACACACAGCAGGAGGAGAACTATTATTTTTGTCCCTATAAAACACTCTACATATATTTTTATTTTTCTTTTCTGGCTAAGGAGCTGCATGCTTCAAATACGATCAACTTTTTCTCTTTGAAAGGCTCTCTGTAGGATTATATGCTGTGTGTTTCTGGCTGTAGCCTCTCTTGCTAAAAGGTAACAGGTATAAATGATATTCACACATCTTAATTGGACTAATTTAGAGTTCTCTAGGTCTTCCATCTTAAGACCTTGGGTTTCCTAAGAAACACCTAGAAGTCAGTCAGGAGTCTCTGCAAACTTCTGTTCATATAAGAATGTCAGTTAAGAGTGTGATTTTTTTGTGTTTGTTTTTTTCTTGCAAAATTTCTTTTCTGTTAACATTTCTACCACAGACAAGATTTTATGAGCAAGAAGATGCTTTTGTTTCTATGCCCATTAAAGGAAAACCATCACTTCTGCTTTTTCCTTTGTATATTCTATATCTATTAAGAGGTTTTCCATGTCTAGCTACATGAGCTGCAGGCAGGAGTTTTTGCTTCTTTCTTTAGTGATGCAAATTCTTAAAAGTTTCATGGGTTATTTTTGCTTTGTGGGGTTTTTTTTGTTTGTTTCTTGGTGTTGTTTTTTTTATGCAGAGAGTGTTTTGTTTTTTCCCTATTTAGTATTGTGCAAATAATTTTGACAGTAAGGATAAAAAATTATTTACCTGGCTTTGCAGAACAGAGACAGAATTGATGGAAGCGCTATTCTCCTAACAGCTTGATAAAATACCCTAACAATTAATGAAAAATTTAGGTACAAGCTAAATATAGTTTATTCATGAAACTGAACCAATTTACACTGCTTAACTGCAGTCAACATTAAAATGTCCTTCAGTGCCCTCTTAAAAAGCCTGTACCACCTCTGCATGATTTTCTTACATTTTCTTTTGACTGCAACTGTCTGAAAGCAAATCTGATTTCACGTTCTGCACCAACATGCATTCCTATTGTGTGCAGAGGTACAAATACAGCAAATACCAGGCTCAGTTGTTGCCTGTAAACTCCAGTCAAAGCAGAAGAGATCACTACTACCGCAATAAAAATCACTATTGTTGTAAATGATCAATTGAAAAGCCAAATTATCAAAACCTGAAGGATTTTATTTTCACAATCAAAATATGGTCCTCAAAAATCCACAGCCAAAGAGACAGTGTTGAGCCTGGGATCGGTGCTGGGTAAACCTAGATCCGACCTCAACCACATCGAATTCCCCTCTGTTCACGCATGCCATTTCCAGCATAGCTATTTTATATATTTTTTATGCCTGAGACAGAGGTGCCCCAATTTCTTTTGTAACCCCATATATGTATGAGAGTTTCTTTCACTGTGCTGGGCTGGACAACCGCTGTTTCTGGAGTAGTGGCAGGTGCTGATCATGTCAGGGGAAGTCATATATTCAGATGTATCTTTCTGGCAACCTCTGCTTTCTTCCTTGATAGTATCAATCAAGCGATGACCACCCTTGGGTGTCTCCTGACTGCTCCGGGGTATGACAAGCACTGGCCACATCTATTCATGGGTAAACAGGGGTATTGTTCTCCTGCTGCCTTCAGGAATTTCAAAATTCCGAAAGTAGACATCTGTCCCTGGGCTGCTTGTGGTGATAGACTTGTTTGGATTTTGCAATCTTATAAAATACATTCTCTCTTTAAGCATGAATTTCATAACATATATTACACTATCATTTTTGCAGTCTACATATAAGTAGGAAGCTTGCTGATGAACCTACACTGTCACTTGCATTCAGTCTGACTGTAATGTTAGTCTGAACCCATGACATCACCTAAGTAACACTATTATGAAATAGTAAAAATATTAATTGAAAACCAGTAAATCAACTATCAGGAAAGACTATATATAAAGGTAGCATATACTTCTGTTATATTACTTAGAGTGATCATAAAAACTCTTTATATAATTTCTAAATATGGAAAAACTTAAATACTGATTAAAATCAGCCTGGAATGGTGTTGGGGGTTGGAGTTTACTTCCCTTTACTTTCCTTCTTACTTGTGGAGTTTTTTTCCCATTGAGTTGCTAAGAAGCACTGATGATGCTAAGAAGCTTGACAGAGTGGGGAGGGGGAACTACTCTGGTTTTTGGGAGTTTCTCTCGGAGGTATAGAGGTACCGTGAAAATAGAGGCAGGAAAAAAGACAGAGATCGGGGCAGCTGGGGACTCACTCTCTCTGGGCTTCAGAGGAGGACAGTCAGACCCACAGCCTGGGCAAAGGATTTCACTGCCACCACCATAACCCAGCTGGGAGCTGCCTTTCTTCTACTGCTGGGCCCCGCATCCCCTGTCCTGCTGGGGCATCCTGCAGTTCCAACTACCGCCATAGAGCTTCGGATACATCTTGCCCACTACCCTGGGATTTCTGCTCATTGATACTGTCCCAGCTTTCTGCTTCCAAGGGCCCTGGTAGGCACTGGGATCGACTGCCCCAGGGGGTTTAAGAAGCAAATCCTCTCTTCCATCCCTTCCTGTCTGGGCCAAGCCGCCATTACAGCGTGCTGCCTGAGCTCCCACCAGTGCGCCCCCTGCAGGCATGGGGGAATCACTGCACCTGCACCGCCCAGTGGGAGCCACCAGCGCCCCTGCCGGCTGTGACTGGAACTGCACCAGAGGGGAAAGGGCTGCAGCCGAGAAGGCTGGGATGGGGTTTCTGGTTCTCTTTGGGGTTAATGCCGTAGTTGTGGTTGTTTGTTTGCCTTGTTGTACACACTTGTAAAGAATTGTTATTGCTATTCCCATACCTTTGCCTGAGAGCCACTTAATTTCAAAATTATAACAATTCAGAGGGAGGGGCTTTACATTCTCCATTCCAAGGCATACTTCCGTCTTCCCTAGCAGACACTTGTCTTTCAAACAAAGGCAAGTGGGTGTCATCTAGAGAGGAGACAGATCCTCTGTAGTTAGAAATAAAATTAGGAATTGTTCCTATATGGATAGAGACTGGCTATTGCAAAATATGCAGGGCTGAGTTGGAGCCATCTGCGATCCAGTATGCCCCAAAGGATGCATAAAGCAGAGTTCAAAAATAAGAAAAGAGAAAAGTAGCCCATCATTTATGGTTGAAAATCATCTTAGATCTTTGTAGAGAACTGCTGAGTGAGAACCACAGTGTAACTTTGACAGAGGGTCTGAAGTATAATCGTGTGTCACATCTTTCACCATTCTTCATCAGTGCCATTGGCATCATTGATTGCCATTGATCTCCAGCTCCCCCATTAAAAATAATATAAAAGGAAGTTATTATAGTCTTCCCTCAACTCTATGAATTAAAAAAACCCTCATATAAGAAATACCCCAATAAATATCTTGTAATACAAAGTTACTGGATATTTGGAAGAAAGCCCTTATCAGATTAATCTCTCTGACTCCTTTGATATTAATAACATAAGTATGAATGGGGGAAGAACTTGAATATAGGCTTTTAAAGTGAATACCCTAATCCTTTTGAGTTTTTCATCTAGTTTGATACATATTTTAAAGTTGAGCCTCAGTTAACTCCAAAACCACAAGTCTATCCATCATCTCAGATTTTGTTGAATTCCTTTTTTATTTTAGATTACTAGATCTTTTTTAATTTAAAGAGCATTTGAGCATTTTCTTTTTCCTTTATTTTTTCTTCTTTTTTATTTTGGGGGGGGGGGGGCTGTTGCTTTTGATTTTCAATCTGACAACATACTGTGCTTTGAAGACCCTTGGAGCTATATAGACAAAATAAACATGTCAACAACTTTTAAAAAATTGCTTTGCATTTGTAAATCGTGGCTGTAATTCTGTGTCCCAAAATTCACCACACAATCGCTTCTTAATTACTGAACTGTATTTCTTTTAAAATCCATTCAGATGTAGAACTCATACATGTTCAAAATTTAGTGGATCTTCCTCCACCCAGTCCATGCAAAGCCAAGATGAACTGTCCTGGGAAAAGGAGGTTGACACAACGTAAGGAGAATCAGTGTTTCAGGAAATGTTTTAAAATATAGGTAACCTATGTTTCAAAATTATAATTTTCTCTTTTGATACGTGCAGTAATACACAGTGATGATCATACATCAGGACTTAAATAATACTATATTGCTACAAGACAAACTGAAAAATTAAGAAAGGCAACAAAAGCCCCTTACTTCTTTAAAAACAAGCATGTCACATGTATTTCTGCATTGTATTACAACTGGTTTTCCACAATTCTGGCTGCTATTGGCTTAAATGCACAAGAAATTAACTTCTGTTATCTCAGAGTTGTTGTGTAAATGCTAAATTTGTCTTCTCACTAACTGCCTCTTTTTGCTTTCCTATATAAATAAAAATTATGTAAGAGGATATTTTTGTACTGGATTTAGAAAACTTCAGCAATGTTCAGCTCGTAATAGTAAGGTATCTTTCTACATGCAAATGCTGTTTTCCCTATGATTTTGTTGTCCCCTCTGAATTTTTAAAGAATCTAATCTATTCATGAGCAGTGAATAAAATCACTGCTTTCCCAATGGAGTCATATTGTTAACATGAATCACATCTTTTTCCTGACCTTGCATAGCAGTTTTAGGGTCCAATTGGTCCAATTATAAATACACTTGACAATCAGTTAGGTTTCCGGGAACTTTGGAATAACATCAATAGGTTTTATTCAGTCCCAAGTTCTCAATTGCAACTGACCAAAAAATTACCTGCCAGCAATATCAGACTTTTCATGCCATTCTCTTCTGTTGCAGTTTGTTTTTTGTTTATTTCATTAAGATTGATCCTTAAATGGTCTGTTCTGTTATCCCCCACGTTTCCCCCAAGTTGGTTCCTTCCTAAGTTGTGCCCTCCCCCTTCCAGCTGTCTGTCAAAGTGTCCCCTCTCCTTGTTCCAGACCCTTCCCTGCCTGTCAAGGCAGCCTTTCCTCTTGTTCTAGAACATTCCCTGTCATTCATTCCCTGAACCAATCTCTTACTGAGCCTTCTCTCATTCCCCTATCCTGGTTGGTTGTTACCCCAAAACTCCACCTCTAGCATTACGCTATTGGTTATGCAGTTGTATTCTCTCCCTGTTTTGGTACGCTTCACAGAGGCCTTTGGGGCTGTGCGTGTCCTGGCGCCTGTGACCTTGTTAAAGTTTGTTGGAACTTGGAGACCAGAGAGTCTCCTTTTGCCTCTGTGCCCAGTCCTTGCCCTGCCTCATAGGGGTGCCGCCTTTCTGTGCAGAGCTTGGAAAGCTCTAAGGTTCTGCCCGTGGCTTCACCCAGCCAGGGCAGTTCCCCACACTTGTCACTCCACTGGAACAACAGAGAGCTAGCCTGGGGTCTGGGGTGCAGTGGTACTCTTTTACACAAATTAAAATGAGATTCTTTGCTGAAACCAAAATCTTCCAATATGCTTTTCACGAGCTGCTGAATTTACTGTTAGCTTCTTTTACGATACAGATTAAGTGTGGATCCAGAGCTCTGCTTCAAAGGGGCCCTCCAAATGGTATATTTTCATCACAGCATGCTCTCACAATGCAAATATAATATCCATCTGGGCCTTTTATGGGCTTAGTTTAGCCATGCTTATTTATTATAATTAAGTGCACCGTGTGATAAGAATCCATGTCTACTGAGCTGAAGTGGTGAAGAAATTACTAACTCTACTTTTGAAATCTAGCAAATGATTTATATGATATCACTCATCATATAAAAAAAATCCTCAGCTAATGACATAAATGTGTTGGACCAACCTGTTCTTGCCCTATTATTTTGCCTGTGTGCAAGAAACCTATGTTTCTAGCACATAGGCAAAATACTAGGGCAAGGGGAATGACAGAACACCAAACATGATCTCTTTATTGAAGAGGATTTCCCTGTAGAAGTGCCAAGGAAATTTTGAAACCACCAGATTTGAAGATACGGTACACCATCAATTAGTTCTGCAGTAATAGAAATGTAACTAGGGGATGAGCTGTGTAAGAACCCTAGTGCAGGGAGTTCAGAGAAGCTCTTCTGAAATCAAAGTTGCATCACTCCAGGAAAGTTGTTATAGGACGCTGGAAATGCAGTCTGATTTGGGGCTGACCCACTTTCTGATCTCCTTTCACAAAAAAATAAGTGTCTGTCACAACTTCCAAAAGCAATATGCAATTGAAATGTTTAAGGCAATCAGTCACATTTGTCACTTAAGGTGTTGTCTAGTCTGTATCCAGAGTCCACAGTGGAGTGCAGTGCAAAACATTGAGTACAACAGTGGCAAAGTATTGTGTAGAAAAACAAAGTAATCTCCAAATCCAGATACATACCAGTGCTGTGCTATCCACAGCCAGAGGATAGGGACTGCTGTAGCTCCTAGACTTCAGTTGGACAGTCCTATATCACTCTCCATTATAGCCATGTGTTTAGGTATTTAAAGCTGGATTTCTTCAAACAAGCCAGAAATTTTCTAGTACTGAAGGAGATCTTTATGACTTGCGAAATCTCTTACTGCTTTTGAAATGGATGCAAAACCTCTGCATATTAAGGAGATATCATGAGACCCAGAAAAAGAAAAAAAGTGAAGAATGTCCATATTTATGTCTGGAGAGCTGAACATCATTGGTTCTTCCAAGACGCAGCTGCAGGGTAATGCCGCCTCCTCAGACCAGACTTTGACTGTAAAAACCTTGTATGTTAAGAAATCACAGTTACCACCACTCTCTTTTCCTTCTTTTTGATGGACTTCTCAGTACCTGCACTGTACATAGAAGACATTTAGGTACTGTCATTGTGAATTGTTTATATAGGAGAAGACAAAATGAAAGGTCAGTTCAGTTTTTTTTTCATTTTTCTGGTCATCTCCCTCATGCTGTTCAGTGCATTTTATACAAAGGCTCCTGGCTACAAAGTAGTCGTAATCTGCCTACGCAGATTCTTTAGCCCCTCAGATAGGACTGGATAGTTGCTAAATCTGGGGTGATCTAGCAATGTGCCAAAACAGAAATTTTGGACCTGAAAGAATTTTCAGTTTAAACAGGAAAACTCACAGTGACATTTAGCAGCTAGGAGCCAGAAACTGATTTTTGTTTAAATGCATTTAGTTGGCTAAAATATTTATCTGTTTTCTATATCAGACCTCGTGGGATTTCCCAAAGTGCCCAAGAATTTTGTTTACTGCATTCCCATTGAAGTTTGAACCTTAGGAGTCCCTGATTTTCAGTAAGACTTACAGAAATCTTACCATGTTTTTAATGAACTTGCAAGTTTTAATGAATAGCAATGCAAGTTTGGAGTCTTCTTGTCTGGAAGCAAAACTGGTCTGTAAATCATTAGACCATTAATAGCTGTTCCTTTGCCTTTCATTCTAAGTATGGTAGTAATTATCCGTTTTACAAAGCGTAATGAAATATATGTCATCATATTCAGAATATTCATGTAGTGAGAATTCTAAAGCTATCATAGATGGTGTACAGACAACAGTGTGTTCATAGTGAACCGGATTTTTAAGAGAGCTTAGTTTCCAAGCCCAAAATCATAAACTTTGATAGAGGAAACAACAGGCCTGCAAATCACCAGAAATTAAAGGGATCGATTTCTCCAGTGCTGGAAGAATTCTAGATCCTTGCTGACTTGCAAATCCTTTAAACTTAACATGGTTTAAAATTTTTAACCAATGCTGTTTCTATGTACTCAATTTTGTTGTTGCAGTTGAATATGCTTGAGAATTAAGGCTCTGACAATACGTGAAGAAAAAAAGTGTTAATTATTACCGTTGGTAATAATTTTGTGACTCTTCTTGTTTCTACAGGAGACTGACGCTACAGAGGAGGAGGCTCAGGGTGACTGCTGCTTTCTAGGTAGCAGTGAGATGGAACACAGCACATGCCTACTGCTCTCCTCCAGCTCTGTAATCCCTCACTTATGCTGAAAATAGCTCTGGGTATGGTCTTGGTACAACTGCTCTGCTTGCTTTTCCTCTGCCTTCTTGTCGTGACTGTGTGACTCGTCAGCTCCCGCATTTTCCCTTGTGGTCCCTCAAACACAGAAGTGATGGTTTTATTCCAGCCTGTGTCTCCGCTGTTTTATATCATTTATATACATAAAGTTGAGTTACCCTCAACTTTATACCCATCTTTGTGCTAGTGCATGTAGCAGAACTTATTCAAACCGTAGATTTGACATTTGTTCTTGCTAGAGATCTTTTTAGGAATGTGAATAACAAAATGTTTATGGAACTCTTATGGTTTGAAAACTATGTTTGGGATTAAAGCAGAAGCTGATGGAGGAAAAAAGAACACAGCAGAGATGGTTTTCACCTTTAACTGTGAACATCTTTGGCACCAGGAATTGGTTGAGTTAGATTGGCTTCTCCACCAAAATTGCGTGGAGTCGAACTGTTCATTAAAGGCGCTTCTCTTAAGAACTTGAAGGAAAATGACATGGGAAGTTAGAGACACAAGAGGTATGAGCCATGGGGCAGTCTTCTCAGAAAAGCTTGATGAAACTCCGCATTTCTCTTGCGCAACCCGAATGTGAATATTATTGCACATTTCAAAACTAAAGACAAAAAACCAACACAACAAGACAAGCCAACCCCCCAAAGAAACCCCAAAATGAAAAACCCTCAAAATCCTAACATAAACACAAATCTGAAAATTTTCTGTGCCATGATAAACAAATTCATCAGAGATTTTCAGAATGCATAATATTCTCAAAAGAACAATTTGCCTGACAAGTTACAGAAGAAATTTTTTTATATGGGCTGGGATCTGCTGGACAAATGCCAGCTGGGAATGCAAGAGGCTGGGACAAAGCAGGAATTCTGCATCCTAATGTATGTAAGGAACGGGAGTTTGTAGTGTAAATCTGTCCTCCAGCACACTTCATTGAGAAATGGCCTCATAATGGAGATAAAATCTATAAAAATCTCAGGTTCTTTCTTAGATGAAGGAACCAGATACCTGAGCTGTCCAAAGCCTGTGTAAATGGTGTCCTACTCTAGCAGTGTGCTTGACTAATTCAATACACTTTGTCTGTGTGTTCTGTCAGTTCTGTTCATTTACTAGATTCTTGATTGATTAATTAAAATTATCTGTTTTAAATTTTTTCTTCAAGGTGGATATTGGTGTGAAGGTGAGCAAGTTGTTAGGTTGGTTTTTTTACAACTGCTAAACTGCATTTAAGTATGTATTTTGGCTTTGTGAATTGCCTAGAGTCCTCCTTTTCTTCCTCAAAAAATTAATTTCGGAGTTGTCCTGGTTTGACTAACAAGAGTATTTTTCAGACATTTATAACACACAGCAACATCTCTCTCTCACCACATCATGGCAATCTGTGACGGGCTACATTTTGCATTTCTCTTAATTTTAAAACCATTAAAATAAGCTTGAGAGAAGGCTGGATATGCTCAGTGAATACAGAAGAATATTAAGTAATGAAAAATGTGAGTTTTCAGCCACATGGAAAGGGCAAGATGGCTTTCAACAGTGATTATCTCAAGGCTGAAAAGGGTAAACTAGCGCTATCTGGGTCAATTTTGATCTAATCTTAAAAAATTCTGAGCTTAAAACAACAATTTTGGCCCATGCTTCTGTCTGAAAACAAGTATTTTTTCCAAATTTCAAGATTATTCTTCTGTGTATATGAAAGCAATGGTCATAATTTTAGTTTTCATTCTTCCATTTGTGTCCACCAAGTTTTTTTTCTCTCATACCCATCTTTATATTGCATGGGCTTCCTTCAGAAATCTTCCACTACATGGGAATGAACCAGTAGACTTTTGAACAGGTTTATGGTTACAAAAATACAGTGCTCAGACAAGCATATCTGACTAGAGAAACTAAGGATCCGCTTTCCTCACCTGCTGAACTGATTATGGAGAGCAGTAAAGCCTTGTTTTGGGGAATTTTTATCAAAGAACGTTATTTTAGGCTTGTTTCTTCAAAGAAAATGACTGGACAAGGAAACTTATTGACCTGTAATTCAGCATCTCTGAAAACACTGTATTAACTGGAATCCTATTCCTGACTGGTTCCTCCCCAGCCTCTGAGACAGCTTGCCATCTCCCTGTTCACACACAGGCTGTTAGTTCTGCCCTCCAGAGAAACCCTTCCAAATTATAAAAGACAAAATCACAGAATGATAGAATAATTTGGCTGGAGGGACCTTAAAGCTCAGCCAGTTCCAATGCCCTGCCATGTGCAGGGAGACCTTCCCACCAGACCAGGTTTCTCCCAGCCCATCCAACCTGGCCTTGCAGACTTTCAGAGATGGACAGCCACAGCTTTTTTGGAAAGCCTGTGCCTCACCAATGAAGATTTCTTTTCTAATGTCCAAACATGATGTGATCAAGCTGAATTTATCTTGATAACAGACCTTAGTACAAGTGACTGTAAGCATATATTTCTGTTCAGCAAATCCTGAGACTCACAGTTCAGTCAACACAGTTAGGAGTCCCAGTGAATCTCTTTCTCCCATATACAGACGTATTCTTGACCTGAGGGATGTAAAATCACTCTTCTCCAGGGATTTTGATTTTTTTCCTTTGGAAATGTGGAATGCTCTGAGGTATCAGAGAGGAATTTCTCTCTATCTTCATCTTGAGTGTGTTTGGGGCTCAGCTTATTTCTCTAAAGGCATTGCAGCAGGCTTTCTACATCACACAAAATCCAAAAAGGCCAGGATTACTCCAAAGGAGATAAGAATAACAATTAAAACAGCATCATTATACAGAATATGAGCCAGCTGCTTTCCAAAGGGTTTTCTTTTGGATCTGAAATTTCCAAGAAAAAGGAATGCGGCGAGGTGTCTGGCCTTGAGGATCAGTTATCCGGCTAGCAGAGGGCGGCCAACACCCAGCTGCAACCAAAGCAAGCACCCCTTGGTGTCGGAAGGCCTCGGGCTGTGCTTGTTGCGGACTGGTCTCGCTGCCACCGGGACGGGAATAAGGAGCTGGACACTCGATGGGGATGAATCAGGTTTATTGGGACACCCAAGATGTCACCCAGGGAGTGACCCAGAATAGGGGGAGAAGCAAGGTTATAAAGGGGGGAGGAATCTCAGGGAGGGGTTTACAGAGGTCCAATATAAGAAGGCTGGGGAGTGAACTTAACATAATAGACATAAGGGAAAACCCAATCGATACAAAGTAAGGGAGGGGCCCCGGGACCACAGCCAATCATCACCCCCACAGAGAAGAAGGTTCTGGTAAACTAGGAGGAGTTGGGGGTGATTGACTGGGCCCAGGGAGGAGAACAAATATACATATAAGGGAGTGAGGAGGAGGAGGAATTACATAACTAAAAGGACTGACAACCCCAGTGGCGGGAGTTGCCATGGGAACAACATAATTGGCAGGTCAACGGTGGGAAAAACTGGTGAGGGCAAAACCATGATATAAAATGGGGGAATTATACAGAAAATGGGAGAGCAATCAAAATAAACTAACAAAACACACTACAACAAAGGAGTAACAGCACATAAGAAAAGTTGAGAAGCAATAAATGGCCTTTTACAGAAGTGATCTTTCAGGAGCTTTGGTTAGTTGAGGGAGTGTACTATAGTCTGTTAACTACTGATTATTGTGAAGAATGCTGAAATTCATTCATTTTCAGATCTCCTTTTCCTGCTAAAAATATCTAAAATAATTACATATTTTTTCCTTCTCTTTATGCTTCCTCTCTGCTCCTTCATTTTGCAGCAGAACCTCTCTGAAAGCAGTGTTGAGTGATTTCTGTGAACTTGCCTGCTCCCTGTTTCCTTTGCCTGCAAAGGAAAGTATCGGACTTAAGAAGGGCAAGGAATACTGGCACCCCTTGATCAACATGGGGACAGTCAGTTCATCTGGGTCACTGGGTCAGCACAGCAGTCTTTGTTTTGAGTGCCAATGGATTTTGATTAAGGCACTGGGAATAGAAAGAATTTAAAGGAAGGAGAGTGTGTCTAAGAAACAGTCAGTAAATAACCCAAATAAATATAATAAAAGTTTGAACATTGAGTCTTTTTCCTACTGTATCTATAATTTACCTGAAAGGTTTACAATTGCATAATTATCTGAGCCATTTTTCCATAACTATTATTAAAAAGCAGGAAAACTCTACCTAAAGCACTGAGACTAGAATTTTATCTCTCATAAGTGAATAAAATTCCATCATGACTTTGCCTTTTGGTTCTTACTTTGATCTTGTTTGTATTCTTAAAAAGGCCCAAGAATGCGTCTTTTCATAGAAGAAGGCTGGGGGTAGGAAAATTTTATGCTAAAGTTCTAATCCCTGAATACAGTCCCTGATGGATGTGTTAAGTATGTTGACAGAAGACCCTCTGCATTAAGTCTCAGAGCCTAATATAGTTGCCAAGAGCTGAGAATTTCACAAGATTTAGTTCATCTGCTTTCAAGTAGCTGTGTGAGTAGAGACTTGGTTTTCTTAGACTTTTTGTTGGTTTGTTTTTTTGTTGGTTTTTTTTCAAAAGCAGCCAGGAAACATCACCACATGCAAGTGCCTCAGTGCTAAGTATTTTAAAACCCAACTTGCAGCCTCAAAGGAGGATACATAAATACTGTATTATTAATTTCCTAAGATAAGTAGACAAGAAGGCTCAGGTGTCCTGCCTCATGAGATACATCATACACAAAGAAGTGGTACTGGGCAGGGATAGTCTTCCATGTGAAAAAGTTCTTTCTGGTGTTTCAGTTCCTTACATAAGGATCCAATGTTTGCGAATCTGCCATTTTAATTCAATCTCTCATAAGTCACCTTATTTTTCTTTCAAAACATGTAAACCATCAGTGGTTAGAAACCTTTTCTGTGCTAGATAGCAGGGGGAGCTATCACAGTCATTTTCTCCAGCCCTAAACATCTTCACCAGTGCCTGAAGAAAACCAAAGGAGTCAGTCCATTCTGAGAGGGACATACCCTCCCTGACCTATCACCACTACTACCATGAGGGAAAATAGTTAAAAAACATCCTGTATGGGTGAAAGTGAGAGTGGAAGTCCCTTTCCTAATTGCCAAAGTTATGTATTTTCCATGTTAGCCTGTTGCCAGCTCTGTTTAGAGTTGCCGGTATCATCAATTGGCATGATGCAGAGGAGTACAATGTCATGAAAGTGACCTTTTTTTTTCTTTTTGGCCTTCTTCCTATTAATCAACAGAATAAATAAGGAAGACTGGGAAATCTTCTGGAGGTCAGATGTCTAGGCATTTAAACTTATGTTCAGGACACTGGTTTTGCAAAAATTTTAATCTGAGTCTTCTCTCCCTGTCTCTGGATTACCACAATGTATTTTCTATTGTTGCAGGGAAAACAGGTGTAAAAGGAAAGAAATCTTACAAATAGTCCTGAATCAGTCAGTTTTCTCTTAATTTCTGCATTTATGGGGAAGAGGATTCTTTGCTCCTAGGATAATCTGTTTTCCAACATGCACAAATGGCTGATTGATTGATGATTGATGATGTGACTGAGAAAGAAAGGTTATGATACAAATGAGTCTATCAAATACCTTCTTGTAACAGAATTGTAACAAGGTAAATGCTCCGTGAATCCCCTTTGGATAGGTTCACAAGTTCAGAAGTGGAACTCTATGGGACAGAGACAAATAAAAAACAAACACCAAGCCTAGAGCCAAAACAGTATTTTGACTACCTTTTGCCTGAAACCTCTCCCAAGTGACAGTTTGTAGGCAAAATGTATTAAAAAGTTCTCCAGTTCAAAATTGTTGATAATAAATTCATGCTGTCGGTAACATGACATTTTCTGCTGTGGTACCACAGTTGTTTCCCATGCTCAACATACCTGACTCTTGAGATAAGAAAAATAAGTGGCACACTAAACAAATTATGGCTTGTAAAATCTCTGGTTGTCCCATCATAACTCTACTGAGTACCAACAAGTGTTTACTTGTTTTTCCTCAAAAATGAGGAAAAACAAGTAAACAAAAACAATTGAGAGTATGAAATTTTATACATAATTGTGATCGATAAAATCGGACCATCATAGGGAATGCCCTAAACATTTTTTCATACTTTTATCCATAATTTCAGTTTTTCCATTCTCATTTGCTTCACCCTTGAAGCTGTACAAGTGAATTGTCATAAGAGCCATGTTGGCCTTCAGTGAGAAATCCAAGGGATCACATATACAAAACAGGCTAACTTGCTTAATAGGATCACAACCTATTACATAATTTTTGTGAATTAACAGCTGTTAAGAGGCAATTGTCTAGCAAAGAGAAATGTATGCCTTTACAGGCATACAGGCTGCTACAGTCGTGTAGCAGACTCAGAAAAGCAAAAAGGCACCAACTGTTTTATTGTCTTCCGAAACAAAGCCAGTGTTTATTTAACAGTTATTGATGCACCAAAAAGAACAAAACAATAGAAAAATCGCATCCAAATTATTACTGAAAGGAAATGAAAAAAGAGAAGGCTTTTTAATTAAGTCACTGATTTTCAGAAACAGTGGAGAGATTAAATGGCTGCCAAATTTTCACAAACCAACTAAGCATCTTGGGCATACAGTGAGGGCTAATGTTCTTTGAAAACCTGGCCAGTGGTTTCATTATGGAAACTATCCTGCTATAAGCATGTTTGTAAATGGTCCATGTTTAACAAGGTTAAGATTGCAGTTCATAATCAAGTTCTACTTTGGGCTGCCAAGAACTTAAAATTCTCATTACAGGATCTTTTTGACATAATGGTAAAATATCAAAATAGGCCAGTTTAGAACCCACCATCAAGAGCACAGTTACGTCAGTTCAAAGCTGCAGGTTTTTGGCAGTGTTTATCAGGTCAGTCTGAGAAAGGGCTGGATTATTTTTCTTGAAGGATTTCTCCCTTCTGGTTCTATCCTAGGTTCTGAGGGCATAGCTATATCCTGTGACATGATATGCAGGTCTTACCGTGGCTTGATAGCCCTTGCGAATTTCTTTGTGGGGTTGGAACACATTTGCATTTTGTTCACCCAACATCCATACAACAGGATGAAGAACTCAACAGTCAAAGTCCTTCAGGAGTAATTAAAAAAAAAAAAAAGACCAAAACAAAACAACAACAACAACAAAAACATTAGAAGAATAAAGCTGTTATAAGTACTTAAAATTTTGAAGGCATTGGCTACAGTGTCTGCTCTGACACGTTTTGGTTTTGTTCTCTTCTTGTTTGTGCTTGAATGTTGTCCCACTTGAGTAGACACTCAAATTAGTAAAGATGATAGCACATTTAAAAGACTGTACATAGCTTTGTACTTCAACAAACATTCACATATTACCTTCAGCAAGTATTCACATGTCAAATATTTTGACAGCTCCTTTGAAGTCATTCAATGTAGGTTCAGCCTTGAAAAATGACCCCTTTTTTGTCAAGGTTCCTTACAGCCAATGGATTTTTACTGCTTTTGATATGAGAAAATAGATTGCATCTTCTCTGTAAAGGATAATGATTCTACTCTATCCAAACCCATAAAAAATACTGAGAAATTATTCAATGAAAGTCTCAAATTAAAATAACAATATTTGGCTCTAAATATTTATGAGATACTCCAAGAACATTGGACCCTTATCAAATCTGCCGTTGGTTGGATGTTAAAAACAGCTCATAGGGCACAAGGATCATGGTGTAGATAAAGGCATAAGAGAAGCTTATGATGAGAGATGACAAGAATGCAATCATGATCAGAAAAATAAAGCAAAACCCTGAGATGCTCACAGAAAATTATAAGAGGTTGGCTTCCAGTAGAAGGACTAAGAGATTTTTATTATGTGGATTTACCACATAATAAAACACATTTTTCCTTTTAGAGGACTGTGAGCTCTCTAGTCATTGTTTCATTATCAACACACACACGCACACATACACACATACACACATACATACATATACACACACATACACAGAAATTATTAGATCTGAATGTGTTACCCTCGAGGGAGAGTGATAACTGAAAGCTAAGCTAGAAGACAAGGCAGATGGATTACTTCTTTGACTGAACCTGTGTTTTAGATAAAGCAAGGTATTCAATACTTTGCCCATGAAACTGTCCACAAAAAAAACCAACATCAGTTTCAGCTGTGATCCTTCTGAATCATTAGCTGAAAGACCAATGTCAGCAGAGGAGAATAAATATGTAGACTAAGCTTGCAGTGTTATTTAGTCATTAATAGCAATTCAGCACAGTGGTGTGCTGCCTGGCAGGTTCCTCTTGTGCTTGTGGCATGGTATTGTCACTTCAGAAATGTAGCTTTTAAGAATGTACCAAAACAAAAGATACTCCAGTGTTTGAAATAAAAATTTGCATTTTCATATAATTGACAACACTTGAGATACACTTGTGAAACATTCTCTGGGAATATTTGTGCTGAGGCATGGAAAGGAATTTAATAAATATTTTTGTAACTGGCACCAAAAAGTGTTTGGGAATCTGATTTTCTTTTTTCTGACATTTTTTTCTGATCAATTCTTATAATCAACTAATCAACTAACAAAGTTGCCACAGAACTTTATTCATGCCAGGGGCATGTGTGGAAGTTGGCTTCTAAAAGTTAAACCAAATACCTCTTACAGTGCAGCAAACTTAAGGTCTCCCTTCTACCCTTTACTTGAAGTCCTTCTCCTTAAAATATGTCAGTACAGGAGGGAGAAGAGAGAAGACCCAATCCAATGCATTACTTTAATGCATCTATGATCACTTAAAAATAGGAAAAACCTGTCTAAAATTCTTCTGATTTGAATGTGCTTTTTGTTGAAAAAGAAGTTGTTGGGTTTTTTTCCAAAAACTCTAAAAACACACAAAATCCAAACTCAGAATACATAAATCATATATATAAATATAAAAATAATAAATCATCAAATTTCTTCCTCCAAAGGACAGAAAACCTGCTTGTTTAACCAGCTTTCGATCAGATTCCTTATTGTTCTGGCAGTATCTTTGCAGAATTCTTTGTGAGTAATTTTATTTCATTATTTGTCCCACATCGATCTCTGTGAATATTTCTTAACATAACTAAATTCCTATTTCTTGATTAACAATCAGAACTTACTACAGTCAGTTTCTTGGTGTTCCTAACAGAAAATATCACATCTCTTACCTAGCTGATTCTAATACAGGGAAGGTTACTAAACTAACCCAATTAAAGTGTGCAGATCTGCAATTTGAGATGACTGTTATTCCCTTCCATGAGAGCTGGGATCATGAGAGCTGGAATGATGGATCACAGGCCATAGTACTGATAATCCATGTAAGAAGCAGGATCCCATCCTGGATTATCTTGAATTGGCCTCCCTAAAGGTTTTGTGATGCAAATTGGAAGCTCTGGGCACGGTAACAACCTGCGGAATATGTGACATTCTTCTGTCTGGTAGTGCCTGGAAAGCTCTCAACTGTTATGTTTGAGCCTCATTAATCAGCCCTGTATTGTATAACTCTGTCTGATATGAAGCTGCCATTTCTTGTCACCAATTACAGGTTTTGCAAAGACCCGTCTCATTATAGTGCTTAGATTGCTTGTTCCTGAAGGTGATACTTGGTGTGCGACACCCTCAGCTTTTGCCAGTAGGAAAATTGTCCCTGCAGTGAAAACGTGTCATTCATAAGGCACAGAAAAAGCAGTAAAAAAATCTTATTAAGTGCTCCCTGAAATATTAATCATAACACTGTGTAAAAACAGGTACATAAAATTGAAACAAGGAAAGGGAGGTTTCTGACCAGTTCAACCAAACTGGTTATCTCTTCAATAAATCCAGGACTGGGCATGGTTTTGGCGAGGCACTGGTTGAATAGGTATGTGGTTGTTTATTTTGATGTGGTTTCTTAATTAAAGAAAAAAATCCCAAATTTTACTCCTCCCAAACCTCTTCTGCATCCACCAGAATTTACAAAAAATGCAACATCTCTCCTGCAGACATTTTGCATGTGTCCTCATTTGTATTGCTAGTTGTAAAGCCAGTGTTAGTCAGAAGAAACTGCAGTGCATTCAAAGAGCTGGAGTGATGTAGTAATACAGCTGCTTTCCTGTTACATTCACACCTTCCATGTGGTAATTTGATCTCCCAGGTGACATGACCAAACCCTAATACTTGACGTATCCAATGAATATACAAACAATGAAATAGCTTTTTACAATGTAGTATAATTTGTGCTGTTGGTGCATTTTTACCATTATTACTGATTTTTGTCAGTTTACTAGCAGGTTTTATTTGAGAGTCCTGATCTGTAGGTATGAACTTCTCTTGCTGCAAGGACTCTCTCCAACAGTATAAAACCCACACATACAAATGATATATACGGACAACCCAAAATTTGCAAATTTAATGGAAAGTATTCTTAAAACTCCCCAGCATTTTCTTCTCTACATAAAATATGGTAAAAACATGGTGTTGTTTATCATGATAGAGAGAGACATATGAGCACCTTACATTTAAAGATAATATGGTAAAATAAGTAAGCTTAAGAAAAGAGAAATTTTCTTAAGCTCTTTAAGAAAAGAGAAATTCATATTTCTTTTTTGCTACAGTCTGTCCTGATGGCAGTTCAGTTTAGACATCAAATGACCGGGAGAATTTTTCTCTGCATGACATTCTTTTACCATTTTGAAAGCAGTAGTATTTGCTCTTGAGCAAAGAATATGTCCCTATGCAACTTTTCAGAAGTTATTTCAAGAAAACTAGACAGGATAAGGAAAGATCTATCAGTGTCAGTTTAAAAAAAAAAAAAAGACAAAAGTGTCCTGACCTTGATTATTTGTCTCTTTTTACTACATGTACACATATTTATGGGAAATGAAAGAGAAAACAATAATGTTCCTTTGTAAAGAAAAGAAACAAATACCATTAAGTCACAAAAACCCTAAAATACTTAATAGCAACATAAATCTCTCTGTCTAGATGGCAATTTCCAACTCACAGTGTTGTGAAACAGGAAATACAAGTTCATCCTCTGGAAAAAATTGCAGACAGCATTATCATAAGAATCTTGTATCAAAAGTGCCTTTCACTATGATGTCTAAACAGTTTCAGAAATGAAGGCTGTTACATCTCAAAGCCAAAATTCTGTATCAAAATGTTTCCAAACAAGCCCAAACTTCACCTGCAGTTTATAGATTAAATATACAAGAAAAACTCTAAAACACCAAAATCAAAAACAGCCCCCAACTGACCAAACAAAAAGCCCCAGGCCACCACCATCACTATCACCAAAAGAACCCAACAGAAACCAAACCGAACCAACAAAAAAAAACCCCAAAAAACAAAACAAAACAACAAAAAAACTCCAAAACAACAACAACAACCAAAAAAACCAAAACAAAACAACTCTCAAAAACCAAGCCTTCCCACTGCAAAAAAAAATCCAAAATCCCCAAAGCCATGACTTCGCAATATAATGCTGAGCAACAGTAAGGTATAACAAATCATCATTTTCTGTAGGTAACAAAATGGAAACTTCTGCACAGAGACTTTCTTCAGTTTTCCAGGTGCATAAGTAAAAGGTATGGTACTTTAAAAGAATTTTTTTGTACTCCATATTGACAGCTGCCCTGTCATTCTGCAAAATGAGTCTTTACATAACTGACAGATCATCTAAGGGTACATATTATACACATATTGCTATGACATTTTAATGCCTTTCCAAAGAAGTATAGCAAGACTATCAAGCTATCTATTTTTCCCCAACCAGATGCTCCTTTCCTTCTCACACTGATAAAGAGAGAGCAGCAGGAAATTGCAGACTTCTGAAGAAGTGATGAGGAGACTTTGGACATTAAAAAAACCACAAGACTCAGCAAAGGACTGAGAGCATTGGTAAATATATATCAGAGAGAGACTGAATGAGATATTTTTCTCACTTTCATGTTTCATTCAGGGTACCAGAACATTCAAAAGTCAGTTTAAATTTTTCTGTGCGCTACATGCATGTACATAATGAGCAGTTTTCTTCTACAGAGAGGCTTTTTTTTGTTTTCTAATATATATGTAGCAGTCTATTTGCATGAATATGTGTTTTGCCTAATCAATATGCCACAAGCTGAAAGTAAGTGGTAGGGAAAATACTTAACACTAGGAATCTGATGAGATAAATCACTACTGAATGTATCTTTTCCATCAGCTTTTTCCATTATCATAAAAACAACCTTAGGGTTATAATTTTGAATCAGAAGTGAGAAGCATCCAACATCTACGGACTAAAGCAATACTTGCAGTTAAAAGAGCTGAGAAGTGAGTGGAACATTAGTGTTGCTATTTTATGAATAAATCAGTGTTTTCCACACCTTTTGAGTCTAAAACTATGGTAAGCTCAGCACTAAGCAATTTTTTTTCTGAAAAACACAAGTGCAGAAGCAGCACAATTGAAGTCTCTTTCTTTAAATCCAAAGACATAAGCTCTACTCCCAGATGAGAAGCCAAATCAGGACAGACCTCTTCCCTTGGGAATGTCAAACAGGCAGAGGTAAAATGACAGTGGTAGAACCTGCTCTGCCACTTCTGAGATAAGTGGTAACATGGAAGAGATGGTATGCCAACACAAAAGTTTCTTGTCAAGAGGTAACAGACGAAACCAAGCCAATCTTTTACATTATGTTAAAGACAAAGACATTTTATGGTTTCTTGGAGATTTCCTGGCCTGTGCAGCTTTATTCTTCATCCATGCCAACTGCCAACATTGACCACGTCTTCTGATCTGTTGTCGTGATCCGGTTACTAAGGTTCTTTGAAATGCCCCTGCCTGAATTAATGTGCAAACAAGACCATTAAGGTGCAAACAAGACCATATGCCAGTGACAATAGTATGGGTTTTATTTGATAGTAAATATGAGAAAGAAAAAGAAAGAGAAAGAGAGAAAGAGAGAAAGAGAAAGAGAGAAAGAGAAAGAGAAAGAGAAAGAGAAAGAGAAAGAGAAAGAGAAAGAGAAAGAGAAAGAGAAAGAGAAAGAGAAAGAGAAAGAGAAAGAGAAAGAGAAAGAGAAAGAGAATAGATGGGGGGGGGGACAGAAAGAGAGTGACAGGGAGAGAATAATTAAAATACCACCGCTCCATGGATCCTCTCCAGCTGGTCTTCTTGGTGGTGAAGGTCCCCCCAAAAAGCACAGGATTGGATGGGTTTTCCTACCTCAGGCCAGGTAGGAAAATCAGGCAGCTCCCTGGGCAGGGGTAGTTTGTCACTGTGTCTGACAAGAGACTCTACATTTTTTGCATCACATGCAAAAGGTGCAAGGCCTCAGGAATGACTCTGGGGGGCACTTAGGGGGACCTTTGATGGATTAAGACATCCCCTCAGCTGCTCCTCACATCAATGTCCCATGGATGTGGCATTCCCAGGGCTGTGGGTTCCATAACCAGTTTGTGTAAGGGAGGATGAGTCCACAGCCCCTGAGCAGAGGTTACAACATACCAAAACTTCTTCCCCCCACCTCACTTGGAGGGGAAATCTGTAGAAACCTGCTCCCAGAAAATGAGTCTAGGGGCTACAGCCTCTCCCACCCCACAGCAAGCCAGAGGTGACTCTTAGCAGGGCTGCTGGGTTTGGCTCACATTCTTTTCTTTGTTTACTTGTTTGTTTCAGGTGATTGAACAATGGATTTTCGCTTTCTCTCATCTCAGCACTTTGACTTTCAATCCCAAGTCCCAATCTGGTATCTTCAGGGAGGCCTCTTGTAGCTTCTTTATACAGTTTCTGTTAAAATGAGCAAGACTTTATGTCAGTGTTTGACGGATGAACTATTTCTGACACCTGTACTTTGAATGGGAGAAAAGCATCATCTACATTATTCTGTGTGCCATGTGTTTCAGCAACTAGTCCTAATGTCATTAGCCTAACCTCCAAGAAACCAAATTTCTGGAACCTTTCATAAACATTTATTTTTTCAAAAATATTTGGGTTTAAAAAAGATTGTTAATTTGGGGTTTTTTTGAACATTTCATTGTGACTTTCATTGCTTCTGCACACATTACACATTTTATTACTATGCACACTAAAAAAAATTATTTTGAAATAAAAAATCAAAATGTCCAGTTGTGTCTGCCATAGCAGAAAAATTCATTACCACAATTCTGTCTTTCACTTTTATTTTGTCCAAAATATAATTGAAATTGACCCTTTCATGTTTCAATACAGAGAAATCAACATCCATCACCAAGAAAATCATCAAGAAAATAAATTATAAAACTAATTAATTAGAAAAAAATCATGACATGTAGCACTCTGATCTATGAGCATCATTGGGTGATGCTGAAGAAGACTTGGTGATTGAAGGTTGTCAGATAGCTCTTCTCAGACACTGAAAGTGTAATTTGAAGACTCAAGCTTACATTAACTTTGAAGGGCTGGATTTTTAGTTAAACAAAGAACCAATGGATTCATCAAATCTATCGCTGTCATTCCCTTTCATCTCAGCTATGAACACTACAGCTAAGAATTTTGTCTACTCCAAGTATAAGCAAACATTAACATGGAAAGAGGTACAAAACCAGGTTCTTAATGTTTCACTGTTCATTTGTTAGGCTGCAGAAACCTCTGATATACATAAGTCGTCTTGCAAAAAAGTAACACATTGATTAATTTAGGGCAGAGCATAACACTTCCATGCTGTCTTCAGAGAAGGAAAAATGCTGTTAGATAAGGCTTGGGGCATTTTGGTGGAGTTTATTTTAATCTCATAATTTCACATTTATTGAATAATATCAGGCTAGAGCCTTTACCAAGAACAAAACAGTGAACATGAAAGGGGAAAACCAGAAACATATAAAGTGACAATGATGATAAATTAGCTGACTCATTTCATCTTGCATGAGCTGTAGGTTAGAAATATTTGGTAGCGTTGGCTACTGAAAGTTGTAGTCCTGTCTGCTGCACTCAGACTTGTCTCAGGGAGGCAGACAAGGTGGTCATGTACTGCTTCAGCCCAACACTTCTGAGATGCTGTCTGTGCTTGTTAGCTTTCTTGTCACGGATGTAGGAGAGTTTTCTACAAGTGCTCATAGTGGGAATTAATTGATTTTCATCTGCCCTCATCATAGGTTCAGGGACAAAAGACCATCATACTAGTATTCAGGATAATCTCTGGCTTTTATTACTGCTTACGCTTTTTCTGCATCAGGGAAGTGACTACTTCGCGATAGTGGACATGATTAAGAGCCTACAGAATTTAGCATGGCGAGCAAATATTCCTTGACCCAAAAGACCATCTTCAGGTAGGTTAAAATTTTAAACAATCCCAGGAGGGGATTGTTGAAAATCTCATGGATGTTCTGTGTCCAACAAACATTTAAGAATATGCTTAATTCCAAAAGATCTGTTTCACTGACATCAGTGGAAGTGGTGCTACTTTTGCTTTCTTATGGCAAAGATTCGAGGTTCATGAATGTAAAGTAGGACATTATCTATACAACACAAACAAATATCCCTTTAATAAGCACTTCCAAACACTAACCACAATCATGATTTTCTTACTTAAAATACGTCTTTTATTATTTTGCAAATAATACACAATAATCAGAAGCACTGTGATCATAGGTGTTTTGGGCTGCAGTGGAGCTGTTTCGACAGCTCTGACTACCTATCTCCATGGATTACTTGAATATATTTCCAGGAATTTATGGTCATAAAAATACTGCCGTATCTACAGAACATCACATAGTCCTGAACAATGCTACTTGTCAAATTTTGGAATACTGTGATGAGAGGAAAAGCCATAACAGAGAATAGAACACAGCAAGATTGATGGAAGAGTTAGACACCCAACTTTCTAAAGGGTGTGCCTTTTGGTAGCTCCAAAACCAGCAGAGAGTCAGACAAGAAAGGTTAGTCAAACCCTGAAGGATGCAGAAATGTGCTTTTAGCACTTGGACATGTGAGTCTCACTGATCATCCAATTACATAGCAGGGCAGCTTGCTTACAGCTTGTGCCTTCTGAATCTTCCTGAGCTATCAGGGCTGATACTCTCAGGAACTGCCTCTTGCTGAGTGTTGCCTACTTTATGTGCTCTTTCATCATCAGAGTCATCCAATGGTATAGCATAAGATGTTTTTCAAGAGCTGAATGATAAGGCTTAATGTGGCTGACCCCAATTTTTTTGCCTGAGGTTTCCCTGATAAAAACCAAATGGCGCAAAATACATGGTTCAGAGCACGAGACTTATGAGGAGCGGCTGAGGCAGTTGGGTTGTTTGGCTTGGAGAAATGGAGTCGCGAGGGAGCCCTAATCCTTCTCTACATCTATGTGAAAGGAGGCTGTAACCAGGTAGAGGTCAGTCTCTTATCTCAGGGAACAAGTGACAGAACCAGAGCAGAAGGCCTCAGCATGTGCTAGGAAAAACTTCAGATTGGATATCAGATTTTTTTTTTTCTCTGAAAGGGTAATGCATTGGATTAGGCTGCCCAGGGAGGTGGTAAAGTCGCTGTCCGCATAAGTGTTCAACATTTGTGTAAATATGGCACTATGGGCTAATGGTGGACACCATGGTGCTGGTGAACTCAATGATTTTTAAAGTATTTTGCAATTTTAATGATTCAGTGGTTCTTTGACTCTGTGATCTAAGATCAGCACCCAGGGCTAACCCTCAGTGACTTTGCACCCTGATGTATCCTGGCCAGGTTCTGGGTGACTCTAGAGCTCTTCTTACAGATATCTCAACAATGTTGTGGGAGTGGGTTTCTCAGCCTTACTGTAACAGAAAAGAACGCAGCAGCCTCTTCTGACAAGTAAGGAGCTTCAAATGTATATGTACCCGTGGCTTCTAGATTAATGAAATACTGAGAGGAAATCTGGCTTCAGCTTTCTGCCAACACCAGTGTTAGGAGAAGAAAGAGGAGACCAGAAACTACTTGTAATGCTGTTCAAACTCTAAGCGCAGTCCTGACACTGACTAGACTCAAGTGCCCCCCCCCAAAAAAAGCTGAAAAAATCAACCCTAGTGGGTCTTCATTAGCTAAGAAATTCTGAGCTGCAATTTTGTAAAGGAGAGAAATACTACTATGGTAGTCTTTCCATCTAGCCTTTTTTCTCCATAGGCTAACCCAAAAAGAAAAAAGCACCATGATACACTTAACAGCATGGACTTGTATTCATTCCAGGTGGGGTCTTCCTCTTTCATATACTTCCACCTAAACTAGGTACAATGTCTTAGCATCAAACATGCAGAACACTGCTTCAGTATCCTTCTAATAAAAAATATGCAAGAGCTTAATCCTTCCATGTACTCACATACGTATATGCATATTCACATCTACAAACACACACCTCTCAGTCCAAACAGATTTGAAAAGATTGCACTGAAGACAAGAAATGGTGGTTGAATGACAAATCTTACAAACTTGAAGCTGTATTTCACAATGGTGACACCGATGCTGATGTCTTGACTTTTGAAAATATTTCTCCCCCTCCACCATTTCAAACAACTGTTGGTAGATTTGTCCCACCTATCATTGTTTCCAGAGATATCTCTACTGCTACATAATTTAATCATTCAGCTGATGTGTCAAGCAGTTAAATATATTGTTAGTTTAAAATGGATAGGATAATTTACGCTGAAATAGAAGACTTAGATTTAGGTGTTCTAATTGTTACACACAGGAAAAAAAATGAAAATGGTTGTTCAATTTAAATAGCCACATTTACTTATCTGCTAATTTAGTTCTGTTCAGAAAGATCTTCAAGTATCCACCAGCTCATTAGTAATGCTCACACATGTATCTAAAATCCAATAAATGTACATTGAGTAAAAGCACATGGAAAAATATGTAACTCCACATTTCTGATGAAGTCTTATTTGAAGCCTATATGATAAATTCAAATACAAATGGCAGGATGTGAAAAAGCTACACAAGATTTTTCAATTAATTAATGAAGTGCAGTAGTGCAAAATTTTGGGAGTGAGTTAAGGCAGATGTTGCTATAAAGAGGTTTCAGACTTGTTCAATGTAAATGCTCTATGAGGTTCCTTAAGAAGGAGACTCTGGGAGTACTATTTTAGAGTGGTGTCTAGTAAATCAGTGATTTAAAGTAATAGGAGTCATGTGGCTAAATCTTGAGGCATCACGCTGAAGATGCACCCTTAAGACCTTGCTTGGCTGATATCTTCCAAGGCTGAGCCTTAATCCCAAATCCAGCTGTTTCTGATACCCAGTATAATATTGAAATATGACACTGAAAACTGTTCTAAATCTAAATGGGATTCATGCTATGCTATGCTGTTCTAAATCTAAATGGGATTCATGCTATGCTATCAACTTCTGCACCAAGGCTAGTATTTAATTCTTAAAAAAAACTCCTTCAGGGTATCTTAGAAACTTCAACACCTTGAGTGTTGAATTTCTCAGGTGGTGGACTTTCTCTTGTGTTCTGAAAGTAGAATCCATTCCTGTAAAAAAAAAAAAAAAACAATAAAAACCTGAAATGAAACCATGAAGACACCTTTTTTTTTGAAAAAATGTGCTTTATTCTGGTGCACTTTTACCCGTGCAAAATAAAATACTTCACCCATTTTTGTTATGTTGATCAGCAGAAAAGATTATTTGCTCTTTCCTGTAGAAGACAGGTGCTGTACCAGGAGGCAGCTAAGAGGACATGTTCATTTCACCTTAAGAGGCGCTTATATGTGGAAGTGGTACTGCTATATAATAAATTATTCAAAATGAAAGTAGTGCATTGGGGTCCATTCAGATCCCTGAGGAACCCTCCAGGTCGTGTGCAAAGATATTTCCTGTTTCATATTACAAGCTCAAGTTTGGTGGGGTCTGTAACTTCTCTGAAACTGGTGGGGTTTCTGTCCTTCTCTTCAAATTTCACACCTGAAAAAGCTACGTTTACATAGCCATGCACAGTTTGCAGCTGTGTACCATGCTCCTTATCCCTTTAGATTTGTGTTCCATTGGCCCTGATTTGCACTGTTTTGGAAACAGCTTAAGGAACACACAGAAAAGCTCCTCTTGTTTCAAGAGAAAAGGTTTAGTAGAGAAATACAGACAGTTAAAAAGATAATTTTAATTACACAAACATTATTTGTTATACAGTGCAGAGACAAGTGTATCCCATTGTTTAAACGTGGCCCTGACCAAACACTAACCTATTGCTGCTGCATATTGCAGCTTCAAAAGGTTTCTCATTCACCATTCCTCTTGCAAATCCTCTGTAAAACTTTCTGCAGTTGGAAGTACAGTGATCTGAAATTTTATTTGACCTAACCCTCTTGTCTGTAGTCTCTTTTCATCACAAAAAGCATAGATCATCAGGTTTTCATGATCTAGCAATTTTCTTAGCCACACATCCTTTTAATAAATTACCTCAGTTTGGCATCTGAGAAGTTGCATTAAGTGGATGCACAGTGGACTAATCACAAAAGAAATTTCAAGGAGTTAAGCATGCTGTTATTGATACCTTTCACCCAGGACACCCTTGAGTCTTGAACTAGCAAAAGTGAACTACAGCACACTTTCCATTTACCTTTGCAGTCCTTAGTATTTGGTAGCAAATGTCTTTGGTAAGCTGCCGCCATCCCCAGGACCAGGTCTATGTGAGATTCTAAGAGTACATCTAGGAACATCTCACAGAACATAACTGCTTCTCTGGAAGATTCTGATGCTTATGGCAGAGAAGCTTTTCTGATGGAAATAATGCATCTACCCAGGCACTGACAACAAAAATTGTCAGCCACCAAAAGCAGAAAGGCAGCTGAAGAGCTGCAGAGGAAATTGCCTTAATACCAAAACCCAAACTGGCTGTGTAACGCAGCATCCACTGAAGTTTAGAAATAGCAGTATCAATGGGTGTCTGATAAGGCAGAATCACCTTTCACTCTGTGAAGAGGTCACACACTCTGATCTGCACCAAATATACAACAATCGTGGGATGAGATTTTTAATAATTATTAATTTCCATCAACATATCTAAATAGCATTATGTTCTTTGTATGCTGAACATAGAAATCAGATGCATTTGGGAGGTGGGATGCAGATGCAGGTCTCATATATGACCTTAAATTTGCAACTAATGAGTGTGACATACCATATTGTGCAAAAAAAGCGGCATCATAATTTCTTTTTGTAGTCTATGTGTTTATCCTGTCTCTGAGAGAACTGTATAGCTTTGGACCTTTGAAGAGCGGTTTCTCTATAAAAGACCAAAATAAAAACTCTAAGGAAGCAGAAATTATATGATAGTAACCAGAATAGCTCTTGTTCCTGGGTAGATGTATAGGCCATCTGTAGAGCACACTCAGCAATTGGTCCCATGTTCCCTTTTCTATTAAGGAAGCTCTTAGTTTGCAGCATATTGGATGGGTGCTCAGGTTATGAAGGAACTGGATGTTTGGAGATTGACAAAGGGCACAAGAAAAAGGGCACTTATAGGAATGACTATGAGACCACATTGGACTGTGAGAACTTCTCATCTTTCCAAGGGCTGCATTAGATGTGCTAGATGTGCTAAGACTGGGCAAGACTGGGTAGTTACCCAGTCCTCTTTTCTGGACAGGTAATTGCTGTCTTCCCCGCTGTTGCCAGCATAATGGGCTACACCAGTCTTTTGCAGCTCTTCCAATCCTTTGACATTAAATTCTCACTTGGCTTCATCCTTAGAATCAGCTATACAACAAATATATTAGAATGATATCCCATCAGGTTTCATTTATGGTATATGCAAACCAATTCAGCAAAAATTGAAGATTGGGCTTGTGTGTGTTTATAAGAACATACATTGCAGCTGATACAGAGAGCTATCAGCTCACACAGGAGCAAGTCTCAGGAGCAGAAATTCAGTAAAGACTGAAAAAATAAGCTAAAACAAGTTAAAATATACCATTTCCCCCTGCCAATAATCCAAGGACGTTTCTTATCCACTCCCAAGCACCCAGAGGTCTGTTGGCTTGGTCAGGTGCTGAGTGATGGGGGTCTATGGAGCTAACCCTGAAGGGAATCCTGCTGGCCTGGAACAGGGAGATAAATGCTGATTGAATAAGGCATGGTTAATAAGACTTTTGTCTTCACTCTCATTGTGGAATGGTTGGTTTTGTTATAAAACTAATTAACATACATGTGGAAGTACTTTGTGGAAGCAGTTTAATCTCAAGCAAATGTGAAAATAAGCCTGTGTTTTTTCTAGGGACTGATTTACATTAATTATCTTCTACTTTAAAAAACCTCACAAACTCCTTTTTTTTAATCATTGTTTCTTTGTGGAAAAATTAAGAATGGGACACATCTGTAAAACACTGTACATACAAATTTCTACCATTTCCAGCAAGGAAGTATTCTCCAAAGGCAGAAAGGCTTGTGTTTAAGTCAAAAATGCTACTTCACAACTAGCTGAAGTCAGAGACCTCAGTTTATATCTAGCTACCCAAATTACTAGCTTCATTCTCAAAAAATTACGACCTTCTGACAACCAGACTTAATTTTAGGAACTTAAATGTGGACTTAGGTGCCTAAACTTAGCCACACTGTCTTACTTTTTTTTTTTTTTTTACTTAATTAACTACAGTGTTGATCATTTGCCCATATAAAAGGTAGCAGGACAGTTTGTGATCTCAGAAAAAGACTCTTTCACAAAAAATTTAACCAGCAACAGTGTAGCAATTTCAGACTGCAAATATCCATAATGAAAGCATGTGGATTTTCAGGGTGTATGTCGGTATTTAACTTCTGTTTAGAGCATGGCCCTTTGCCAGATCTCAGTCCTTTAGTCATCCTGCAAGGGATAAAATGCACCCTTGGTGTCTTCTGAGGCATGCACTGGAGCTTTTTTGCACAGTATTTTGAACCAGTGATGGGGCTAACCTGCATCTCTGCCTGGTGTGGAGCAAGGGCTCAGCTGCACCACGTGGATGGACCCTGGAGTCTGCACTTAGTCCCAGGTTTAGAGACCCACTTGCACATAACTAGGATCCACTCTATCCCTCATGCTTTTAAAGAAAGCTCTTATCCCTTCTGCACAAATTTTAAAAAGGAGAATTGTCTACCTAAGTCAATATTGCCTCATGGAACAAATTCCCATAGAATGATCCCTGAGTAAACCTCCCAGATTGTTCCACTTTGAAGAATTTCAGGCACTGCCTGGCAGCAGCAGAGTATTATAAGCTCATGAACATGCCTGATTCACCTATTTCCATCTCTGCTGTGAAGAGGATGTAGGAGAGTCGCACAGGACTTCTGCTGGCATTCCTCTGCCTCTCCAGCAACGAGGGATAGGCAAATAGAGTGGAGATGCGTTTGTGGATCTAAACATTATCACTCTCTCCTAAGTGTGAAGAGACAGAAACCCAAGATTCCTTTGCCTCAGGTATCTCGAACCAGAGTATTTATCTGACTCCTTCACGTTGGAGGAAAGATGTTTCTTTTGTTTCATGACTGCTGCCTGTCTCTTGAGTCGGAGGTCATGAGTTAAGGAAAAGGTATATATTGGCAGGCGTGTCTTGCAAGAAGAGAAGTGCAGCAACAGACAGTTAGAAATGAGATGTGAAGCAAACAGACAATTCTGGTGAGGAAGATGGACTTACCCTTACAAATCTGTGACAATGTGCCCCGGGATGTCCAGGGATCGTCACAGCTTTCTCTGCCTCTCTGTCCCAGCAGGGACACATGCTGGCTCCTCTGCAGTCTGCTGGCCAAACCAGCTTGGCTTGGCCAGTGCTAGTGTCACAAAACAAATATTCATGCATCTCTTTTGTTTTTAACAAATTCCTAAACTGCACTGCAAAGGGAGGTCAGACTGAAACAGGGTACACAAGCTTTCAGATCTTTAAAATTCAAAACCCCCAAATGCAAAACAAGTACTATTTGCCTCTATCCAGATCCTGTAGGAAGACTTGCCCTAGCACAAAACCTTCAGATTTTTGCTGAAAACACCCTTGTTGACAGTCTGTGGGACACATATGTTACAGCAAGACCATGTTGGGTTCAGCCTTAGTGGGTCTGTAAGTTTGTTTTGTTGGCACCAGTGCATTTCCTGCAGAGATGCTGTTACTTCTGCTAGGAAAAAAAATCCAAACTAGAAACTAACACATGACATGAATAAGACTTTTCTCTCAAAAATGGAGAAAAGATTCTGTAAAATCTTTTCTTCCTCTCTCCGGGCTGCTTTTACTCAAATATAAAATTCAGTTCTTCCTTTGACTTAATTACCCTAAATATTCTATGTATAACTAGAGCTTAGTGTCTATCCTTGAAATTTTCACTAAGGAAATATCTATATTTTCCTCAGTCATATTTTACCAGTCCTGAATACAGAGCCAACACTCTTACCCATTTCTATCAAAACCTGAGCTGTTAATGGATTTTCGTGTCTATTTCATTTAAAGCACTGCTGTGTTTAAACACTTAGAGTGCTGAATGTAAAAATAGCTGGCAATCTCAGAAGTGAACATTTTATTTGTAATATGGCTGATTTTATCATGAACCACAACATTTTTTTACTCATCATTTATTAATATTTTATATAGCTCATAAAAAATGAAGGTTGAGGTCAATAATTGCTGACACATAAAAGAACAAGGAAAAGGACAAGCAAGGGCATTATCCAGAGCACTGTGGACTAGCAAAAAACCTTGGATTTTCTTTGCACACATTGAAATACAGTAACCACTTAAAAGGCCTGAGAAAAGGAAAAAGAAAACTTATTTTTCAATAATCAGCATGGTTTCTAGTTTCATGTGTACTCATATGTGCTTCAGAAAGCATCTGGATTTTTATTGACATCCGTTTTTACTTATCAGTTCCATTCTGTAGCTTCCATCTTTGCTTTGCTGCTGGGGAGCCTCATCTCCTCTGAGCAGACTGGTGAGCAGAAGACAGTTTTCCACTTGGCTCACAGCCCCGCACTATGCATTGTCAACATGACTGTGTTTAATAATAATTCCTGCTGATTCTGTTGTGGAAAAACTTACTCTTCATAAGCTGACTAGCTTGTGGTGCCAGTGCATGTGTGTATAATTTTTTTTCCTCATTTTTACAGACTTGGGCCCTGGTTTACAAAAGACTGTTTGAGCATGTGCTAAAAGCTAAACACGCTTGTTCCCACCTTTATTTAGCAAGACAATTAAGGATGTATTGAATCTGGCTGGCTTCAAAGGGACTTGCATGCTGAAGTGCTTGTTGATTCAGAGTTTCAGCTCTCAGGACTAAATTCTAGCTCGCTCTCTCAAACCTACCTACATGTCCCTCCCCAAAAAGCAATATTTATGCCTTTCACTCCAATAGACTTAACAATTTACAAGTTATCACATTTCCCCTGGATGAATTCATTGTGTGTTTCAGAAAACTACACCAAAGATATGATCAGAACTACCTCTCCAGAGCAGTGAGTGATCCACTTAATCTGCATTTATGAGTCACTTCATAATACAGCAGGGGGGAGAAAAGAAAACCTATTAAATGAGTCCTTAATTGTTATGCAAGGGATACCAGCGCTTCCATTTCAATTGCATCACAGCCTTCTTCTAACAGATACACTCTCCCTAAATAACAAAGGCACTACCACCTTCAATAAAAAGAAATTAACAAGAGCCATGTTACTATATGCTTTGGTGTTTAACACATGTCTTTGAAAGGACTGTATGCCATTGGAATATTAAAATACAGTACACACAACTTCTTCAAAGTCTTTATCAGCTTTAATAAAAATAAAGAAATATAAAGCCTTAGGGGATCTAGAAGGAGGAGTCAGAAGTGGGAATTGTGTCAACTCACAAGAATTATTTAGGGTAATAGTCAAACTTAAACTGCAACAAATGTTTTCAAATAACATTCTCCCTCTGTGTCCAGAAGAAGGACTTATTTCAAGCAAACAACAAAAGTGAACTGTACTACATTTCCCTAGCTCCTAAGCTCTTAGCATCATTTTAGAGTGCCAACCAAAAAGGATTTTCAAAAACTGCTGTAATTGTAGCTGAAGCTGTCAGGGCATGCAGTGAAAATGTATAATTTCTTTTTATTCTAGGAAATATGATTGTGTAAGGAGCAATAGGCAGTAAAGCAGCAACCTTATCTAGTAATTTCTTTTTCTAAAAGTTCTGATTTACAGACACACACCTTACCAGACTATTTCTCTTTGATTTTTACATCTGTTTAGACTTTTACATCTGTTTTGCAGACACCAGGTACACGGGTTTATGGTTGGAACACCTGACTAAGTAACACTGCTGTCTCACACCATTCCCTGGCTACTACTTGCATGGGTATCAAATATAGGCTTAAATCCACACAAGGATACTAAGTAACTTGCAATCATAGCAGAATCTATACTCCATAAAGGTTTCTATGTTCTCTATAAAACTTAAGAGAATAAAAAAGGGCAGGCTGCAATTTCAATAAGCCAGTAGGAAACCTTTCTCTCTCTCAAAAGAAGAAAAAAAAGTAACTTAAATAAAGTTCCTTTATAGTTCCTTTGTTTTGTTCCAACCCATATTCCTGAGCTTGCTGTTTGGCTGTTCTTCTAGGATGGCTGGAAATATTGCCATGAGACTGAGCATCCTGGCCGCAGAGGAAGACAGAATCACATAACACGTGGAAGCCTTCCTTACCACAACCCTGCTCGGTAAATGTATTGGTGCTTTGCAAAAAGACATAACCTGAAGGTGGCCTGATTCACATCTACCAGGCATCAGTTTTTATATGCCTATTTATCCACATTATACAGTATGCAAAATAGTTTTTTTAGAGTCCTTCAGTCTACCTGCGCAATTTCAGAAATTTGACCCTGGTTTTCAGGAAACAAATCCCCTCAATTAAGCCATTAGGGTTAGAAACTTCACTAACTGACAGATTCCAGCTCAGGATCTTGGCCAAGAATGGATGGTACATCAGCACTAACCTCCCTCTGCCTCCATGGTATCTAGGCTAGCAAATCCTGACTAACTTTTTTTTGTTGTTGTTATTTCATCAGGTTTCTACAAAATTCCAACACTTGTTAACAGGGCAGATCAGTGGGAAAAACTTCAGAGATAGCAGAAGAAATAAATACAGCAGTGATACTTTTGCATGCACATGTCTGCTTAGGTGGCTGCAGTTGAGCTATCTGTAAAACATTTACATATATAAAACCAATTAATTATTAATATACTTTCAAACTATTTTCCTGAAAGGATTATATACTTCCCTTCCCCATTAATAGGAGTGACCTAATTGAAAGCTGAGCTTGTGACCCCATGCTTTCTAGGTTTAGAAACAGAACCTACCTTCCCCCTGCTAAATCAAACATCACAATGTCAGATGCTCTGCAGACATTTCTCTCAGGAATCTGAAGGCTAATTAGGGTGAGCTTCACCATAAAGAATAGAGTTGCTAAAACAGCTTTTGTACACACTGGAGTAATGATTATTCTCATGCAGACTCAGTGATTTGTGGCTTCAATTTAAAGCCATATATCTCTCAGGAGCTAATTCAGATGCTGTTATTTATTGCACGTATGATTATTAATGATATCTTGGCAACTGTTGGAAATGACTGGTTTCACCTTAGGAAGTAAAGTATTTTAGCTCAATGTTTACAGACCTAAGGAGACATCAGTTTCTGTAGAAAATCCATTCTTCATTTGGCCTCCCCCAACTCTAACTGTACCATCATTACTTACAGATATTTGCTTCATACTGTAAACAATTTTTGTCATTATGAATGAAGAGAAAACCCTGTCACTTCTTCTTTATATTGAAAAATGTTTTTTACCAGGAAAAGAAAAAAAGAGGGTTTTTTAACTGCCTCTGAAAAGAAGTGAAAGAGTAATATTGTTTACAAATGTCTATACATAAATAAATAATTATGTGTGTAGAATATAGGGCCAAGTTCTCAAATCACTTGTAATTTTTGATAGGGAAAGTGAAAATACCTCTTTTTCAATTAAAAGTCCTGTTGATCTGCAGAAGCACTAGCAGAAATGAAAACCTTGCCAGATCACTTACATATTTCACAATACTTCGAACAGCTTATACTTTTGAAATTTAGGCATCAAACATCAGTAGTTGTCCATTCCATGATGTTCTATCTAGTTGTTGCTGAACCTACATTTAAACTGAGATTGTCTTGCTGTCTGAGGGAAAAAATGAGTGTAATCAAGAAAACCAGAGGAGCTCATTCTAATTGTGATCCCATTTGAGCTCTGAGTTTCAAAGAGTGACTATAGCACAGCCTGTAGTGGAGATGTGTTGTGCTTAGAAGAGATTGTGAAAAATTCATGGGAGTTCAGATGAATCTTAAAAACAAAGAATAGTAAGTGGATCAGCCTCTTTAGCTCTTGCCTGAAGTCATCTTGTTTGCAACTCAGCCTGGTCCAGGAATTTGCCCTGGGTAGGTAGTGAGAATTCCTCTGAAGGACAGCAAACATGAATTCTAAACATGAGTTTTTTTTAAAATTTATTGAGAGTAAAGTGATAAAACAAGAAAAGATGTGATAATGGTAGATTTTTCGAGAGAGACAAAAAGCCAAAGAATTTTACAGACTACACAAGATATGCCCTCTTACAACCACAGGTGTTAAAAGAACAATTGAAATATTATGTTTTACAATTATCTAATAACTAAAAGCAACAAATAATTAGATATTAGTGTATCTAAAACATAGAGTATTATAAGATTTAAAATTATCCTGATTGTTTTAGTAAACCTTTCACAATCAATGTCAAATAGCAATACTAGAACAAAGAGAAAAAAGAAATCTTGCGTTCACTGTCCAGAGCTATGACAATCTCATCTGTACATTAAAATATTTTAACAAAAAACAATGATCTCTAGTTAACATATTACATAATTTCCTCACAATAGTAAGCAGCAGCTTACTTTCTGCTTTTCTTTAAGGATGAAGGTGTATGAATAATTTAATCTCAGCCCGCCAGTATTTTGAAACTACTTCCTGTAACAAAACATCTAAAAATACTAAAAATGCAATATTATTGATTATTTCATTTGGTCTATCAGCCAACAATAAACTGTATTATATTAGTCTAAATTTATAGTAACAATACCAGAAACTACAGAATCTGGTTTAGGGTCTGCGGTGGTTTAGATATTTAAGTATCTGACTTTTTCCTAAAATTAAAAAAAAAAAATAATTTGGATTTATGGTATTCTCGGACATCTTGTTTGCATACTCATAGGTTTTTAAAAATTTGCATGAATGATGAAAGCTAGCTCACAAATACGTATTTGAATAAATGTGTGGGCAGGCTGCATCATGGAAATTCACATGCACTTATTCCTGTATCATATATATGTTGATAAAAAATTGCTTATCAGCCCATCCTCCTGTTCTGGAAAAAGGTGGTCAGTTTGTGGTCAGTTATGGTGTTTGTGGTTATTAAGAAAATTGTAAACATAAGCAAGTTTCACCAATAAAGGATTCATGGGGTGTGGCTTTTCTTCTACAGATATCATGTCTGAACAATTTTCCATAACAAATGAGAAACAAACCAAAACCTCTTCACAGACACATCTTAAACATAAAAGGCAGCAGATTTTGAATTACTTATCTGAGTGTGATGTCTCATAGCTTAATTTTTCAGTGTAATTTGAGAATCATGTGAGAAGAATTAGCCAAAATATCAAAGATTTCACTTCTTAGCATTGGGGAAAAGCAAATGAACTTCAAATATGGACAATTAGATGAGTAAGCAAAACTGATTCATTTTGAATTGCCATGGGTTATAGAACATGAATCACTGTAACAGGTCAGCTGCTCCTAAGTTGCTAAATGTCAACTGATTTTGTGCATTTAGACCTAAAGTAGTGAGTATCAAAGGAAATGCCACTTATGTCTGTCCAAGCCTTCTAGCCTTTGGATGAGTTCTTAATGTAAATACTTGTTCTGTTTTAGGAAACTTACAGGAGGAAATCTCCATGAACCTTAGCTGGGAAACTCAGGTTCAAGAGACACATGCAGGAGGTTGATACTGCTGCTGCTGTATCCATTGTTAGATAGATAGAGTGCACGTCATCCTAAAGAAGAACTGGTAGAGACCTAACACTGCGTGGTGCATCAAACTTGACACAGCAGTTGTGCAAAGAGGGAGACTTATGTTCTGCTGATATAAACAAAAACCCAATTTTATTCTTCCAATGAAAACAATAGAAATAAAGGGATAAGAATGTTTTAGGTGAATGAAACAGCTTAACTGTCATCTAATTTGCATCACCCAGGTTACTGAAATTTAATTTTCTTTCTTGCAGTTGTTTAACATGGTTAACAAAGTAGGTCCAAATTCACAGAGACCCAGTGGAAGAAAACATGATGTAAAAAAATCTCCAAACAGTAGAACTTCAATACAGTAAGAAACAATAAGTTAAAGAAGGTTCTGCTTATTTCCAGGAATAACTGCTTTCACCTCTTTGGTGTTCAAGTTATGCAAACTTAGATCAGCAAATAAAAGAATACAGTGGATGGCAAGGAAGCCTTTGTTTGATCTCCTTACACATCATTCCTTGATTTGGCCTTGCTAACTTCAGAGAAGCTATATATTAACTTACTTCCAAAACAGAGTCTTTCATATGGTATGGTCTGAATCATTCTGACAATTTCTTTTCCCTGGCTTATTAAATTTCCTAGTGGAAACATTGATGAAAGCTGTGAAACAATCCTATGGTTGTAAGAGTCCATCCATATTTTCTCTTCTTCTGTGAACATTTAAAATAAAATTAAGAAAAAGATACCATAGCATAATTAATAAAAAAAATGCAATCAAATAATTATATCTGGGACCTTTTCCCCAATAAAGGCAGAAATAAAAACCCAAATAAAACTGTCTTTTATTGAGAAATGACATTATTTCTAGATGAGTAGAATAAGTAGAGATGTAGATGCTGGCAAAAACAAAAATGAGGCTTGTTAATGATGCAGTGCTTGAAATCAAAGAACATTAAGTCTAACACTCAGTTAAACACACAAAGAATTGCTACAAGAAATGAGAAGCTCTGACAGAAACTGAACAGTCTGAAACCTTGTCTGTGTAGCCAGGAAATGGTTAGAGGTCTCAAAAGATCTAAAATAAATTCCAAAAACAGGAGAATGGGAACCACATGCGACATAATTGAGTCTCAAATCACCAAAGAACTTCAGTCCAGTATAGACAGAATACACAGGTGTATATAGGTTACTTCCAGCTTGGATGAGTTTTGAACATTTATATGCAGAAAGCTTTTTTTTCCTTTTCCTTTTATTTTTTTTTTCTCCTTCATGATATAGTGCAGAATGAGCATATTTGTGATACATCTGGAGAACAATTACTTTTACTGGCCACTTTGTTTGATTGTCTCTCCCTTAAAATTTAAACTATCATGTAGCAGAAGATACTTTTTCCCATATTTTTTCTTTCCATTTTTGATTTGGTCTGTCCTTCTCACCTCATGCATTACAAGCACTGTTAATGATGAATAGAGCTTGAGCAGACATATACTGGTACTTGACATTGGAAGATATTCTGTGCTTTATTGTTCTGGTGGTTTAGTGAGTGTGACAGAAGATGAAGTTTCTTTTCAAAATTCCCAATATTTCAGAATTCCAATTTTGTCATTTCATAATTCACAAAAAGACTTTGAGTGCACTAACTATGGTGAATATCAGCAAGATACAATGATAAGTATCTTTTTGAGTTACAACTAACTACATTACTCAAGTATTATGAAAGGTGGCAAAATTCAAGAGATACTGGATGAAACTCCACAAGACTGCTCTGTTACCTAAGGTTATTTCCTTCTCTTTTACTTTTTTTCTAATATATGCTTTTATTTTGTAGAAAAAGCATACTGTCAGTAGGCACAAAATTGAAAGCAGTCTGCACAAAAGTCACAAGTCACTCTTTTTCAAAGAGACACCAGGAATGCTTTTTTTCTCCCTCAGGTGCTCTCAGGATGCCTTAGCCTCACTTTAGGAGAAAACCATTTAAGTACTGGAGAATAATTCACATTTTATCTCAGCTCTCGAGATCATGAGGCAGGGTACCTTATTTTAGGAAGACCATATTGCAGTGCATGTACCCATCCACTAAGGAGTGGACTGACCTCACTGCTAATGTTATGTGTATTAAAGCACCAAATGGTGCCTGATGTTGCTCTTGATACCTGAGTAAACTAGTGTGATGGATTGATACTGGCTGTATGCCAGGCACCCACAAAAGCTACTCACTCACTCATCTGCTGCAGCTGCAGTGGAGAGAAAATTTAATGAAGGTTACATGGGTTGTGATAAGGACCAGAAGAGATTGCTGACTAAATACCATTAAAGGCAAAACAGGCTCAACTTAGAGATATAAAGTGAATCTATGGCTAACAAAATGAGAGCAGGATAATGAGAAGTAAACTAAAACCTTAGAAACATCTTCCCCTCACCCTTCCCTCTTTCCCAACGCTATGTCCTCCCCCAGTGGTGCAAGGAGACATGGAATGGGGGTTATGATCAGTTCATGATCTGTTTATTTCTTCCTATGTTCAGGAAGAGGAGTAATTCCCCTGTGGCACCATGGGGTCCGTCCCACAAGAGACAGATGTCTGTGAACTTCTCTGACATGGCTCCATCTCATGAGCAACATGAGATGCAGTTTTCTCCCTGCGAACTGCTGCAGTGTGAGTCCATCCCACAGGCAGCTGTCCTGCCCAGACTGCTGCAGCACAGATCGCGCTTCCGTGGAGTGGAGTCCCGCAAGGACAGGCTGCTCCAGCACAGGAGCAGGGCCCCTCTCTCCACGGGTCTCCTAAGGATCACAGCATCCTCCCAGACATCCACCTGCTTTGGCAGGGACTCCTCCATGGGCTGCAGGTGGATCTCTGCATCCCTATGATCCTTCATGGGCTGCAGGGGCACATCTGCCTTGACATAGCCTGCAGAGGAATCTGCTCCAGCACTTGGGGCACCTCCTCCCTCTCCTTCTTCACTGGCCTTAGCGTCTACATGATGTTTATTTCACATATTTTTACCCTGCTCTTCTCTAACTGGAATTAAAACTGCTCCAAAACCTTTGCTTTGATTTCTTCTCAAATATGCTACCACAGAGGCATTACTACCATTTCTAATTGGTCCTGCCTTGGAGCCATCTTTGGAGCCATCAGGGATTGGGTCTGTTGGAAGTTCATGGCAGCTTCTTGTAGAAGCCACCTCTGTGGATCCCCCAAAATCAAAACCAGGCCACGCAAAAACCAATAGAGCTAGTTCTCAAAACAAAAACAAGTTAAACCATACAGCTCTCTCTCTCAAATTTTACTCACCCTAACTGCACTTTCAACACTGTTGAATAATGAAATTCCTCTATTTTATCCCAAAGACAGAGATAAGTTGCTTGTTGTTATTGTAGCTTCCTGCAGACTTCAGAAACTATTTGGTGATGGTGCACAAGCCTTGCATTTCAGATTTCTAAAGCTTCCTCCCCGTCACAAGTGAGGATTTTTACTCATAGGAGGCAGTACCTTCAGGGTTCAGTCATTAGTAGAAATGGGCCATAGATCATGTCACGTTGTCTCTAACCTAGTTAGATTTTGACAGCAGACAGGTTCCAAAATCATAGATTCACATTAGAAACCTTTAAAAACTCATTAGCTCCTGATAATTATTCTAATATCCAAAGCACTAAAAATCAGAAAGTTCATTTCTGCTTCAGAATCAACTGTGAATATGTTCAGAAAAAGCTTTGCCTTTTCTTTCTCATTAACAAAATTAACATTTACAGTTGGTGCAGAAAGACACCCTTCTTCTGCATGAAGAATGAAGTCAATCCATTCTGTAACCAAGATAAAAACTTACAACTGAACTTTAACACATTGCTCTGCTCTGGGACATTATCTTTTCCAGTCCATCTCCTCCTGAACATTTGACATCCCTGTGCCAAATTCAGAAAATACTGCCGTTCTCTAAACTACATTATTTTGGAAACCTTCGTTGTTTTGTTTTGGGTTTTTTTTTTGCAGTCACAGTGGAAAAGGTTTCTGTGAGATCTTATATGTTAAAAACCTTATAAACAACATGCTCTTAAGTGCTTCTTGGCACCTGCATGGTCAGGACTATCCTCTATTGCACTACCATTGCCGAGTCCCAGTCTTTATTTTATTTTGAACCATACAAAGACCCAGCCCACATACTTTAAAGTGTTTTGAGTCACAAAGTGATGTGATGACTGGACAATATTTCACTCTAAGCTGGAGCACTGTTTTATAGGTCCCACTATTTGATATTACTGTAATAAGTCACAACTGAACCAAACTTTACTCAGCCTCATTTCCAAAGATTTAAGCCAAGTCTGGCTTAAAAATATTAATTTTGATAGCACAACCATCTAATTTCATAACAACAGTTCTATAAAAATATATAGTTCCGTATTTTTTCTATACTATCTCCAGAATATAGACAGAACAAACAAAATAAAACAATGACCAACCCTTACAAAAGATAAAAAAATATTTAAAATGTACATAAAGACAATCAGATTATTCATTAATTTTTTATTGCAACTCTCTTCTCATCGAACTTGATTTCTCTGAAAAGGTGTTTTCCATAATTTCTGGAACATTGTGCTGCTCTTTTTAATAGAGATCATGAGTTGCCTTTGACTGCTCTATGAAGTTAGCACAGAACAGTTACAATCAAAGTTAGTTTTTTTCCAATTAGATTTCCAGTGTAAAGCAAATAATAATAATAAAATTAATTCTTGTGATACTATTTTCATCACTGCACCTTTCAGGACCTTCAGACCTAAAAGGAAAATGTTGACCCAAGGAAGCAGAGACTATTACCATGGTTACAAGGGACATGGTTACCTGTGCAGTTTAAGTACAGTGGATGCATAGAAGACACTGGCAATATTTTATCCCAAATAATGGGGATAAAAGACACTGGCAATAATTTTATCCTCAAAGAATCAGTAATTGCCATAGCAGTACATTGACCACTTTATTGCAAGGTTTATTAAAATGCCACTTGCATTTAAAGAAACAATCACAATGGATGTTAGCTTCTGTGCAACAGAAATTTCCTAAGCTACCAGCTGTGCAAACACAATTCTAGTACTAAAAAAAATCTAGTTCTATTCTTTTGGCAGCTTACCTGGCTTACATCACAACTTGCAACAAATGTGACAGGATCAGAAAAAAAAAAAAACTGGCCATACTTCGATCTTTCGTGGGCAAAAGCAGGAGTATTTTTGTGCTCTTCAATGATTCACCTGTTTCACTCGAATTTTTGATATGCTGGGGAGCTACATGACTATTTTCCCCTCATGAGTCCCGGTCACTTCACAGGCCAAAACCTTTGACAGCAGCTTCTTTTCAGGGTGACCAAGCTGGGATGTTCCAGGGAGGTACCCAGTTTTCAAAGGGGAAGTATGTCTCCTGTTGTCTAACCAAAACCACATGATACCAAGCCAGCCTTGAACATATTTTTTCATACAGGACAACTTCTACATCAGTAAAATTAAATTTGGAAGCATAGGTAGGGACAGCTTCAAACAGTTCATGTTGCTCAGAGTCCCATCCAACCTGGCCTGGACACCTCCAGGGATGGGCAACCACAGCTTCCCTGGGCAACCTATGCTAGTGCCTCTCCGCTCTCATAGTAAAACATTTTTTTCCCAATATCTAATCTAAACCTACTGAAGGGCACAACTATGCAGGAAACAATGGGGGCTGCTTGGTCAATACAAAATACAAGTGAAAGTGTCTGAGCAGTCTTTTCATAATTGCAATAAATGTCGTATAGAACTGTCATTGTGGAGCAATGTTAGCTATAACAACTCAGTTTTAGGGAGAAAACTTTTTTTTCCCTACATTTGACTGCTTCTGCTTCCTTCATTTTTTCCATTAGCCCTGTGAAATCCATTTTATAGCACTTGATGTGAGATTGGGAAAACCATACAGGTGGTGCTGCCTCAGCAGGAAACTCCCTCCTTTCTGAGGGACTGTCAGTTGTTCATAGGGAAGCTAAAACAGAGGACTAAATATTATATGCTGATGGATATTTGTTAGAAAAGATAGGAATACTTTCAGCAGACCTTGTCAGACACAATACGTTCTGCACATCTACATTTTCTATGGCAAAGGGAATAGAGCTCTCCAGCTGCTCGCCTGGCAAGACTAAAGTTTTGTCTCATAAATTTAAATTATAGATGACATAGTGGTGGAATGGAAATGGATTGCACCTAAAGAGAAATCCAGAAAAAAGCCCTGTAAGGAAGAAATGAAAAGTTTCTGACATAATAGATCTTCTGTTTGTTGTGATATTCTCTCCAACTCAACACTTTGAGTAAAGCAATTTGTTTCTTTTTTAATTTCCCTCCACCTCCATGGAAAGTGATGAACATTTTTGTGAAGCTCACAGAGAATGCTGTGTTGCAGATATAACTTGCCAATGCCTAGGAGTCCTAACTGACATTATTTTCAGTTGTGTTAGCATTTAAGTATTATTGTAGTGTTATCATATAATGGCATTAAAAAGAACATGGAAGCATTTGTGTGAAAAGTTTAATGTTCATTGAAAGCGCACATTGAGTATCCATAGGTACTTCTGGATTCTTTGCCAAAACATCATTTTAATGTGAACCATTCAATGGTTTTTCCTCTCACTCATGAGAAACTCGACATTTTAATTTAAACCAGAAAGAAGAAAAACACTGGCACGTTTTCTGCATCTGAGACAGATGGGGAAATTGTTTGATAAACTACAGTACCTTGGGATGATTTGAAGTCTTGGAAAGGAGATAGTCTCAGGTGAAGTTTCTGCTTTTTTTTCTACACAATGAATTTGTCACCTTTATAAAACATGCAGAATTCCACAATAAATTTATCAGCCATGTCAATGACAAAGATTTGCAAGTAGAGACAGAGAAAAAGAAGACTAAGAGAGGCAAAATTTTACTCAGGAATGGGTAAAATATTCTGTCTCATTTCTCGAATTCAGTGAAAATTATATCTGAATTACTAAACCAAGAAATTAGAGAAGTGGAGTTGTGTTTTATATAGCTGGGCATTAAACATTTGAAGGCATATTAAGCTTGAGAGGCTAGTGGAAGTAAAATCTGAAATTGAACAAAATACAGATGCTTCAGACTACATTCAGATCCAAATGACTGTCTTACCGTATAGATATACTAGGTGGGAAGAATAGGAAGCTATTTCTATGCCTGTTATTAAACAGAGCTTTTTCTTTTGGATAATCCAGCATAAATTTATCCAGCTGCACTCTGACAAACGTTAGCCCTTGGATGAAGGTAGAAGTAGCATTGGTCATTACTAAGAACTCTTTGATCTTTTGGAAACTCTGTACTTTGTTATACTGTAGACTTTGCTGGCAATTGCTACAATGATCTCAGTGTCAGCTCAGGACCAAGTAGCAGCAACCAGTAAAACTAAGAATCTGGCCCAAGGACTTAAACTTCAGAAACAGATGCTGAAAGAAAATTCACTGGAAACTAGCACATTTTTGTTTCTTTGTATATAGGCCTTGTCAACAAGGGCATAATGAAAGAGATCTCAAAACAAAAGACTTGATTATAAGCGCTATGCACTAATAATCCCATCTATAAAGAGTTACAACAAAGATGACAGCAGAAATTTGTCTTTTGAAAACTCCCTCCTCCCTGTCCTTTCTGCCTGTCTCTACCCAGACTGACTATTAGCTCTTCTCAATTGTTGCTTCAGCCTCCCAACAAGAATATGGAAAAGCCAAACCCTTTATATTCTTTAAATGGGACAAATCTGTCTTACAAAATCATACAGAGGTTTAGACTGGAAGGCATATTGAAAATTATCAACTTTCAACCCCACATGGACAGGGATTCTACCCACTAGAATAATTTGCTGCCATTAAGGTCTTCTCCATGGTCTTCCTAGGGACAGAAATGAGGCTCAATAATCTGTAATATCTTGTGGATGAAGCAAGGTGATAAACCAGTGATTCCTCAAGTGTCTGTTATGCTGTTTGTTAGGTTGTTTATAAGTGGTCAAACCTTCAAAATAGATCAAGTTTAAATAAGGGCTATCTGGCATATTTCAGGGCCCTGAATAGATAGGATCTTTCTTACAACAAGGTTCTTGATTAATAAAAACATGTTTTTATAAATACTTTTTTCACTTAAAATTTTCTTGCTTCTATAAATTTTTCTGCAGCCAGACTTATTTGCTAAGACATATGTGAAAAGTAGACAAACAAGTGAATATAAATACATTAAATGTGAATTAGCTTAGAATTTAATAATCGAGAGAAATGCACAGTGATTTTGTACAGCTTTTGCCTTGCAATGGCTGTTAGAGCATCCCAACCAAATATAGAAAGCTACATGCAGATACTAGATGTTAAGGTGTCTAACACCTGATCTTTCATGAAAAAAGTAGAGCGGAGATCATAAAGGACTAAATTTTAGAAGCATTATGAAACCTACTGCTGCAAGTAGGCATGTGGACTTGGGAATTTAGGGAAATTTTGCACATGTCTATCTGAATGGGTTGAGATGATCTCCACCTGCCTCAAGCCCAAGACAGTTCTGGCCTAGGATGCCACTTAACTGCAACAGCAGCTCTGCCAGACACTTACTTTGAACACACCGAGATATTCATTTGTTCATCCGGTTTCCAGATGTAAAATTTTTTGCATACCTCCATCCAACACTCCATTGCCAATAGAAAATATACCTCTGTATGACCTCAAATCCCTGCAAGGCAAGTGGAAATCTAAAACTCCCCTCTTCTTATAGCCTAGCCAAATACTACACGCTGAGCTGCCACAACTGTGTTGTGAAAAGACTGACTTCTGCTTGTTTTTTTGGAGCAATTCACACCTGACTCCAGAGTGGTGAACCTAAACAGAATAAAGAGACACCCTCTGGTGTTAAGACTATTATCTCTCAATTCTGTCACATCAGCATGACAACAGAGCTCTCACTTCATGCTCTCAAAAAAAAAAAAAAAAAAAAAGAAAAGAAAAAAGAAAAAAGAGTATAGTTATTAAAAGAGCAACTGTTTTCACAATTTTTTAATCAAATACATATCTACCTAATGCACTCATTCAACAGCTTCTCCTGGTTCAGCCTGTTGTGTCTCTCCATTGGCTTCTGCGGGGTTGGGCTGAAATGTGATGGCTGAAAGGAAGACTATATTACCCTGCTAAACTCAAGGGTGGTAAAGCTCCAAAAGCAAGGTTTGCTCATAGCCTCATTCATCTTCAGGCTTTGTATCTGTTATAAATGATCAAATCGTGAGCCAAACTTATAAGAAAATTTAGCAAAGATTCATTAATTTGTCCGCGAGACCGTCGAAACCACCATAGCCAGAGAGTCGGCGTCGAGCCCGGTGTCAGCGCTGGGTGAACACATGTATCTGACCTCCGAGTGTCAGAGGCTCCCCCAGTTCACAAATGCTGCCTCGCACAGCGAGTTTTGTACAGTTTATTCTGCCCGAGGCAGAGGTGACCAAATGTTCTTTGTGTCTCTTCACATGCATTGTGGTGGCCTTACATGTGCAGAGGTGGACAAAGGTTCAGTCCAGGTGTTTCGATGTTGCAGTGGACTCCGGGGAAGCCATGTATTCACATGCATTGGTTATCTTGACAGATGTAATCGGCAAGGCGATAATCACTCTTAGGTGGGCCCGGTGACCCGGGGAAGCCAGCGATTATTGGCCTGGAAACTTCTATTCTTACGTTATAACCCCGAAGTTTATCTTAATGTGTGCCCGGGAATTAGATGAATATGAATAAGACACTGCTCCCGGCCAGAATGGTCAAAAGGCATGGTTTGGATTTTACAATATTTTATACATTAATAGTATGAATTATCTCTACCATATACTATAGTATCCAAAACCAGAAAATTCTCAGCAGTTTCTGACATGCTGCCGAGGCAGCAGCCTTGGAAACAGAGCAGGCTCCAACCAAAAGCTCCCAAACACATCCCTAAAGCAGCACAGTGCTGCCAAAAAGAGAAATCTGGGCCCTCCAGAATGGGAAAACATGCTTCAAACTTCTTAGAAAGCCACAAGTCACAGAGGGAGAGTGTACTACTGGTCTACATGAGAAGTCACTTGCACCTGGCAAAGGCAGAAAACCTAACGAGTCGTAAAAGACTCATGTGTGGGAGTGTTTTTTGTCTTGCAAATGGGAGTGAAGATTGGAGTTTTGTCAGCTTTGCCATAAGCTGTGAATCACAGGTTCCTGGTGTGTGCAGATGTGCCAGGGCGCTTCTCAGCAGCAGAGTCTGCACCAGCATTTGCTGCTCTTTTCCTGGTGAGGTTGCTGAAGGTGATTAAAACTAGTTTTAACATCTCTCCTGTTTTCCACCACCTTCCCCTTGCTTCATTCTCTCTAGTATGAAACAACTAGTTTAAGACAGAACAGAAGAAATAAACTGCAAGGAAATCTTGTTTGCTCGTTAGGCTTTGTACACTACTTTCTGACTAATTTGTCCCTTGACCATTTTAGAATCACTGTAATTCTTAAAATAAGGAATGAGCCTAAGTGAAGCCTTTGATGTTTTTAGAATTTCTTAATATTTCTAGCATTACAGAAACACAGTGGAACCCAGAAAAACCCTGGACACAATCATTATGACTTTTCAGTGGCTATTCTATCTCTGATTTTAATTTAATTAGCTGCATAGTGGGTCTGCATGGTAGATGCAGACCCACTGTGGGATAGTAGGTTAAGAATTTTAATAGTTTGGGCATATACAGGTTACATTTACTACTTCTGATGTACTGTGGCATTCAGTGCATAGTTTCTTAGCAGGGACATTTACGATTCTGTTGTGCCGTACAGGTTATACACTATAAGAAATGTTCCTAGTCCATGGTGAGCTTTACCCCTGAATGAGAGTAGCAGCCTGAGGGTTGCTCTTCATATAACTTTACTTTCTGCCTTAAGATAGTTTTGTGGGCCAGATGAACCTTTCAGTGAAAAAACGACTGATTTGAATATGTTCTAGCACACCTCTTTATTGAACTATTTAAAGAGTTTATCAGCTAGATAAAGAAAGGTGGCATTGAATCTTCAAGTAGAAAAAAGGAATAATTTTTAAAAATTAAATTATTTGCAAACTGCTTGGAGATATCATGGATTTATTATTAGTATGATGGATTTATTTTGGTAATAAATGGATACATAAACAGTGCAACACGAGGCACAATTTTGCCTATGTTTTATAAACATGTTATTTCCACTGTGGAATAGAACCTCTGAAGCTTACTGGTAGAAATACAGTTATTTCTTAAATTAATAAAATCTCTGGGATTGGGATGTTCATACAAGCTACTTAGAACCAGAAGCAATACAAAAAGTCTTGAGGACGTGAAGTGAAAAGTAGTATATCCACCTAAATCTACAGAGATGATCCACATATGCACAGCTGCACTTGGAATGAATCCGGCACACAGGGATTAATCTCCTACCCAAAGTGTCAGGGATCTTTTCCAGGAGTAAACTGCAGATTGCCAAACAATTACCTTAACTAGTTCCTGATGTGCTGTATCACAACACGTTCAAATCTCCATCCATGGTGTCTGCAAATCCTGTTCACAAAATGGAGGTTTCAATGCAAAAATAAATATGATGTAGCTCTGTGACAGTGACACAGGGAGATTTTTATCATATTATAGGCCCAGGCATTTAATCTGAAAGATACTTCAAGATTGTGTAAATCCCACATAATGACTAATTTGCAGGTCTAGGAGAGTACACAGGCATAATTTTCAAAATTATCATTGGACTCTAAATATATTTCTCAAAGTATTGTTCTTTTCCTGTCTTGTCACACTAGGTTGCTATTCACTGTTACAGAGTACCCATATACTACTCCAGGCATGACTGCATTTTCAAATAATGAAATACTTTTAATACAGCAGTATTTATAGTACAAATAACTACTTCCATGTGGATAACCACATGGTATGTGTATACCATACCACAAAACATTATTGACCTCTGAAGAAGAGGCACAAGTTTTTGTGTAAATCTATTTCCTCTGTGTTTCTTTTTTGGTGGATCATAATACACCAAGTCCTTCCCTTCATTCTTGAATGTTTGACTAAACTGGGGAAGAGCAGCAGCAATGTTCCTAAAAAGGTATCTAGTAGCAAATTAATCATGAGCCAATAGTAGCTACTAATAATCTACCAGTCACAAAAGGGTAAGAAAATTAAGTTTACTGGTAGCAGCTGCAACGAGATTATAGAATGAGACAGCCTGATAAAGCTGCCACCATCACCTTAGCTCAAAGCAGGAAACAATTTAAGAAGTAATAAAGAAAGATTTTACTTTAAAGGTGGGAAAAAGCAGAAACCAGGAATGAGGGTTTCAGCTGATCAGAGAACATTATCCTGATAGAAATAGAGTGAAATAGACCAAAGGGACAAAAGGGATTTGATGAGAGGAAGCAGGGAAAACACTCAGGGGGAGGAGAAGTAGAAGTTGTAGGAAAAAAGACAATGTAGGAATCTTCTTGAACAATAATACAAAAGTTCCAGGGTGACCCCTTTCATGTGTCTTGATGCTGTCTCTAAGAGCACAGACAGTTCCTTTCATATCTAGCAATATCTTCCTATTTATTCATTTCAATCTGATATGGTCCTCCTGGGAAGTCTCAGAGGTAACAACAGGAAAGTGAGCCTTTCTATAATTGCAATAGGCATTGAAAGAAAATTACCTGACTGGACCTTATAGTTATGTTTTTGGGGTTTTTTGTTTTGTTGGTTTTTTTTTTTTTTTTTTTGGTTGGTTGGTTTTGTGTTTTGGGGGATTTGTTTTAGTTGGGGAGTTTTTTTTTGTTTGTTTGTTTCTTTTGGTTTTTTGGGTTTTTTGCCTGTTTGAATTCTATTTCTTCCAAGTTTAAAATAAGCAAATGCTAGAGGAAGGAACAACCTAAGTTCACAGTATCAATACCTTTCATTGTGACAAAATATATTTCTGCAAATGCACATTTATTTGAAATACAACTTTTGAAGAATCCTGATAATACTTGGCTAAAATTATCTCTGGTATAATTCCACTGAATTAAAAGAGGCTGCAGAGGGAGGGGATGAATTTGCCTCCTGGCATTATTGGTGAAATATAAAAGAGTTTTATGTCAAGATGTTTTTTATGAACTTGAATCCAGTTTCTAATCATCCAGATTGCCCTGTACAATAAACTCTTGATTATGACTGCTGGCGTTAACAGTTATAAGACAAGATGATGTGCAGCACAATTTTCTTCATTCAGCTTTTCATTCTTCCACTGCTCCTTAAAAGTCTCCCTATCTTTCTGTAAGTTATGCTTAAAAGTCATGTAAAATTAGATATTATCAATCAAGTTGTACATTCTCAAGTGCAAAAACATTATTTTGTTGATTGCCATGTAGCTTTGTGGGATGAATTGGTGCAGTTTCACTCCTTGTTGGGGAAAGTTGGCTCTGTCTTGCTCATGCAACTTTCTGCTGAACTGAAAGCATAGGAGAAAGCACCCACTTTCCTTTGGTTCAAAGCAGCGCTGTGGAGAGTGATCGAAGACACTCCACTGCATTCTTTCCACTCTGTATCCTCAACCATGTGCACTTCTCTCCACTAATTAAACCAAGGAGGAAAAAAATTAGATGTCTGCATTCTAAAGACAAATTTATTTAAAAAGAAAGAACAAATTTATATCAAAAGAAGTTACTGGAATGATAATCAACAAAAGGCTTTCATTTTGAAATCACAGCCTGGCTTTCCCCTGGCTTTCTTGTTTGGGCTCAGGCTTTGGAAAACTTTCAGCCCTTGTTCCACTTGGTTTATCAATGTCAAGAGTTCATTGTAGGCATGAGAACTCAAGCCTCCAAATTACTGTAGAAATCCTAGGATATGCATCCGAGAATAGCATTGCTAATGGGATGTATCAGTATCCTGCTGGGAATTACTGCTTCAAATAAGAAAAATATGTGGGATTTCAGGCACTGAGGAGTTTGTTCTCTCTATTTCAAGCATCTCTCTTGTGTCTTTACTCAGTCAGCTAAATGACATTCTTCTCTGTCTGGGTGTGAAGTTCATCCAAATTTGTTATTTAGTCCTATACAAAAGTCTTCCATTTCTGTAATATCAGAGGCATTTGTGTGGCTGATATTTTATATGTGGGGAAAACCTTCTTCTCTTCCAAATAATTAAAGCATCATAATTCTCTTCAGTAATAAAATATGCTAAAGAGAGAAGCACAATTTATCAAGCACAAACTAGAGTCAACAGGATGAGATGGGGGAAAAAAAAGAACAAAAAAAACAGGGATGAGAGATGAAACCAGCAAGATTTCTATGAGTTTGTGGTAGCTAAAACAATGTCTATACCTCTGTGAGATGTTGGTGTGAACAGAGTTCTGCCTATAATGCAGCTCCTATGAGAGAACATGCCATCTCTGTCTTTAGATGAAATCAGTTAGCTGACCAATATCTGTGGGTCTTTCAAGCCAATTGGTCTGATTTTTGGAAATAAGGAAACAAAGACCTAGAGTTTAGTCTTCCAGCACAACTGCTTTTCAACATGACTTGGAAGGAGGCACCAATGTGCTGTTCAACCTCTGTTAACTCCCCCCACAATGCAGATCTATTGGTTTTGCAAAGTGCTAAGGATTATTTAGGGGACCTGTCCTGATTTAGGGCAAATTTGGGAGGAAACTTCCATAGGAGTCCCTCTAAAAAGCAAATTCAAGCACCCTCCCCCCCACCCCCCCACCCCCACTAGTTCAGGAAAATAATTCCTTGGAGAAGAGTGGAAAAAAACTGTTTATTTAACAAGAAAAGTATTCAAAAACATAAAAATGTCACTATTCTGAAGAGATGGAAATCTCAGAAAGCCCTTTTGTGGGGTGTAGCTCAGCTCACTCAGTCTCTCATCAGTCCCTTCTGCGCTGGAAAATGCAGCAACCCCAGGCCCTGGTGGGCCACAGGTGTGAGCTCCTGGTGTTCTTCTGGGTTTGCAGTCCAGAGCAGGGCCAATCAGTTCCAAGAAAAAGAAAAACCACAGCCCAGGGAATTCTCTCCCTCAGCTAGCTAAAACCTAGCTCAAAGCAAAGGAGAGTTCTGTCCGTCTGTCCGTGCTGCACACAGCACGGTCTGTGACAGAGAATGCTGAAGCTCTTATTTCCATGTTTTTGAATATGACTGCCGCAAACATTCCCCGGCTTCTCCTTTCCCCTCTTCATTCTGAGATCTAGTTTTAAAGGGGCAAAACTTATTTCTGAGCTAAACAGATGAATGGGGATACAATTCAGCATCAAAATGTTATTCAAGGACAGGACCCTTAAGCCACTTCACATATTCCAGAATGACCACTAGTAATGGCCACTAGTGGGTCATTCCTTATGTGGCCCTCTGGCTGAGGCAGGTTTCCACTCTTTTGCAGGGTTAGAGTTGGGTCCAAGTTGAGGATCAAACAACAATATGAGTTTTCCATAGCCTCAGGCAGCTGAAATGTGATAGAAGAAGTATTTCTGCTGTATTTGTGTGACTCTAAAGTAGACTAGATCAAAGCTGGTTCCCAAGATAATTCTTCTGCTTCAGTCTTGAGAAAGGTATAAGCATCTTAATAAGAATTAATTTTTTGGGGGGATGTGGAAAAGATGTTCATGTTGCATACAGAATATTCAACCTTCTTCAAACCAAAAGCATTGGCTACATGATGAAATAGCCCAGTTTCTAGCAATTTCTATGTCACAACAGAGCACAGAGAATTTAAAATATTCTAAGCGCCTCTACACATTTCTGAAGTTTCCGGCATTATGTGTTCTCTTATTCAGAGGAGGCGGAGCTTTGATCCCCAGCTGCCCATGAACTGATGACTCCCCTCAAAAACGTCTTTCTATAGAGAATTGCAGATAGTTATTGCAACACTCCCTTTCCAAAAGTACATGGCATTTTTTCTTCAGAGCTAACTGTTCATGTGTGATACACAACTCACTACAAAAACATCTGATTAAATTCTTCCCTTTGAGGATAAAGAGGCCCTGACACAAGTTGCCAAGAGAATCTGTGGTTGCATCATCCCTGGAATTGTTCAAGGACAGGTCGAATACGGCTCAGAACAACCTGGTCTGGTGGAAGGAGTCCCGGCCTATGGCAGGGGGTTGGAATGAGATTATCTTTAAGGCCCCTCCCAACACAAAACATTCTATGATTCTGTGATTCTATTGTACATACATATTTTGTAGACATATATAATACATATATATACAAATGCTGCATAAACGTATATATGTGTGTATGTATTTTTTCATGTATACACAGTAATTTTACTAGCCAGTGGCAGGGACTTTGGTTAATGTCCTGAAGATTTGCTTATTTGCTTAAGAAAGAAGTAAGATAAAGTATTTAGCAAAAGTTATGGCACACTTTTAAAAGTGTAAAAGAAATATCCTTTCAGAAGCAGAAAGGAAGATTTGCAACCTGAAAAATACAAGAAGGAAAAGAACTAACTTCAAATCTAGACTAATCACATACACACTATGATTTGTTACTTTACATTCTTCCCCATATTCCCAAAATATTATTCATTCACAGAAATACCTCCCTAACTGCATAATGGGTATATAGTGCATAGAGTCTGGGAATCACAGAAGCATAGAACAGTGTGGGGCACTAACACTACAGCCTTCACACAAAGAGTGGTAGTTTTGTGAAATGTATAAGATCTAAATGCACATTTACATTACTAAAATACACCACAACCCCTTTCCCACCCAAACACAGTCCACTTCTCTTATAAGAGCACTAGTCATGCTGCTAGCTCAGATGGTAGAGGGCAAAAACATAGATATAAGGTCCACGAGTGACATGGACAGTACGAGTGCAGGAGTGCCTGACACTTAATGGAAAAAATTGGAACTGGGTTACTCTGTGCTGAGCTGCCTTTGTCTCCCTTCTCACCCTCCAGGAGCAGGATATAAATCCTAAGGGACCCATCCACTGAAGACCCATCCCACAAACTGCCTCCCCTTCTGCAATGAGAAGGGCTGGACTCAGGGGCTGGTTAAGGAAAATTGGTGTCACTTCAGCAGCCTGGATGGTGTTTCCTTGTTTTACTTGAAAGAGGACCATTTGAAATGCAAACATTTCACTCTAATTACACTTTATGTCACTTTAAAACACTACTGAGAGCATACAATGTACTTTGCACCGGCAATTCCCATACAGCATTGTGTTTTATATTTTTTCTTTTGTGAACTTTCAAACACCTGAAGTAAACGTATTGATTTTCTGAAACCTTTTTCATTAATACCATCTTTATTTTATGTTATCTGAATGTAGCTTCTTTGTTTGGAGGAAGGTCCTGCACAGCTTCCCAGTGTCATAGTGTGCACAAATCTTGACAGCTTTGAAAGTACAGGTTTTTCTTTAAAAGGTACACTTGACTCCTCTGAAAATGGAGCCATGTGAACAGTCATCTTCAGAGCTAGGTGTAGTGGATCTTTCCGTAGGCATGTTTTATAGGCATATATGCATGTGGCAATGCCCTTTCATGGGCCTTTGATACCATGGGAGCTTTGCACAGGAGCAAAACATACCCTACAAAACATGACCTGCTGCCAGCTCTTCTCCTCCTTGTCCTCACACCTCTATGGCCAAATCTCTTAGCAAAACAAAAGAATTTCACTAGTCTTTAAAAATGTCACATCTATTGACTGTTCTAAGGATTTGCCTTGATGAAAGAAGATGCATCTGACTCTTTCCTCTTGAAATCAGAAGGGGAAGCAAGAATTTGGCACAGCAAGGGTTAATATGTCCTGAGGAAGGGAGCTCCTTGTCAACATTTTTAATGCTTTCAGGTGGATCACTATTTGACATGCCACAGAAGACACCCTTGTTTATTGACATTAGCTTTTCTTTGCAGGAACTGTCACACTCTCCAGCCATTGGCTTTCATGTGGCTTTCATGCTGAGCCTCTAAGAACAGGATGTTCAAGAGCTGTCCCACATGGTGACGTGCTGTCTATTGTTCAGACAATTGGCTACAAATACTAGTTGGCTTTCACTTTTTGCTTTGAGCTGGTTATGGCTGAAACTTGCATCGTCTGCTGGGCTTGGTGGAGAAAATGTGTCTCAGTGACAGGCAGATCCTCAAAGGGTCTTCTTTTCATTACATGAATTTAACACATCTGCTACAGTTAGATTTCTTTCTGAACTAGGGACATTATGGTTCAAATTAAAGAGATATTTTAAGATCATAAGAATATAACTCCCATCTAAAGCAGTTGTATTTTTAGTTTCATTATATTACTTATTTATTTCAATACATTTGTGATTTGTCCAGGGCTTTGGTTAATGTGCCTATTTATACATGCTTTTTAGGATGGTTTTTATATGTAGAGTTACCAGTAAACTTGATTAAGCTAGTTTTCTTGTATTTAAGTCTACTAAAAGCACCCCCACATACAATTAAATCGTGAGACAAAAGTTGTCTGCATTAAATGGAACAGAATGAGAAAAGCTGGAGAGATCAGGCTGACTATATTTGCTCTGATCAATGATTGTTTATTTTCTTTTCCTGTAAGAGATCTTTCACATCTTTTCCCTGCTTTTTTCTAAATACAAAGAGAAGTTGCAATGTTGTAACATGAATCCATATAGTAAAACTATGTTCTGGGCAACAGCATAAGTAAAGCACCCAGAGTTTATCAAGTAACACAATGTTAAGACTGATAGTAACAGTTATGAATTACTTTCTGACCCCTGTGAGTGACCAAAAGATTGGTGGTCTCTGCAATTTTGTCCTAGTCATTTTAGATACTTCCACCTGGACTGTCAGTGAATATTCACTGCCTTGTCTAACTTGTCTGCCACTGTCTGTAAACTAGTTTTAGCTTACAATGTGTTTGGTTTATAGAGCATGAAAAAAAGGCATTAATCTATAAACATTCCTTAAATATACCAGAATTTAAGGATTATGAATACTCTTTGCATTACAGGGTCCAAAGTGTTTGGTATCCTGCAATTTAGAAAAATCATCAAAAAATAATAAAACACACACATAACTTAATAAATGCACGTCAGGTGTGTGCATATGCACACACGACTTAATAAATGCACTAAAATACCATTTTTCATCCAATGAGACACACAAACTACCTCACTACCTCAAAGCAAACCTTCACAACCCTCCAGCGCAGAGTCCCTGAAGGCATGGCGCGCAGGTTTGGGGAGATTTGCATGAGCAGGATTATTAAGTACACGCTCTATTTGAGTGGGCATGCAGGCTGGATCTCTTTTCTCTCAACTCATTACTAATGGAGTCTGTGTGTTGGGATGGGGGGACTGACTGAAATTACAAATTAGCTCTTTTCCTTTTGCAACTCCACACCAAGAACAGAGAAGTTTCTAATACATTTTCTTCCCAGGCAGACTCCCCACACCAAGGAGCATTTTTAGGGATTGCCCCCCTCCAACCCTCCACGCTCCTTTTGGATCTCTCCTAACTCAAAGTTTCAACAGCACTACTGTGGAGGGAAATGATCCCTAAAATAAAATGTGATGCCTGGAAGAGAAAGTATTTTCCAAATCTAATTATTAGACACTGCAAGCATTTTGAGAGTCAGAGATCCTACTGAGATGGCAGAATGCCTCAGAAGTAATGCAGCAGGCAGGTTCTTATCTCATTTCTAGGAGACTATTCATCTGTGGATACAACAAATTTTGATAAGTATGCGCATGAAGATAAATGACTATCGTTTTGGTGTCACTGTCAATTCCCATTTAGCAAGTACCACTGATACACCTCACTGCACAACATATGAAGTGTACCCAGCTTGTAACTGGTGTAATAAGATGGTAAATATAGTGCTGATTAGTGCCATGTCACTAAGGGCATGGAAGATGACAATGGTAGGAAGGAGTAGCAACACAAAATTATACATAGATTTTTTTCCACAGTTTATGAAGAGGAGAGAAGCAACATGGTGCAGTTAACTTAGAGACACTACCCTGCTGACCTTGGTAGTCTCAGACGAGGTTTTTTAAGGCAAGTGATACAAAATCATTGCTGAACATTTTTTAATGGGAGCTACTGGAATATGACTCACACTCAGCAAAGGCCCAAAAACCCTAATATAAATGACCAAATTTAATATTTTAAGGCATTTCTTTTTAGGGAATTGTTAATTGTAGATTGAGGCTTGCACTGTTGATTGGTTTGAGTGGAAGACAGCATGTAAATGTTCTCATGTATGGAAATGTGTAAAGGATTGATTGCATGTGCTGTAATTAATTGATATGGAAATATTTTGTTTTAATACTGACAAAAGTTTACTTGGGCAGCTTATGCCATCTGAACTCAACTATTGCAACCAAGGTGACTTCCATTTATTCTGATCAGATACTTTATTCAGCTCCACATTCCTCTTGTAATATTCTTTCTGTACTGGTGTTGTATTGTTAAGAGGGGACTTGCTAGTGGTATGTGTTCTCATTTCTTTTTTGTGTTTTTGTGTTGTCTTATTTCACCTATTTTAGATTTAGAACAATCTCATGGTGTATTCCCACATCACCCACTTCTGGAAGCCACAGCTATAGTCTAACAGGACACATTGGTTGTTGGTAGCATTGAGGAAATGAAAGAGTCAAACTCTAGATGATATATTCAGTTCTCAGCTAAAAAAATTGCATGGGAGAGGAGCTGAGGATTCTCTTCTCTGTTCTCACAGCCCTCACTCCAGACAATGCAGCTCAAGCTCACTCCTTCAGAGGTTTTGGAAAATGCCCTGCATGATTGCATCAGAAAAAGACAATGGGATAGCTACATGTTAGACAAAAATTCACAGGAAACCAGGCCATATTGGCTTCCGGAACTGCTAATGATGCATTTTGTTGCTGCCTTTAAGACCTTTGGACACCAAGTAGATGATGATGAGAGCTTTTGGGTTACTGAAGGAATTTTGGAAAGATGCTTGGAATACTGATATTGAAGTCTTAACAATATATTTCTAGTTCATACTAATACTGATGAATTGAAATATTCAATACCATTGTCTAGCACAACTGTGAGCTAAAGTGCTCTCAATAACATAAAAATTGGCTAAGTGCACCTTCACAAAACAAAATAGTCATAATTTTTCAGTGAGTTAATATGGAAAGTGTAAAGGAGAGCAGATTTTTTTCTATATCAACAGTTCACTGAGAAGATTGTTTTTATTACAAAGATCTCCCATCTTTTTATATTAGGTGTCTTTCAGGTTGAAAAGCCATTAGGGTCTCAATGTCTTGCAAAGCTTTCTCTACAATTGTGTAACAGCTACTTAGCAGTTATATGAAGCATACCATTTAAACAAAATTTAAGTCTACAATTACTCTGTTAATAAAATGTAAATTTAAAAATACTTGCAACCATCACAAAGATGGAACATTTAATTCTCGCTTAGCTTCCCACAGAATGAAGGGTTACTTTGGTAAAAGAGATAAGATGGCAGTAATTGCTCCTATCTGCTGTTTCGTGGGTGAAAATAACTTCTAAGACTAAATTCTGAGGCCAAAATCAAGCGTTCATTTTATCTAGCTATAACTTCCCTAGAACATTAGAAGGAACAATTAGCATATATCTACCTGTGTATCTTAAGTTATAGTTAATGCATGGAAATGGTATGCTTAATTTTACTGCTTCAAAATTATATTCCCGGGAGAATAAAAGAAAGACTCTGGTGTTCTCAATAGCAGTAAAAAAGGAAGAGCTTGATTTGTTTACTTTCTCTTTGTAATAAACTTGTTCTTTTTGGCACAAATTCTCAGCAGTATAAAAAAAGAATATTATTTATATTTTATTTTATAATATAATATATATATATATATAATTAAAAATAAAATTAAAGCAAATCAAACAAATAAACAATATAAACATGATAAAGGAGTTTTCTGAATATGCTGGAGATCAGTGGAAATACTGGTCCAGTGTGTGTCTTAGCCAGAAAACAGTAGAGACACTGGGTTTCTTCTGACAAAGCTATTCTTTGATGACTGTATTTTGCCATAAGCCTTCTTTGAACCATCACTGTAGTCAACAGGAAAAAAAAATTAGTTGGTCCTGGAGAAGCAGCAAGGCTGGCCAGCAACCAGCACAAGGAAGGTCTCCTGATGCTGGAGCAGTTAGAGTAAGGGTTGCAGAAGGCAGGACTAGGTTTTTAACCCAAGGAGATATCAACTAGAAAATGAAGGTCCTACAAGTGCTGCTAGGAGGAGTTGTTGGTAAGCAGTGAGCAATACAAAAAAGAGAGGGAGCTTTCACCTCTCCTTATCACCACACTGGCAACAGGGAACTTTCCTCAGCAGGGACACTGGCATCAAATTTTCAGACAAGAGGAGAAAGAACAGAAAATGGAATTTTAAGAATTAAGCCTCAGGGAACAAGATCACTCTTGTAATGCAGAATTAGATGAGCCTAACGGGGACTTTCACATCCCAGACCCATACAACACCAAGGGTAGCTGGATGAATTCAAGAGTACAAACTTCTTAGCAACTGTCTGAAATTCTTAGCCATATGTATGTGTTACCTCTCTTTATAGTGGCTGCTTAGAAACTGCTAATTTTAATATTTGTTATTATCTTCGAATAATATACATATTGGGAAGTTATTCCCCTTTTTAGGGGAAAGAACCTGATCCCTTTATTTCTCTTCTTGTATCAGTCTCTCCTGAAATAATGTCTCTTTTACAAGGTGCATAGTCTATGTCAGAAGAACCTTTAGGAACATTTAAGCATCTAACTTATGTCATGCTCTTAAAAAGAATTTAGAAACCTAAGTCATAATTGATGTGATCTTACATGGTGTGACTGGGAAATGCTGAAGGTGAGCAAGCTATTCATGCACCCAAGGAGTCTTCGTTTCAACTCCAGCTCCTTATTTAGTATTGTCTGTTCTTACCTACAAAGATCAGATCAGCTATTCATATCTTCCAAGGAGCTCACACCTCAGATTTTGAGGAAGAATCTTTTTTTCAGCATCCTACAGGTTGAAACTTTTAAATGAGGGCATCTTCTATTATGTTCCTTTTTTGACCAGTAAGTTATTAAGTTCTGTCTCCTAACAATCTGTGGTCAGAATATCAATCAAAATATTAATTTTTATGCAAATTGTTTAACTTGTCCCCACAATTTTTAATATTTTCTGTCCACTCAGAAGGAGTTTGCATTTAAAACGTAAAGGTTCTATGTCTTTGTGATGTCTTATATTTTTACCACTAAAGGCTACCTCAAAATATTTCTGTAAAAATAAATTTTTAAAAGTGTTTAACCATATTATTTCCTGTGTTGCCTGCATTATGGAACCTCACCCACAAAAAAAAAAAAAAATAGCCATTTCTACTTATTATGCACCACCATAGCCTGCATTCCAGATCAGGGTAAGCTCAGTGGGAAGAAATGACTGTACACTCTATGTGGAAAAAATAGAAACAGTGAAAACAAAAAGTTTACTGCAGTAGCTGGTCTGCAGTAACTTACAAATTACTAACAACTTATGTAAGTTTTACATGCCTGTTCCATCTGCTATTCATTAAAAAAACACGTTACCATGGTAACTGCCACATGCCATGGTATTTATGCTGCTTCTGATGTACAAAGCATAGTTTGTGTAGGAGTGTGTGTATGTATATGATGTGGCAGCTGTCGTCTCTGCCATTTTGTTGCTGCTCCAGAAAAAAAGTAAAGCAAGTAGTGGCTATGAATACTCATTTGAGTAACGATACTCACACCCATTTGACTAAGGGCCCACACAGAGCTCCACATGGTTATCATCTGACCAACCCACACATAGGGTGTTCTCACAAGGGGACAGAGCTGGGTAGGCTACCTTTAAATATAACATTGCTATCTGTCACTGAATTATAAGTCTGGGAGGCAAAAAAGATACCCATATTTTTAGTGGCACACAGAAAAAAATGCTTTCAGTATGACCCTCTTCATCATTCTTTTAAAAATATAAATGGGAAACAGCCCAAAAGGCTCTGCCCTTTAGAGAAATACAAATTTACCATGTAATGGGAAAGGAAGCAATTCAAAGTACTTCCCAATATTTCTATTTCTGCTCATGATTTTAAAAGCGTACTTGCTGAGGATGGACAAGCTGTTAAGAATAAAATAGACACAAAATTTTGTCCAGTACTTAAGTGGACAAAAGTACTGCAAGGTACTGAACTTCTCTTGAGTATTAATAGTATTATGATATTTTCATTCTATTTGTTGTGCATTTGACTTTGATATTTCATGCAAAAAATATCCTTCAAAAGGCTATTTGCATACTATTTTGTCTTTATTTATATAAATCAGTGTTTATTAAGAACTTCAAAGCCATAGTCGTACGAGATGTCTTGTTTGATACCTGCTTGAAGAAAGACAGTTTCACATTTGAATTCTATACTCTCATATAGCTATGCAGCTTTCCAGCTTCATCCAACTCCCTTCCTTTTTACTGAGTTTGTTTGTCACAAACAATCAGCAAATAGATATTTCAAGTTCATTAATTTGATCTGAGCTCAATGGTGACTGGTTCCAAAGGCAAAAATCCACCAAGAAAAACACTGAACTCTTGTTGATTCCATTTTCTAGTATAGAATAAAAAAAAAAAAAAAAAAAAAAAAAAAAAAAAAAAAAGAGCAAATCTGAGTAAATTGCTTGCATACCCTCACCTACAATATTTTAAATAGTTCACTACCTAAGGAAAAATTCTGCTTTGGGGAATATGTGTACTTACATACTTACATAAAGTCCGACAGCCGAAGAGCTACCTTTACCCTTTACTCAGTACCATGAAATAACCTGTTATCATTAAAACATACCTGCAAACTGACTAAAAATATAAGATGGAAGGAAGGGGCAGTCAATGACACTGGCGATTAGAGATTAGAGAAGGAGCCTGGCTGTATTTATTAGCCTTCTTACACACTTCTTGACAATGACAAATCAACGAACCATATCAGAGTTCGGTATTACAGGAAATGAACTGAAGCATCTTGAGCAGAGTCATTGCCTGCACACCTCCAGCTGACTTTCAGGTGTCTCAGATTCATCAATTTCAGAAGAACTCTGTAGATCAGAAATCATGATATACAGCTGTGCAAAGATTACAAGGATGAAAATAGATGATTTTTTTCCCCAGTAGAATGTGTTTGCTCCTAACTGAAAATATCTCAAATGTATATTCTGAGCAGAATAAAAATCAAGAGCCACTTATTTATGTGAAGGAGATACCAGACCTCAGTCTTCAGAGATTTGCACATAGTGGAATAATTTATGACTTTAATTATAAGTGCCTATTAAATTCCCTTCCTCATCAGAATTTTCTTTTCGTACTTGGATACAGAATTTCAGGTATTTGCACAGGTGTATGACCAAACTGTGTCCTGACAATATCATAAAACATCAGACCCTGAAATCTTTTTCTCTCACAATTACATATCTTGTATCTATTTGTTCTTATAAACTGAGGAATAAAAGAGCAAAACCTGGGAACTTCCAAAAACAATAGGAAGGAGCCAAAGCAGTTAGTTTAAAAGCCCTCTCTTCCCACCTTAATAATACTTGGTGTGTATTACAGCAGCCTGAGCTCCTGTCATTTCACCATGCATTTGACCCCACAAGGCTGTTCTAGCAGGCAGGGAATTAGTGGAAAGTCAACATGTCATGCCCTGACCCTGAGGCAACAGCCGGAGCAGGTTATCATAGGAGTCATTACGGCTTTAAAAATGGAATCCGCAATTGGCCAGTTAAGCCTGTTTCAAGCTGTCAGAATGATGCAAAGCAGCAGCATCAGGTCAGAGAAGGCATTTTCAGATTTTAAAGTATGAACAGCAGTTCTTTGATAAAGAATTTTAAGATTTACCAGCCATGGGCCCAGTTCTGTGTGCTTTTTAGTTTTTGTTAGAGAACTATTAGCATTCACAAATAAATCCATCCCATGAGCAGTAACCTAAAAAAACCCCACCAGCCCAAGCAATAAACAACCAAACAAAAATTTGAGTCCTGGGCATTTTGCATTTCCAGTTAGTACAGCCTTGCATGTGGTTGCTATGTAAGCTTCTCCCAGGCCAAAGCATACTGCTTTGTCCAATGCACATTTGCTTTCCACATCCTGTCCAATGCAAGGTATTTTAGGAATCCAGGATGATTTTTCCTTAGAAAATAATTATTTTATTTTTAAATCTAGATTAAATTTACATCACCATATATGTCGAAATAATAGCAAAGGAGCTGATAGAAACTACTATGTAATTCCAGGCAGTTGACATGAGCCACTGCTATTTGGCCCAGATTGCTTCACATACCTAAATGGTTATCTTTTATCTAACACTGCATCCTTCTCTGTATATTCAGCTGTAATTACACTTTCAGTATGATACCTCAGGTAGTCATGACTGTTGTGCTACAAGAAGCAAGGGAAACATCTTCAGCTTTAAAAGCTATCACAGGTTTTTGCAGGTGTGTTTGAGACTAGCACAGCACAAATGAAGTTATCTAATATGAGAGCTAGACAATACGCACTACATGCACAGAGGGGCAATTAGCACAAACAGGGGAATAATCTATGGTGCTGGAAAAATAAACAGAGCTTTTCCACATAGAATCTGAAATCCCAATTAGATACCAGAACACAGATGTTAATCCTGTAAAAAAAAAAATGCAATTGGCACCTTTGGGTTATGATTAAATCCTGCAGGCACTGAACAAAATACATATCTTTTCCCTTTACAACACATTCTCCTTTTTGCTCAGAAGAAAAAAAGTATTTTGCACCCAATTTCTATCCAGAGATAAATATCCAGAGGTATTTATATAAAGAAAATTATCTTAATTATAATTTGTTCTCAAGATTATAGCGTGTAAGAATCTTATCTTTCTCTCTCAAAAGAACAAAACTGAGATCAATGATTCTGAGGATATACTCATGCAAGTCAGGATTTCCCAGGAGTGCAATAAGTCTTCCTTGTGTTATTCTCATGTACAGACCTCATTCCATTGTCCCTGGCTAACTGCAGACCATTTCAACAACGTATTCTTCAACAGAGTCCCTGGAACAAGACCAACCCTTCAACATGTTTTAGAACATGTTAAGTGATACTCAAAACTTCCCTGAAAGTGTTTCCTTGATGTATTCCACCTTTAGAAAATGACCATAGAAATAATCAAAATATTTTAGATCAGCATGCATGTATCTTCATAAAATGAGTGTTGGGATTACACTGTAATGATATCACACTACATAAAATACTGGGTGTATATTTCGCTGTACATAGAAAACATGGCACAATATATCTTCTGTTGCAGAATAATGAGATCTGAGTTTATGAGATAATCCGCACATGTAAATTTTAAGAAGAACTAGAAAATGTTATGAACTCCAAGGATAAGGCAAAGCATTTAACACTAAGAAGAAATCAGATATCTTTTATTCCTGCCAACCATAGAGCACAAAGACCAAGATAAACAAAAGGGAGCATGCAGTGCAGATTATTATTATTGTTTTCTTTTTTTCTTGTGGTCTTTTTGGGAGGGAGGCTGTTGGTTTGGGAGTTTTTTGTTTGTTTGTTCTGGTTGTTTGTTTTTTTTATTTGGGGGCACTGGTTTTTGGGTTTGTATTTGTTGATTTTTTTATTTGTTGTTATGTTCAGTTTTTTGTGGTTTTTTGATTGTTTGTTTGCCTTGTTTTGTTTTGTTTATTAAATTTAATTTATATCAACTCTCCCTTCAATTTCTGGGAGTTTAGTTTTCACAGTGAAGCTCCTATTTAGCCCCTATTTAGTGCTCTGGTCTCATATAATTGATGAGCATTACATCCATTCGATTTAGTGAGAATACAAGGATCTCTGCAATTCCAGTCTTTAATGCACTGTTTAGGCATGTGAACACCTGAAAGAACTTCAATTTCCACTTGGAAAACAAACTATTTAGTGCTGCTAATAGGAGCATTTTTGTACTAAACAGGAGTTTTTGGCACAGGTGACATGTGGTTTGTTTCTGCTCTTTGTGAGCCATTATTATCTAACAATTAAATTCTATCAGACAGTTCCATAAATTAATAGCATTGGCTCAATTCTGCTTGTATGGTGTGCAGAATTAGGAAGCTTAGACAGGGAGTCAGTGAAGATCTAAAGCACAGACCTCAAAAGACACAGAAGGTGTTTTATGAGCAGTGCTGCCTGCAGGTGAAGGTTAGATCCCAATGAAGGTGGTGGTCCAAGTGTAAATCTACTCTCTTAGACAAGATCCTGCACGGAGAAAAAGAAAGCATGTTTAGAAAAGCCCCACATCTTATATGTTCTTTCTGCAGCAGATTCTTGGGACCTTGTGTAACCAAAGCCATAATTTTTGGAGATACTAGGACGGGAAGCAAAAGCACAGCTTGGCTCTCAGGATGCACTTCTGGGAAAAACAAGATGAAGAATTCAGTTCCCTACCTAGCTTTCTTAAAGGAGTATGGGCAAACCCTTCAAGACCCAGAAAAAAAACCTTACAGTGGAAGAGGGAATTTGAAGATTTCTGCACAAAGCATGGGGCTTATCTACAGAATACGGCGCTCCCTCAAAGATTATCAGATTTGCAAAATCTGATACAAAATTATCTGGAGAACTTTGGGCTCTCTGAGCCATCCAGGGAGCAGTCAGACTCAAGTACAGGAAGATGGTTTTACTTGACTTTTTGAATAAGTATGTTGGATGAGTATAAACCTTACTTATTTACCTCAAGGACTTGTGACACAAGGACTTTACAAGTGCAAGAATGAATAGAATTTCATCATCAAAGGCAGCAGACAAACATTGTCACTATGGTACACTGCAGGTACCAAACTGTAGGTTCAATCCAATCAACCATCTTGGTCCACTCTTACTGTTGAGAAGGATCATTAGCTAGCACTAGGGCCTAAAATTCATGCATTCCTCTGGATAGGTGATCAGAGACAGGGACAACCTACACATCCTGAAGCCCCATGAGACAAATAGCATATTTTATTGTTGAGAGCTTTCTTATATAGGGAATTCAAAACTCCTGTCTCTAGACTGCTCACTGGTTTGATGTTCACACAGCCCAGCTCCTGACCAGTGAGATGTCTGCAGCCAGGATGGAATGTGATAGGTGGAGTTCCCTGTCTGTCAACCCAGGACCCGATTTATGAAACCGCCTGGGTTTCTTATTTGTCAGTACAAGCCAGCTTGTAACTGTAGCTCTGGGGATCTATATTCTCCTTCTCATCCTGATAGAATCATCTTAGAATCCTGTAATAGTTTGTTTTGGGAGGGACCTTTTCAAGGTCAACTAGTCTAACCACCTGACAAAGGCAGGGACATCTGTTAGATCAAATTGCTCAAAGCTGTATCCAGCTGGCGTTGAATACTTCCAGGGATGGAGCCTTCACGCCTTGTCAGAAGGCTCTGGCCTTCTTGCCCTCATTGTGAAAGATTTCTTCCTTACATCTAATCTACATTGACAGGACTTTAGTTGCAATCCTTTTCATATTATTCTATTGCAATAGGCTCTATTAAAAAGTTTGTCTTTCATATAGGCCCCCTTTAGACCTCATGGACCCCATCCAGGTCCCTCTAAATGGCATCCTGTTCTTCAGGCATGCCACTCACACCACTCATCTTGGTGTCATCTGCAAATGTGGTGAGGGAACACACAATTCCTTTGTCTATGTCATTGACAATGTCATTAAATTAGATAGTTCACGTTAGGCCTAGACAACAGATAGAGGTCATGAAAGGATCTAGTGTTGGGATGTTTGGTCTCCTGATCCCAAAAGAAGGAGATGTGTTAGTGGAGAGTGGACTTTGAGATGAGGAAGGAAAACACAAAGTAAACCCAATGGTTGTAGGAACCCACAGAGTTTCTGCCTGAAGCCTGTATTCTTAAGGTGTCTCAGTTTGAATTGGATTAGACTGTTTTTCTGAACTGCTGCCCCCTAATAAGTGCCTATGCTGTATATCAGCAGCCTGCTGTAATATCCATGCAAGATGACTAAGCAGTGGAAAATTAGAGCTTACAACTAACTTTATGTTTATGCTTCATGAGGATGCAAAGCTCTGAGTCATGAACTGAGTGACACAAATATGTGTCCATCTGACAAGAGCTTGCAGTCTTTTTTTCTTACTGCCTACTGTATAAAAAAGATAATTGTGACATCATTTTGATGCCTTGTGAAGGCTGACCAAGACAAAGACTAGATAGAGTTAAAAAATAAAGTAGGTATATATTAAAAGGGCTCATTGGATACACCTTGGGCAGTAAAAGAGCCCAGCCAGGGTTGCACCCAAGATGAGCCAAAATGGTCACAAAATGGACAACTGGTCACAATATATCTCACTTTTATAAATTCTGGTGCATTAGCATATTAAGTTAATTGTCCAATTATAGCTTCAGCTTATGAAGTCCCATCCTTCTTGTTTTTCTCTCTTCAGCCCACTGTTGTTTATGCTCTTAGGCCTGAAATTTGGATTATTTGTCCTTGATTCCCAGCTAGAGAAGGACTTGTTTTGTCTACCAGCTCTGTGAAGAGAGCTTACTATGCCCTAATATGAAGCTCAGAATTACACGCTAAAGCAGTACAGAATCTGAAAAAATATAAAAGCTAAAACCTGAGGCATCAATTTAGGTTGAAAAAGACTTCAAGATCATCAAGTTCAGCCACTAGTCCAACACTCCCAAGCCCACCACTAAATCATGTCCCCAGATACCCCATCCATATGTCTTTCAAACACCTCCAGGGGATGGTGACTCCACCACTGACCTGAGCAGCCTGTTCCAGGGCTTGACAAAAGTTTTGGCAAAGATTTTTTTTTTCTTAATATCCCATCTAAACTGCTCCTGGCACAACCTGAGGCCATTTTCTCTATCCATAGAATTACAGAATTATAGAATATCTTGGGTTGAAAGGGACTTTAAAGATCATGTAGTTCCAACAGCTCTGCTGTAGGCAGGGTTATCTTCCACTATGTCCTGGATTGCCAAGCAAATTGTATTCTATTTGCCATCTGTATGGCAGTTGTCTTCTGTTAAGTGAGCAATTTTGCTTGTCTCTTCCACACCCAGTCATCCCTCTGTGGAGACATCTGCTGATAATAGGCTATTGAATGTCACTGCATGACTCATAAGAGCTATAGCAACCCATTGTGAGATGCTCCATCCAGAAGGAGGAGCCAAGCATTCCTACCCAGATATAATCTTGAGATTCTGGAACACCAGCACAGCTTTCTCCACTGGATTTCCCAGAGGAACAGCAGCTGCTTCTTCCACTGGATCTTCAGAGGAAGACTGCATCGTTTTCTACAGGATCCCTGCTCCAACAGAACCACACCTGACACTCCAGGAGGACTGCAGCCACAATTCCAATTGGACTGCTACCAACACCCTGACCAACAGAGTGTCAGGTTGAGTTCTGACTCTGTCAGTGTTATTTTAGTTTACTGCATTGTTTATTTTATTTTCTTCCCTAGTAAAGAACTGTTGTTCCTGATCCCATTTTTTTGCCCAAGAGTCCCTTAATTTAAAATTTATAGTAATTTGGAGGGAGGGAGTTTACAATTTCAATTTCAGGGGAGGCTCCTGCCTTCCTTAGCAGACACCTGTCTCTTGAAACCAAGACATACTAGAATGGGCCATATCCAGACTGGCCTTTAACAATTTCAGGTATCAGACAGTCCCATGGGATGTCCTATTGTTTTTTAATTGGGAGAATAGATTGACCCCCACCTGCCTATAACCTTCCGTTAGGTAGTTGTAGACATTAATAAGATCATAGACTAGTTCTTTAATATTTTCATCAGTTCTGTTGCCCTTCTCTGGACTTGCTCCAGCACCTCAATGGCTTTCTTGTTATTGAGGATTCACAAAATTCTCCAAATATAAGATGTTTGACAATTTGCATTTGTGGTATTTAACCTCCTGTTCTTTTTTATTAACTCACATTCTCTCCCATCTTCCTTGTCATTGTATTGCTGGACTCTTGAGGCTATTTGATGTTTAAATTTAGCCCTGCATTTTATCAAGGCTGTTCAGGTTCAGGAACAAGTAAACTAATTATCATCAAGGAAGCATGTTACACTGTGAACAAGCAGGCCCTTGTTTCCAGAATTTAAAACCTTCATGAGAATCATGTGCCTCTCTACCAATGACGATGCACATCTGCTGTGAAGGTCAAGATTCTGCTGCACAGAACAAGTACCAAAAGGTACACTTGGTCCTTGACCCATGAAATGAGTGCATCAACACGAGGTTATGAAACACAGGTATCTCTTTTCAGTGTGATGCATTGCTGAAAGGTAGAATTACAGTAGCTCTCAGACCTTTGCTCACACCTGTGCAACGATCTGGATTTTATAGTCAACAGAGGCTTATAGACATTGTAGGAATAATGTTTTTATGAGATCTCCTGGAGCTTTTACATTATAGTGACATCCTTGCTTGCATAACTAGCAAGAAAGGAATGAAGAAGCATGATGGGAATCTTTTCTTGTTAGCTCTTTCTTTGCTTTTCTTTTGCAAAAATATATTCTGAAGAATGATAGGAGCATCATAATAAAAGTTCATTACTGAGATATTCTTTTTTTTTCCACAGTTCCTGGAATGGAATCAACAGCATTGGCAGGCTGCACTAGCCAAAAACTGTGCAATTGTTTGACAGGTAAATGTTTTATTGAGAAGTTTTATTTTATTTCTGCATTATTTACATAAAGGGGGGAAGGGAGAAGGAGATGAGATGAAAGAAAGAGGCATTTATACTCTACACAAAAAATTCTGTCCCATATAATCCATCCTACATGGACTAATTGTTCAAATAAACTATTTTTTTCTCAGTTACTCTGAAAAGTCAGATTCTGTGAAAAGTGAAAGTGAAAATTACATTATTAAGAAAAAAATTTTAAAGTTGTATTATTATTATTGTCACATTTTGGACCATGTCCAGTAAAGGAACTTGTTTAGTTCTTAAAAATACAATTTCTGTTTGCTATAAAGTCCATACATAAGTAATTATGGGAGCAATTACTAAATGTCGTGATTTTAGAGACAAATTTCTATGTATCTATATGCACAAGACACTACACAGTTTTAAACATCATTTTACTGGATCCTGTATATTCCTGGTTATTATTCTACCATGAATTTCAGTGCCCCATGCCATTACTAAGATGTTTATTTTGACAAATAAAAATGCCAGTGAATTATGAAAGCTGATATTCTCCTACTAAGTCATGCTTTGAGGATAGATCATCATGAGGCAAAAATATAGCTAAGAAATTCCCTTATCTCTCCTATTGTAAAGATTGGTTTGATGTGTGAATGACTTGCAGGAAGAGTGCCTCTAGTATGGGTGGTGTCATTCTGAGAGCCTTGGTTTTGGTCAAGGCTTGCAGCTGCTGTTTGAGGGATTTTCCCAGATCTGCATGTATCAGGTGCTGGTGGATGCTTTGAGCACAGAGGCCTGTCATCACACTGACAGGGTGTGACATAAGGGGAAGTTACAAGAAGCAGCAAGGCAGAAATGAGAAAGAAAACTCATGCAGATATCAACGAACATTTCAAGCAGAAGTTGTTAAAAAGGCTTAGAGCTCCCTGAATAAGAGAAAAGCTTTCTGGTCCCAGTCTTGTGATATATTACTATGCCACCTACTATAGAAAGCTCCAACTAGAAAAAAAAAAAAAAAAGAAAAAAAAAGATTAAAAAAAGCAATATAAAGGATATTAGAACTAAGCTGTCATCCTGCGCTAGACCATTAACTCAGGGGCGGCTCTTCTGAGAAGGTTCTTAGTACTGCATGAGTATTCCAGTCTGAAAAATGAGAAAATGTAATCCTTATAGAATACATTAATCTTCACCCCATTCTATGTGACATTGTCAGCAGTTAATTTAAGAGCAGAGCTTCACAAATGAAAGATCAATGCAGGGAAAGTTCCTCTAAAATCTTGGTTTATGCAATGAACCGTGTCTAAAATTTACAGCCCAGGCAGAAAAGTGTGGGCCATTAAATAAACCAGGCAACTACTAGACCAGGTAGGCAAAATTGCACATGCTCACAACTGAGTCTCAAAATAATTTTCAGACTTCTTGTTCCATAAACACATAGATTTCCATATAAGGATAATCTGCCCAAACCACTAATATTTTTACTTTCTGTAAGGTGCACTGTACCTCCTCCACACCTTTACACACCCAGTGGTGTAAACACTAAGTAAGAGCTGAGACTGAAAAAAAGTCATTAAAAAACAACAGCTACACAGCAATACAAACCCAAAAACCGGATATAAAAATGAATAACTTCCCCAAGTTTAGGCTTCAACAACTGAGCTAGTACAGTGGCATCCACAATTTATAAAGGCACATTTTAGAGATTGAGTCCTTCGCCTTGGGTGTATCAGGCACAATAGATAACAGCAGACATGAACAAGAACAACAACAAAAACTCACCACACTTTCTTCATAAACTTAAACTTCTTTTGAACATACCATTATCTTTTCTATATTATAATGTACAGTTTAAAATGAAGTTTTGAGTTTTGTCACCAAAATCAACCCCTGGTGATATCCTAATTGGTTTCTAAGAAAAGGAAAAGAGTTTATTTATGGCGTCCTGTCTTTTAGAGCATTTGCTTCATCCACTGGATCTTTCAAGTCACTCAACAGGGATTAATCTGGAGAAACATGAGTATATTTAAAGTTCCCCATGCCACTGCACTGCTGCAAGTACACCTTAGCAAGTCTGCAGATTTTTTTTCCTTTTCTGGAAAACTAGAGAATGTCATACAACTTCTCCTGAAAATAATAACATATATTCAACAGCAAAGCAATAAAGTAGAAAGCACGTCAGGTCAGATTTAGTGAAGATGCAATTAGCAGAAGGCTGCAAAGAGGTGGGGGTGGTGACTGGGAATCACTTTTCTGCTCCTATGATATCTGGCAAAAAAGCCATGGAGAGAGTTTCCACACTGGCTTCAGATATTTGCTGTGATTGACTTTCAAAGACTGATATTTTCTCTAGTGGTTCAGACAGCTTCAGTTTTTTGGGTATAAATTTGCAGGATTCTGCTTAATGAGTACTACAAATTATGCATAGAGCAAAAAGTCCATATCCATTATCATTTCACCTCTTAAAAAGACAGAGGCTACTGCAAAATTAGTTTTAACAAATGCATAAGTGTGATGAGCATTCATATTTGTCTTTCAGCATAAGACAAATATACGTCTTGTCTCACCATAATTAGCATGTATTTTTAAACTTACAAACTTAAACTTCTCATTCCTTTTTTAAAAAAATAAAAAGAAAGTAAAGGCTTATCTGCCTGATTAACAGTTAATGTTTTCCTTGAATTCAAGCTTTCATCTACTGAGAACAGCAAAACATAGTTTTCAGATATTGCTGATTATGCAAAATGTGGAAGTAACTAGAATAAAACCCATGAAGAGAGAATTTCTAACATTGATTGTCATCTCATTTTTACTAAATAAGGTAGGAAGGACAGCTGTGAGAAAATAGAATCCTGTTATTACTTGTTATGGGAACATGGCACTTTGAAAGATTTGCAGAAACTGGAGTGTTTTATTCTTAGTTTGTTTCAATACAATCCATCAAGTGTCCAGCAACACCTATCACCTGGTAATTAAGTGGTGTCCCAAGAAAGATACACAGATGTCATCAGCTGAATTCAAATCAAATGTTACGATACAGAATCATCGTGGGTGTGGACAAATCGTAACTGCTTCTCCTTTGCAGAGGGGTATCAAAAATATAAGTGAGGTTTAAACCTGAACAGAAAATGAAGAAATGATGCTGCATTATTTTGATTCTGTCACAGAGCAGAACTAATGTTCTACATTTTGGGGGTTCCCAATATATATTGACAACTCATAAAAATGATGCATACTAATTATAAACTGTTTTCTACCTCTTGTTGCAATAACTAAGCTGTTGATAATGGTGCCAAGAGGGAAATTATAACTTCTCAACAAAATCAAATGTCATTATTTGAAAAGGTGTTCTTCCATATATGCTTTATACTTTTAGTAGGAATATGGCTTCTGTATCCATAACTAGATTTGATAGCCATATGTCATAAACCAACTATGCTCTGTAAATTTCTTATGTGAAGACAAAGGAAAATAAACTGTGAGAAGAAGAAAAAAAAGGACACTCAAAGTCTGAGAATATAATTTAATAAAATCCAGACATGAATCATGGGGTTTAAAATAATTAGTATCCTCGATCCAAGCAAAAAAAAAGCTGAGTTTATTCAGGTGTTGAATAAATAAAAACCTTCTAGCTCTATTTAGGAAAGTTCAATAGGGAGAAAACTCTTACCTCAAATCAGCAAGATGAAATTATGGTACTATTAGACAAAGATTGACATGGTACATCAAAAGACTGCCAGGGACACTTAAGTACTCCATTTTAGTCATTTATTGTATATTGCTATGAAACTGCTTCATTTTTTCCTCACCAGAGGGCAAAAAAAAAAAAGAATCACAGCATTCCTCTCTTTCTTACAGAGAACTTTAAAAAAATCTACAGAATCAACTCATTTGACCATTGATGATATGTCAACATCAAAATGATCTATTTGGAAAAGCAACCTCTCAGAGAGAGAGTGCATGAAGATGATAAAGAAAGCAGGTGCTAGACAGAATATAAAAACATCTTGCCCCCATCAAAATAAGTGTATGAGTTGTGAATACAGCATGAACAACTGGACAAACATATCTAGGGGTGTGCAACTCCCAGTCCTGCCTGGCTGCTGATCAAGGTTTGGAAAAGTGTTGATCAGCCACAGCACATTGCATTTGTAAGCTGAAGCTCTGCGCATGAAGGGAAGTGAAGAAGTTTATGAGCAATCCAGCAGCCATCCCCAACTCATGATTCAAAAGTCTTGGAGGTTTTACATCATCTTTGCATTGTGAAGGGTGATGGTATAACTGCTGAAAGCGAAGGAAGCCAACCCACCTTGTCATTGATCAGCATTGACTTCCATTTATTGATTAAATCAGCCAATTTATGTAATTATATAAAGTGTTAATTAACTTCATGCATATTGCAAAATCCAAGCTCACGATAGGTTAACAGAGAAAACTCTAACCCCTCCTTTTGTTTTACCATATCCATGACTGTTTATTTAAAACAGGACCAGCGTTCTCACTGTGATATGAAAGGTTCCCAAAACTTCCATATCTGTTCTCAGAGTAGCTATCTTTTCCCAGAGAGCCCAAGGACAGAGTGTTTTGCCTGTTAGGGGAAGACTGTCTGAGAACCTTATTGTTTATAAAGTGGTGCTTGAGAGAGCCTAATTGTTTATAGAATCAAGCCTGGGAATTGCTTTACACTACCTTTTACTTTTCCCTCAACTATATGCCTTCATGGCCTTTTTCTTTAAGCCATGCTTGAACCAGACTCCCCACATATAACTATGGACCACATTTTTTCTCTTTCAAAACAAAGGGAGGAACATAGGTAAGGAAAAGTATTTTTCCTCACTGATCCTCTAGACTTTTCTTCCACATGTGCTACATGAATTCTGTTAGCTGCAAGATGTGAAAAAACAGAGAACATTCAATCTCAATATCTAAATCAACAGCAAAGTGATATAAAATGTATTATGAAGTAGCTTGTAGCAGATCTTCTCTGAGATGCTTAGCTTCCAAAGTCCATCATCTAACTATAGAAAATTTGGTGAAATGCAAGTCAAGATTAATCAGTCTCATTTAACAGAATTATAAATATTTCCTACAATCATATCAGTATAGCAGTTGGCCATATTGCAAAAAAGAGTCTTGCAAATGGAAAAGTTATAAATAAATATATAAGCCTTTTGGTTGGTTTGCTTCTAACTTAAAAAAAGAGCATGTTTTTTTAATCAGGGTAAAGAAAGTTCAATGGTGATTTTAGGCACTGAATTGAAAGAGTAAAGATAGTAGCAGACAAAGAGAAAAAAAAACAAAAAAACCCCCCAAAAAACCAAAAAAGTACCAAACCAAAAAACCAAGCCAAACCAAACCAAACCAACCAACCAAACAAACAAACGAAACACAAAAAACCCCAAAAAACAACAACAACAAAAAAATCACTCTTGATTATCTATTTGACTATAAGAATCAATTTAATGAATGCTGGTGTTGAGATTTTAACTGATTATTGTCAATGATTACACTGTTTAGGACCTGACAGAAAATTCTGTGAGGAAAGGAATCTCAGCCATCTCTGTGTTGTGGATGGGGAACTGATGCATAGGGCATCTTTAATGGGCCCTGGCAAAACCCCAGCTTCCTGACTGCAACAATACAAACTCTAAAAACTTTCTATTGTCCCCCCCAGTTTTCCTGGAAACAGGGGAACACAGCCTGAAGGGGAACGGCAATGGAATTGAGTTTAGGCTAGGGTCTCTTGCATATCATGGTAGCACTTTTCAAGTAAAAATTCTTTTGTAGAAAAAGGCATAGTCAGAGAGACCTGCCAGCAACTGTCCAGTCCCACGAAAACATTAGCATGAGCTTAACAAAGGTTTGTGTACCTCTGCATAGCACTGTAGATTTATTCCATGTCTTCAGACCCCAATTTGTTACTTTTTTTTCCCCAACAGTGCTTAATCTCCACGTCTGTCAGGAACAAAGAATGAAAGAAATGGCAACAGCTGCTTATTTTCCACAGGAATGCTATCCTTCCTCTTGGTTTCCAAGCCTTAAATTACTTTCCCATTTTGTCTTTTTGCTTTCACAGGCAAACTGCTTGTGTCTTTTTTTCAAAGTTCTTTGAAAACTGATTTTTTATGTTTTAATTAGAAATTCATCAAGAATATTTTTCTCTGAAGTTGAAAAGTGAGTTTCAGGCAGTGATTAAATCCATTTCCCTAAAAATCTCCACAGTTTTTACAATCAATCAAAAAACCCCAAGCACTGACAATCTAAAATATGAAGAAATATGGTTCCTTTAGCTGCCAGCAATTGTACCAAAATGACAACACAAAGGAAAAAAAAATTCTCAGATTTATGTCCTCAGAATCTCAAACCTCCATGTATTCTCAAAAGAAAACAGTGAGTTCTTATATTCTCCATTAAGTTTCTGTGGAAGTCACAGTAGGGACAAGACCTAATTTCTAATCAATTTTCCATGCCATAAGTGCAGATCTATCTTGATGCTGAAACAGGTCTACTTCCAAATGGGAAGGTTCTAAACAGAAATGCAGAGCTGCAACTCTGGGAGCCAGCTTTAACCAGTCCTTGCACCAGGCTGAACCACAGGGTCAGAAGGTGTTATCAGCCTTCAAAATTACTCATATCAAGAAAGCCAGTTTAGAAATCAGGAAAAATTATCCTCATTTCTATAGGAAAAATATGTGAATATACAACATTTTTAACATCTCTATAATTTTTCTGTTCTAGGTCCTTTTTTTTTTTACTGTAATTCTGCATAAAGGAGAACTGGATTAAATACTAACAAAAGAAAAAATATCATTCACTATTACTCTTACTATTTCATTACATGAGAGTTTCTTAAATTGGCTGTAAAATGCCATGTCAACTTAAAATATATGTTTTTTATGTACAGGATAAAATCTCACCTTTTTACTTTCCCAGATGATAGTCATCAGAAATGTATCATTTGATTGTGATGGATTCAGGCTAAAGAAGGGCACATCAGGACCATGAAAACAAGATCTATCTATTGAAACATACACACTTATTCAACTTAGACATCCTTTTTCTGTTCAGGCCAGTTATCCAAAGGTAACTGATAATGATAAAGTACAGAGGAGAAGAAGGATTTGAGCAAGCTTTGCCCAAGAGGTGAGGAAGGTAAAACCCTTGAAACAACTCCAGATATTTTTGGTTGTTTGTTTGTGTGTATGTGTGTGTGTGTGCACATATCTCTTATCTAAATCTATAGATACATATAGATATAGATTATATAGATATAGATGACATAGATATAGATATAGATTAATATAGATATAGCTATAGCTATAGATGTAGCTATAGATATAGATATAGATATAGATATAGATATAGATATAGATATAGATATAGATATAGATATAGATATACAGATATAGCTCTCTATCAGAGGAACTGGAAATGCCTCTACCCCATCTTCCATTTAAATTCTCAAAACTCTGCATCTCAAGAATCAAATTAAAAATGCATTCTGGCTACAGCTAATAAGCCTTTGCCCTTGTGGAATGGTTACTTTTGGGGATAACAGCTTTAAATGTTGCAGGTACAGAGAGAGAGCAGTAGTTTGCAATTCTGCCCTGCTCTGGAATCACTTAAAATAACTGCCAGGAGCCTTGAAAAGACTCTGCTGGCAGTAGAATATCTGCATATGAAAATGAAAAACTATTTTGAAAACTCAGAAAGGAACTGTGGCCCAATTGGATCAATAATTTGGAGCACAGGACTGAACCATTGTGACCACACAACAGAAATAATTGCAATCCCTGCTAAAATAAGTAACAAATCTCAACACAGCTGAGATCAGGCTAATGATTCACTTTGTTTTTAAATGTGAATTATTGAAAGCAGGAATCAGAAAGTTCAAGGATGAAATTATCCTCAAAACAAATTAATCTATTTTAAAGTTTTGGAAGAAGAAAAAAATCCAGCTTGTACAGTACTGAGAAAAAGAAAATCAACAGAATACAACTCCAAGCTTCCAAGCTCAAAGTTAATCTGATGATATATCTGAATACTGATAACCTGGGCACAGTTCCATTTCCAGGGAGAGATATATGCCTGCTATGATTATCTCTCTGGTAGCTGTCAAACAAAGAGATGTCATTCTGTCTACAGTTAAACAACAACAGATGGAACATACCCGCAGCCAAGGTAAGTACCATCACTCCAACGCTTTCAAATGGATCCTCACCATGGTTTGCACCAGTTGAAGAGATCTATTCCAGATCTCTATTCCAAGGCAAGGGTTAACCTCATCTGTAATGTGAGATCACAACCAGAGAGCTGCAGAAGAAGCTGAGGCTTTAAGGCAGAGCCTGATGACTGTGGTGTCATTATGGCATGCACCCTCATCACTTACACTTTCTGCTGGCTTCAGAGGACACTCAGTATGCAAAGCCTCTCCTCTTACTAAGTTCATGAGCTGCAAGTTTCCTGCAGAAGTACCAAGGTTTGGGAATAGAAGGTGTCCCATTTTACCTGATTTTGCATATTCCTTCTGGCCAATTGACTGAATGGCTTTTACAGCCTCCACTGAAAGAGGAATTTTTAGACAGCAACTCTTCAGTTGTAAGGGTATTGCTTAAAAATGGTCAGATGATCCAAGCACCTTGCAAATACACATCTTCCTCCATTGAGTATAAAACAATGAGCACTGAGTCTGATGTCTATTCTGCATTGTTTGCATATTGGTGAGAAGCTCTAGATGTTGTGCCCGACCCTTTTTTAGCTGTAACAATGAGAATAAATGCATGGAGCAATCTGGTCACAATTTTCGTAAATCCCACATTTAGTGCTTTCTGTAATATTATGGATAAATTATGGGTAAAAAATTATGAGAAATGTTTACAATAATTTGAGGGTATTTATCATCACATCAAAATAAATGATGCCCCAAGAGTAGAGCCAAATATTATATACACATTTTCACATTAAAATAATTTCTTAGAAAAGAAAGAGGAAGGGAAATAATGTTTTCCATTTACTAACCTTCATTCCAAAATTCCCATAAGATTAATAACTTTTGTTATCTTGATGCAAGACCATAGAGTTTTGGCTAGAATACTAAGGAAAATATTTTTTGTTCTGTCACATGAATTAATCTTGAAATCACCTTAATCCAGTGAATTTCATAATAAAATGTGTTTCAGTTTGAGCATACATTTGCCAAGTGTTCAGAAATACTGTTGCTTAAGATATGTGGATTGAAATTTTGATTCAGGGGCACTACAAATGGAAAAAGTCTATTAGATTAACTGCTCCTGCCGGTAGAACATTGTTCCCTCAAGATTGCTTTCTAGTCTTTTTTCCAGTCTAATTTCAAAGTCTGTCTGTATCTATAAGTTGTGCCATTATGAGCAAGCATGTTATTAAAGTGTGTGATATGTTTTGGATCTATAATTTTTATCCAAAAAGCCCTCTTTATCACTCAGTATGGAGGGAAAAAAAGAAAGAAAAGGATTACTTCTTTTGTTTACTCTATTTCTGGAAAAGACCACCCAAAATCCTACTTGACAAGGAACCCACATCAAATGGTATTAAGAGTCGGAAGCAACCACAGTAGCTAAGCAAGATAGACAAATATGCCACATAAGCTTATTATAAATATGCAACTCATCAAATTGGAATTCAAGGCCCACCTGAAAACTGCAGTCAGAAAGCTTTATAAGCACACAGATGTTGAAACTTACCCTCAGTCCCATACTGCTGCAGGTACCTGACCCTCAGTTCATGCAATTTTCATGCAATTTTCTGAATACAAATAGCAATGACTACTACATAAATGTAACTAAAGGAACACACTACATGATAGAAGAATGGTATTATCAGGGAGAACTGGGACTTAAGAAAATAATGGTGGTCAGAAAGGAGAGCCTTTGAAATATCTGTTCAGACCAGTTTGTTATTTTGAGATCACTTCTAAGGCTCATGCAGTAAATAGACACTTTGCCATACACTGGAATTAGATTGATTTCTATTTTTCCCATATTAGACCAAGAAATGCTTTAAAGGAAGAAGAATGGGCTTTTTCTTTTTTGTTTTTATGGGCTAAGCTAAATTCAGTCCTTTCAATTTCTATGGACAATCCTTCCTTTTTGCATGGTCTCTGCTACTCTGGCATCCAAGAAGCATATAGGATTTCAATTGCCCTGTCCTTTCTCAAAAGAGAGTCACACTGTTGCTGCTAGTCCAAGTTATTCCACATCTCATTTACAAAACAAAATCTCTGAGACAGAGGAATTTAATCGTAACACAGTACCCAGCCTTAATATATAGTTTCCAGTATCATGTTTTTGCCGTGAAAAACAGGACTATCTTTTAAAACAGGATTTACAGGCACAAAACACAGAATTTGAATGTTTCCTCAGATCTTGCCTGCTCTACCTAAAGATATCTGTGAGTCTGGTATCTCTACAGGCTCAGAGCCGCAAATCTGTGGCTGAAGCCTGAAGCAAATACTCAGATGCAGAACAAGAAATTTTTAAAAAGGTGGAAGAGGACACAGTGAGATTGCAGGCAAATATTTAAAGCACATCTACCTGGAAATAGGAAGGTTTAGACTTTAAGACCTCCTAAATCTGAAGAATTGAAACTCATGTCTCAGACTTTTAAACATTTCTTAATTTCCAAAGTTAAAGGAAAAGAGGAAAAGGACATTGTGTAGGATGACCCACCAGGAAAAGGAGCAGGTAAAACATACCAAATAAAATCTGTGGTCTTGAGAGGGAAGAAGTCCAGGCTCTGGAACATTAATAAGCAATACATCTAGCCTAAATATGAACTCTGTTCCCAAAGTTCATATCAGAGAGGAGTACAACCATAAGTAGTAAGACAAATGGTGTCTACCTTAAAAAGAACTGTGATTAAATTGTCCCTACTAAGGGACTGTTTACCCACTCTTAACTGCAGTCATTGGGTAAAATTGACAGATTTTTTTTTTTTTTTTGTGGAAATAGAAAACAGAAACAAGAGCTCTATGTTGTAACCACAAATTTTGCTATTATGTGTCTCATCCATATATAAGTGTAATTTCTCCTTTTGTGAACCTTGACTGTCCATTCTGCACAACAACACAGCATTCCCAATAAAGAGAGTGGATATCTACTTTTTTCTCAGAGCAGAGCATAATAAGAGGTAGAAAATTTTAAATGCCATATACTGATAGGAGCCTACAAGGCAGGGAAGAAAGTGATTCTGTGACAAAATCCAGTAGGGAAAAACTACTAGTCTTATCAGTGTGATTCTAAAACACTTCGCTATTTATGAACTGAAACATTCAAAATAGTCCCCATTAAAAATCAAAGGAAAGAACAAGGAAAAGGAAAATTACAAGGCATGATGTTTTTTAGTAACCAAATTGATGCATGGACCATTTCCTTCCACTTCTTAAAGCATTATATCAACTGGAACAATATACAAGTGGTGGTGACAGGTCATTCTTCTTTCAAGCTTGTAAAATATACGCATACATATTGCCAAAACTATCATATTTCATGCTGAACTCAAGATGTCTGCATGTGGCAAGCCCTCAGAGGGCACCTAACAGACCAGGATTTTTAGAAACCTAATTGGAAATATCTTTTCTGAATAGACTGCGAATGAGCCTACTTCTCAACTCATCTGAGGACAGTAGTGCTTGTGAATACATTTAAATGATCTTTTTTTGTCTTTTCTGTCTTAGACAAAGCCAATGTACATGTCCTCTCAGGCATCTAGGCTGGCTGAGTTCTTACAGAGTACTTTCCTGAACAAAGATGTCTCAATTAAGCTTGAGTTACACTTTAGGTTTCTAAGTGCTTCTTTGGATGTCAACCAGACTAAGAAACTTGTTCAAGGTCATTTACAAAGTTTATGGCAGAAAAGGGAACTGATCTGGAGTGCTCTTTGGTCTCAGGCTAGCACCCACAGCATTAGAATATCTTTCATCTCTCTGCTGCTCTTATCAAACCAAAATAACACAAAAGATCAGAAAAGATAGACAGGAATGAACATGTTAAAGGATCAGCTAATTTTATCTAGAAGATTCTGAAACATGACCTATACTTAATTTTATCCATATATTACTTTCTTACCTCCTGCAAATGATTGCAGAAATGCCAAGTCCATCTTTTTATAAACAGTGAAACACTGAAGTGTTCTCAAATGCACCATTTCCAAGTGCAAATAATATATGCTGACCAGCTTGTGACTATCTTGGCAAGGATTCACACTCCTGTTAGGATTTTAATTTATCAAAGACAGACATATTTATGTGTCTGTCTGTGGCTGCATGCTCATGAAATAGGAAAGGATGTTAAAACAGCACTAGTGCTTTAAGATCAGCCAATGAACTCCGTGTTAAGGTTTGTTCCTTTGTCCTTAGCTCACCCGTGCTGTGCACAGATCTTGTATATACATAGAAAAAGCCTATGAACAAAGAGAATCAAACAAGGCTCTGCACTGTTAGTCAACCAAACTTAAGCAAATGTGAAAAAAAGCTTGAATTGTGCCCACCATTTTCTAGATGAGGTGGGTTCAGCTTTGCTGGCTTTGATTTTGCTTTGGTTAATGAAGGTGATTATAAGAGACTTCCTCATATGAAGATTCTTAATAGTGTTCATGTAGAACAATAGCCTCTAAGGATCTTGGGGGCATTCAGGTACAACCATGGAGCACCTGCCACTCTCTGCAGATGTGGTGTAATTTCCATAGAACTTTTTCTTTCAAACACATTACACACATAAAAGATACAAACCCATTATTGGCAGATCATTCAAGTGATAGTAATTGAAATAAACAGGGCAGGAGACTTTTTCTCCTTTTAATGCCTTTATTAAAAGTGATCAGCTCAACACTGGGAAGCCCAGAGGGTCTGCAGCCTCCATTGTCTCTGCCAGGGTGACTCGGAGAAGGAGAATATGCACAGCTTCATCCACTAAAGGGCAGAGCTGGGGGTCCCATCCTCACAACAGCAGCAGGGTGTGTCCCCAATTTCACAACACTCCTCTGACTCCCGGCTCGGGGTCTTGGTGTCGTGCTCAGGGTGAGGGACAAAGGTTTTCAGCATCTCTGCAGGCTCAGCACTCTGTTCTTCACGTCCAGGCATCACTCTAATTTCTTAATTCTGTATTGGCTCGTTGTTTTGGGGGTCTTTTCGGTAAGTTTGACATTTCCCATGGCATGCTGGTCCCGAAGTTATTTTGCATCTTCTGATGCCCCCTCCCACGTCTCGTCCCCTCCCCTCACTGTCTGGGTAGAAGAGCCATTACCTTAGCCCTATCCAGGGCCTTTACTGATACAAAAGGAGCCATTAACTACCACGACTTGTGATTATAACAAACAGGTGTAACTGTAGCAGAACAACTGGCTTGACTGGTTTGCAACTCTTTTTCTTTTTTTCCCAAAAAAATTTGGCAGATTTTTTATTTATAACAGTAATGACTCCTCAGGAGGTAGACAATACACCAACTTGGAGTGTGTTTTATAGACCAGGTTTAATTTTATAGGAAATGCTGGACGGCCCTTATCTGAGCCAGGAGGGAGGTGAATGGGAATTGCACACTTGGATGTAGTCTTAATCTAAATGTTTGATTTTAAAATCATATTAATTCTTTTTTCCCATCAAACTGCCAAGGCACCACTAAACCATATCCTGAACTACCGTAGAAAAGTATTTTAGATGCACCAGACAAGACCACAAAATATTAGCATAGTTCCAAACTATTATAGGTAAAGATATATTAGTCCCATTTTTAAAATGTAATTAATTTTCTCATTTAAAATACAAGTTTAATATTGACCATTATGCCATGGAACAAGTTTCTGAATCATCCAGATATATTTTTCTAATATTAATTAGTTGAAGTTTTTAACTGAATCTTCAAGACAAAATAGCACCATTTGTGACAAATAAACACATAACACATTGTAATATCATCTTCACAGCTTTTTAATTAGAAGATTTATTTTAAAAAAATTATTAACTGACAAAATTCAAATTTTATAAACAACACAGTGTGAACAGAAATTACTCCCAGTCTTAGATTTCTTTATTTCTATGCAAGTCTTCCAATTTCAATTACTTGTTATTTAAAAATTTTTCTTCTGGGAGAGAGTTAGTCTACTTTATACAAAACCTATACAGTAATTCTTGACAGCAATGGGAACTTTATAGAACATATTTCAGTGCATTCAATTTTTACAAACATGTCCCAGTACAAATGTAAAACTTGCATGTAATGCATATAACAACATGCAGTTTGTAAGAACTACAAGCTAAATAAAACTGCTAGCAACCTCAAAATGCAAGTCCTGTATGCTGCATCCACTTTATTTCTAAAAAGTTTATTAATGGCCACTGATTGTACTTCAGTCATTAAAGAGACAGATCAGAAAGAAATAAAAAGAGAATTATTTGCTTTTTTTTTCTAAGCTATGTCCTTTACACTATCCTTACAATTGTGTTACCCTACTTGTCTGCAGTACCAGTTACCTTCTAGTGTTGTGAGAAAAGTTACCTTCAAGTGTTGAGAAGAAAAAGACAAATACACAGATTAAAATTTTCAAATTTCCTGAAATTTCGTATAACTATTGATCTAGCTCCCTTAGCACAATCTCAATTGTAAAGCAAAATTTGGCATTCTGAAATTCAGGAACAGTTCACAAAGTATACACTCACAGGAAAATGAATTCTGAATTGAAAATATTCCTGCTATCATACAGACTTGGCTCACTTTTTGCTCCAATTCCTTTACTTTCATGATAAGTCTCATTTTGGTTTAGCTCATTGACAAAAGACAAGTTTATGGCAACTTTACATTGGTTTACTTGACTTGAGGGAGTGTTGTCCAGTCAGGATTTAGTGAAAAATGCTTTGTGTTGACATGAGCTAGGTCTGGGCATTCACTTTCCTTTCATTTCTTTTCAGTTTATCACACTTTCAAACTCAATGACATATCTAGTTGGGTGGCTTTTTTACGTAGGCACTTGAAATGTTCAACAATACTTATGCTTTTACTTTGGTTATGAATTTCAACAGCTTCCTGGGAGATGGTAAGTGCTGACACCAGAAAGTATGTAACAGAATGTAATTAAAACTTAATGCCCTATAGAAACCCTGTACAATCATACAATCCAGTGCAACGTAAGTAAAATATTTCTTTTCAGAAATAGCCTTTGGTATACTGAAAGCCTTTTCCAAAATGTAGTGCAATCAGCAAGCTTGAAATAGCAGCTTTTAAAACGTTTTCTTTAACAGTGACAGGAAAATCCTTCATTACAGCAGAGAATTTACTGCTGTTTGGCAGGCCATGGTGACACTAGGGAGGTATACTAAAGTCCAGACTGGCCCTACACTTAGTTGTTTGTGCAAGGCAGATGTATACCTTCCCATTTTTCTCATTACTTAGAGCTCTCACTTAATATGTTTCTTTGGAAATTTTCTGACATTAAGAGGAAACTGAAAACTGAAATACCTAGTTTTTGAAAAATTCTAACTAAACAATATATAAATAATGTACTTGTCTTTTGCTAGTTCTTTTTATATATTTTACTTCATGTATTTCCTATTACCCTGGTTTTTCTTCATTCCTACTTTCTATTGGCTCTTCCCTGAGCCTCTCTGGATTGCATAGAAGAAAGGAGAAAGTCTTGCACACATCAGTCTTATTCCTCCAGTTCTCTACAACTGCTTTTCTGCAGAAAGCAATGAGTTCTTCACAAAGAGCTCTACACAACTTTTTCTGAGTTACTCTGGGAAATTATTTCAGGTATTTCTAGAGTGAATAAGAAACAAAAGTGGCATTGAGTAACTTCCTATTATCTAATCTGGAGTGAGGTGTTTATGAACTTTACATGCTTGATCCAAAGTGACTTAGTAATCAAGAATCACCTGAAAACTCTGAGAAGTCAAAGAAGTAAAAGAAGGTTTTCTAATAATTTGTCTTGTCCTGAAAGCCTGTTTAATCAAAAGACAAAACTTTTGATTACCGTTATTACATTTCTGACAAAAGCTCAATTGAAGGTACACTCAGCTAGTCAGTAATGCAGTGACAGTTTTTGCCTCCATCCAAACCATTAATTTCAATCATAAAAATGCCCAGTTGTAGCTGGCTGTTATGGGCAATGTTGAATGGCTAAGAGAAACCAAGGGTGGCTTTAGACAATGCTCTCAGAAGATTGCAGCCCTCCCATTCACACTGCCTTGGCAAAAAGGCATGCTCTGGGGCACATGCTTTGGTGAGCAGCCTTATCACTCAGCTCTGGAGTTAAAAGCCTTTACAAGCATATATTCCCATTTGTAGAACCTGAGGCAACGGTCAGAAAAAGAGTCTGCACTTGCTCTGTGGTGGTCTAACTTAATCACCAGCAGTTAAAAATTCACCTGTGATAATCCATTACTCAATTACATGCAAGAAAAAGAGAAAGTTCCTGGACAGATCTGAGTAATCACTTATAAGGAGTACCTTGTGGCCGCACCTCCAACTTTAGCTATATCTTGACCTTTCTGTCAGCTCAACCAATGGAGGGGAGTAGTTAAGGGTATCCCCAACGTCTTGTTCCGGTGTCCAGTACAGCACTGTCTTTCCATCATGCTTATAAACCCAGCTCACAACTCTTGATTGTGTCTGTGGCCTGTTTAGTTCTTTCTTTGGTACTGGAAAATACTGTTCTCTCAATTTTCTTCCCTTAATGGGATTGACTACCTCTTTAGTCCTTGTAGCTGAATTAACTTAATTAATGCATATATAGAAGACAACTTTACCAAAGATATGTAATGACTCATTCATTCTTCATTCGCAGAGCTTCTTTTGTAAATGGACTTGGAGACATATGAGGTTTTTATTAAAGTCAAAAACCCTGCCAGCTCTCACAGGCACTATTGGCAGCTGTAGCCATAACAGAAATATTTGTCTTATTCCATGAATCTACAGGTGAAGATGACACATTGAGCTTTTCATGGATGATTATATTGGCCCAAATGAAAAAAGACTCCAAAAATTTAAATTATTCCTGTTAAACCAAATGACCTTAGATACAAGCTTTACATTTTGATATTTTTCATCACTTGAAGAAGAGCTAGAGGTACTACTAGCCAGTATAAAAGACTCTAACATCATATGTGAAAATCATCTCATTGTAGTTCAAGGTTTGTCATGTCATCCTGCAGAAGGTAAATTATGTCTGGATTTCACATGTTAATGTGTGCTGGCAAAAGTATACTGTAGGACACTATCAAAGGCAACATCATCCTTTATATTCTAAAAAAATACAAAGGGAAAAAATATAAAGGAGAGAAAAGACTAAAATTCTAGTATTTTACTGAGCAGAAAGTTGGCCTTTTGTAATCCTCCAAAGTGAAATCCTATTTATAGCAACAGTGTAATCAAATAATATGCAATCACTTGGAGGTTTGCAACATTTGACAAATTGTAATTTTGTTCTTCACAAACTCCTAAACACTTCCTGCTAAGTGACAACAAGCATCAGCAAGTTTCAACAAACCTTCTGCAGTTTCTTTATCTCACTATAAAGAACAGATGCCGTTTTGGGGCTGCTGTGAACTCTTCTGTTCTTTGTGTAATGTGCACATGTATATGCAAGGGCACATCACATGAAAATGTGATAGCCAAGGCCCATCTCAGATGCTTTTTCTATGGTACACAGTAAGCAAACAGCTGGTTCCAGGCAAGAATCTTCTGTCAATCATGGCAGAAATGTGATCCACATAAAATTTCATTGCAAAAGTGACAGAATTCTCAACATTAATAATGAAATTTGGGCTGTTAAAATATACAAAGATGGTCCCACAGTGTTTTCCAGTATGTCTGTGAAAATGATTATCTATTTCTGCCCTTTGCCAGTAGCACGTGGGAAGTATCAAAAGTACATGAGTTTAATAGAACTGATGCTCCCAGAAAGCAGTTACTTGCAGACTATCGGAATGATTTAAAATCGTTCTGCAAAAACTTTACAAAACAAGGAGCCCAATGAACTGCAGATTTCAAAATTGTAAGAATTCCATTTCATGTAGTCAGAAAAAATGTTCTCTACATATTAGAATATTGTTGAACAAAGCTTTGAGTGTCCCATCCTTTATCAGGATATCTTTTCTGTTTGTTTTCCTTTCTGGGCTTCTTTATGACCAGAAGTAAAAAGACAAACATCAGAAGTCTAACTAATTACATATTAAAAATTATATTCCTTGTAAAAATAAGGTACTTGTGTTTGAAAGGCAGTAACATTCCTGATGGAGAAAGAAAGCAAGGAATCATGCAGCTAATGAGGGGCATAACATCAAAGAAAATGAAGGAAATTATATCGCACACTTCTATTTACACACCTGTAATCTCAGTTCTATTATTTAATTTTGGAAGCTTTCTCTACAGTTTAGGTTAAATGTAGTGTTCTTTTGGGGGTCAGTGCCTGTCAGTACAGAAAGTCTAAAATTCTCAGCAGCGAGGGTACCAACAAAATTGAGCAGTAAGAATGGATTACTTTATGGAGGAGAAAGAAAATGACCAAAGTCAGGAAAAAAAAGTTAGAGAATATACAAGATTGCTTAAAAAAGGAGCACATCAACAAATACATTTTGAGACAGGCAATGTCAATTTATCTTGCTTTTAGCAGGCAGTCAGCTACATCATTATGCAAGTATTGAAAAGGTAGAAAACACAGAGGATAGAGGAATATGATTTCTTCTCTGCATTTGCCTTATGATGACATTTTTCTGATCCTGAGTGGTCTTCCAGTTTAATGTGTCCATGTTTTCCATTTATATCCTTCACTGGAAAAAAATGGCAATTAATTCACACCAAAACATGTAGGAGAGAACACGTGTTGAAGCAAGGATAGATTTGACCATATTATAAATATCAGAATAACCAGAGGCATGGCAAAAGGCACATCTCCTGCAGGGAGAAGACCCATGTTCAGTCTGTGTTCCCCCGGCGTAAGAACTAAGATTTCATCCTCAGCCTTTTCCCAGTAAGCCCTCAAGGCTATCTATTACTCTTGATGGAACATTTTCAATCTAAACTATTAGAGCAGCTCTTTTTTGTACAAATTGTTTTAAGTATTCATTGAATTTTGGGTTTCAACACCAGGGGTTAGTGCCCTAATCACCTGGCTATTCTAGGAAGACATGAGACATGGCAGAACATTGTAGGAATCATATAATAAGACTCAACTGCTTTCCTATGTCAAGATCCACACTTCATCATTGCTGACCTCATTAATGGAAGTCCTGACACTTCTCCAAACCTCTTGTACCCAGTGAGTTTATTATCATGTCATTAGTGGAATTGGTTGAAATGTCTTTGGTGGACTCTTCTCTTTTTCCCTTGGAGGATGATAGCAGGCTTAAATGCAATGAGAAAAGTCATAGGACAGTCTAGAAATAGCAAAACGTTTTTGAAAAAACTAAGTACTTCCTGAAAAAAATGTAATTCTAAGGATATACTAAACTAATCAAAATTTTGCTCTACTTAAGAACATAATTTAAAATAAAACAAAACAAAACAAAACATACATAATAAAACTGGAAAAGAACCCAAAAAGATATTGCTGAATGCACAGGTTGTCTGTCTATCTGTACACAAATTTCTTTTTTGAAGAAGAGATGTAATTCCAAAGTAACTGTAAAGGAAAGTCAATGAAAAGTAGAGATAAGGCTTTGTTTTGATAAAGCAAAATTTAATTGTAAATTGCTCATATCTGAAGTTTAAAATTACATGGAAAAGTTTCACTTTGAAACAACATGGGGAGTTTTTGCTGTTGTTGCAAGCTTTCTTTAGAAATGGCTTTTTTAACACCATGATAAAGTTGTAATATCACATATGGTCTTAGAGTACAATAAATATTTTAGTTAACAATGGCAATAAATAAATGAGAAATATGAGAGCTCAGCAGTGTAGAGCACAGATATACATGCTTACTGACTTCTGTGGGCTTTTTGTATGTTTGTTCAGTTTCACAGTTTTTATGAGCCAGACTCTTGATAGCCCATTGATTCATTCACCCTACATGTGAGCATTCCCTGCAGAGACAGAAGGTCAAACTCTTAAACACAGAGCTAGACTTGACCAAAGGAAGGCCTCAGCTGATTAAAGGCAACCTTTATTGTACCTGAAGGTTTTGCCATGCATGCCAAGCAGGGGAGAGAAAAAGTGTACAGGAGGAGAGGAGGCACCAATTGAGAAGGAAATGGTAAAATTAAAAAGAAGGGATGATTGCTGCCTTTTTTCTTTTTTTCCTTGTTCTCACAGGACCCCTTGTGTGAAGTACACACTACACAGTCCATGACCAGTGGGTGATTATGCCATACTGTGGAATCCTAATCTACATGGCAGCTGGAAGAGGGAATTGGCTTGGAATTATACATCATTGCAATGAGCCTTGAGGTACGCAGCAATTCATACAAGACATGTTCCATCTATAGAATTCTGGATCTCCCCAGTATCTTCAGACCTAACAGGAGTAAGGAAGATGCTGGTTCTGCAGAGGGATGTCTCAGTAACCTGTGCTTTATAAACACCTAAAATTGTAGAATAGTTCCAACTGAATGAGACCTTTTCAAGGTCATTTAGTCCAATGCCCTCTGCAATAAGCAGGGACACCTTCCACTAGATCAGATTGCTCAGAGCTTCGTTCAACCCAGCCTTGAATATTTCCAGGGATGGGGCTTCCACCACCACTGAGGCAGTGTTTTACCATCCTCATTGTAAAATGTCTCTTGTGATCTAATCTAAATCAACCCTCCTTCAGTTTAAAACCATTACATCATATAGTATCACAATAGGCCTGATAAAATGTTTATCACTATTTTACAGACTTTACAAAGATTTGTAGATAATTCTGGAATATATATTATGTCTTGTCAACACTGTAGCAAATGCTAAAAATTATCTAGTATTTTATAATCAATTTCTAGTTCATATTCTCCTTTCCAAGATTCAAAATGCTCTTATCTCATAAAAGATAAAAAAAACCATTGGTTGTCTTAGTAATTTTTGTTCTCTAGATGCTCTTTTTATGTTTTCATATTTTCAAAAGAGCATTTTTTATCCAAATCAATTCTACTTCTCATATGAAATTAATGATAAATCATAAATAATAAATATACTACAGTTTTCTAATATTATATGACATGGGATTTATTTCCAAAATCCTTATTTAAGGAACACTTGAATTTAGTGGATAGAATACACAAGGTCAGCAAAATAAAATAAACACTAAGCTTTATTTAAAGTCTTGGCTCTTTCTCAAGTAGATCAACAATTTCTGCTATTATTGATTTTTTTTTTCTCATTCTTTCTTCATGCAACTAATTCCAACATAGCTGTCACATGGAATATTTGAGATGATAATTTTTTTATTTTCTTATGATACTTATGGGCTGTCTGAAGTTATACAAACCAAAAATACAACCACGTCTGTCTCTCTTCTTAAATAATTCTCTGACCTCCCTTGATTATCCATAAAATCATAAAACCAAGAACAAGATTGAAAATTGAAAAAAAATAAAAATACTCCTAATACTCAACAAATCTCTTTCAATTTTTATGCTTTGAACACACTTGGTACATATGACAAACAGTGACAGCAGTTGCAGTGGATTAAACATAAGGTATATCTGATCTCTGACATCCATGTGTCATGTCAGTAGACATTATTATAAGAATTGGCCAAAAGTTTTGAAGTTTTTGTACTTCTAAGTGAGTTGTGTGCTGATATTTTTTTTTGCTTTGAATTTTAATTTCAAAATTTATGAAAAGAATTAAGTAGCAGAAATGTCAAGAGGGAAAATGAACTGAGAATAAGTAGTACTGTGATTTCGGGTTTTAATTGCCAACAAAGCATGCAGGCTTATATCACTATTAATGAAGAGGGGAAAAAAGGGTGTTTACATCAGAAATGGAGCATGACAGTCATGACCTATGAAAAGCAAAATATATTCTTTAATATTTAGAACAACGAGCATTTTTCCTGCTCTTTGTATTTCTGCTTGAATAGACACATTACTGGATATCATGTGATTTGTAAATTTCATTTTAGTTCATCTGAAAAATATCCCAGATCAGGAATATTCTTTTTCTCTCCTAATACTTTTGCTTAGTCACCAGATTAAATGTGATTCAGAATTGTCTATAAATATGCATTCAAAATCAAATTTTTCCCATTAGAGTTATCTCCAGTTTCCCATTACAGTTATCTGCAGTTGTATGCCAATTGACACATGAACATGGATGACTCTACAGAAATCATGAGAAAAAAGAAAAATAATACCATAACAGCTTCTTGTCTGGTACCAATTTCATTGTCTTTTCTCCCAGATGTTTTCTTTAGATTTGTTTTTAGCTTTCTTTTGGATGCATATTGCAAAACCCTGGACATCTAACTCTCAAGAAAATCTTTTTTGTGTTTGTGTATAACTTGAAGGAATACCAAGAAAAGCTTTTTATTGTGTGTGTGTGATCCATATGTAATATTCTTAGAGCAATGTTATATATAAAAGGGCTAATAAAACAGGTATTGAACAAGCTGAGAAATGCAAGCACATATTCAGGTTCACAAAAAAAAGGACATGATAACCCATTCATGATCTGATAATTTCATAGGTCTTACTGAAGTTCAGGGCAACATTGGGAGGACTAAACTTATTACTCAGCTCTTATGCTTTGAGTCAGAGTGCCTTTCACTGACGGTCAAACAAAATAGGACCTCTCACCATTATGAAGTGACTGATTACCATAATTTCTGATTTGAAATTTTAAAAGTACACCATTTTAAAAGAAATAACAAAAAATTACTAATACAGATCTGGAAGCTGTTGGATCTGTGTTTTCTAGCTCCACCTCTCTTCAGAGTGCTGAGGATATTTCTCATTCTATTCCCATTCTGGTTCTTTTCTGTTTTTCACTCATTCTCATTTGTTTGTGAGGGTCCATCACAGTCTGCCCCACCTTACTTACACTCACAACTGTAATCTAATACTGTTCCCCAACCTCACTCTATTTTTCCTCTGAGCAAAAGCAGGAAACTTCAACTCTTATACCCCGCACAAGAGAAGAAAGCAGTGAACAGATACGTTTTTTCTTCTAGGAGAAACACAATTCTGAAATGGTCTGAAAAAAAAACAGCATTTAACTCATATGTGCTGACTATAAAATATTTGCATGTGACTCATTTCCTGGCAACAATATATCCTGGCAAGCAATGAAGCAATGATGAATTATTTTCTCTTCATGATTCAATACAAGTTTTTATTACCTCAAATGAAGCCACTCATTCTTCATAATAAATATAGAGAAGAGTAATAATAAAATAGAGCAAGATTTAAAGAAAGGAAGGATAATTTATTTTGCCCAGTTTACAAATAAACCCACCATAGGGTGTGTTAAAATTTGATGTGAATATAATTTCTCCTTAAAATTTATGACTCAACACTTCCTATTGCTCCCAACACAATGCATTTGAACATAAGAGTATTAGCTATAAAACTGTCTGATAAAATAATGTTTTAAATTGCAAATATCGGGCCACCTAAAGCCCAGGCCTCAGTATAAGCTAACTCTAAGTGCAGCTTAGGGCTTTGGAAACTTATGCCTGTGAATATGCAATGAAAAGACCCCCCCCGTCACTTCAAAGTCCGCTTCCTAGCAAACAGTTACAAGTCTGATTCCTAGCAAAGGAAAGAAGAACCTAAAGACCCCTACTACCCAAACCTTGTGTTTCAGGTACTCAGATCAGGAAATCACAGATGAGATTTGTCTTGTGTGATAGAGTAACGAACTGGAATGAAAAGTTGCGATCAGACTGGAGAAAGTGAGCAAATAGGAGAGACAAATGGGCAGAGATAGAGACATGGAGAGAGAAAGAGAGGGAGAAAGTGAGAGAAGGAGATAGTGTAACAGCAAGCAGAGATAAAACTAGTACAGATAACAGCAAAACCACCTACTCCATTTTTAGTGTTTGCAACCCCAGGAAAGCAAGTTATGAGAAGATCATATTGTTCAAACAAGGGGTTGATCAGCATGTTCAAGGGCTGTGAACAGGCCAGCTTGTGGCAGAGAGAAGGCTGGTGAGGTAACAAAAATGAGATTTGGAGCAGTAAGGAACCAGGAGGGAGGCCAGCCAGGCATATTCTGCACCATCAGCCTGACATGTGGCCATGACTGCACAAAGAGTAAAAGTGTGGAGGAAGAGAGGTTAAGTAAGGTCATGCCAGAAGAGTTACCTCAGTTAAGATCTGTCACCAGGAAGAAAAACAATTTTGAGGCAGAAGTCTGTATCTGGATAGGAGCTGCCATTGTGGTGGAGAGGAGATGTACTTGGAACACAGTCTAAACACCATAGAAAAATCAGATAGCAAGCATCTCAGTCTGGCTGATGCCAAAAACAATGAACAGCTCTGGTTTTGATCTCTCTCAGTTCTTTTAAAAGTTAATTAGGATTTCTTTTCCTTTTAGTATTTCTCAGCCTTAATTTCATTCTATAATAATCATAGTAAAAAGATTAAACATATTAACTTCACTTAATGGTGTTAAAGTTTAACTGTTATCTCCCTCTCCATTTAAACAATAATTTAAGCCCTTGTTCTCTGTTGAAAAAATTTTTGTGTTAAAAAGTAACAAGGTGGATGTACAAGATAGAAATGACTACACATTTTGACTCCTAGATCTAGACCATTAAACTACAGCTTAATGGCAAACTTACAAGGAAGAAATTTTCTTCCTGCTAAAACTTTTATTAAGCAAGTTTTGTGGCATTTTAGAACTCAATCATAAAAACACATTCTATTGCAGAAATAAGATTACTGTGCATTTACCAAATAAATCTTTATTGTCCAGGGCTGCTTATACATCCAAGTGAATACTTGCAGATTAGTAATCCTGCAGCACAATCATTGGCTTTGAGGATCTGGTGCATGCATATGTGTTTCCTGATAGTTGACGTTGAACATACTGCAATTTTTGACCACTGCCAATTCAAAATGGGAATTTTGGGTAATGGATAAAAAATCATACATTCCTGTATAGCTAAAGCAGAAAAGGGGGTTTCTTTCTGGGGCTCTGCTTTTTAAGGAATAAGACATGAAAGTCTTCCAGGTCACCACTTCTCACAAAAATGTACTGACAGTAGCAGTGAATAATTTAAACATTTATTAAACAACTTCACAACAAACAGTAATTCATCAAGTCCTCTCTTGCCTTGTAGCAGTCTTACTCTAAGAAGGAAATTATTAGCCAAATGAGTTTTCAAGAATTTAAGACATCAATTTAGTTAATATCTAAAATATATATTTCTTCAGGGTTTACCAAGAAGCTTTCTTACTTTGTACAAACATAAGAAAACAACATATCTGCATATATAAATATTTAAAGTTGTAAAGATTAATTTTTGGTTGTGAACTACTTAAGTTTCATATGTGAAACTGTGTGCAGATCTTCTAGTCTGTTGGGCACTCAGAAAAAAAACCCCAGAAGACAGTAGCAATGTGTTCTGTTAAATCAATGGAGGGTTCAGATTTAATATACTACATGTTAATTTATGCCATGAATATGTCTGAAATAGGTCTATTCCCTTCATTTTGCAAAAATAAAGAAATAAAAGAAGGAAAAATATGTCCTTAGAGCAACTTCTCTTTTTCACATCCTTGCAGAAGTCAACCAATTATATCTCAGGCTGTTTTCCTTTCAGATTCTTTACTTTCATAAAAGCTTTGACAAGACAATTTTGGGAAATGTCTAGAAAAATGTTTTTACTTTGTACTCTCCCAAATCCCCACCTACTGTGAGAAAAGCTCCTTTATAAACAGCTGGATAAGGTGTGAGGAAGGAGATATTTTCATATATATTTAAAATATAATGTAATTTATAAAAACACCCCCTTCAAAACATTATCATTTGTTTTACTATTTGCTTTAAAATATTTCTTTTGTGCACCCAGACTTTTCCCTTTCTGTTTTCCACATGTAGTCCCCTCCCCTCCAGAAATAAAGTCTCCTGCAACTGCTGCAGAAAAATCTATTGGTATGGTGATAAGTGGTTCCCTACCTTGTTGTGTAGCAGAAGACATACTGTTTCCTGAATTTGGATTAATATACTCCACTGACTTGTGTTTGCTCCACACCACACCACTGATCAGCGATTTCAGCCCACCAGAGAACAAGGCAGCTTCTCAACTCAGAGAATATGTATTTTGCCAAAGAAATATGCCCATCATTGTGAAAGACTGCAAACTGCAGGAGGTTAGAGGAAAAGCAATAAGGAGTAGAAAGGACCATGACGTGCTTAGAGGAAAATCCAGTAAAGTGCCTGAGTACTCAGAAGCTCTGTGTCTCCATTCCCAAGCTGGAAAATACCTATCAAATGCAAAGAAAAAGAACCATATTTCTTTCATACAAAGCAACAAATTTAATTCATTTATTATTTCACTGATTCAGTGGTATAACTCAAGGGCTTCAGCACTATCACTAGTGGAAAAAAACATATCAATGAAGCCAAGTTAGTATTATATCATCGTGAATAAATATTATGACTAGCATGGGTATGAGGAATATTAGCAGATTATATTGGTACTTCATCCAAACGCTTTAGTTTATCATCTCAACATCCAGCCTTTTTTGTTGTAAACATTGAGACCTAAAGGCTTATGTGCAATTATAAGACAGAAAAATCTCCTAACCAAATTGACAAAGGCTTTTGACAAGTAGAGACAAAAAGACACAAAGAAAAGACAGAAATATCTTCAACAGTCTGTAGTAGATTTTCTTTTACCATTCTTTAAGTTACTTATTACAACAAGTGTTAAAGGGAGGAGTAAACAATCTACTTTTTTCTCCTGTAGACAGAGGTTTGTTATTTCCCTTAGCTCTCTTTCTCTTTGTCTTTCTCTCTTTGTCTTTGTCTTTGTCTTTGTCTTTGTCTTTGTCTTTGTCTTTCTCTTTCTCTTTCTCTTTCTCTTTCTCTTTCTCTTTCTCTTTCTCTTCTCTCTTTCTCTTTCTCTTTCTCTTTCTCTTTCTCTTTCTCTTTCTCTTTCTCTTTCTCTTTCTCTTTCTCTTTCTCTTTCTCTCTTTCTCTTTCTCTTTCTCTTTCTCTTTCTCTTTCTCTTTCTCTTTCTCTTTCTCTTTCTCTTTCTCTTTTCTCTTTCTCTTTCTCTTTCTCTTTCTCTCTTTCTTCCTCTTCCTCTTCCTTTTTCTTTTTTTATTTTTCCTTATTTTTGTTTCTTTATCATTTTCCTTCTTTTATTTTTTCTTTTTTCTTTTTCCGTTTTTCTTTTTTTCTCTTTCTTTCTCCTTTTCCTTTTTCTTTTTTTTTTTTCTTTTGCCTTTTTCTTTTTAACTTACCTGGCATTTTCCCAGTACTAGCAAGCAAGCTTGAATAGCGTGTTACTATTGAATACCCTCAAATTGCTCACTCACCGTGCACAGAGACAAAAGAAGTTTCTAACCAAATTTGAATAACAAATTTGAAGAACCTGTGATCCGGTTAAAATTCTGCATTTATAATTCAGTGTGACATTTATTTATGTCTTCTGGGAAAGGTACTTATGGGATAGCACAAAAAGAAAACAAGGAGAAAGTACAATTTTGAGAAGTACTCATAAAAGACATTTGGGGCTATTTCAACAGAATTTCTATACTTTTTAGCAGAATACTGTTGCACAGATATTAAATAGTTATTCTGGTTTGAGGCTGAGAGCCCAAGACTCTCTTCTTCCAACTAATTACTTTAATTTTACAATTAGAGCACAATGCTCTCTTCCTCCCTCCTCCAAACACTCCATCTCTCCCCTCACTTTTCCCATGAGTAAATCCAACATGATAGCTTGATAAGCCTCTTATCCCTCTAACCCACTTGCACGCTCCCTTTCTTTCTATCAGAAAAATTATTTTCTCTCATTTTACAGGGAGAACATGCTTGAAGGATGAGAAGCACTAATCTGGGGTTTTTTCCCCAACAGAGTTCTGATGACGGTGAATTGAGCTTACTAATGCAAGAATTTCTTCATTTCTCAGGGAAAACAAGAAGATTTTAAGAAAAGGATTGAAAAATTGAGAAAAGTTGTGGGACTTTTTTACCATTATGGAGAACACAGCATAGCAGTCAGATCAGAATTTCTAGGAACCTAACAAGATTGTACAGGAATAGACAAAATATAGATTAAAAAGCATGTCTGAATCCATCTACAGATAACATAAATTTATGACAAGGCATCAGTCATTTGGAAGTTGTGCCACAAATGTTGTTTCCTATCAAAAGTAGCATAGCTGTCATACTGTCAACTTTTCAAAGCCAATTTTTGTGAAAAACAGGAATTTTTGATATCAAGCAAACAGATCCCCAGAAATGTTCTAAGAATAGAGTGCAGACAGGGTAATAAGAGTATCTTAAAGGTAAAACCAAACCATTTTTGTAAATGGGTTCTCCTTGTGCCTGACCAGAGACTTTTAATTATGGGTATTGACAGCTCATTTCTAAAAGTTCCTCTACAACTTTGACAACTAGAGTTTCAACTCTGCTGATATGAAGCTGACTTTTTTGAAGGTAATATAGGTTCTCTGTAATGCATTAAGATAGATTTGACTCTTTAATATTTATAAGATTAGCATTTATATTAGACCATAATAAGCTCCAATTAGTATCATTCCAATCTAACCTAACGTCTATAACCCACTTTTCCTACATTTCAGACATCATCTTCAAAGTTAAGATGGAAAAGAATTGATTGATTCATGACAACATTTTTTAGGATCTACTGGGAAGAAGAATTTCTTGAATGATTGATCAGCATTTTTTCATCTGTCACTTGAGGTATCTTTAATGAGTAACACTTAATAAAGCTGTGAATTCATTGCTAATAGCCTTTATTTTTTTTTTTTTTTGGTTGTTTAAAATCTAAACATTCCCTTGCTTGTAAAAAAGATCTTAACTGAATTGATTTCCCTGTTGCATCTTCTTCACAGGTAGATTGTTAAAGCACTTGAAACCTGAAGGTTGGTTTCTAAATACCAGATTGGTTTCTAAATAAATTTATCCCTTTGAGGACACCCTGTGCTCAGCTTTAATCAGCAATGCTGTGACTGATCAGAAAGTTACTTTTGTGAGATTTTCAGCTTGTATATCTAGCAACCCACTGTATTTTGATAAGCCTACTGCACACACTGACATACGCAAAATAAAGCCTGGAGAGAAGCTGATGGACACACAGAGATGGTGCTTTATGAAAAAGACATGGTGAATGCCTGCTAGAGACAGGATAGTGGCAGATAAAAAGAAGGTATAAGAGGAATATTAAACTCACAAGGTTGCCAGAAGGATGAGCCCTGCCTAACTTGAGAAATCAGTAAGCAGGTGAAGATAAACTTGTGAGGATAACTATAAACTATGGGCTTTTTCATCAGGTTGTAAGTTTACAGAAGAGTAACTTTGCCTTTATGTATTGCATTCTAGGGAAGGCTAATTTTTTGGAAGTTTTTCAGAAGAAGAGAGTTGTAACAGCAACAGATACAGCATGGAAACTGTCAGGAGAATAAAAACATGAGAGGTATTGGAATTTGATGCATCTGAAGAGTGATGAAGGAGTAGGATAAGGCTGAATAAAGATAGAGCTACAAGAGGCCAATATTTGTGAGCAATAGCCTCCAACTCCATCATTTGGCCTCTACAACAGCTCCTTACTGTAAACCAGCTCAGAAACATATTCTGTTTCTTCTGAAGAACTACACAGAAACCATTATTTCCATTTCAAAGAAAAGCATATTTTTCCTAATGTTCAGCCTATAAATCACAAGTGATTTACCTACTGACATCCATAACACAGTTTTTTGTGCACATACAATCCAATTTACATATATGCCTTCGAGCAAGGTCTCCTCACCAGTTTTTAAGCACTTTACCTTTTCCTTTAGTGCAGTTCCCTGGTGGTGCACAAAAAATCCAATAACAAGCCTATGTTTTTTTTTACATTCTCCCTGTTTTAGATTTTAATATATAAAAAACTTCATAGACATAAATAAATAATGATAAAATCTTTTCATGGGAGTTACATTAACAGATGCTGCTCTTCCCATAGGAAAGATAATATAGATGCCAACAGTGAATGAAAGAAAATGGTCAACTAATATTCAAAGTGTTACCCTTACTCTACCTTCTAGTAATTTCCATCTTCAATTCAGTCTATGATGTCAAATATCCCTAAACAAGTGTTCAAGTCTGTTCATAGCCAGTAGGTACTGTTACAACAGTAATGATGAAACATTGTTTCATGTTTCCATTGTCAGTATCTACAGAAAAAATTAAATGGACATATTTTGTAAACAATAATCCTTCATTCTCATGTTTAATGAAGAAACCTCAATGACTTTCACCTTCTTGCAGCTTTTACCCTTTCCAGAAAAACTAGTACCTCTCCATTTCAGCTAGCATCTAAAGTGCATCTTCTTTGCTACTTTGATTTTAAACTTTTCTCTGTGTTCAGAAATTGTAAAATCAGTTGACTCAACATGCCAGGAGCAGAGGAAGATTATGCAGGAACATAAATGAAGGTCCTGAAACAGACAGGTTACATAATTCAAGAATAACATTTCTGCAAATCTTGCCCACTAAAGCTTCATGCACATGTTGATCCATTATTCCTTGTTTTGCCCAGCAACTTTCAGAAAATTGAGTTGTGTCAAATGGGCTGCACAAGTTCCCACAGCTGAAAATCAACACAGAAATGAGAAAATATGTTGCTGATAATGTACTAAAAAATTAAAAAAGAAACCAGCCCCAGAAATAACAAAAACCAAAAGCCAACTCTTAGAAGTTAAAAAATAAAATGTGTGAAGGCTGGAAATTACCTATCTGAAGCAGAAATAGAGTGAAGCCTTAAATATTCACAGGAATTAGGGTTCAACACAGTGCATTCAGGATACATAAATTCAGGGTGTCATTGTATTCAGATGCTTGAATCGTTTGAAGACACTAGTTTACAGTTGCTAAAATATTTGGAGTATCAGTGTTCCTTCAATGGCATACTGCCTGTCCTAAACTGGTAGAGGTACTCTGATCTGGCAGCCTTCAGCTCACATTACAATGAGGGAAAAAAAAAAAAAAAAAAAAATAAAAAAAAAAAAAATAGAAAGATAAATACTGAAATAAAAAGGGTCTGTATTTCTCCTGAATCTGAGACAGGATCTGGTGGAGGACTGTGAGGATGATGAGAGAACCAAAACACCTGTTCTATGCAGGTAGAGCTGGGCCTGTTTAGCCTGAAGAAGGGACATCTGAGAGGGGATTTTAGCAATGCATACAATGTCTTCAGGGCAAGTGACAAGAAGATTTTGGCAGACTCTTTTCGGTGGTGTCCTGCGGCAAGACACTAATGGGCACAAATTCAAAAGTTCTGTCTGAAAACGGGGAAAGTATCTTCACTTTGGCAGTGACCACTGGAACAGGCTGCTCAGAGAGACTCTGGAGTCTGCTCTGCAGATAACCAAAGCCCATCAGGATCCTATGCTCAGGGTGAACCTGCTTGAAGAGAGGGTTTTGAAACAGATGATTTGAGAAATCCTTTCCTACCCCAGCTGTACTGTGGCTCTGTGATTACAAGTACATTTAATGCCATAATGTCTAGGGTCTCTCTCAGAGCTATTCCTGCTTTCCCAAAGGGTGTAGGAACAGCCAAAACTGTTTAATCTGTCTGCATACAGCAGAAATTTTGTGACCACTATTCTCTAAGAACTCAAAGTTAAGTACGAATTTCTGACCAGGAGATTCAATTGAGTCTCAGGGCTTTCCAGGGACTGCTCTCAGAGATCTCTCATAAGACTTAGAGCTGAATGTACTTATCACTGATGTAGTAGATTTAATAACAGAGGAAAACAATATATTGTTTCTTTCTGTATACAGTACTAAAAGAAGGATTGAGAGTAAGACCAAATAACAGGTATTCTCCATGTCAATATTTAGTGAATTTTTAGCTATTTCAGTTGGAAATTGTTTTACTTTTGAATGTTTTTTCCTTTTACCTAAGATTTCTAGAATGGTTTTTTTTTTGCTAAAAATGCAAAAGCTGAAATGAATATTTTATTTAAATACAACAGATGGATTTTTTCATCAAGCAAACTTCCTTACATTAGAAAAGAGGATTTTCTTGCTAAGCAAATACATTTTAAAAACCCAAGTTCATTTTCCCACTTGAAGCAAAATGCATACTGCTAAGCTTTTATCTGTGAGACAACATATTTTCCAAAATGGGTACATCTAAATTAAGATAGGTCTTTGGGCTCTGCTTTGAAAGCTACTACATGGCAAGTTACATGACTTGTATATCTCTTTGGATATATAATCTGCTTAAAGGTACAAAAACCAGCAGCAATTTGATCAAGGATTTAGTTTTAAAATAAATTATTGGTGTTTTAAGTAAATGGGCAGTCTTCTCTATTTCCTAAAACCCTCTTGGGGTATTTTGTCCAGAGAAGCATTTCCCAGAGGCTTTTTTCATGTCTGGAAAGGGGGTTATTCACAGAGTATTATTTATGATTTGTCTTCAAGGTATATTCTGCTTTTTAGATGTTGTTTTCTGTGGAAAAAGAAATAGTTCAAGACAGATTCTTTTTCATTTCAAAACAATCTACATTTCTCAGTCAGTCTAATGTCTGAGAGTCATGTAAGCAGTTGTAAGAGTTATTTGTAAGTATGTCTGAGACTTATGTCTCATGTAAGTATTTGAAAATATTCAGCAATGATCCTATTGCTGAACTAAGTCAGCAAACCCTGGCTACTGGTAGTTTTGGCACTACACAATACTTTTGCACAATTTTTCTATAAAACCAGGAAATACTTTATGTCAGGCACTTGCCTGCCCTAGCTGGACTACAAAATGAGATCTGACATGACTTCAGCAAGAAAAATGGAAAATTGTTAATCACGTTTTGCAACCACCTCAGGATTTATCTTCACCTTCTACTGGGTGAATCAGTGAATCAGTAGATACACACCTAAAAGCCAAGATTTTACCACTTATTAATTTTATCACATATTCCACTTCATGTCCAAAGCCCTGAAATCCCTTCTTTTATTACTGCAGAGAAAAAACAACTCATTCAGAAGAAAATCAGTTACTTTATTCATCTCAAATTCCCAATTCACATCATCAGGAGCTTCCCATTTTTTTCTGAAATTATCTTCTGGATTTTTTTTTTCCTCAAGGACATTTAACTAAAGGATATGTAGCTAATGAGTTGTTTCTGAATTTGAAGGATAGCAGAAGTCTACAAAAGGAAAACTATATTGCAGCAGGTGGGAAGAGATAGAAGAAGATGGAGACACTGGGGAGAATCAGCTGTGGTTCTGCATTTCTTGCAGATCAGTCACACCATTCTTCTCTGAAGAGTAAAACGACGCTTAGTGAAGTGTGTGCTGCAGGCCAGACTGTTCGATGTGATTCCCACTGTGAAAGGAAAGATAAATTTTCCCACCATTTTAATATGTCTGGTTTTATTTCACTGAAACACAATTGGGAGTAACACGTCCATCCAAATGACTTGCATGAGTCGGCAGCAGTCTAATCACTGTCTTTTTTATGTTGACAGGTTATGGGTAAAAACAGTTTAATCAACTCATTTTCCAGCTCAGGAGCTGTATTTCCATTAGTGTAAAAATTGGGGATATTTGTGTTGTGTGATGACTGCTCATAAGGCAGTCAAGCTGCATGTATATCTGACTCAGTGCCTCCTATAATGTAAAGTTCTGTATCAACAAACTAAAAAAAAAAGCAGAAAAACTTTCTTTGTAACAGTAAGACGAAATATCTTTTCAATTTTGTGTTTTCCAAAATTCAAAGGTGGAGTGATCTCTCTTCAGTTTTATTTACTAAATGGTTCCTCAAGCTCATTAGCTCATGTTTGGTTCCTATAATTTTGTTCTTGGTGAATAAGCACAGATTTCAGGAGAAAATTATCCTAGATCATGAATTTAAGAAAAGTTCTTCATTATATACTGTTTGCCAGACTAATATTCCAAATATAAGTAGAAGTAGAAATCAGCCAAAAGCAATCCTACTTTCTTGCAATGTTAACTCATGTCTCTATGAGCCCCTTTTGCCTCTGAATATGGGAAGAGGAAATAAGGACAAAAGGATTATTGAAACTGGAAGTTAAAAAGGTATTTCAGACTGTGATGCTTTAACACCTTTTCCAAACTGAAATGTTCACTGATGTATCAGTTGTGTTCAGTTTCATTCCTGACTATTGTGAGTATTGTCCAAGTAAGTCGATAATTTTTAGCTTTTTTTGTGTTATGATTACAATTTGATTTTTCCTGTGAAGAGTACATGGGTACATTTTTAGGACACCAGTAAGAATGGTTAAATCAGCTTGCTAAGGTAAAATTGGTATTTAGAGAGAAAGAATTTCACACAAGAGCTGACAAAACAATGCAACAAATTAAGCATTTATTATGAGAAGTCATGAGAATTATTTTGTCAATTGTCAGCAAAAAATCAAGTATTTTCATGTTAACTCGGAAATAGCAGTTCCCATTAAGAGATCCCAGCAGCTGAAATCCTGCTATTCACAAGTAAATAACAAGGAAAAAACCCTTACAAAACAATATCGCTTTGTGTTATCTATAAAACCCTATGCATGAGCTCTTCTCTTGAATATCACCACTTTGTTTCACACTGATGTATTTAATGGCCTCATTTGTGTATTGGTTCACATTTTCATTATATTTTGTAATTTAGCATTCTCCATGATTGTGTCTCATTGAACAGATGCACTACAATTTCTCTGCAGCAAATTCTATGATCCTTAATTAGATGTCAATATGTTTCTTGTAATGCTATTGTGAATTGAACACATTTTTAGTTACATGGACATTAATTAAAGTCATATGCTGAATTGTTACATCTTTTCAAGCCAGTTGGAGAAAATATTTCTGGTTTACTTGAGTGCTGTAAAACATTCAATTTCATTCCTTCATTAGTTACTGTACTGAAGATTCTACACCATCCTACCTCAAATGATGCAGTGTCAATATGCATAAAAAGATGCCCTGCCCTGCATGCACAGATCTAAGTGCTAAAAAATGCCTTCAGTCATGTTCCCTTAAATGGAAGATGACAGCTCCTCTCTTTAGGAGATGAGATGTGTATTTATTAAACATGACAGAGGGAAGGCAAGACCTAGGACATACCTTCACCTCAGGAGTCACTGCTTATACAGAGGGCATATTGGAGAATAAATGTGACTTTAAATCACTGCCTGTACAGGGGAATATTGGAAAATAAATGTGACTTTAAAACAAAGAAGTACCAGGTCTGTAGTCCCAAACTAAGTGCTACAAGAAAATTTTAGAAACTTCACTGTTGTTGACAGATAGGAGGAACAGAGGGAACAAGAGTAGTACCAAGATCTTGCATAATCATTGACATGATTTATATACTAAATGATGTAATTTTTTTTCCCTGTAGCAGAATCAGTTTTGATGGGCAGGAGCTAAGGATTTTTTTTAAAAAAAATCCATAGCAGTAAGTTTTTAAGGAGATTTCAAGCAGGTCTCAACAGAATGAATGGCATAAGGCTGGCATAAGATGTGTGAAATAACTGTAAACAGCTAGTGGGATGTGAGCTAGTGAGGAAAAGAGCAAAGAACAGCTTAAAATATTAAGGCAAACCAGTGAGAACCAATATTCTTCCCTATTATTGTAGGTGGCATGTCCTTCCAAAAACACCCTTTTGGTTAGTATAACATTTATTTCTGCTTCCTACTCAGTGAGAGCAAGTTTTGCCTCTACTTTGTAGTTGCCAAAGTTTCCAAGACAGAAATTATGAGATTCTAAAAGGAAGCTGGGATTTATACTCTCCTTTTTGATGGAGGTTCACTCCATGGAAAATATTGCTGCAGATTGCAAAGGGGTAGAGACAGGCAGAAGAGGTATGCAACAAAAAACCAAACCAAACAAAACAAAAAACAACAACAACAACAAGAAACAAAAGAAGCAAAACAATGAAAGAAAAGAACTCCATAGATCCATTATGTAAACCTCCCATGTAAGGAAAAATAAGGCTGAACTATTCAATGAGATGGTTCTCTACTGCTCCTTTTTATTCCCCTGCTGTGATAACCCCTTTTTTGCCCAGCTTATCTCCAGAGATTTTAGTTAGTTAGGCATAAGGTTGCTCCAGCAAGAATTAAGGACCTAGAGGAGAGATAAATTCTGCTTTTTCATATGATTGTATCATGCATACTGCAGTATTTAGGAAACTTTCAACAGAGAGGCCAATGATCTGATTAGGAAAGTATGGTTGAACATAAAGAGTAAAAAGAGATTAATCCAAGCCTCTAAACAAGCCCACCAAGCCCACAGGTGTTTTTGTGAAGCGGGAAATTGCTGCTAACTTGAGTACAAAACCAATATTTTTGCAGCTTTTTGCTCACTGTCTTCCTTTGCCCCTCTCCCTATGCAGCTCTGTAAGGAAGATTATAACTAGATCTTGTGGGGATGTTCTTTCAACATTTTCCATTATAAAATTTGAATTTTTATGAGATGGGTATTTGCAAAATATATTCAGAAGGAGAAATGGGAAAATTTTTCTTCATCCCATTTCATTGTTATTTTAGTGAAAAGTTCAAATTTTTAGCTTTCAGAAAATACAGGGAGACTTATATGAAAAAAAAAATTATAGACTACAGTCTTTTTCCAAGTTTCAGCTTGTAAAACTTATAGAGACTACAATTTCTCCTCCTGAATTAGCTCTATTTTCAGTGAGAGCACATGTGGTTCTAATGAGTGCCATTAGGTCCATGAAAAATTTTCTGTGTATCAAACCAGCTTATGGTAAAACACAGACTTCACAAAATTAAAAATAGAGTACTGAGTTCTTAGGAGATTGAAAGGCAAACATTCTGAACTGTGAATAAGTAATTTTTTTAAAACCTGTAAGAAATCTCAAATTTAGAGAGGAGCTCAATTTGCATGCAAGATTTACTGCAAATTTTGAACACAAATGTCATCAAAATGTTCACAGAATTAGGTTACACAAAAAACAAATTCTGACTGAAGGCTCTATTATTTGCAAGTATCACATAGACAGCTAAAGTAGTTATGAGTTTAAAGTCTGTGGATCAAGGCTTGGATTCTCTGAACATATCAAAAAGTCTCATAGCAGCTCCCAAGGTTCTGCTGATTAACCCAGTAGGATATTAATTAAGGAAACATCTGCCATCCATACTCAGCATTCTCTTTCACCAATTAGGAGAGATCTGGGTAATTCAGACTTCTGAAGCACTTTTTTTTTCCACCCTTCTTTTTCCACTGAGAATTAAGTCTGTACAGCACTGGCTGAAATAAGCCAGTTTACTAAAACATACTGCAATGCCTACTGGAAGTAGAAGAACTGAAGGAAAAAGGAGATTATAATTTTAAAAAATAGTTCAAGCTACCTGACCGAGTTTTCTGTAGCTGCTGGTTCTCAAGCTGACATCTTCCTGTTCCTAAACTGGAAGAACAAGCAGTTAGCTGGTCCCTTTCCAGAGATAAAGCTCTGAAGCAAAGCAAAACAACCAAACAATTCAGAGGAGTTCCACATTAAAAAAAAATAAAAAAAATAAAATTAATGTTTTTGAAGCTGAATACAAAGAGGTCAGATTTAGAAATAAGATAGTCACTTTCCTTGTAGTGTACTTGCCTTGCCATGATCTTGTGGTGTTATAAAACATTGAAGGTGACATTTTTTTGCTTACAATCAAAGGTACAGTGATGCTTCTGTGACATCTACTTTGCAGTGGTTTATAAATTTCAATTAAATATACACAAGAGCTCAGGAGATTAACAGCAGATTTTTTTAATCCTTCTTGACAGAGGATAGCCTTACCAGTTTCACCCCCTTCCCTCTTGACTTCTCTAACCAAAGCTAGAAAAACACTGAAGCCAATTATGCCTACTTAAAGCTTGTGGAGACCTGTCACTCTCCCAAAGCTACCATATAATCTTCCTTGCAGTCCATTTAGCTCCCCTTTCTTTAACCTGCTGCAATCCCCAGCATGTGCTCCTCCCACACTATCCCAGTTGTCTCTCCTTGGACTCTACAGAGGTGACAAAACCTCCAACTGACCAGCGGCAGACACTTCCCTTATGCTTTCATGCTCACTCTCTGTGAGATCATGGGGCTGGAAAACAACCATTTAATTTTCATTTTTCAAAACTAACCTTAAAAATTCTCCTCTGCCATGATACTTGAAAAAAATTGTCCATGGTTAAGCAGCTGGTGTGCCAAGACCACTGCATACTGTGCCAGTCAATTTCCTCTTATTTTTAACGCTCCCCTTGCAAGACCAGCCATCTGTTTCTTGTTTTATCCCTTGATTGCAATCTTTTGGGGATGAGTTTATTTCTGTACTTTTAGCACCAGCCAGACTGGGGTCAATGAACCCAGGCAGCCCCATTCAGTAGTTTATAAATACATCATCTAGCCCTTCCTACTGTAGTGGTGGGGATTGGGTATATTTTCCTTTGTCATTGCGATGGGAAGCAATCTAGCAATTTCCCCTCAGTTAATATTTATTAATTTTTTAATTAGACTCCAATAAATACAGAAAAAAAAAATTTAAAAATTCTTCAAGGATTAGAGACCATGAAGTAATAACATTTAAGAATTTAAATGGTTGCTGAATACCAAATAACTGCAATGAACCTTTCTCCCCCATATCAGAACACTGAATATTAAAGTAATCTATGGCACATCAGGTTTGTTTCTTAATTCTTAATTACTGCTGAGAGAGATTACATGTTGATCTGTGATTATCTTTACAAGAAAAGAAGTGAAAGTAGAGAAGAAATGTAATAAAATGATAAAAAAATAGGAGCTTTAAAAGACATCTAAATGGTTTCATTCCAGTGGTTGCAGTAAGACTTTCTTTGGATCAGTGGAAGACCTACAAATTACAGAACTCATGTAGATTGTGCCCATTACAAAACTCATGTAGATTGTGCCCTCTGGGTGGTGCCATCCAATTCATTGCTAAATTGCAGGATGCATCAAACAGATGCCAAGCCTTTCCAAACTAGCTGTCATTGCTGCCACCAAAGAAATTACTCTTTTCTCCCTGCGTGTTTCACAGAGCCATTGTTCTTCTGCTTTGCAAAGTATGGGCATGGCATGTGGCAGATCATTTTGTGAATAGACATTCTTATTACAACAGAAAAAAGTGAGACCTGGGATTTCACATGTTCTTTTTGCCTTAGAAAGCTTTAATGTAGTTTTCTGTTTGAGCTCTTTAACTATCCAGAAACAGGTAAGTCTATGGTGAAGCTGTACTAACTGCTCACCCTGAAAATTTTTCATACCTTTAGGCAATACTAAGTAGCTTTTGCCACAAACTCTACTCCTTTTTGGAGTAGAATTATATGTGTTGTGCACCAGCTCATATACTTTCCTGCCATTTATTCATAGCCCACTGTATTTTCACAGATACAAAGTGTTGGAATACTTACTTTATAAAGGCTGGAGGGAATCAAACATTTTGGTGAGTATTTCTCAGAACAGAAAATCTTGCTTATTCCCAGACACGCCAAGAAGATGAAATTTCTTACAAAATTTCTCTTCTGAAAAAGCAGGCTGGGATGGATTTGAGTTTCAGAAGTTACATGCTGAAGAGATGGATTTAATAATCAGAATTTTGCCCTGAGGTGAAGAATGGTGATTAATCACCTAATCACATAATTTTCATAGCTATTTATGCATACAATACTCTCCAATTTCTAAAATGGTCCTGTAGGAAAAATGGCAGTGTGGTACAGCTGTTACAGAGAAAAAAAAATGTAATGAAGCTAAAACAAACAAACAAACAAACAAACAAATGAAAAACGACAATCAGCAGTTAGCCTGTCATTTTATCTTACTGTCATTCTTGATTCATGAAATCCAAGAGAAAAACAGTACTTAAATTTAAAAATATGTCCCTAAAATGTTTGCTGGGATTTCAGGTCACGCTACAAAGGGTACTTTATTTTAAGAATTTTCAGACAATTATTTCTCCCATATCACTGGAATCTCTTGACTATGTGTTTTGAATCTGACATTCATGAAAAAGAGAGGATAATAAAATTAATCAGATCCACGCTTGTACAAAATTGTGCAATCTGTCACATATCCAAACACAAAAAAAGACCTCAAAGCACAGGTGCACAGTCCTGCAGGGTTTTCTTCAATTAAATCTTATTTCCCTAGAGACGACTCTAGAATACAGTTCATGTTATTACACAAAAGCAATATGTACAATCCTTCACATCTGGAGTACTCTGGAGCAGAAACTTAAAAGTGCAAAGTTATGTGGTGCTCCCTGTTGTAAGAAATGTCTGCTAGGTATTTATAGAGAAGAATTAACCTTTGGCAAGACTGATAAAAATGTACTAATGAACTAATACTTCTCCACCTCAAACCTTCATCTGTCTGTGGGTAGAGAGGGACCGACAAACATGACAAACAAACTTGTCAATTGCTAATCTAAACCAAAAAATGAGCCCAGAGGTGAAACACACTGTACCAATAAATAATTTTTTCCTACCCTGTATTCACAGGTTGCACAATAAAGGAATTAAGACTACCATTCATTTTGCTAGGAACAAGCATTCTGTATGAAAGCAGTGGCTGATGAGCAGCTGCATTCATCCTAGTACAAACACAAGGAATTTTAGCCAAAATAAATACAGATCACTTCACTCATTAAGAGAAAATATGAACAGTCACTAGAAGAAGAGATTATTATTCTACCATATCTTACTATCCTCTAAAATGTCTTGATTTTGTTTGATTTTTCTCCAGGAAGTGCCAGAAAGCTGCCTGTCAACAACTTTCAGGTTTCTTTTGCAAAGATAAAGATTTTCAAAGACTGTGCATCAAACCAGAATTTGTGATGATTTACACCCACTCATGCTGTATGGGCAGATGGAAATCTAAACAATGAAATAAGGCCCTTATATATCCTCCCTTTTCTGACCTGCACTGCAGTGCTTTATGCAGAGCACCCAAGAGTACGAGTTGTTTTGTGTTGAGTGTTCTCTACAGACTTTGGTAATCTAGAGATTACAAAAATATTACAGCTCACCTCAAAACAAACAAACAAAACCCACCAAAATCAAACAACCCCCCCCCCCAAAAAAAACAAACAAGCAAAAAACCCTATTTCCTGACAGCAATAGGCCTAAGCGTGTTTCTATCCTTTTTCTGAAGACCAAGGTGTTTTCCCATGTTCTTCACTGAACTGCGAGATTTGTGTGAGGCACAGGCAATGAAGAAACCCCATTTCCTTTTTGCCCATATTATATATATGACTATATAAATATAGTCCTTTTTTACCTGTGGTCCACAGTGATGCAAAAAAGCAAAGAAGAAAGTCTACCTCTGCTTACATGCACCACATTTGATCATCAGGAGAGGGGAGAATCAGGGCTGAAAGTTTCCCATCAGAAACCTCTTGGCTCTGGTCTTCATCAATTATCAGTCAATTGATACTCAAAAGGACCCACATTGTTAGGCTTTTCCTTCATGTGACAAATGAATGCTGCTAAAGTTAAACTGTAAGTTCACATCAGAAAGCCACCAAGACTAGCTATAAATCTAAGTAGATGAGAGCTTCTTAGACAGCTAAATGGAGTAATTCAGCCTACAACTAGCATAAAAGACTCAAACTTGCCTCAGAACTTACAGGGGGTATTTCTGGATTTCTTGGAAAGAACCAAGTATTTCTTGTATTTTCTATATTTCATCCTTCCCAAGTGTTTTTTTTCTACTCCATCACCGCTCTTTGGCAATATTACCATCAACAGCAATATCAATTTTTCCATTCAGAATGGCACTTCAAACCATCTAATTTTAGGTAACACTTCTGTCATCATATATACAACTTCTGATATGTACTATACAATAATTAGAATTCATCTCTCTTTTTGGTTTTTTTTTGTGAACATAAATAATTAGCAATATTATTATATTACTAATAAATAGTAAAACAAAAAATCTGCTTAATTATTTGAATTCCTGTCAATGATTTGATTAACACCTAAGTTTTTCTTTGTCTTGGGAATGAAGAAAAGGTTAAAATCTTAATGCAATATCATAGTGTAATCTTATATTACCAGAATTATTGTGAACATTTGAGTATATTCTATTTAAAACTACTATTGCAACTAAAGTGAGCCAAACTTGTAATTCTGACCAAAAGTAATGCGTAGCTAGGTGTGATTTGGGTTGTAAAGAACCCACTTTCAGACTTTGTGGCACTCAAAACAAAGGTTACAATTCTTATCTTCCTTTCCATCTTCAAACAATATAAACTTTTAAATTGCATAATCAGCAAGCCATTGTCATTAAGGCACACATGATGTTAACCTCTTGTTGCCTCTAGTGCATTGCATGATGCACACCCAGCATATATACTCAGTGTAAGGTTTGTCTGTTAGCAGAGACTGCAGCCAGCTGTTCACCATCTGTTTCAGATTGTCATAGGATTGATGGATCTCAGGGCCAGCACTGCCTACACTGAAAAACACAACATAAAATTAAGCTAGAAAAAGACCAGATCCTGAGAAGCTCCATATTCATGTTTGTACTTTTGACCATTATTGTATCAGATAGGCTATAAATTGATGCTCTTTACCTGCCCCTGGTCAAGAGTGGAAACTTTAATGTTCAAAGAGACCACGCCTGACTGCTCACTATTTCCCTATCTTAAATGTATTTCATGCTTCCATAAGCTGGTTGGGTCAGAAAAAAAAAAAAAAGAAATATTAAATCCATAGAGTACCTTGAACCGTTAGGATGCACACTAACTTATTACACATGACCAAAGTGTCACTTTCTTGGAAAGCTATCATTATATGATGGCCTAACTATATAGCCCATAGAGAAGTAAAGTCAATCAGATCTTTCTGGGTAAAATTTCTCCCTCTCCTTTTCCTTGCTTTCATTTGTTCTTCCAAACATCCACTCAATACTCCACTCAATACTGGAGAAATTTGTTGATGTGAGGAATGGTGGCAAGGAGATTCAGTCTCTGCAGCTAAACTGCAAGAGGCACCAGAGAACCAGTGCGCCTCCTGTGCCAGTGAGCGGTGAGACTATCAGAGAAAACATCTTCCATTTCAAAAAACAGCCTGCTATTCACTTCTCATTATTGTTACTTTTGCAGCTCTGATCAGTCCATCATAAAGCTGTAAAACAACATAAAGAGATTTTAAGCTGTGGTATTGCTTTTTTGTACGTTCATGCACTTTGGACTGTGAATATCTCCTTTAACAGCCAGGTTTGTGTTGGATTTTTTTCCATAGCTATTTCTTTGTGGACTGCTGCTAATCACATATGTAACAGTACTCTGAACTAAAATAAATTTATTCCATTTGAAAAACTGTTATGCTTCCCTCCCTTTTCCCTATGTCTGTTACCATAAGAGATTTTCACAGATTGTTTTTATGAGGGGTTGTTTGGTGGTGGTTTGGCTTGGCTGATTTTTTTTTCATCTAAACACATCCTTCTAAAGCTGTCATTATAAAACAGAATGGTGTTTTGACCATGTTTTCATTATTTGATAACATTATCTGCTTCCATTGAAAAGAACTTACAGAACCAGAAATTAGTATAAAAAAGTGTATAGCAATAATACATATAGAATGCAACAGGTAATGCCTCATAATTTCTGTGCATGAAAGAAGTTTGTCTATTTTGTGAATTTAAGCTTTAAGGACCTAATTTTACCAAAAACTCAATAGTACTCTGATTTATAAACAATAGATTCCTTAAAAGTTTCAATACTTTGACACATTTCAGCTTGCCCGAACCAAGATTGTTTTGCTTCCATAGTCTTGCTTCTTGTTGAAGCAATAATTTTCTTTATTGCAAACTATTAACTTAAATACGTGGTGGAGAAGCAATGCAGAGGTCCCATCACACTCAACCGCACATAAGTTACAGGGAAAATTTTTAAGTTTCACATTGGGGGAGATTTTTATATGTCATAGTGGATGAGAAGGTAAAGGCAGTAACTTAATTTCCTTTCACAAGAAAAGGGAAAAGTCAAATTTTCCAGTAGTCATTAGACGTATAGAAGATGCAACCCTTTATTAGCTGTATTGAAATATACAGAAGAATTATCTCCTACACCCCTCTGCTACTCTTAAAAAAGGAGGTGGGAGCAGCAGACATTAGCAGGCAGCAAACAGACATCAACTGTCTGCTCTAAAACAGGGCAGCAAGACAGGGTTATTGATCAGAGGAACATCAGGACAGTTAATGGAGAAATTTTTTGCTCTCTTTATCCTTCCTTTCTTTACAGTGTTGAGCACGAGCAGTATGGGACTAAAATCTACACCATGAAAGTAGCAAGTTCCACTTCATAAGGATTTTGCATGGAACATTTTTGTTCAGGCACAAACCTATGCCTCGTGAAGTACCCAGCAGATGTCCAGAAGGTTCATTAAAAAAAAAAAAAAAGAACAAAATAAGAAAAATATTTGCCTCAGTTTCTTTTTTTATCCAGCATGATGTAGAGGTAATATTGATCAAAATTGTCATTTTTGGTAGATATGTTAGGTTTCAGTAGAGGACTCCTGTAAATTGAAAATTGGTGATCGCTCTAATTTGAAAACATTTAATAGAATACACATTGCACAATGTGAAAAGCAACTACACTGGAAGAAAAGCAGGAGAGGGCAACATGTTTGCCACCACAGGAATAAAATTAATGAATAAACACTGATCTTTTGTGAGGCTGATCATCAATTCCTCGGGCTTACAATAATGAAGAGTCTCATTTAATTCAACAGAAATGGTGAGGGGAATCAGAGAAGGTAGCATATATCTTGTAGAGGAGCTCTTGCACATCCTAAATGACCCATTCTCACAAAAGCTCCTCTTTTAAATATATGACTTCCAGTATAAACTGGAAGCAAAGTAGCACACAAGTAAGTGCAGTGGTATGAAAGCATATTTTCTTCTAGGAAGGACCAGTTTCACTGCAATATATGGTTTACACTAGAGTAATACTCAATAGTAATAGTACTACTACAATTTGTGATTCCATTAAAGAATAGTGTTATAATTGAGGAGATGGTTTCCCACAAGCCCTTGCCAGAGAGCTTGCTTTCATCAGACATCATCTTTCTGAAAGGGATTGATTTGCTTCCCCTAGTACCTTTACAGAGTGAAGTACTATTAGTTACATTTAGCTCCTAGGACTCTAAATTTCTATAAAGAAACAAACTTGACTGATTTGCTTTTCTTGTGCTCTGGTATCAAACATCACCAAGTTTTTGCAAACGGCAATAATACTCCACACTTCAAACCAGAAAGCTCAAATCTAATGTTTTTCCTTTAAAAAAACTTGAAAACCACATCTGTAGATTATCTTTCATCCAGCAAAAAGCCATACACCATTGAAAATTCTGTCCATTCCCAGTCTTTAAAATTACTTCAAACATCAGTAGCAGAGGTATTATCCCATGTATTGTGCCAAATGAAAGCAACTCTATTCCACCCACCTATGTTCTTTCTTTAGTTTAATTGAATGGCTTAATTGAAGTGTTTTCACTTCCTGCACTAAAATCGTGCGCAACATCCCAGCTCAGACTTATCCTCTTTCTTTCAATCAGCAGTGTGCTTCTGTGGAAGTGTAAACCATTCCATTATGTGTATAAAATATTTTGTGATCTCAGGTGCTATAGGCCACTGATGAAAAGCATTATTTAGACTCAATTTAATAGAGTGAGCAGGATCATTGTCTGGGTTTTATGGCTTGCAAATGCTCCCAGTGACTCCAGCAAATGAGCCTACTCGAGAATTATAAAGAAACCTTCAACCTTCCACTTATTTAACATCTAAATAAATCAAACAGATACGGAAAATATTGATAAAGTTTGTGCAGAAAAGTGAGAGAACCAGAATTTTTCTTGCCAGCCTTTGCCTACCAAACACATTAAGAAGTTATTTTACGTCTAATATTAGAGAGTAGAATTGGACCTCTAGCTACAGTCTCCAGAAAGTCACTCAGCAGGAATGAATGTGGCTCCACATGAGATGACACAAGAATACATATGTTGTGCCAGGCTATCTCTAAGCTTCAGATGGGTTATCAGAGATGATGCCGGAGGACAGATGCTGCCAAGAGCAATGAGTTTTGTCTGTAGAAGGAGGGAAGTTGCTCCAATCAAGCATATCCTACAATACTACCATGATTTTGAAAAGGTCCCTTCAGTGTTTCAGGGGCCTTAGAGATGATGGGCTGGGGGCAGAGATAATAGCTCATTAACTATTTCTCTCCAGTGTATACCAAAATATAGTTTCTAATTGAAAATTATCCCAACTACAGAGAAGATTATCTGAAAATAGCTCCTCTTTCTTTTACTAGCTTCCCCCCCCCCCCCCATATCTTCAAATTTCTTGGCTTTAAGACTTCCCACACTCCTCTCTCTGCTTCCCCCTCTCCCACCTCTCACCTCCTCCCTCTCCAATCTGTCTTCTCCGCCTCCCTTGGCAGGCTCTCTAGCTTTAATTCAATAGTTAAAAGGCTGAATCAAAACTTGTATAACAGGCTTGAGCCAACTTTTATTCCATGTCAGAAAAGGAGAAGAGGCTAAGAACAGCCCAGATTTGATTTTGCATCCATGGGAGTGAGCACAGTGACCCATCAATATTTTCCCCTTTACATGGATATATTGCTTGCCAGGCGTTAGATGTTACCTGCATAGTCAAGAGCAGCAGTAGGAATCTCAGTGACAGGTATGATGCACCACAGGTCTGTTCCTTAGGCCCTTCTCATCTGAGACATTTCATTAATGCTGTCATCTGAAACCCAAAACCTGGAGGCTGCTTTAGCTTTAGCGGTAGGCAAATTTCAGGGAGAAAAAAAAGCAGAACAAGGCAAAAAAATTAGACAGATAGAAGAATGAAAAAGCAGAGAAAGAATGCCCAGTTTTATTCTTTGTATCCCAAGCAGCTCGATTTCAGTTTAAATAAGTGCAGAACATGCAGATAGGCACTATGAGAAGTCTGTCATGCAGGGGAGAGCAGAAAATGCCTTGATTACCCTGATAAAAATGATGATGTGTGCTAGGACTGCTGAACCTAATTGTAAAGAATAAGCACAAGTCAGGGAGAAAATCCACCAGTGCTAGTAGACAGTATTAACACAAAACCAAGTATGAACATACTGTTGGCCGGCTTTAACACCCTGAAAAATTCATATTATGCTGAGACCAGTAATAGAGTCTCTATAATCTGCTGACCCCAATGCCTGATCCAGCAGCCGGCTTGTCATAGGAGGATCACAACCTGATATTGATCAGGACTCAAGTAATTGGGTGTAATGAGGTTTAGGTATCAGAATAATGCAAACAAGAATCAGCAGGTGATGAGATAGCAATATCTGAAACTGCTAAAAATGTATTAAATACCACTGTGGTTGATTTTAGTTTTGCATAAACTTGCTATAAACCAGTATGAATATGAGGTTTATTTACTTTATAGAAGTGGCTATGCACTGTAACAGATTACCCAGAGAGGTTGGGGGGTCTCCCTCAATGAAGATATTTAAGAACTGTCTGGACACAATTCAGTGCCGTGTCCTCTACGATGACTCTTCTTGAGGCAGAAATGTTGCATCTGAGGGTTAACTTTAGTCCTTTCCAATCTGAACCATTCCGTGATTCTGGGATCTAGAAGATTTTGGGTAGAAAAAGGGAGAAACGAGTTTTACTTACTTGTTTTTAGCTTAAAAATTAGAAAAGGAAATAAATAATACTTCTTTATAAAGCTAATAAATGAACAAAACCACTACGCAGATTTTTTTTCACCATGCCATGGAGAGTAGAATCAGGCCTGTTTTTTTGTCAAAGGCCAGCATTGCACCACATGAGTTTTATGTAATATTAAAAAAATAAAGTTACATAGTATATGTACTGGAGCCCAGGTACTTGTTCTCATTAAACTATTTCCTTTAATGTAAATTATTAAATTAAGAATACAGACTATATGAATTTATTCTGGCTGTTCTTGATTTTGGTGGATTTTTTTACCCAGTAATTTAATGGCTTAAAAATAAATCAGCCATACTGCATTGCTTGAGAAAAAACCCTTAGAACTAAGATATAACTTCTACAGAGAAATTTTAATTTTTTTAAATTAATCGTAGGGTTTAACATGCCAAGCATGGGGGGAGGGTGCACACATATCTTCACATGCACTGAAGACAGACACTTGTACAAGGGTTAAATTTTAGTTGTGAGACTTACAAGGACCTTCTGTCTTCTGGGAAATGGGACACACACCACAGCAGCAGTGCCACACATCTCTTGGATCCTCACCACACACAGCCAAGTATGTTTTGCATACAAAATATTCAAATTACACATACTTTAAAAAGCAGAATAAAGTTTTTAGCAAGTTGTAATCAGTGTCACAACTATTGCATATTTAGAGTTTTCTTTTTGTTTGGATTTTCCTACCAATTCATCCTAGCTGTGTATAGTGACAATATACATAACAAACCCATTATTTCTTTGTGATGGGAGAAAATAAAACAACTACAGCAATCAGAAAAATACTTACATTAGTTCCCATCACCCAAAAAACATTTTTATTTTTGAGACTGTGACTACATCCTGTTATTACAAGGGGGTATTTTCTTGCAAAGAAAAAGCCAAAAGTTGCATTAATTTCATCTCCTTCTCCCATGTTTTCATTTCCCCTTGTACATCCACATCCACCCTACACACAGTGCATGCATATGGGATGTTGGACTTATTATTAGCTCAGTGTGGAAGCTTTGATGTGTGATTCTTTGCAGAGCTGCCAGGAGAATGACAGTCTACTTACCACAATGCAAAGACTATTCTTCATCTATTCAGCTCACTTCCAATAGTCTTATATCAGTGTCACAAAGAAGATTGCGCCTTCCAAAAGAAGAACTTGCACCCCTCAGGGTTAGTTCTTTTTCCCAGGAGACTGAATGTCAGTTCTGAAACTTTTTAGAATTTTTATTATATTAAAATAAGGGTTAAATGCAATAAATTTTGTAGCAGTGAAGTTGGAACTTCCTCTTGAACATATAAAGAATATTGCAGTATGAATTCAAATGTACAGATTGTAGCAGTTATACATAAACTGCTTTCTCCTGAAAAATTAATTTCAATGTACTGTTCTATGACATAGATTTGTTACATTTAAAACTATAAAAATGAAGCCACATATGGACACCAGAAGACCATGAGAAATACCTCAGAAGCTAACTCATCTCTTAGTACCTGTGCCTCCATTCTGGTACCAGCCCTCATGGCAAGCATAATTTTCCTTTGACTGAGTTTGTGGATCCAAGGAGAGAAGGCGCCACGTCATTTGCCAAACATATTCTTGCTGAGATTACAGGACCGCAATGCTAGGTGCTGTAGAAAGAAAAAGGCATCTGGAAGATTTACAGAGAGACCAAATAGGATGGATAAGTAATCTCCTACATATATATATATAACAATATAATGCAGAGACAAGAACAAAGGTCCTCAATCCTAGCCTAGCAGTTCCTTCCTCCCCACTCCATTTCCCATCATGGTATTAACTGTATGTCTAAGGACTAATTTTTAAGGCTGTATTACCTGTAAGTGTGGGAACATTTTGTGTGGAGGAGTGCTGATAAAAAGCTATTTAAAAAGAACAAAAATACCATATGCTTCCTGGATTAATTTGGAAGCCTCATTAAGGTCAACATAAAAGACTCAGATACACTACTGACTTGGTGTGCATTTTCATTTGATCAGAGAGGGGTGGTATTTTTGTAAACAAAATTACTAATTTAATCTGGTCCTTAATAAATATGTGTGTAAATATTCTAAACTGCAATCTTGCTGTACCTTGGCAGAAGAAATGCAAAATAGATGCTAAGTTTACTCATCCTAAATAATAATGGCACTTGATGTATGAATACAACAGACAATAAAGAAAATTTGTATTATCTAGGAACTCCAAAGGTGTTTCCTACCAAATTAGCAGCCAGTTCAACAAACTGGTAATCTAAAACTGACACAGAGGCTGTGTCAGAGAGAGTGTGTAATGTTGTTCCTGTTAGCAGAATATTATATTTTAAATAAGGTTAACATCTTCAAATACTGTCATGCCATTCTTATTACTAAGAATAAATAAAACACTTGAGAAGCAAAGTCTGAGAATCTATCCTGAAATATTCCAGTGATATCAAATTTAGTTCCAATATCCATGCATATAAATAAAAAGTAATACATTAACTAGACTGTTATAAAATTGAAATGTATGATTCTACCCCAGTATAGGTTCTGTAAATAAAATAGTACTGATGTTAGTGAACATACAGTAGATTTTTTCAGACTGAAAGTATTTGCTTTCAAATTGCCAGCCAAAGACCTATCATTCTGTTCTGAAAGCTCTGACATTTATTTTCGTGTTAACAAAGTTTTTTTTTAATTTCAGTTACCAATCAATGGAAAAAAAAGGTAAGAAAAATTTTTATTTCTAATCTGACAGAATTAACTGTTTTTCATAACCTTATGTTGAAACTAATATATTCATTATTTGAAGAACAACCTCTGCAGAAATTTCATGTAATCCTAAAGTCCTCAGAATCTTATTTGATGCAAAGAGAGAAGTAAGGACAGGCACATTTGATCAAACCAAAAGTATTTGTTCCTCTTTACCGCTATTGACTGAAAACTTGAATTCATAATTTGATTTTAATAGGCAACTGAGTCCAACCCATCTTAATTTAAAATCATCTTTAAAATGTACATTTTCAAGGTAGCAATTACAATACCAAAGGCCAAAGGCTGGCAGGTTGTTTAAATAAATTTTATATTAAGGAAAAAATCAGACAGACAAAATAGTAAATACAGCTGTTCAGCTTTTCCAACTTGCAAGTATATGCCTCTATTTACAATTTCTTTATTAACATATTTCCTTAAAAAAAAAAAATCTGTGCAAATCCAGTTTTCAGTCCTAAAACAGTCCTAACTTTCAGTCTAAAGAATGTTGAATGACAAAAATCTTTAATTAAAAAAAAAACAATCAGTAACAAATGTGAAATTTTCCAAAGGGATATCTTGATTTCTTACGTTGTTTATAAGACTACCCTCTTTACTTCTAAATTTTTCTGTATTTTTCCCTATCTAATTACTTCAACTGATCTTAATTTAGGATGTGTGCATTTGCTGCCAGAATTTGTACCAACCTGTCAAAGCTATGCTACTTTAGTCATAGAATAATAATTCCATGTAAGATGTTTAGGTGAAAATCATTGTGTAATTGAATTTCACTTAAACCCAAGAAGAAGATCTGAATGTTCACGGGCCATCAGGAAAATAGTTCAATGGACCTACCCCATGACTATGTGCTCTGATTTATTACATCCCTTTAAGGCACCTATGATGCAATTCAGAGTATATTAGGACACCTTCTTTGGAGGAATTCTTTGCCTGTAGAAAAAATATAACTACTTTTATAAGGCTGAGTTTAAAACATATAAATATAGCTATGTAAAGTCAGCTACTTAATTTACTGCTAGGAATGTAGTAGCAGTAGGAGTTGTGGCAGGTCAATCATTCTATGATGGCAAAAGCCCAATTCTCCCTCATCACACCTGACACTTGTGTAAAATTTCCCACCTAAAGGCCTTTGATAAAAGATCCTGCCTGGAAAGGCTACGATATCTTTTCTAGTTTTTTTCTTTTCTGTTATCCCAATCCTAGTAAACAGTTAAAACGTTTGCAGTTTAAATGCTTATTTTTTATCTGCTCTTTGGGCACAGGGAAACTTTGTTAATCTTCTCACTGCAAAACTGGTGAATTATTAAACCCTTTGCTGTGGTAACATAATTCAAAGTTCCATAAGCCCAAACCACTCAGTCCCTCCTAGCAGATCATATTTTCTGAATCTCCAATCACTGTCATACAGCCATACCAATAGCCACAAATCCAGACTTTCATGGAGAAAGGCACAAATAATCGGACTTTCTTCAACTACAATGTCATCAGACATAACAGAATGTTTTCTTTCTCTCTTATAGACAAATTTTGCTTCAGTAGAGATTTGAATTTTTTGTCCTTTAGTCTTTCTTTTTTTCCTAACACAATAATACAGGCAACTCATTTCAGCTGCAAAGGACTGCACCCCCCTGTTTCATCCAGACAGAAGGCATGTACAGATATTTAGCCTCACCCAAATATAGGTGTTTATACTTGTTCTTGTTGCATTGCATTAACGGTAGTCTTGACACCATCACAAATTTGCCAAGACTCTTTTTGTTTCTGAATTCCAGCCTGCAGGACTTCTACCTCCCATGCTGTGCATAACGCTAAAAAGACCACAATGGTAATCCAGGATTTCAGAGTTTCTGTTAATGACAGATCAAAAGTGATCCTTACAGAAACTTATTTTGACAGAAATAATTTGAAACAGCTTTGAGTGTCATTTTGCAAATATATTTTTGCTTTTTGTCTTATTCTTTAAATTAGATAGATTGTAAGGAACTGTCAGAAACCTTACTATGTTAATGATATACATCTATGACAATTACCATGACTCTAAGTGCCATTTCTCTAACCAAATAATTGGTTACCTTTTTATGGAACAGGAAATCAGAGAGAAAAATACCTGATTCCAGATTATTTGTTTAATTAGCAATCTGAAATTAATATTTTTTCTAATAAAACTGAAGAGAAACAAATTTTAAGAAAAAAAAAAATCTTCCAATAATATGTAAACTCTTTTTGTACCAAATATTGCTGTGTTCTCTGCAATTTTGAGGAACCAGAAAATTCCTGATGGCATCACCACAAAAAGGGGAATGCAAAAGAAACACTCAAAATGTACGTAAAAATGTATGGAACAGCTTTAAAAAGAACATGAAGGTTACTAATTGAGCACGGTCCAACAAATGTAGGACAAGCTAAGGGTAATGGGAGGATGGTGGAAAGGAAAAGAGAGATGAGCAAACAATTTGAAGGCCATACATCAAAGAAAAGCAGAACACACTACCACAGCATGAACAGCCAATGCCTCACAGGAATTCTTTTTTTTTTTTTTTTGTATGTACCTAAGACAATGAATAAATACATGAAGAATAGAACAATGATTGTTTCAATGCTATAAACAAAAATAAAAAAGAACAAAAGTACAACTTACCTTGTAACAGTCTGATGAGCTGATCTATCAGTAGAGTAGTAAAAGAAAAATAAATTCATATGCAAAAATTTGCTAAAAATGCAAACAAAAACATATTTAAAACACAATTAACACACATTTGGGTATTGCTTTCATATTTCTTTTTTGATGAAAAGTAAGTGAACATGAGGCAAAGACTAATTATCTGTTCTTTTTAGGCAAATCCCAAAGCCATTATCAGGTCTTGTTGAATTTAATCTTGATCAGCCTTTAAAAGAGTGGGTGAGAATATTGTGTTTTCCATCCACATACCTGCTCAGCAGCGCAGGAGTCACTGGGCACACTTAGCCATTATGTACATATAGAATCTCCTATAGTAATAGATTTGGGGGCGGTTCAGGGGCCCCTCTAAATAAAGAGCAGACACAGTCTTGACTACAATTTGACTGCAAGAGCAGAGCAGTGAACAGTAGGAGTCCCATCAACTTAATTTCCATGAACCCACAGTTTTCCCCTTCCATCCTCTGCTTGATGTAAACCATGTTACTATAACACCAGTGTTAATCTTAATACTGCTTTAGATATTGACCTGTAATTTTTGAAAGAAAGTCTTTGCAATTCTCTGGAGCTATATAAACAATTGACAGTAATTAACTGCTGCTTCACCTGTGCAAAAAGTGAAGACAGTGATCTATCACCCCAAGTAGAAAATTACTGAAGGCACTACTTCAGCCAAGCGCTCCAAAAGGATGTTTCTATACCCTTTTCTGTTGTGTTGTTTTGGGGTTTTTTTCAAAGTATATATATTGAATTCTACTTTCTGCAGCAAAAATATTTCATTAGTGTTCAGAGATTTTCAGATGTACAAGCAGCAGCTTGGGTGCCAATATTAATATGCTGCTGTTCATAATTCCTGTTTTTAACAGTCAGCACAGTTCAGAGTTTGGAATGATGATTCTTTTACTTGATGATCTCAGAGGTCTTTTCCAACCTAGCTCATTCTGTGATTCTGTGTTTCTGTGATTCTGTGATTCTTATTTTACTCATGAGGAGTGCCAATTCTAAAGACACCACAGCATCTAACTTACATTCACACAACCCCATTCCAGACATCAGCATTTATTAAACAGGTGATCAAGTGCAGCCTCTTACCAGCAAGAACTTTTCTTCTATGTTTGCATAGTCTAATGCAAGGAGATGTCATCTACAATTTTCTCTTGCCATAACATATTGCAAGTCATACTTGGTTAGAATGACAGCTGTAGTTAGGAAAAATAATCCAACACCCTAAGCTGAAAGAATAAACCAGCATCTATAGGTGGTCAAAATTCTAACTTACAGCTGCTCTTGCCTTTCTTGTCAACTCCTGACCAGACAGATCTTGTAAGCACAGGTATAGCTGGCATGTCTATCAGGGCAACTGACACTTAGATTGAAGAATTCCAAGTTTTGTTAGTAATTTAGACCTCAAAAATGTGTATTCTCACCACAAAAACAACAAAAGAAAAATATGAGACTCTCCTGTACTCTTTCCTCTGTGTTAATTTTGAAAAATGCTTGCAATCCTCCAGTACTAAAGACTAACAAAAGATAGATACAAAGTTATTTTAATTACTAGGAATGGAGAAAAAACCCTTTGATATCTTTGAGGGTTGGGTGGTGCTTTTTCTTTCTTTTTTTTTTTCTTAAGCAAAATTTCTGCGTTGGTGTAAGGCAGATTTTCGAGGCTTCAACAAACCAGATGGCCATCCAAAATTGTGATATGAAATTTTTATAGGAAGCTAAGAGCTGAACCCATCTATGAGAGAGATTTTTCAGAGATTCCAAACTTTTAAAAATAAATATTACAGCAAGCTCTTATGTATCTACATTTGAACCGCAATGAGTCAATAAATAACCACAGTGATAATTACCTAAATTCTATATTTAGAAGGAACAGAACACATGCAATAAACAATAGCACATTGTGATATTAATGAAGAACTTGCTTCCTCTAAATGTAGAAATTCAGCAATTATCACCAGAATTGGCATGTATAAAGGTGCCGGTGACAATTTTAAAAAGGCATATTGCTTATATGATAGACCAGAATGCATGCTTTGGACCCTGTGCATTCTGTTAGGAAGGATTCAGCGACAGAGCCCCACACTGAGCCAAGCTTATGCTCAGCACAGCATTGGCTCTGGTGGAGAGGAAGAGGTGATTGCAAGCCTTCCTTCTGCTTGCCCCAACTATGAGCTGGCCAGAGGCCAACTCAGCCATCAGCACAAGCTAGATCTGCTAAAAAGATGTTCTACTTTACACCAGCAGGTTTGGACCCCTGAGGAGTACAACACTCAGGTATCAGAACATGTACTGAACCACAAACCTTTCCCATCAAACCTCTGTCAGACTCCTTCCCTGCTAAAAGGTGTTTCTGTGATGCTCTCAGGCATTTCTCCCACACAATTTAAACCCTGTCAGAAAAGCTGGCAGGGCTGGGCACACCAAGCTGAAATGTCTCTCAGGCACAGGACTTGCTCTCTTGAGCTTTAGGGTCACTCTTACTAATTCTTCTTTGATGACCAAGATTTGGCCTGAAGACCTGCTGCAAAGAAGCACTTCCAGGCAGCTTTCTTTTTCAGACCTGCATCACTGTCCTCAATGCGCACGCAGAGAAGAGCTGCTTTGATGCCTGCACTTTGCACTGTGCCTTTCCAGCCTGCTTTTTTGTCTCCTTAACTCTATCCGTCTTTTCTCCCTAGGTGAAAAATACTGCTTAGTTAGTACTGCTTTCGTTAGACTTTTTCATACCATGTGGTTTCCTACAACCTCATTGTATTTCCCTCAAAGAAAGAAAATAAACTTCACGGAACATAGGAAAGGGATCATTCACCACCTGGCTAACTGCAGGGTTTGAGTTTTGGCTTTCCACCCTATTACATGCCAAGAAAAGTCAGTCACAGAGCAGACATCTCAGTCAATGGATGAAGTCTTCTCTAATTCTCTGAGCAAGGCTTCATACTCATACTTCTCCTTCACACTAGGAGAAGGCTTCATACTCATACTTCTCCTTCACACTATACTCGCAGCACAGAAGGCTCTGCTGAACTGCCAGGAACAATTTCTTTACTGGGTACTACCTGGCCAAGGAATCTGCAGCACAACCTGCAGTGATCAAAGGGTCTCCTTGTGTTTGGGAACTTGGTATAGGTTGTAAAAGAAAATTAATTACTGAAAGGGAAGGGTAGCCATTTTCCAAATTACAGAATTCAGTTGTTTTGCTCATTCACCACCATTCTGAATGTGTATATTCTGCAATAGAGGTGAAAGTGACTCTGTGACTCTGCTCCTCTCAGTGCATCCTCAAAGATGAACTTCTGGACACTGCACACCCCTTGCACTCACACAGATGTGTGAAACGACTGCATACAGTCCTGATAGAGAGCATCAGAAGTCAGTCATGCTCCTTCAAACTCCCACCTCTGCCTCAGGAAGTATTGCCAGAAGTTGACTCCTATAGCTTCAGGGACATATTTACAGGCAGATGCTCCCAGTCTCAGGGAGGTGACAAACATCTCACATTGCCAGGACGGGAAGACAATTGCAATGTTTTGGAGCATTATGTCACTGAACATACACAAGATCATATGGACAAGATAAGATACAGGGAAGAATTAATATACCAGTCATGTTAAAAAAGGAGATGAATAAAAGGACTGTAGCTCATGCTTTCCTTTTCTAAGAGGTGATGCTTCCAGAGGATACAGGGTGCAGAAAGTTCTCCATAGGAATCAACAGAGTGTCATGGTTTAACCCCAGACAGTAATCAAGTCCTGCATAGCTGCTCATTCACTGTTTCACCAGCAGGATCAGGCATAAAAACTGGAAGGGTAAAAGCCAGAAATCTCCTGGGTTGAGATGAAGACTGTTCAATAGGGAAAGCAAAACCCATGCATACAAAGTAAAACCAGGAATTAATTCCCTGCTTCCGAGAGGAAGGAAGGTGTTCAGCCATCTCCAGGAGAGCGGGCCCCATTACATGTAATGGTTACTTGGGAAGAAAAGCATCATCACTCCAAATGCCCCCCACAGTGCTTCCTTCCTTACCTCACTTTATATATTGAGCATGATGCTACATGATTTGGAATATCCCTTTGGTCAGTTGAAGTCACCTGTCCCTGAGGTGTCTGATCTCAGCCTCCCAGGCACTTCCAATCTCTTCACCAGCATGGCAAGTGTATGAGAAGTAGAAAAGGCCTTAGTTCTGTGGAAGCCCTGCTCAGCAATAACAAAAACATCTCTATATTATCAACCCTGTGTTCAACACAAATCCAAAACACAGCCACTGTGAAGAAAATTAACCCTACCCTACCTGAAACCAATACAAGAGATAGCCTAAGCAGATATTTAAGAGGAGAAATTGCATTATTTTCTACATAAACTTACAGAGATGACAGCATGCATGATAACATTCACATTCACATCACTGAGACTCTAAATATACTGATCTAAATGTCTGTTAACATAAATCGCTTACAACTGGCCCCACAGAATAAGAGCCCAGAAGATTGCAAGGTATGTAAGCTTATTCATTCAGCAGTTGTGCTGACTCTTACATCTCTACTTCCACCATATAATGTCCTCCTCCACAAAGCGCCAAAGACACCATAGTGAAAAAAATTGCCACAAGAATCATAGAACCATTAAGATTGGAAAAGAGTTCCAAAATCATCAAGTCCAGCCTTTGACCAAATACCACCATGCCCACTGAACTATTCCATAAAGTGCCACATCTATTCACCAAGGATGGTAACTCTACCCCCGGGGACCCTGTTCCAAAGCTGACCACCATTTCAATGAAGAAATTTTTCCCGATATACAACCTCAGCCTCTTCCAGTGCAACTTGTCCTGTCAGTAGTTGTGTAGGAAAAAATACTGAACCCCACCTTGCTACAACCTCCTTTAAGGTAGTTATAGAGGGCAATAAGGTCTCCTCTGAGCCTTCTTTTCTCCAAGCTAAAAAACCCTGTCTGCAAGGACAGGAGAGACAATACCTCTCAGCCACCTCAGACAACCACTGGATGTCTTTCTGACTTGGAAAAAGTAGTGGAAGTTCCCTTCCCAAACACTAAGCTGGGAACTCCTATCACAGCAACCAGAAAGGGACTGCTCATCTCACTCTCTCTCCATCTGTTTCCAAATAAAACCTGAATTCTTCCTTTCTTCCCATCAGTAAAGTGAACTCTTGAAAGTCATGTACTATGTGGCATCTTGGTCAAATAACCTAATAAACACAGAATTACTGTGTCTGAGAAAACATACACTTCCCCTGTGCCTGTCCTGGTTTGTAATGACAAAATACCTGCTGCAGGGGCATGTATCCCAGCTATGAGCATTGGGATGTATTGAATATGCATAGGCTCTACTATGCAAGTGTGCAATCTAACTCCTCCACTCTCCTCTTTGCTTGTATAAACTCCTGTGTTTTTCACTTATCAGCGGAAATCACTGCACAATTACTCTCTACAAAAACATGTAGTTATAAATGAGCACACCAACTGGTTCTCAACACAGAACAGAGCAATTGGGTGGTGGAATGCACTGGGAAATTCCCCATCCTGCACCTTTTATTCCAAGGCTGCTAATGTATTTTCCATGAGAATTTCTTCTGCAATGGAAAAAAAAACATTTTAGGAAAACAACTTATTTACTATTAGAATGGCAGGCAGAAATGGGAGTATAACATGCTGTAAGAAAAATATTTTAAAATGCAGAAATATGTTTCAACAGTAGACATATTTGATAAGCAGTGACATTTCAAGGCCTCACAGTCAAAATCTTCTGAACTGCATTCAGATTAGCTGAACCACAGTCTGCAGCACTGTTACGTGCATACAGAGTTGTAGAATCAAGTCTCTATTACTGGGTATGGGACTAAACCACCTTAAGCATTTTTTCCACAATCAAACACACTGTCCCTATGAAGATGGAGCCATATACCTAGATGGAGCCAAAATGGACACCACACCTCCTAACATGCCAGGCTATGTTCAGTGTGCAGTCTGCCATGACCTTATTGATGTTGCTCCTCTGAGGTCATCTAGTTGATGGATGAATACAAAGATGAGGTACCTACCTCTGGAGCAAAGTCCTGAAGCAGCCCTCCAAGAATTTCCTAGCTGTTGTTCAGCATGCTACCTATGAAAATTAAGCACAGGATGCAAGGAGAAAAAAAAAAGGAGAGTTGGTGAAATAAAAGGAGTAATTATGCAGCTGAAATGAAGTAGAGGAGGAAGGGTTGAAATGGAGATGAGCACACACATAAAAGTAGTTCTCAGAAATAATTCTGCAGTTAAAATACTGCCATTCCATGTGTTTTTCAAAACAGCCTTCTTGTAACAGATAATCCATGGCATTTGTCTCTTAATCCTCTCAGCATGCCTAAGCAGCATTGCAGTCCATTGAATTGCTACTGAATTGCTGTAAAACTAACCATAATTCCAATATCAACATCCTGCTACCTACAGCAGGATGTAGCAGCCATAACCTCTGTAAAATAAAGTTCACACACATAATAACATGCACAGGAGAATTATATTTTAAATAACAGCTCTGTAAACATACTATATGTTTGCACATAACTTTGTATGCACATATCTTGTCTGCAAGAAGTGCATAACTGGGGGTTACAAAACATCTTTTAGCCTTTTCTCAGTATTTGTGATGTAGCTTTTTCCTCTGGCTATTTTCCTAAGGCACAATCTGTTTTTAGGCTATGCAAACAACAACAGTTTTTGGCTTTTCATTCGGGGAAGCAAGGCTTATAACGTCTGGAACGGCACCTGAAGTGAGCATCATTGGGCCCATCTCTTCTGCAGTGGCATAGTGGTTTTGCTACAGGGACAGCAGAATGGAATAATTGTATTAATAAACACAGTTCTATGCAATGCTCATTCTGAATATGTGACTTAGGAGTCAAAATAACAGGAGTGTATACTGCCCATATTGATATTCTTGTGCTCACTCTGCTATACCCCCACCACATATCCTTCTCCAGCAATCTTGTGTCTTGTTTACCATGCAAATTCAGCAAATGTATGTGTAGCTGAATTCTTGTGCAAAACTTGATTTTTGGTCACCAAATTCAGTTTTAATTAAAACTTTCCCAAAATATAAAGTGCTTTTGATTTTTCAAGAGCAGAAAGAAGAAAAACCCACCAAAATCTTACTTCTTTAGAATGTCACAAATATTATGTTTTCCTCTAAATGTGGACATAAGACCTCATAGCATCAGCTTGCACGGAAAAGGCTACCTGTATCTTTAGCACAGCTACAGCCTTGGAGAAATCTCTTCATCTTTCCAGCTGCAGGTTAGGCAGACAGATTTCAAGGGTGAAAGGACAAGAGAGGCACAATTAAGGAGTCACTAGGTAATATTTTGAACTGCTGCTTGCAGGGTGAGTAACCTGCCAAGGACTGGAGAAGATAGTTACTTACCATTGCCTAAGGTCACAGCATTTAAAATTTAGATTAAATAATGCAGCAAATTCTGAACAGCAGCTCTTTTCTGCTGTGCTGCCATGTTCATGGTCATACAGCCATGGATAGTAGTACACTGAGGTCAAATCAGGATCTTGCTTTCTTGATAGCATTGACACAGTTTTTCCCCAAAGAGTCAAAATTAGATGAAGATTAGATTAATTAGAGTTTTTCCCCATCAAAACTAGCTTATCCATAGCAAAACCCCCATATTTTCATTCTGATTATATTTCTTATGTAGAGTATCACTTGTGGGGTGGTTTTTTTTTTTTGGGGGGGGGGGGAGATGGCAGGAAGAGAAGTGCAGAAAAATACCACAAACAGTAATTCCACAGGTTTCAGAAAATTCAGGTTGGTTATACCATCTTCCAAGCAACAGAGCTCAGTCTATTCTTAAAAAAGGGATCTTCTCAGACCCTCTCTGCCCCCATTATCACTGCCCTGCCTCTATTTTTTCTGACCTGAGCCTTTATCTGAGCAAATTCCACTAAAAAAAAGTTCCAGAAAGTTATCATTCTGCATTTTTTCAGCAGGTGCCTGGGTTGAGATTATTCTGAGGAAGGTGGTAATATACAGCTCCAGAATAGGGCACTTGGGGATTTCATTCAACAGCAATATTCAAGCTGAGCACCATCTCTTATTGTCACACACCCATCTGTCCCCAGAAATTGAGTTTTTAGTTTGGTTTTTTTTTTTTTGTCAGTAATGTTTGTACAGGTGGACAATATCTTTACAGAAGCTATCGAGAGGACTGTGTCCTCAACCAGAAAAGGACTCCACTGACAGCTTTGAGGAAAGGGAGGGAAATGAACCTATCTTAGCCACCAGAACCTTGGCTGACTTCTGAAGCACCAGGAGTTCATTGACTATCAGGAGCACTGTGCTGCGTAAGATTAGGGAGCATATATCCCTGATCATCATCACATAACCACTGTGAGGCTGTCAGGCAATACAATGAAGGCAGCACCTTAGATTAGAAAACAAAATCCTCTTCATCTGCTAAGGCAGACTCAGATGTCAGGCTAAGGAAGTGCCTGGTAAACTGAGCTCACGGAAGAGGAATTCTGACTTTTCTTACAGCTTCCTTGCAATCATATGCAGGATTGGCATTGCCCCTCATTTGGCAAGGACTAAATTACTCTAAACCCTAATTTGACAAATCCAGTTTTGTTCCATGTATACTTCAAAACAGCAAGCAAAGAAAATATATCCAGAAGTTAAAAAGAGACCAGGGAGAGATCCCTGTAAGTAATATGACTATTTTTCTCCTATCTAAGTAGGGTTATAGCTGCAGCAGAGATAAAAAACAGCAAAAGACTTAGCAATAATTATCACATCTTGGATGTGGCTAGGCTTTATTCAGGAAAAGTGTAACAACTTCGGGTTGCAAAGCACAGAAACAGGTTTGCCAAAATTAAAATTTTGTTCAATATGAATGATATAGGAGTTAAAGGGAGAAAAACAAACTTTCCAGCTGAACTTGAACCTTAAATTAGTATTTTAAATATATTTAAAAGAAAAATTAATTCTAGAAAATCTATAGAATTTCGAAACAGGTGTTTTAATGGAGAAATAAACACCCAAGAATTGCAGACCATCATTGTACCAAAGGGGAATATCAAAAGAGCTATTTTTTTTGGACAAGAGAATGCTTCTCATGCATGGGGAAAACAGCATGTCATCTTTCAGCATCCACTCCAAGACAGGACGTGTAGTCATCTACAGGTTTTTCTTCAAAGGGAAGGATGACACACAAAAATGTAGAAAAACACAGGAAAAATTATTCCAATGGGATTTTTTTTTCAGAACTGGCAGGATAACCTTGCCTGAAAGAAGAGAGGATTAAGGACAGGAGCAACCTAAATCTTCCTTCCATCTCAGTCCCTGTCTTTTTTTGTTTAATGTTTCTTTTTACCTGTTGACTTGAATTTCTCAAATTTTTCTTTTTTCTGTAATTTGTTTGCTAGCTTATTCCGTTAGATGCCTAACAACTTGTGTGCTGATATTATAGCATTTTTTGAATACCCAGTCCCTTTTCTGATGCACAGAAGTTTTGCATTTGTTTGATGTGCTGGTACTTAGACTGTTTGTCTTAAAGCAAATCACAAATGTTTAATAAATAATAGAGTTCAAAATAATTTAGCACAGAAAATTATTTGTAAATAAATTTTAGTAATATTAGCTAAGGTAGAAACAAACATTTGAGGGTGGATTTTTTCATTTTCTAAAATGCCAGTTTTGAAATTGCAGACAGGTTTTGCCATTGATGTCCTTCCCGCTTCTGCTGTATAGAACACAGAAGCAATATTTAAATTTCTTATACATGGTGATCCAGGCAAAGATAGTAAAGATTCCCCTGGCCTGGCAGGGTTAAAGCACTGCATCCTTTCCTTTGCAATCCCTTAACAAATGCTTGTATGTATCACTAGCCAGCTAGGACATAGCAAGTTTGTTCTGAACTATTATTCTGAAGCAGTAACCCCGGTTTCTTGACCCTTAAAGCTACTTCTGCCTTGAAGTCCATTAATTCAGCAAATTTTGAGGATCCCCATCAAAGTTTGGATAAAGTGAATGTCCAGGCCTATCTCTCTCTAATCTGCTGGAGGTGTTCCATTCTCCAACTAAACTGTTACACTGGAATTAGCACAAATGGTGGGCATCAATAGACTGTGAATGAAACAAAACCAAAAAACCCACAAAAACTCAACCAAACAACCAAATGCAAAACTCACCAAAACAAAACAACAACCGCCCCCCCAAAACATAAAAATCCTTTTGGAAAGCATTACTACTTGAAGCCAATTTAAATATTTTAACTTCTTGACCAAATACTAAAACAGGTGAGAAAAAAAAGAGACAGCTGAAAGGCAGATATCATATTTTTCATCCACGCCATGAAGAAGAAAACAGAAAAAATTCACTTAGTTTGTCTTAGCTAAATATAAGGTGGTTTTATCTTTTGAAGTAACTCCAAACCAGAACTCCATCCAGTCTTTTATCCAGTTTATTGTTTCAATGGGTAGGGATTAATTATATTATTCAGATTAACTTTGCAGGTAGCATGAAACGCCTTTCTATGCAGATATTACATGGGAGGGCACATGTTTTGTGGAGACAGGGATGACACACACCCAGAGGTCCGTGTGGCAGTGCAAAATGAGAGCGTTTTATCGTATGAACCCAGCCTTATATAGGGGGGTTTAATGTCTCCATCAAAAACACTTACTGGTCTGCTCTTAGCACTGCCCAGCTCCCAGACCAATGATATGTCTGCAGTTTAGGAAGGAATGTAGTTGGGTGAAGTCTCTTTCTGTATTAAAATACATCCTATCATCACTCAGACAGAGACTTGTTTATGGAACCGAGCTGGTTTCTTGTTTATAGCCAAATTAATTGTCCAGTACAAGCCAGCCTGTACTGTGACATGCAGAAGCCTTCATTAAAATAAAGACGCTACAGCCAGCAGTTACACTGTCTCTTCTGTGCTTTTGAGTCAGCTCTTTTGCTGAAGGCCTCATTCTAGCTTTATTCGGGAAAGCCAGAAAGTTATATGTAGAATGAGAAGTGATTGCAACACCCAGAAACCCAGGTGCTCTTTACTTTCAAAGAGACTCTCAAATGTACCATGCCTGCACTACTTTTGAAAGTGAAAGCAGGTCATTCAGATTCTGGCACTCAGATGTATTTAATAAAATATACATGTTTAAATAACTTGGCTGTCAGTGCCTCTGAGCCTACATTACATTACTAATGTAATTTAGCTCACAATGCTAAAACCGCAATAGGATTACTGGGAAAATCACATGTGGGAAAAGCACATGTGGGGCTGAGATCCTAACCTTCTCCTGTGATTTGCCTCAGTTTTTTACAAGGAAGCATGCGTTATTCTGATCATGGTTTCTACATTTTTGTTGTACAAAGGGGAAAGACTTCTTCACATTAAGAAAAAATTCAACAAAAAACCTGATGTGCTTGAATTGCAGACACAGTGAGACCAAAATATCATTCTGGTGCTAGTGATTACTGGCTTTATCTTTCATGCAGTTCTTCTCTCCTCTTTTGTCTCTTTCTCTTTTTATTATAACACAGTAATAATAACATTCCATCACCTGTACTGACAAGACTGAAATGATGTACTTTCCTTCCCCTAGGAGGCTGCTTTCCTACGGGGTGACAGCAGAAATGAAGCACCCAAAGGGTTTATCCCTCTGCCCCAGTTAGACCCTGGTAGTTCCCTAGGACAGCACAATTAACTCTGTCCCATTAAAGCATTGTGGCAGCTCATCAACCCTGGTACTTGATAGATCTGTCCTAGTTACTCCCAGCACTGTCCATTCTATTTTGAGACAAAACTACAGTAAAGCCTGGAAATAATATCATTGCAATCAATGACTACTGAAGACTAAACTGTTCATTTTAAATTCAAAGTCAAAATGCCAATAGTACTTAAAGGTAGAAGCTGCAACATTCCAGCAAGATGATGTTTGTGTGTCTCCAAGCTTCTGTCTGCAATATCATCCAGCACATAATGGGGAGGAGGAGTACTGTGAAACAGATTTCTCTTAAAAGTCATTTGACCAAAAACCGCTGACTTATCTTGATATGTAATATAAAATACTAAAAGCCTGACTGTGTTTCAGCATTTTCCAACTAGCAGGAAATGTTACACAAAACACAATTGTGCTAAACTGATTTTAAGGTGAAAACTCCTACAATTATACTTCTCCCTGGCACTTAATTTTACCAATTAACTTTTTAAAATTCTACTCTTTCTGAAGGACATAGAGCAAAAATAAAAACTTAGAAATGCATTTGATTTTGAATATGAAATGTAACCTGTTTAACAACAGGCAATCTTTCATTTTCGGGATTCAAGATCTGCATGTATTGCAGTGTCACCTCCCAGCATTCCCCACTGTGAACCTCAAGTTCATGGGAATGACCAATACTAATGATCTCTGAACTGTTTCCCACAGTGAAATGACAGCTGTGATTCTTTAGCCCCAGTTCTCTTCCTTAGAGCTGATTCAGTGGTACATTTATGGCACTTCCTCTGAAGCATCCCATGCTGGTTTGGACATTTATCACCCAACCTTACCATCAGAAGATGCCTTTTCCTCATAACTCATAGTCTAGAGCCTACTTCACAAGGCTGTGGGTAGTAGAAAAAAGCAGGTTTGTGTATATTCTGGGAGATGACCAAGGCATTTATCCTATTACCATCTTTCTTCAGTGGAGGTCGAATAATGGTGGAACTTCATGCAAAACATGGAGGAACTCTGTCTGAAACAATGGGTTCAAAGAAGCTTTGGGCATTTCTAAACCTGGATATTCTGCTAAATCTATTTCAGGTTTGTGACTTCTGTACTGCCCACCTTAGAACTCATAAGAAAATCCATATCAAAGAATATCTGCTGGCATGGAACCAGTAAAGTGCTGTAAAAGCTAAACAGGAATTATTCAGATGTCATTTCTCAAATCAATGGCAGTTAATCAACACATCTCTGAGTAAATCCATTGCAGATTTAACATTTTCTATTATTTTCCTTATCACTCCAGTATAATGCAAATAACACTAAGAACTTGGTCTTAGTGTTTAAAGGATTATGTTTAAAAATGATCCTTAAAGCCAGGATACATTTCTGTTTTTACTGCTCAATCCATTATAGCTTGTGTGAAAAAAAAAAAAAAATCTGCACCAGATAAGCAATATTCCCTCCAGCTAGAACACTTCAATGCTTAACAAGTGAAATGGAGCTTCCCTGTTTAGCCATAGCTGAAAGTAAAATCAGTGAGAAATTCTGACCTGAAAGTGACTATCAAAACTCTAATGTTGTTCTGATCGTTGCTTGTTCTTGCAAAATAGGGTGATGCTTGGCCCCTGCAGCTTTTTCACTTAGGTACAGACAAAGGGACTAATAGGAGAAACGGATTCCAGATTCAGATGTGGATTTCAAACCCCTTCTTTTCCCTCCCCTGTCTCAGCTTTTCCAAACAGTATTTTATTTTTAAATGAGGGCAAAACCCAGTGTCTTTAACTTCATAACTTTTTGCTCAGAAACTCTAGCAGTGTGTGATAGTCTGGTTAAGAGCTGTTTATCCTGCAGCCATGCCAGCAAAGCAGTGCACCCTTGATCTTTCCATATGAGCTGTTACACAGAGAGCAGGTTTCACAGCAGGTTCCATGGCACAAAAGACATCACGATGCAGAAATAATGCTCCAAACAGCCAGACGCATTCTCACTTCTACAAATGTCTGAGCAAACATCCGCATCTGGTATTCTAATTTTTTTTGGTTTTGTTGTTTCAAAGAATTATGAGTATTAGCTCTTGTAGTGTGCCATTTAGAAGTGATTTCAGTGACTCAAACAAAGAGTTCTTGCTTTGGATCTGGCTGGAATTTAGTCACTGTATCAGTAGCATGTCTTCAGCACGTTCTGTGCAGAATATATTTGAAATCCAAGGGCTATTTTTTCATCACAATAGAAACAGCTAATGATAAGCTATTCAAAGATGGCTATCAGAAAACCAAAATGTTTTTCATAGTTCTGTGTAGCTGCATATTTAAATGCCATTTTAATTTATACAAAGAAAAATTTTTTGTCCATTTTGAAATATCACTGAAGTTCTCATTCGAAGTGTTGCTATTCCATCTGGGTAGTCAAAATGAGACAAGTAAATCCTGAGCAAACAAATCAGACTTTTGCACCTCATTCCGTAAAGACAAATATTAAAATTGCAAACAGTGGATAAATAGAAACATTCTAAAATGCAAATTAATTGTTACCAGCAATATAAGGCCAAGACAGTAAAGCGATCTCATTAAGAAGCTTTATGGAGGCCATAGATTTAATTAACAGGGGCAGTTGTACAACTCGTTCTGACCTTCTAGCAGCATTTTTGGTTTGCACAGATGGGCCATAGTGCTGTCTCTTTCCTTCTTCTATCTCTTCTGTTTCCCAGAACAGGCAAATTACTGAAATCTGTAAGTATTCTGCTCAGCAAAGCTCTCACACTTTCTTGTCATTCTTGAATGCAGCAAGCTTTCTGCTGGCAGTAGAGGTGGAGATAATTTTCAAGTCTGTGAAAATCTTGTAAGTTTCATTCCTTAATAATTATTATTCTGCAATTGGCAAAGATTAAATGCAGCCTGTTCTCCCTGCTCATTTTCTGCTAGCAGCAGTAAGTGTCCTACATACTTAAACCATTTCTCATGAACATACAGGGTGGAGGACAAAGACAAAGCTTAAACAGTTGGCATAATAAATAAGGAGTTTCAACTGGTTCACCAAGAATATATAATTCCTTTCACTCGCCACGGAATATTGAAGTTTGGGTGCTGGTAAAGGATATATACCATACTTGGCCATTTTAGTTGCACAAAGAAGTTGTGTGTCTTCACTGGACTTGTTTCTCCGAGAGGAAAAATTAAACTGTCCACAGAACACACACACAAAACAAAACAAACAAAAAACAAAATAACCAAACAAACAAAGAATCCAAACCAACCAAACAAACAAAAACCTTCAAAACCACACAAACTGAAAACCAAACAAACAACATCAAACACTAATTACAACTCAACTACAGAGTATTGAAAATTCCACAAAACAAGTAAGGCAAATTCCACAAAATTTCTTCTATATCATTTTTCTTCACAAAAATAAATTCACCCTGCTTGCCGGAAGAATGTCATCTGTGCTTCCAGCCAGGAGTCCCTGTTCCTATCATACTGGTTATTCCTTTGTGTAGTCAGTTTTCTGTAACCTGTATTTCTGTTCTCTCACCAAGTAAATGCATTGAAAATATGTGTCGGCATTCAATCCTCGTAATATTTGCCTTGAAGGTTTTGGGCATATCAACACTGTCAGAAAACATTTTCCACTCTACTCCTTTGGCAAAAAAAAAAAAAAAAAAAATAGAGAAAGAGAAAATATCCTAAGTGTCGTGCCATCTTCAGAATTTTATTCTTGGAACAAAAATCTTGTATCACCAACTCATATGTGAAGAATGAAAACTTCTACATAAAGTTCCTTATTGGTCATAAAGAACAGTAGAAAGCACAACTTTCCTCTGCAACACTGTGTAAGTGGATAAACTGATATCTGACTTGACCATTTCTGATGTATTAAAAAAAATTCTGAGTGCCTGTAAATATACTGCCGTATAATGAATATATGGGATTCCTCAAATCTCAGTTTCATATTTTTTATGTTAGAAGACCTGTCCTATCTTTGCCATGACACCTTCCTTCATCTTTTCTGATCCATTTCTCAGTTTAAAAGAAAGAGTTTCTGCCTGGGCTCATGGCTTCTGACCCACACCACTCAGGAAGTTAGGGTGTCATTTAAGGTAATAATTTTCCCAGAGAATCCAGTTTTGAACACTAGAGTTGCTTTTAATGAACTTAACTTTTAAAAACAATTTTCTTGACATTGATATATCCTTGTAGTTAAATTATCATCAAAAGATTTCTGTTTTTCCCAAGACTGATATTTAATTTCTCTTTGAGACATCCTAACTGCACTTTACTTTTCCTGATGCTGGGTGCCAGCCCTATATTGCCCAAGCTTCACACAGTATGGTTGCATTCGCTGTTTCAATATCAAATTACATTCATTTTTTGTCACTCCAGGTGTTTCTAATTGGTTTCCCAAACACCCGCAGTAATACAGCTGCTCTATTTGGCAGTTGCCAGTGCCCACAAATTCCTTTGTCTTCTTCTTTGACACTGTTCTACATGTTGTCTTTTGGCACAAAAGTGAAAACAGTTATAATCAGATGTAAAGTATAGAAAACTCCAAAACATCTGCATATAAGTTATCTTCATATAAGAAATTACAAGCAAAATAACCATGACCAGAGAATACATTTCCAAGGTATGATTGGTGATGGAGAAGACAAAGGCAGGGCTGATCACAGCACCCCTGTCTGAAAGCTCATCACACCTGCATCCAGGAGGTTGAGGTCTCTTCCTAAACAGTTCTGTGCATTTCCTGACAGGATAATGGCCCACTGGAGGTTGTTGCTTTATTGTGGAAAATGTAAATATTCTAAACTACTCAGGTTCTTGCATAAACAGCCAAAGAGTATCCTTTTAAAGTGGTATCTTTTATGAATAGCAAGGGGATGAGCACAGCAAGGTGCTTCTCAAACTGCCTGCAAGAGAGGACCAGTGAAATGCAGTGTGGGAACCAATCAGAGAAAGGGCTGTGTTATTTTTACTGAGCATGCAGAGCATATGGGTCTTCACTTTGGTGGCTCTGATCCCACCTTGGGAAGGCATGAAACTGAAAAGCACAGTGCTCATTTTATCTCTCACACAAGAATGAAGAGTGCAGCCAAATCCAGTACTGCCTGGACCTCTGGTTTGAGGAGGTCTAGGTATTTTAAAACGAGTTCCCAAACACCTGAGTATTCTGAGTGCAAAAGTCCTCAGTTCATAGGTACACTGGGCTGTGAGCACCAGTCTAGATCCAAGCTGGAAATCAAACTGCACCTAACAGGGCAGTTAAATAGTGCTGCTCCTGTGTTTCTATCACCACAGTCTTGATTTACTAGGCTAAATAAATCTAGTAGGTCTGTAATATGAGTTTCTGGTAGAAAGTGAATTATTATTTGCATGTAGGAAGGAACATAGAAAAAAGGAATGAGTATCAATCTCATGTTCAGTTTTCATAGAAGATCCTGCAAAACAGGTTAAAAATAGTCATGTAGGACAGAAACTTCTTTGTTTAATAAGACAAGTGTGCACAATCCACACATACAATCCTTGCGATATTTTTACAGAGCTGAACTTTATATGAGGGTAGGAAAGAACTTCTACAAAATATGCTGTAGCAATGTAAGTTTTCTATTTGACAACTTAATTAAGAGAAGAGTTAGTGTAGGGCATGCAGAATTCATGATGAATCACGTGTATTCATACAGACTTCATTTTAGTGTTTCAATTATACACATTGCTAACTGATGAACAGCACATAGAATTTTCTGGTATTAAATATGATATCTGTTGAAACTGATGATATTAGTTCAGTAATTAGTTTGGTAAAAAAAAAACAACTGAGCCATTATTGTCAGGCATCTGGAAAAAAGAAGTGGAAGGATGTCCTAGTTATTAAAGTTTACTGCCAGCACTGAAGAAATAAGTGTAAGGGGTATTTCCCTACAGGCGCAATACTTAGCACAAGTCCAAAAGGTGACAAAAGGTCCATATGGATCTAATTAGGAGGCAAGGGAGAGTGGAACGAATGGAGAACCAGACTGAAGGTTGGGAGATTTGTGTTTGATTCACACATCTATCACTTTCCACACAGCTTTCCTGTGTGGTTTAAGTTAAATTATTTATTCTCTTTATGCCTCAACTCCCTATCTGAAATAACAATAAGATAATATGCAATACACCCCTCACCCACATTTTTTTGTGATTAACTCCTTCTCTTACAGAGTTGTCTTCCAATATTATGAGGAAGTATCAAATATGCTAGCATAATATGAATAATTGCTAATCTGATTGTTCTTTTAAGTTATGGGGAGGTAGCGGGGGAGATGGGGAATGCAGGAAGCAAATCCTTCCTATGTAGGCACTTAGAATTTGATTTTGAGACCTTGGAGGTATCCTTGCAGGAGAGAAAAGGAGTCAAATTTCAGGTCAAGAATCATTTCTAAAAGAGTGTTCTTAAAATACCATTTTGCATCCAGACTTCCAGAAAAGGAAAATTTCCTCTTTCTTTCTCCCAAATATGGTAAGAAGGAAGGCAATATCGTCCCTGACAGAGCTGAGAGCAGAGTGTGATGGATGAGAGTTTAGCTGCAAATTCAGCCAAATCCTTTGGTTTTGTTCCCAAAGAAAGGCTACTTTCTCAGCTACAGAAAATTAGAAAATTAAAAATTTGCAAGAGGTGAGTACACCTGCAGATGCCAAGGGTCTTATATGACAGCAAGTTGTTTTCCTTTTAGAGTAACAGCAGCCTGAAATCAAGTATAGATGTTTATTTCTCCAGTAACCTATCCAATGTTACTTATACTATCATAAATACACGCACACGAAATAGGCTTCTGCTATAATTGCCTTTGAGTGTGTTCATAATTACCTTTACCAGGATTACTGATCAAGAGCCTCACCTCAGAGAACAGTTGGAAATGGCTTCTTGTGCAACTTTTTAAGGAACAATATCTACTTCACTTCCTCTTTGTCAGAGTCCAATAATGCACAAAGCACCTACTCCTATATCCCAAAAAATTATCTTTTAGAAATTCATGTTGCCTTGATGAGAGGATTTTTTTCATCAAGTAAAGCACTAGGATGCTAAATCTATGAAGCAACTCTAGTTAGGTATTTTGTATATTAAAACAGCAACAAAAAATGCTCTGACATTTTAGTGCACAAAATAATACTAAGAAAGATATGAAGAGGAAGATAAAGAAGCCTTTAACCTACAGGTTTATATAATTTTTTGAAATCCACATAGAAGACATGGAAACAAAGGCCAAGAAGAAGCAAGAGATTATTTCCTGAAAGGATTTAGGCAGAAAAACCAGGCAAGTAGCAACACAAGATTTGAGCAAACTCTACCTAGATATGGATATGGTAGACCATTGTGCTCAGCCTAGTGCTGTCATGGATGTCCAGTGCTAAAGCTGTTCTACGGTTTAACCCACATTTGATTGTTACTAGAAATTACTCCAGTTGTTCCAACTGAATGTATTTGTATTTCTTTTTCCCTCTGAAAAATGCTGACTTCTCAAAGTGTAGGTGATCCGTGGGAACAGACGATTTTAATGAAGTTCTTGCTGAAGCCAAGAAAACTGGAGCTATGTCATTTTTGAAAACCATTCTTAGGAAGGTTTCTAAAATTATCCCATGTGACTTTCTGCCTGTTTACCTGATACACTGCTAAAGAAACAAAGCTCCCTCAAGTCCCAGACCATGGACTAGCCAGACCTGGAAGCACAGATACTCAAGATGTCACCTCGGGAATTTGCCAAGGCCTGGAAAAGTTCAGGTAGAAATATTTTGAAATTATTGACAAAAAAATAGAATTTTTATTTTTGTTAAGCAGAGCTGTGGACATATTTAGGAAGACATTTTGAAAGGTTTTTTTTCGCTTGATTTTTTTACTTTATTTTTAATTTTTCCACTGAGTGCCTGACAGCTTTGGCTTCAGTTACCATTGCAAAGCCATTTCAATTGATAAAAAAAATTGCACCAGCGCTGGTGGCTTTCTCCTCAGACAAGTTGGCTCTGTGAAAGAACTGACCTGTGGAGATGCCTTTGTCATTTGCTGTCTGTGGAAGGACCTGCATGGCTAACTGAAACTAGACTCATACAGAAATTTAAGACAGGTACAGTTCAGAAAGATAAATCCTATTCCTAAACATTGAAATCCTCTGAATTTAGAACAGATTAAGCATGCTGCCTACTCTAACTGGAAGACATAATCTATTACTTATTTCTATTCAGTTGCCTAGTTTGATACTTTGTATTCAGAATATTACAAAGCAAAATTGGTAAACACAAGAGTTTGTGTCCTAAAATTAGGTTTTTTCCTAGTGTCTGAAGATATTACTCCATTTTCTTTGCTTTTAGTGTACCAAAATGGCAGCTATTTTCAAGCTCATCTAGGAATGGTTCCCACGTTTATTAAATGTCTATTTAGCACCACTTGCTACCTTCCTCTTGTGTTTATTGTCTCACCTTTATCCTGAAGCTTTTTATGACTTTCCCCTCCTATTCCTATTGTCGCAAGTTACCCTGCAGTATTCCCTTTTCCGTCTCCACTGTGAATAAGGGATGTAACTTCCCAGTTTTGGCTGTTGCAACAACAGATTTGTGACAGAAGCTGCTCATTTTGGTGCTGGAAAGTGGCTGTCAGAGGTTTAAAATTCTTCATTGTTTTCACAGGCCCTTTCTATGACATTCATTGTACACAACCTCTAAAGTACCCGTGTGGTTTCTCTCCCCACTTCCAAATGATTTGTAGGGTGGTGTAATCTATTAGGAGAAAAAAAAAACCCTGGAATTCTGTTTTCATTCTGCCACTTCTTTTACAAAGAATATTTAGAATAAGAAAATTTGTTTCCAGACTTAAAGGGTCTGCAGGCCTTTAGATGTTCGAAAGGATTGCATACTCAAACCTTTTTTATTTTAGATGATTGATGTTCCAGCTTCCTTAGCCTCACCAGACAGATCTGTTTCTTTGGCCACAGGAAAAGTTCTCCTTAGCTGTTGTTTAAAATGTAAAACAAGATTTTGCTCTTACAACAAAAAACACTGCATTAATCAGTTTACAGAGGTGTAAAGTGTTCATCAGAATACAATGCCAGCAAGATAATTTTGTTTAACAACAATCTTTACAGCAAGGATCCCTGGGATGGAAATAAGTAATCAACAAAAACAAGGACGAAACTTTGAGAAGCCACCTCTTTCCTATGTATCTACAGTGCAATGAGACCTCACACAAAGCACTGTGGGAAACTGGCTTTTCTTTCTGTGATCCTGAAATTAGTATTCATGCCACAAAAGTAGACACATTCCTTAACATGAGAAATGAAGGACAGAAGAACAAAGTCTTTGCATAAATATGCCCGCCTCTAACCTGGTCATCCCCAAATTCAACAGTTTTATTGACAAGCACTATGAGATTAAATCCAAATCAGTTTTGGAAATCACATTCTCAGAGTACAAATTTACACTACTATGCATTTTAGATACAGCAGAATCAAACCAATTCAATTTTAATGCCTTGGTATGGAATTAATCTTGTGCCTATGCGCATAGAGGAGTATTTTCATAATCCAAAACATGAGGAAAGTTGAGAACATCTAATTTTCCCTCACCTGCTACTACATGGATGACACAAAATTTATTGAATAAAAGCTGCTCTTTTTCCCTATTAATTTGCCTTGCTTCTGTCCTCAGATCATCACTGACCCCATTCCATTATCACAATCAGGCTGCACACCAAAATGAACCGATTGAAACACAACTCTCAGCAGAACTGGAACAGCCCCTTAGTTTATTTTTTACTTTCATGTGTGTGAGATGGGGAGAGATAGCAAGAAAGGGCTATTGAACTTTAAACTTCTCAATAAACTATATTGTGGGAAAGTGCCATTTTTAGGTTTACATGAAGGACCTACCTCTGAGAATGCCCTTTTGGCCTGTGAAAAAACTAGAATCATCCCAGGAAGTCTCCAAAACATTGCAGCCCTGAGAGAATTTGTATAAAAATAAACACTAGATTATTTCAGTACTACTCCCTTGAGACAATGAGACCAAATTACTCAGAGCTACTAGCATAATCTTGACAGAGAAAGGGAAATTAGCAGCTGATACCAGGGCTTTTTTTTGTTTTGTTTGGGATTTTTTCCTGTCTTAGTGTAAAGTAATACTTGGAAGAGTCAGCAAAGTCAGGTTAAGCTTGTGATTTGAAATAGATTCTAAGCTGAGACCAAGCCCTGGAGGACAAAAAACCAAGGAAGAAGGAGTGCTTTTCAAAGTTGTAAACTGAAATTCACAAAAATATGAGAGTTTGAAAAGTATCCCCTGACAGACACAATTCAAAGGCAGAAAAATTCTGGTCTCTAGAGTTCAGGGGAATTTTTTTAATACTTTTTGTCAAGCATTTTTCTCATGTGAAATTAAGACATGGAAGATGCAAGGAATGAAACATGGTCCCATACCACTGTAAAAGATCTTTCTAAGCCTCGTCAGAAAAGTCGTCCATTACACGGAAAAGTTATTATGCTGTGTTTTCCCTGGAAGGGCTTAGAATCCCACACACAGCATTGGTCCTGGCAAATGATGGTAAGAAAACACATGAGATGTTGTGATTTCAGTTATCTTTTGGTGATCTTTAATAATCAAGAGAAAGTTGTGTAAGGCATGGAGCAAGAAGTCTGAAGCAGGGTGATCTGAAGCCATAATTCTAAAAATTTATGTATAAAACAGGAATTAGAATGGAGGAATCTTCTCCGCAGTTATGAACTGTTCCACAATACCGATCAAAGTTGAGCAAGTCTTTAATGGAAAATGTGTATCAAATCCCTTCTGAGAGGGCTTGAATTGACTCAGAGGAGAGAACAAGCTGGCATTGTCCGCAGTTCAGAGCAGTGCTCCAAAGCAGAGACTTCATTAATGGTCCGACATTTGAGATACGAGCTTCAGATTTTAACTTACTGTTGCTCCCCCTTGCATGGCACTAGGAAGATCAGGAAGAGAGCATAACACAGTAGGAAAAAAAAGACAAACAGGGAGAAGGCGTTGTGTCTGCTGTCTTGGCTGATTCTGGATTCAACAGCCAAAAAGAGTTTCTTTAATCTGAGCTGGAAAGCCAGGATTTTTATCTGGACATGTAACAAACTTCATACTTCCCTTGCATGAAACACAGATGGGATCCCTCAGCAAGCATTGAAAAAGCACTGCAGAAGTAGACACTGCTGCAACCCTTTGGCAAAACTCCTTCCAGGCAACTCAAGAGTGAAAGTAAACAGATTTTGATCCCTTTGCTATCATACTGGCCAACAAAAAACGATGAAGGCAAGAATGTCCAGTATGAACTAACAGAAAGCAAAGAAATTTCTTCACAACAGGGAGAAAATCAACACTTTCAGAAGAAGAAGGAAAAAAATATATGGTTTTAGCTTCACTGTCCAATCAAGTTAATAAAATCCTTCAAAAATCACCGTACAATTCTCTATCTACAGTGAAAATTCAATATCTAATGACATTAACAACATCATTAATAACAAATGTCTGTTTAATTACTCTCGCTAAGATTAAAAAGGCCATTATTCTTGTAATACAAGAAATTTATTAGCTGAAAAGTCTTTTTCATGCCAAATGAACCACAGAGTTCATTAAAGGCGCAGAGTTTATTATTTGAAGTTACCTCTGACATCCAGGCATTTGTGTTGCTTGAAGGAGTACTACCCAGCTGGGCTGAAGTTCATGCTGTGACAATCAGGAAGTGCTGTTATATTTGAGAACAGATGAAGCTACAGGTCATTTGATAACAGTGACTCATTTAGAATTCTTTAAAATGCACAAAGACAGAATAGGCTTCTCAGAAGTAACCAAATCACTTATGACCCTTCACCTAAGTGAAGAAAAAAATAAATTCTTCTGAAAAAGGGATATATTCCCCAGCAAATTTTGGAAATACTGCCCCATAGTCATCAGCTTTTTCTTGTCCTATGCTGAAAGGGACTTGTACCAACACTATAAGCCCTAATTGTGGGTTATGCAATGTGCACCTTCTGTAACCAGATCCTCAGGACGATAAACACAACTGTTTGCCTTGTTATTCAAGAGAGGAAAATGCCTAATGCCATAGTGCCTTGATCTATGTATCAGTCTGTCTGATGTCAATTTTTTACTGGTAGTAAACAATGTGTATGTGTATTACATCTTTAGAACTGAATGTGGTTGTGGATTGTGACAAACAATCCCATTTGTCTGCAGCTGCAGAAGTAATTTTGTCCTCCTAAAGCTTGAAACACTCCACTTCTGGAGTCCAGGGCAATCAGAAGATCTGATCTGGGGCAGATGGAAAGGTAAATGCATTTCCCACCTCTAAGATCTATGGATGGCGCTGGAAGGTTATAGAGAAAAATTATTGCAGTTCACAGCAATAGCAAAGAGGGATGTGCTTAGGAGGGTAATTTACTCTGAGATCAAGAGTAGCCCTCAGTTTATGTGCCCCTCAGCTGGCTCACCTCCACATCATGCATGCTCTGAAGTCACAGCAACAAGGAGGGAGACATACTAGAACAGCAGTAAGAAGTGTAGCTGTTAGAAAAGATGCTCAAGTGATCCATATCTCAAAAACAATGCTGAAAAAGGCTCCCTGCTCAGCCTGTTTCACTAATCAGAGGCTATACACTGATGTCTGTTAAATATCTTTCGTATTTTAAAACAATTCAATTAACTCTCCATTGAAATACATTTTTGGCTGGGTTGAGGGATGTTAGAAAATATAAAGCAGCATTATACTACAGTCAAGATTTGTTGAATGTTATATTTGTCTTTGAGACAAGGACAGTCAATGAGTTTCCCTCATTTCCCTAGAAAATCCTATCAATCATAGATGCAATTGTCTTTGATGTGATGGTAACAGGAAACCATGAAGAGTTCTTCTGCTACTTGATGCAATACCAGGATGAGAAATTGAGGATAAGTATCACATCATTAGAACAAGAGATGTATGGCAGATCTTAAGAATAATTCAGAGCCACTGGACCTACTTCTTGGGCATATGTGCTGTTTTTCTGCTTCTGACAGAGATATCTACGAATACCAATATCCCCATTTCGTGTCTGTTTGGAGGTGATTCCATTTTTCCCATCATGTTGACTCGGGACTTCTACTATGGTGGGATGTAGATAGTTCCCTATAAAAACACCAACTTGCCATGATAACACATCATTGATTAGCAGTTACAGCTCAGGGATACAGCTCCCAAGTGACACACTGGATGCTTTTACATAGTGAAAGCAGACTGAGTTGATGTTATGATAAAGTAGATGTCAGGGAACCTCCGCAGTAATTTGGAAAACCACTAAGTTTGGCTCCTAAATAGAAATCTATCTGCCTCACCCTACTTACAGATGTTCAAAAGCCTTGTTTTGCCACCACTCTCCAGCAACATTTAAAAGCACCTCCCTCACACCAGGCACCAATATATGAGTGTCTGCCACAAAGTCACAAATACATGCTGAAAGAGCTTTTTATAAACTTCTGTCCCATTTCTAGGTCATGCAAGAAGGTGCACTAATTCAGTGTCAAAAGTAGTAGTATTGTGGGTCAGTAATTCTATTAACACAAATAACAATACGTACTTGTATTAGAAAATATTTTTTTCATATTTAATTTTGCAGTCACGCAACTGGTTTGCTCTGTTTAGCTTTGCATATGGATAGCAGATGGATTAAAACAACAACCGTAACTTTGGTAAGAAAGGAGTTGTCAGTTCAAGAGGAAAGGGGCTACATGCAAACAGAGGGCATAAACTATTTTTTTCTTCCTCAGTTTTAAATGCTTTGCTCCGCTTCATAAGCCTTTGATAGTTAGCTTTGAAATGCCATATTCATTCAGTTATACCTTGTTTATCTGAGAAATTTTACATCAGAAGCAAGAATTAGACTTCCCAAAGAGCAAACAAAATCACTACAGATTAATTGTAGTGATTAACTGCTTTCTGAAATAGGTAAGGAACTCACAATAAGCCTTGAAGTGTCTGTCACTGACCAGAGCTGTCAGGAATGCTGGTGTATTTCTTAGTCACAAGTGAATGAGTAGGTTGTCTAGACTTCCAGTTTAATTTTTAGGGCTTAAACCTGACTATGATAGGTAGACATAAAATTTAACCACGTGTTGTTAACATCATCAGTCAACTAATGGTCTGATATATATGCAAACATAATATACAAGAGATAATGATAGAAATGAAAAAGAATTATGTGTGTATTTGATTGCCACATTCTCTTCCTTGAGAGCAGTATGATTACCACACACATCCAGCTATCATTCACTCTAGGTTAAATTAAACCATAGCACAAACACAACCAGTTTAAATTATATCACACAGAGGTCACTTTGGCTAATCACATGCCAATTACGTCCCTGAAAATCAATACTTTTCTTTTTAAAGGTAAATAGTCTTTTATAAAATTAGTTTGAGAAAAATGGGGTTTGTTTGTTTTTTCTAGAAAGTCACATATTTGTAGAGTTCCTGGATTACTTATGCCATTTAAAGTTACATCTGTTCTTTTCCACTTGTGCTGTCCAAGCCAGTTTAAAGGTAAAGCTAATCCAGAGCAAGCCAAAGACCTGATGAAATTCTATAAGCTAAGAAACAGCCAAGCCACAGAAAATATTTAGGCATGAAATTCCTGCCCACAGCCCGGCACAGCAATCCCCAGGAATGCACTGCAATTGTTCTACAGCTGGATCCTGGCTGCAGCCCCCATGGCTGAAGCATGGCTTTCTTCCCATTCCTGTCCAGGATAGCCCCAAAACACAAGCTGTTGTTGGATTTGGCTGTGTCCCCTTTCTCCTTCACCTCACAGTGGATTTTTATCACCACCCAGCAGACTTAGGCAGGAGGATGGACAAACTTCCTGATGTTTGAGGATCTGCAAACAGTTGTTCTTCCTTCTTTGCAAACATAACCCAGGTCCACAAGTGTTTCTCCTTGCAAAGTTAAACACCTGACCAGGCAGCATGATTTTGTCTGCTTATTAGTTTGTTAGTAAGTGAAAGAGTAAGATGTGTATTTCCACATTGTAAAAGCTGGGTTGGCAGAAGGGGGTTATGTGGATATGAAGTGTCTAACCATAACTCTGACTCATTTCTTTATTATATTTTTTGTCTGTCTTTGTCTTTGCCCTTTGTGATTTCACTGTCCCCAGGATAACTCAAATACTAGAAGTGAATCTGAGCTTGCTAAGCAAAAATCTGAGCACAAAGCAAGTATAGATATTTATCCCTTACAAAAAGACTTAATAATTATATATATATATATATATATATATATATATATATATATATATATATATATCCCTTTGTTGTCACAGCTGCAGAGCAGTATTCACCGGAAAATATTACTTTGCCCCATGATAAGAATCCCCGGGCAATTGAACATTCACCATGTAAAATGGCCATGTAATTGAAAGAAAGACTCTTACTTCTGCCTCTCCTTTCTACAGCTGTAGCATTTGAACATATATTCTTCCTACACCTCTCTTCAAAAAGCATGCAGGAAAAGTTGAGAAAAACAATGAAAACTTTTACCAGGAAAAAGTACACACTGAAGTAGTGGGAAGAATCAATTTATTGAATGATTATGCTTATGGTTCCCAGTTTCAGCCACCCACTCAAGTTACTTGTGTATGTGTATGTATACAGATGTGAGTACATCTCTAGGCATACACATAAATTATGTGTATTGTATTCTGCCGTCCCCACGGAAGATTTTAACATCCCACCAAGATGCCCTTTTGGCATTCCACTTCCTTTTTTTTTCTCTAATACCTCCCCCATTCTCCTGATAGCATAGTTTGCCTCTCTTTCCAGGGCTGTTACAAAGCTGAAAGGCTCATAATATTAGCTGAGACAGCCTGACAGGGTCATGGCCCGTGGTGCTCTGACTCATGGAAACCCCACGTGCTGTTCAAGATCTTTCCTGTCCTTCCTGTGTGTCTGCTCTCATGTCACTCTTGGGTAGGCTATTCCCATCCTCTTCCCTTTGTTTTCTCAGTGATTCATCAGCTGTTTCTGTTTCCTCTGTCACTGTTGCCCAAAAGAAAAAAATAGCATTTCTAACTGCAGTGGGCTTATTCAGACGGGTTCTGCAGGGACATGCACCACCGACGAGAAACCTCTCTGCTCCACAAGACAGATGAAAGTAAAAGTGGGAAAGACTTAACCCATCTGGAAATTTTATGTCTTGGAGAGAAGCACCTCTGAGAGAATTTCCCTAAAGTGACCACACACTTGATGTATCCTTAAGTTTGGTGAGGCTGTTCCCCTTTCCTGAGTACCTGTGCCTCCCCTTCAGGAACCCTTTATCTTCTCACCTTCCCCAAATGTCCTAGCAAGGCTCTTGTGCCATAGCCTGCTTCCAAAAATGAACTGATAGAAACTACAATTATTTGCATTAACACTTCAGCAGATTTCTGTCTGACATTTTCTACCTACCCAAAAGGAAGATTACAGGCCGAGGACTGATGATATATTTTTTAAATTTTATTTTTATAATAAATTGGCAATCAGGATTATAGAAAAAATAACAATTGAAATATCCTACCACTCGCATATGTCTTTTATCACATTTTCACTGACTTACCTGGCACATGCAGAGTTTTACCTTGTACTAGTAGCCTTCTTGGTCTCTATCAATTTTATGCAATTTACAAAGGAGAATTATGTTATTTGATTCTTGTTTGTAATTTAAGAAAATTGCAAACTAGTTGTTCTTAAAGAGGAACATTCTCCATTTGAGAAAGGAAGAATCAATGGATTTTGCCTTAAAATGTCAGATTCTTGCTTTGTTAAGACAGATGCATCCTATTAACTAGGAAAAAAACAATTGCAAGTCTGAAGGCCTTGCAGTCTAAACATATTTTTTCATGCTATTTGGGGAAATACCTGGTGAAATAGAGATGAAGGAAAACCAGTTCAAATTTTAGGTGCATTTTAAAAATATGTGTCCCTTTTAACATATAAGTTTTTTCCATGTTACAAATGGCTAGCTTACATTTTAATCTTCTTTAAACTAGTTGTTCTTAACCTTTTTAAAGATTGGTTAAAATAGTATTAATAGTTTCAAGTTAAGCCTAAATTTATATGAAACACCTTCTGTGCTCCTTGCATTCCAGGCTGGTGGTTTGTTGTTTTGGATTTTTTTTTAATTAACGAGGTTCTAGCAATCATTTTTGACTGCTGTAGCAGTGTAGCATCTCTGCTAAACTTTGTGTTCATTTTTGTCATTCAAATCTTTGCTTTTTAAACATCCTCTTATACATTTATTATGGCAATGCATTCATATCTCTAAGCTTAATCTGAAATTTCAATAACAAGCAGGAGATTGAATAAATGAATAGAAAGGAACCCAGATAAAAATTAAAACACTGTTTTGTCATTGCCCACATAAACTATTAGGGATACTGACAGAACAGCATTTTAACTTTGTCCTCTTTTGAGGTGCTTTCTCCACCTCACTTCGCTCTTCCATCTTCAGCTTGTTGCCAAAGCTTCTGATTAAGCACAAGGACAGGTTACCTACACAACATGCCCTGAACATCTTTAAAAAGCAGGAGGAGCAGTGATACCAGTTAAGAATCTCTGTGCCTCAACCCAGAAGAAAGGATCTTTTCTTTCATTAATTAAGTACCAAGTGATCCCTACAGGAAAACACTCTTACCATCTAAATAATTTTGAAAAATGGTGTCTTGTAACACTAGCTCTCCACCTGTCCATGAATTAGTTATATTATTTGACCAATTGATTTTTCCTGCTCATGCAAAATCTATTTGCAGACCTTTCCACCACGCCTCCCTAAAACAAACAGTTCAGAAGTACTTTCACCCCATAACTAAGAATCTGAATTTTGTTGGCTTTTTTTTTAACTTGTAGGGTATGACTGTTTTCTCTTTCCCTCAGTTAAGAGATAAGAAAACAAGTCTTTTTTCAGATTTCTTATTTATTGAGTATCCAGGTAACAAACTGCTTAAAATCAAGCAAACAAAACTTGATAATTGGCCCCCATCCTCATCTGAGCTGCAAAAGGATGTAACCATGGCAACATGAAGTTTAAAGAAGACCATTTCATGTACCTTTCAGGATTTAAGCTTGTCATGGTCTATCCATCCCTAAGTAGAATTATCACTCTAGAAGCAGTTTGGTCTTTATTTTAAATGAAGATTAAATCTGGGGGCAGAAATAGTCTTGACAACACGTTCTGGGGTGGAGGGAAGTATTGAAGGTGATATGGATGTACAGACAAAAAGTAAAACAAAACAAAAAAATCCCAAAGTTCCTCTCCAACAAGGAATGAACAGGAACAGACATTGCCAAGCAAAAGATGGCAATTAAGGAAGAGTTAAGCCCAGCAGGTTGCAAAAAGCTTGCCTGCAAGTGCCTTAAGAAACCTGTAACAGCCCTCAGGTCTGGTGTTACTTTCCTTCCTGAAGGTAATTCTTATTGTAAATTTATGCATTTATATCAATAAAGAAATATATCTTTGGAAAGATATTTAAGGCAAGAGACCAGAAAACAGCAGTTGTTTGACACTGGCCAAACACCAGGCACACACAAAAGCTATTTACTCACCCTTTCTTGCTCTCATCTGGGCAGAGGAGAGGGAAAAAAAATTAATGAAGTGTTCATGAGTTGAGGAGAACTGGGAGAACTGGGAGAAAACACTAAGAGAGCAAAACATGTTCAAATATAATGGTATAAAGTAAATTTATTATTAACAGTCGGAGGAGGATAATGAAAAGTAAAATAAGCCTTTAAAACATCTTTTTCCCCTAGCCCCTCCCTTCTTCCCAACGATAGCGCCAGTACATACAGCATGGGGGTTTTGGTCAGCTCGTCACTCAAGATCTTCTGCTTGCTCAGGGAGCGGAGTCCTTCCTCTGCTATGCTGTGGGGTCCCCTCTGTTGGAATCCGTAATTCCATCCTCTATGGCCACCCTCCCATAGAGGACAGTTCCACATGAGCTCCTCTAGCATGGCTCTAATTTCACGAGCAGCAGTCTTGCCAAAACTGATACAAAGTGAGTCTTTGCCATGGGCAAACAGTCTTCCCAAAACTGCTGCTTTGTGGGTCACTCAACCACGTCATGCACTCCTCTAAAGATAGGCTGCTTTATTTTGAAAGCAGGGGCTCTCTCTCTCTCTCTCTATCCCTGGAAGCAGGGGCTCTCTCTCTCTCTCTGTTTGGTTCTCCTACTAGATTACAGCTTCCTATAGCATCCCCTCACCCTGGCATGAGCACTTTTCACACGGGCTGCAAATAGATCTCTGCATCTCCTGGACTTCATGGGCTGCAGAGGGACAGCTGCTTCACCAGAGTCCTCACCACAGCTTTCAGAGGAGTCTTGACTCCAACGCTTGGAGCACTTCTTCTCCCTCCTTCTCCACCTTGGTGCTACTGTGTTGCTCTCCCTAACACGTCCTCACTTCCTCCTCTTCTCGTATTAGAAGAAAAACTGCTGCATGTAGGTAACATTGCCAACAAGTTCTACCAGTTCAAAGCTTCTTGGAGGATCCTGCAGCACCAAGAAGTCGATCTCACCTAGGATCTGTGTTGGGGAATCAATTGCCGTGTTTCCGCCGCCAGCCAGGCGGCCCCAACACTGTTGCGAGGGCGGTGGTGGCTGCTGCGGCACTGGCGCTATTTAATGCTCTCTTCAAGCTGCGTGCTGGGAAGGGGAAGCTGCGGCTGGCCCTGCCCTTCTGCCCACAGCACAGCTGGCTAGGGGTGGCCAGGCAGGCAAGGCTCACTGCGGGCTGAGATGACAGCGGCCACAGTGGTGCAGCACCACGGCCTGTGCTGGGATGGCCCTGGCAATGGCGCCTCTCCACCCCTAGAAAAAACTGTGCCTGCACAGCGTTGATTTTCTTCTTAAATATGTCATCACAGAGACATTACCAACCTGTCTAACTGGGCCAGCAGCATGTCCATCTTCAGAGCCATCAGAGATTGGCACTGTTGGACTTGGAGGAAGCTTCCAGCAGCTTCTCACAGAAGCAACCTCTGTGGCCCTCCACTGCTGCCAGAAAAACAGGCTGTGCCAAATCTACACACCCACACTGGTAATATGGCAACTTCTTTTTTTTTATTATGGGGACTCAGGATCTAATGAAACTAAGTCAATTTAATACTTTTTCCCCTTACATAATGTTTTGTAGGTTTTTTCTATCTGTATAATCCAGCCATCCTTATGTATTTACAGGTAATACCTCTGTAACATTACTGTGTTCATATAGCCCTGCATATAATTTTGCTTTCTTCTTGCATTTCACTAATTAAGTTTTTATTTTGTGATGTAATTACGAATTGGTCTTGAAATCCTTTCTGCTAATGTTGGGGTTTTTTTTTTCCTTTTGAAACAGAAACCATAAACAACAGATTTTAGCTGTCTCTTCGCATAAGACAAGTTGCATTGTTTAACCAGAGCCTGATTAATCAAATTAACTGACATGAGAATAAGTAGTTGCTCTGAAGAGAAGAGGTAATGCACAAGACAATGCTCAGAAATTTCTTGACATGGAAATGTAAGGGAGGCATATGTATTCAGATTTTGAAAGAACTAGATTTGAATCAGAATAAAAACAGTCTAAGTCAGAATGAAATATATTCCTGCATCCTCATATTCTATTAGCCCCTGCAGCACAGGAACAGGGAAACATTAACGGAGGCAGCTTTATTATTGACTAGAGTATGTGTCATGGAAAACTACAGTCCAGAGTGTATAATGCCATAAAACATAATGTACACAGGAACACTTTCTTCTAAACGTTCAGTAATCAGCTAGTGCTTTTCACTCGTAGTACACACTATGCTTCCCCTAGTTAGCACATTCTATGCGTCTCCTTTTCTTTCTATTTTTTTTCTTTCTCTTCTTTTTTGCAACATATACTACTATAGGTGTCCTATGTATCTTTCTTAAAAACAGCAGTTTAAAATAAAAAATAAATTAATGGAAAGACAATTACAATATTTAAAGGTGACCTACAGTCAAGTCTGAGTTTTACATGGCTAAGATCAGATTTTAGGCCTGCAGGAGTAGGTATGCTTGTTATCAGTTCTCTAACTTCAAGAAGCAACCAAAAATAGACTATCCAGTTAGATTATAATTACTGTGTTCCTACCAATCTTACTGCCATCACTATTGCTGCTACTGTTACTACTGTTACTAATTTTTTTTTCAAAGAATAAGCAGGATTTTATTAATCAGCAAATAAATATTTCTTGCTATTTAATTTTATCCTCAGAGAATTTTGCATCTTGCACACTTTGATAGAAATATAAGCTCATTAACAGAATATTTTTTAACTAGACCATTATGACTTAATTTTGAATCAAAGCTCATTAAAACAATTATAATCAAATGTTTCATTTTCTTTTTCCCTTGTGAGGAACAGCTGAAAAGGTTATGTTTGTTTTTCTTTATCTGAATCTCTAGGGCTATATAAACAGACTATATGGACCTGGTTTTGCTTCCTTTTTTTTTTTTTTCCATTTAAGGGTTTGCTCAGCAAAGTATGCATGGATGCTGCTACTGGGATCCAAGAACAGTTGTAGCATGAGTTGCCACCCAAGCCACACTCAAATCAGAGATAGTTTTCAGCGGTGTGCCTAACTATGCTGCTTCACTAACAAAGGTCCAACAGGGGCCATCTCTTGATGTGGCATCATTTGAAAGTAAACACATCTGGGACAGGTCTGCTTTTCCTTGCCTTGCAAGAGCCTACACACTGTAAGCAGGAGGAAAGGGTGAGATGGAACAGCTGAGAAGAACCGCCTCAGTCCTATCTTAGATTAAGTAGTTCATCATTCAAGACAAGAATGACCAATTAAGAGAAAATGTATGCTCAAAACCCAGTAAATCAACGTAACAATAAATTTAGAAGTAATAAACCTTCCTCTCACAAAGCATTACCTTCATATGGAAAATGGTAATTTTTTTTCTTTTGAAATAGCTAACAATTATACATCATCTGCAAACCAGAAGATCAGCACTTAGCTATAGTCCAGAACCACTTACTTCATATTAAACATTAATTTCTTTTTCAGTAATGAGATTAAAACCAGAAAGTTGAAGAGGGGGTACTAGCTGAAAGCTCCAAGTTTGTTCAGATTTCCCTGTTTCTGTTGAAAACAACAATTCTTACTGTCCTAATATTGCACAATTTCTGCACCAGCTCAGTGTAACTACAGTTTCCATGCAACAAAAACAGATAATACAAGGCAGATGATGTGCGAAGCTCTAAAAGGACAAAAAATAAGTAACACAAATATAAAATCATTTAAAAAAAAAAACAAAACAACTTTAATACACAGTTTTTCTACTGCTAATTGTCCTAGAATTCTATGTCTAACTTTAAGGGGAGAGCTAATACAATATATATGGCCATATCTTAAAGTAAATAATACTTGAGCACTTTCTAGAGGCAAGCTTCTTTATAAAGATGTCTTTCTGGCAACCTAACCAGTGGTTAGGGTGTTCTCTTGGACTTATGGCTTAAGTCCAGCAGTTTCTGGAGTGAAAGGAGAGAGCCTGTTATCCATCTCTTCTACCTAAGCACAAGACAAAGAGGCAACAATCTCAAGGGTTTTTCAACACCATGAAGGCCTGAGTTGTTCAGCCTGCTCTCTCCAACCTATTAATTATCCTTTTCTTTTTTCCAATGTATGGATAATTTCCTAGGTTGTGCGGTTTGTCATGACATCACAGCAATAAATACGAATGGCTTTCACAAAATCTTCTGGACTAGTATATTAGAGAATCATTTAATCTAAGTATAGATATGCATATCCATATTCTCTATTTTAACTTAACCTTAAAATGCTGTCTAGCTACATTGCTAGCTCAACCAGGAAGAACACCATAATTTTTATTTTTTCCTTATGTCTTTTTCTTCTATTTCTTAATTTTTTTTCTTTTTTTCTGTTCATTCCTTTTTTTTTCTTGTTTTTCCTTACCCCTCTCTTGTCCAGGCTCTAACAAGATCAAAAAATTTCCAAACCACAGATAAAGAATTGATTTGCACATGAATGTGCAAGGAAATCTCCTTGCACAGTGATGGACATGAGAGTTCTCTTCTTTCTGGGGTGCAACAGACCTGTCTGTTTTTCTATAGAGAGATTTTCCATTGATGACAGGTGTGAGCCAGGCAGGCAAGCAACAGTATTTTAAAGGATGGCACATAAAAATAAGATTATGTGTCATGTCTAAGAGGCCTGCTAATTCTTTACAATAAACCAGAAAAATAGTAAAATCAATGGAGGGGATAGTTGTAGTTACAGTTCATTTCTAAGACTGTTTCCAAATTCAGACATCTAAATCAATGGAGATTAGATTTATTTCAGTTTTGTATCAGTTTAACTTTCAGGGTAGAACTGTAAACTGTGTCATCAGTCATCCCTAGTCAGTTGTCAGGGGTGAGGTAGAGAAGAATGTGAGGGCAAAATACAGAGGAAGCAAAGCAAGAAATATCGTGCAGTTTCCAGATTTTACTTTGGCCCTTCCTAATTAAATAGTTTTTTTCCCAAGAGACAAGATATGGACATTGCATTGTGTGATGGAGTATGTGAAATTTTTTTTAACTCTGTTATTAAGGAAGGCCAAGCATGACCCTTGTGTCAAGTATGTTCTGCATCTGGGGTATTTTGCAGCAGTCCAAAGAAGAACTGCTTCTCTCAGGACAGTGCTACTCTGTCCATACGTCTCCAGCTCCCATAACATGGCTGTAGTCTTTGCACTCTACTCACCAGTGGCCAAGTGTATTCAAGACCCTCTTGCCTGCATAAAGATGATATTTTCCCCATCACAATAATATTTTCCTGGAGATCCAATTTTTCTTTGGGCAAGAGTATTTATTTAAAATTTTTGTTATTGTGGTTGGTTTTGTTGTTGTTGTTGTTAACTACTTCTTTTTAGGACAGCAGCTGACTAAAAGACAGTGACCTACTCATGAATGATGAGATCATTTAAATGAAGGCAGTATGGCCAAACCCAGGCATTCCAAAGTCATGAATCAGGCCTCATAAATCATGAGATAGCCTCAAAATAATGATTAAAAAAAAAAAATGAGTGCTATTTTTATTCCTCAGTCTTCTGGCTTTGTCACCTTTTAAGGTACACATTAGGTCAAAAAATTTCAAATTCTCATCTAACATGAGTAGTATGTACTTTTTGTTTATAAGCAAAACTGATGTTAAACTACTAAATGATATGCAGAAATTTCGTTTTCAAGAAAAATATCAAATATGACCTCTCTTGTGATATCACAAGAGCTAGAAACGAAAGAATAGTGTATATACATTGCAATAGTCTTTCCAAACACTTTTATAAGACAAACATTTTATGTCCTAGCTGTTCTTTAATTAAAACCAGTTACTTTCTTTTGTTTGTAAAAGCTTAAACATTTCAGCACTTAAAAAGAAAGGAAAAAAATAGAAGAAGCTATCTGGATGAGCTTCTAATAGTGGGTGTAAATCCAGTCATAATCAAGATTTATTTGTATGCATAATTTCAGTGGGAAAATACAGCCTCTAAAATGTGCATTCAATTAAGTGTCATACCAAACCTTTCTAATCTTTATGTTAGACCTGTCTAGTGTCTATGTACTTTGTAAGTCAAACATAACAATATCATCATAATAAATAAATTCTATTTATCATGAAAAGTTATGGATTTCATGATAAATTTGATTTATCATGAAAAGCTGAGTCCAGTATCAATAACTGGGGGTCTGCATTTCTGTTTGTACTTGTAAATGCCTAAAGGCAAAAGCAACTTTATTATTACAGACTAAACCACAGTAAAATATTAATTTATGAATCCTCTTTATACTTCAAAAGTTGGGCAGCATTTTTTGCCTCTTATCTGAATTCCTGAATAATGCATTAGAAGACCAAAATTTCAGAAGAATTTGTTTGAGATTTCTTCTTTTGCTTCACTGCAGTTCTCAATGAGCAATGCATCATCCAAACACATTATAGAAATTAGAGTCTGCATTCCATTATGCATTCAGACATTTATAGCAGAATGATAAACCTGCCTGTACCTCAGGGAGTTGGCTTTATAAATCAACGCTTCCTTTAAAAAGATTATATTCTTATTTGAAATTATTTGGTTTCTGAATCTTCTTTCCATATCATGTTATAGTATATATATATCAGAAAAAGAAAGGAGAATGGAATTAAAGTGGAGGAAAAATGAGGTTTTATCAGAGGCAAAATGTGTTACTACTTTATTTTGATTTTCTGAAAGAAAACTGAGATTCTGAAGGCTTAGGTTTGAATGCTTTGCCATTATGGAACTTACAAAAAAAAACCCCAAAACCCCCAAACAAACAAAAACCAACCAAACAAACAAAAAAAAAACCCACCAAAAAAAAAAAAAAAAAAACCACAAAAACCAACCAACCAAAAAAAAAAATAAAAAAAAAAAGAAAAAATGAAAAAGCCTCTCATCCTCTCCTAATCTATTTTTGAAACTTATCTGCTTCTACAGTACTAGAAAACCTCTGACATCTTTCATGGATTTATCATCACTGAATTCCACTGAGGGAGGAAAATGCTATTATCACCATTTTAGATATCAGATGTTAAAGCACAACTCCTCAGATCTCGCCGGTGAGCACTGACACAGCCAGTGATTGAGCCACTCTCCCCCAACCCAAAGGTCACTCAGAAGATGGAGAAATTAGAAATGCAGTCACAGGATCACAGAATATTCTGAGTTGGAACGAATCCACAAAGATGATTGAGTTTATCTTTGAGTGAATGGTCCACAGGAAAGCATCCCTTTCCAGCAAGCAGGACACAGTATGTCAGGTCGCACTCTCATTAGCAATAGGAAGGGATTTGGAAGGGACATTTTGTGGTGTGAATGTCCTCAAGGCACCACAGCACAGTGCTCTAAGTGCCATGTCATCTGTCCCACAGGTAAGATGCTTCTGTTGAGCTCAAATTTCACTGCCTTAGTAAATGCAGTGAGAAATTAGTCTGCTAAAGTGTGAGGAGCGGAAATTGGACTTCCACAGAGGGCATTCCCTTATGACCATCCCCATGTCTTCTTCTACCACACATCAAATATCCCCCTCATGCCTCAATGGAACCTTTCTGAGATGTCTGTATTGCAAATTACGGTCAATATAACAATGATGGTCACACAAAACCAGGTGAATAGATGTGCAACCAGGTCTTACTTTTCTTGAAAAAGGAAAGTTTTTCTCTGTGGTGTCAAGTGAGTATAACATCCTCTAAAAAATTTGTTGTACCTTAAATTAAGAAGCCAGTATATGTGGCAGGGCTCATTAGGATGAGGCTTTGAATAAGAAATATTAAAACTGAAAGGAATTAGGGAATATAAGAAATTGGATGGAGAATGTGAAATTATCTATGCTTTTCTGCTTATGTGTTGTAGAAAACAATTTCATGTCTGTAAATTCAATAACTGTTCCTCAGCAGACATGCCTTTCCCTTGGCAATCTGCCGCAAAACACTTTGTTAATTGTACCTTCTGTATATTCAATAGCTTAAAGGAAACTTCGGGATGGAGATTAATGAAAGCAGTAAATTAGGAAGTAGGTGAATCTCAAAAGTCACTGGAATGTACACGTGAACTGCAAATTTTCTTAATTTTGTTGTTTAAAGTTCTGCAACAGAATTTCAGACCTCAGAATAAAAAAACCACTAAGGTAAACTGATGAAATCTTGTTCTTGTAGGTCAAATCACTTAGTCCAATAAATGGCCTGAGATCCTATTAATACAGTGAAGTCAGGTGTTTGGGTTCTTTAAGTTATACCACAAGTGATACTCACAGAGATTTCAGTATCTGTACATTACCTTCTTTAAAGCCACAATGACTTATCATCTATGTTTTAACTATACTTTGTTAACTGAAAGAAACAGAGCTCTCTAGGGCTGAAACGCCTCCTGAGAGCTACAGTTTACATCCACTTTGAAGTAATTGAAAGTCTTCATGACTCTGCAAACCACCAAAGGACACCACTATATGTGTTCATATAACACTAGAACCTCACCTGAAAAAATAAAGTTTTCACATGTGTATAAATAAAACCATCCTTCCTAATTTTTTTCTTTTTTTCCCAAGAAATGAAGTCTTGTTCCATATTTTTTCTATTAAAAGGTTTTGCATCTCTATTTTTCTATCTGGAATCAAAGGTTTCATGTGCCACCCTTAATCTTCTTAAAACTTGAAACACTTTTTTATTGAATGACACATCGATATTCCGTGTTAAGTGTAAGCTATTTGCCACTCTATCATTAAAAACCTACTCAAAACCAAAGTCTGATAAGTTAATTTGAGCAAGAAAATTTATCCTACATTGTTCACTTAATTTTAGAATCAGGAAGCTGTGGAAACAAAGTCTGCCAGAGGAATCAGATTTGACAATCAGTAGTCCTTACTCTTTCCTAGTTTGTTGCAATTAGAGATGTAGCACAATATGCATAAGGACTCATGATCATGTAGAGTATTTATTCCCTTCTGTGCTGGTTTCTTATTTTATTTTTACACTGTGAAATACTCCCAAGAGATACACACAAACTCTGAGGTGGCCAGACAGAGATGCTGTACCAGCACTACAGAACAAAGTAATTCAGTGTATGCAATCTTAAAACCATAACCATTAATCTTTTGATGCAGTGCAACTCTGAGTGTAGACTTATAAAGCATATAATAAACCACAGATGTGCAACAATGATTGGAGTCAAGTCCTGTCTTTTCTCAGCCATTTGACTTATAACAGCAGAGTAAGAGCATGGGAATGAGCTCAGGGAAAAGTCGTAGGATGCAAATGATCAAATCTAAGACATTTGTTCTCTAAGACATTAAATCACTTTAAGGGCTAATTTTTAGTTTTGCAGGTCGACTATAAAGCCACCTATTCTACAGTGATGCTCTACATTAGTTTATTGACATTTTCCATTGTCAAGCTGTCAGTTTAACTGTTTAAAATCTTTAAAAGTTTAGTCATCTGAGTGAAACTCTTCTAAACCTTATGTTGGAATTTGGGAATATTACAGAATATTTCAGAATATTTAATTAGTCATATCTGAGATTAGGTTAATGAAAAAAATGGCTTTTTTTTTCATTTTCTAACAAAGAAGTCACCACAGCATTTTCTCTGAACAGTTTGAATTTTTCAGCTTCTAGGGAATGTAATTGAAATTTGACAAAATTTGACATTTGAATCACATGTATGACTTTGACTGTTTCTGGGAAACTGTACCCAAATTTATATAAAATCATAAGCCTATTTCACAGCTCAAGGGGCCAGAAAGGAAACATAAAGAAATTCTGTGAAAGGTCTTTGTACTGCTACATAAAACCAAAGGCACTAAACCAACAGGAAACAGCATATCTGCCTGGGCATCTTCATTTTAATATGTGTTTATGTGGGATTATCAGTTACAGCTTTTTATACCACTTCTTTTTCATGAAGTGGTGATGAGATCCACACAAGAAGATGTTAATAAATAAATTACAGTGGTTTAGAACAAAGCTTTAAACAAAGCAAAGGCTGACAGGAAAGAAAGCAAATTATCAGATAACTCATAATTAATTAGCAACGATTCCAGTAACTGAATGAGATAGTCATCTTTGAAAAAAACTAGGAGGTGATCATAAAATTTAAAAGTAAATAATAAAGCTTGGACACCTTTTTATGTTATTTTCTCATCTTCAAGTGCCTAACTTTGTGATCTTATTTATGTAATCTTGGTGACAATTCTATTTTACTCATAGTGAGAGATGATAAGAAAAGCTGGATTTCTGGGAAATCTTGAATTTTATCAGACAAAGTTCAGATAGCCATGACTACAATCTGTTCCTCTGATGCTCCTCAACAGGGTATGCATAAGACACATGCGTGTGTGTGCATGTTTGTGTGTATGCATGTCTCATAGATAGATAATATAAGAAAGACATGGTTCATGTGTGAGAGAAAAATCCCATTTAACTATAACAGTCCCAGATGTTTGTTTTTCTCAGAGCCACCAGAAAACAGCCAGGGCAATAATATATATATATATATCTATATATATATATATATGTATACACACATGCACACACACATATATATATATATAACCAGGCCTTGGATGTTTGTATATTTTTAGCAAACATAGTTGATTTGTACCCAGCTGTGCCCCTACGCTATTTTTCATATTGGTTTTGTTTTTTAAAGATCAAAAAAGCACAGGAATAAACTGTATATTGCAAAGAAAGGAAATGAGGCAAAACTTCAATAGTTTAAAAACCTCTCTGGCACCTCTCCAAAACACAAAATAAAATTGTACAGATATTCTTGAATATTACATTATGTACCTTGTGCAGGACCAGAATATCTGCACTGTTTGTCTTATGTTACTCAAACTTCCAAATAGTGAAATTCTCTTAGTATTTACTTCCACAGTCTCATTATCTTTTGTACCATCAGCTACATGAGCCTCAAAAAAGCAATCTTAACTTTCAATGTGGCTAATGTAATAATTTAATGTTAAAAGGCCTTTTGTAACCTGTCTGAATGTGAATATGTTTTTCTTCTAATCTCCTTTCCTTGACAATAATTAAAGCTGTGTAACAGACTGTTGAGAAATTTTTCTCAGTGAGAAAATATTACTGATTTCCCCATTTGTTCTGTGGGATCTTAAATCACAGGAAAGTATCTCATAAAAGGAAAAAGAATGTAGATCTCGAAGGTGATTGAGAGGTGTAAAGGTTATATCAGTGAGAACTTTTCATTTGAGCACAAATGGCAAGAGTGAGAAAGTTGCTCTCTGTGCCCGAAACTTGTGTGGCCTGTCCAGGGTGTTGTGTTCATAACAGGGTGAAGTTATATGGGTTATATGGGTTCAAGAGTTCAATAGGGATCAACTGCAAACACAACAGACTGCATGAAGGAAAGCATGCCAGGGAAAGATACAAGAAACAGTTATGCATGGGAAGAGGTCACTTTTACAAAGTGACCCACAAAGATAAACTCAGATTTATGAGCAAGGAATTTCCATAGTGTTTGCTTCTACTGCATGCCAAAACGATTTTTAGACCAAGAAATAACTTCTTTCTCTTTCTTAATTCATGTGGATATTTTTGTTGATTGAGTTGGGTTGGGTTTCCTTGTGGTGGAAACTACATCTAAAGTCTTGAAATCTTACCACTTGAAGCCAAATCCCCAACATTACTATGTTTGAGTTCTGAAATCATCATAAGAGATTTATAACATAAATCTGTAATGCTCAAGTCCAATCTCTTGTATTCTCTGAATTTTATAATTTATGCAATTAGAACCAGCCAAAGTGAATCCTTATGCAGCAAAAGATGCAATTACTTTTCTGTGTGCTCCACCTGAAGAAAGTCTTCTTGATATGGGCAGGAAAAGTGTTTTTACTTCCTATTCAACTTCATTAGGCTGTAAACAAAGCATGTGGGCATGTGTTGATGTGCTCCTGCAGAAAATCCAAATGCCATGCATATTCTAGATTATTGCATGCAGATAGTGGCAAAGTGTATGTAGACCTAGATTTTTTACTAAATGAAGTCTCAGAAGAAAAGCATGGGTTAAAGATACATATTAAGATCCTGTTGACAGTGGAAGGATCTAAAGGCACTCACATGCAAAGGTAAGGTCTGGACCACAGTCACATCATAGGAGAAGTTCTGACACTGAAGATGGGTTTATTTAAGTTCACAAAAACACTGAGCAATATATCAAAGTGCAGTGCAAGCACACAGGGAGGGAGATGCATAAAATAGGCTGTGGAGTGAGCACTAGGGAAGAAAGATGCAAAGTGACATGCTAGAAAAGCAAACATCTGGCACACGTGGAACCAAAGGTTGTCCAGATAAAGCAAAAAAATGGTGACTCAAAAACTGGAGGATCAAAAGGCATTTGAAATTTAAATGAGAGCTCAGCAGTTGATATACCAAAAAATAAAGGAAATTCTAAAGGTTCATTCTGTGTTGGTCAAAATAAGCAGCAATGGAGCAGAGTTGTCTGGTGTTTAATTTATCTGCATAGAGAAGAAAAACAAATGGAAATTTTGTTGAAATCACGCTGTTTCTAGATACTTCCATTTAAAATATAGAATCAGACAGAATTTTATTTCTTTAGGTATCTACCACTTTCCAAAACAGACATTGAACTAGAGAAAGGAAAAAAAAAAAAGACAACAATAGAAATTTTCTGACTTGAAATATGGAAAATTATTTAGAGAATGGTTTTTGTAGGTATGTAACTCATAAAGACTGATAGATAGGTATATTCGTGTATTAATAGACAGACATCTATAAATTTTCAGAGGAGAATTTTAGATTTAAACAATACAAGTAAAAATACAGGGCTTTTCTGAAATACCAGTGTTAGTAGTACAGAGTCTTTTATCTCCTGTAGATGAATCCTATGCAGGGCAACTCTGAAGTATTCATTATTGTAGTGAGAGTTTTTTTCATTTCCTTTTCCTAATTCTCCTTTCCAAGGAATCGGTGTCCACATTCAAAAACAAATCTTCTGCAGCAAAACTGCTGCTCTCAGGTGTCTACCTGAGAAATCTGCCCTGCTCCTTGGACCAAGAAATTCCAGAGCTACTGCTAAAGGACCTGCAGCCCATCCCGCAGGGCTGGCCCAACCATATATCACAACCTGCCTGCAAGGTGAGGTTAGGGAGGTTCTTTGTAATAGACCCCTTGGGGTAGATTAGAATGAAACAACACAGAATGACCAGTACTAACATATACATATCTGTAAGGTTTATTTTAGCACAATTTGTTTGCGATGGAAGGGAGGTGTGTAACCATTCTGGGTATTTTTATCATCTATAGTAATATAGCAGTAAAAAAGTAAGAAAATTAAGAGAATATATTAGGAAAAGAACGAAAAAGAAAGAAAGGATATGAGAAGAGTAGATAGAGGAGAGGAAATATATCACCACCTGTGGATTCAGTGACAAGACTTATTTGTTGCAATTTCAGTGTCCATTTGTAGAGGTGATGGCTACAGTCTTTATCTGTCAAGGGCTGCAAAAAGCCTATGAAACACAAAGATCAATTGGTTAATGTACATTTAGGTTGAGGTGGAATGTACCTCCCCTGGGGAGGAGGAAGAAGGATTACACTGTCTATTTCAGCACTGTGTTTCTGTTGTAACACTTGTGCAGTCCTCTGGTGGCAGACCTCAGGAGGAAAGTCTGGGGGGCACTTTGGGGGTATTTGGTGATTTATGAGTCTTTCTAAGAGAGGTCAGCTACCTCTGTCATCAGTGTAGTTGAGCTAGTTATGCCCCATCAAAAGGGATGAATTAACCTCCAGCCTTCCTGTGAAAGTGACCTTCTCTAGAGCTGGAGGGTAAGGGGGAGAGTTTTACAATCGAGCCAGTTGTGTAAGGGAGGACACTGGCACGATAAAAAGCACTACCCCACCTCAGCAGGGTCTGCTTCTTATCAGTCTCCTCCTTTATCTGGTTCAAAATCCAGAGCCTCCAGTGCTCACCCTCTCTGTCTTACAAAGATCAAAGGTTTCACCACCATAAACAAAAACATCTCCTCTTCCATTTTTGTTTGGGGATGTGCAAACCTCCACCCAGAAAAGCACGCTCTGCCTTTGCAAATGGCCAACTCTTTGAGTCATTTCCAGTTATCATGTCAGTCTCTCACCCCATCCCAAAAAATGTGAAGCATTAAATCAGCTAGCAAGCCATACTTATGGTTTTAAGGATGAGCAGATGGAAGGGCTTTGGAAAGAAGGTTTGACCTTCACTCGTAGCCCTTCACCTGCCTCACTCCTCCATTTCCCCCTTGCTCCCACTCTCTAGCCCCTGAATCCCATCTCTGCTCTAAAGAAACAGAAATTGAGAGAAAAAGCGCTGTAATGCCAAAAGTGAAAGAAAAGACTTATGCTAAAAGGAATCATTCTTCTTCTCAATGAGACTTTTGTTTTCACAAGGAAATTCCTTCTCAGCTAAAAAGGCAAAGTCATGGCCTTCTTTTCAAATAAATTCTATTTTCAGACAAAGCTTGAAAATAGAAGAACATTTTCTACAAACATTTCAATAGAGAAAGTGGCCTTCTGAGTTCTACTAATGTAAGTTTCCGTGGGTTTATCTCCTAATTCCTTTTTGGGCAACACTCTCTTTGACCTTACTGATGAGTAAAGTCTCAAGATTTGGCATGAAATGTTTCATTATTGTCCTGGTACAAGGCACATTATAGGTTGTTTTATTCATTAGCACACAAACACACTCCCCAATCCCCAATATCTACATTTATAGACTGAAAAAAATAACCTGTTTTAATATAATATCACATACTAAAGAAAAGAAATACAATTTTTCTATCAGTCAATTAAAATAGTCACCCGGTGTGAATAGTAACTTTTTAGGTAATTCTCCTTAATCTTATTGTTCAAAGCCGAATATATTTGTTTGCCTATAATAAAAAAAAATCCTCAACTACTAGGTACAGCATGCATAAAATGTTAAGAACCATTATTACATCCAGAAAGTTTCCATTAGCACTACCCTTACCATATACTTGTTTTAGAGTTCCCTATGTAAGGATCCTTTATAAGGATCAATTGGTCTATTGTTTTAAGACTTTTATCTCTTTATCTTTTATTCTCTAATACAGTATTTCACTTAATGCATCACATTTTCTAAAGCTGTCTTACAAAAAATCTTAATAATTTCAGGCATTTTAGCAGGCAATGACTTATTCATATATATATGTATGTTAATAATTAAGGCTAATAATATTAACCTAATCAAGCCCCAGTTTGTGGTTAAATAATCATCACTTTTTCTAAGTAAGATCCTGTCTTTTATATTTTTTAACATGTATACAAACATACAAACATACATAAAATAAAGTATACTAAAGGGCAGAAAAAATGTTCTTTGGTTATATTTTCTCCTTGTTTTCCTAAGCGTATTTTCAAAAAAAAGAAATTCCATTCATAGCCTATCTGGACTTGAGAATAAAGAAGCATTCATGCTGTTATTGTCTCAAGCCTGCTTTCCCCTAACAGCACTTTGTTCCAGATGTTAGATGGAAAAATGGGTTTTAAGAAGTGGCTGATGACTGTGCATTTGTTTCAGAAGGAAAGAAAAGATCCCTGAAATCTACTTTGACCAGGAAAATTGTAGGTAGCATCCTACTTTCACAGCAGCAAGGAACTTGAACTGCAATATCACAAGAATATTGAAATTACCCTCCTTCAGGGATAAGTCCCACTTAGATATTTTCAAATCCCTGCCGGTTTGCACGCTGGTGGGGGGAGGTTCCCCACTGACCACTGCTGGGCCCGCTGCTGAGTGCTGAAGAAAGGAAAGCAGGAGAATCTGCAACATGAGAAATGCTCTTACTTGTGAGTGAAAAACAATCTGCAAAATCACTGAGTTGGACAGTGGACAACTTGTTGGCTTGCCTGGCAGATGGGGTGTATCATGGAGATGGTTTTTCAGGGTAATTAGTGTATTGTACCTGGATGATCCAGGGAGGATGAATGCTCTACTTCAAAAATCTTTCAGGGAATTCTCAATTAACTCGCACACTTGCATCACTGTGCTGCTTTCTCAGCATAGTGGAAAACCCCTTCCGTCACCAGATTCAGAGTTTAGAATAGCCTTCAATGCCTTTCACAGATCAGATCTGAAAGAAGGTTCATTGGAAAACACCCCAAAAATGAAAAGTCTTCCTACAGAAGGAAATGCTGCATTCCACACATTAAAAAAAAAAGGCAATTTACTTCTTCTTTACAATGATTAGAGGACAGAACAGGGAAAAGAGAGATATTCTCAAAGGAAAGCATTATTTCATCATATAGATAATCACCTTTGTTTAATGCAATTGAGAAATTCCTGATATTGGATAGATAAATTAGGATGATAGATTGCTGGTAACAGAGACAGGATTAGAGAGATTCTAAGGACTGCAGAATGTATGTTTTATCTCCACAAACACATATTTTAATACCCTATGCTTTGTTTCTGTACAAAATTAGGCAAGGTTACCTTTGCCTAGAAGAGATAATTATCTTTTATAGAAGAGAAGAGTGCATAAATTCTGAGGGAAATGCAATAGCTTTTGACATAGCTTTAGACCACCCACACAGCAAGCTAGAGGAATCAATATTCTTAAGACAGAATATGTTTAAATCACTAAAAAAAGCTTTTGCCCTTCTACATGTCTTGTTTTGTCTAATAAAAAAACTGAGCTGGTTGTGAACAATTTAGAATTTTTGAGCTCATTCGTCTGGGCTATAAGAAGCCGGATATGATATAGTAATTATTTTTCCAAACATAAAATTAATTTTCAGTACAAATATACAATCCAGTATATTCTGAAAACTGGCCTCCAATTTAGAAGGCAAAAATTATCATCTATTTTTAGGGCTGTATATCTTACTACCTGATATCAAGTAAAAATCCACTTTGATGTAAAAGATGAAAGAAAAGGATGCAAGTGTTTAATGCTTCTTATTAGAAACTGTCTTTTTTTCTTTACCTAAAATTGAGAATTACTGTGCACCTTGTCCTCACCATACTTATCACAGATTTTAGAGATTACTGCTGCAAGAAAAATCTCACAGCACTGCACAGGATATAATTTATGGTTGAGAGGTAAAAAGGGCATGTTCTGTGTAAGGTAACTACCATCCACCCCCATTCATGTGCCCAGGGAAAGGACATAGAAACTTGGGAGTTGAATTTAAGGCCAGTTTTCCTCAGACAAGAATGTTTCTCAACCAAAAACCCCTGAAGGCACTGGGAAGAGTTTACTAGAATTCAAATGAGACTTTGATTCTTTTCCTAGATAGTAAGGAGAGAGCATTAACAAACTTTATTTGTGAATCATGCAATCATAAAGTATGGAAAAATCCTCTAAGATCCTCAAGTCCAACCATTAGCCCAACACTGCCAAGTTCACCACTAAATCATGTCCCTTAGCGCTAAGTCTACAGGCTTTTTGACCACCTACAGTAATGAGGCAACTCTAACACTGCCCTAGGTAGCCTGTTCTGGTGCTTGACCATTCTTTCAGTGAAGAAATTCTCTTAATAATCTGAAGATTGTTCATGGTGATTCTTGGAGCTACCCTATGTCGGACCAGAACTGGATTTTGTGGGCCCCTTCAAACTCAGGATGTTTTCTGATTCTATGACTTTTTCAAAAATGGGCACAAAATATGGTTGACAAATATTTGCACTTATCCAAAAAGCTCAGAATATAACCTCCTCTACAGTCAGAATCAGATGTAATATGTTCATCTGCTCGAAGTTCCACTGGCTTCACCAGAACCACCAGGGGAAGAAGCAGTCAACAATTTCATGCATATCCAGATTGCAAACCCTACAGTTTTATTTCTGCATATTAACTGTTTCCTCCTTATTGCTCCTCAGGGCAGGAAGCTCCTAGGGTTAAGGAAAGCAGTGATCTCCTTCCTTGACCCTGATTTCTCCTGTCGTAAGCAGTATCAACAGTAACAAATATTTCCAAGGTAAAGTTCCAATCCTGTATCTGAAGTTATTCTGGAAAATGCTTTTGCTTGTCCAACCTGTGACTTTCCTTAAGGTAAAAGAATTCTGTGCTCTCTGCACTTTCTCCAGTAACAGTGCTTTGATTCAGTGAACAACAAGCTTGACTTGAAAACAGTGATTAAGCTTGGCTGAAGTTGTGAGAATCATATAAAAATTCTTTAAATTCAGTCCAAACAGTGGAATAAAAACATACCTTTTCCTTTAATAAAAAAAAAATTATAAGCGTTTAAAATAGAACTTAAAACAAGCGTTCTGAATTAAATTTGAGTTGTGACCTCAGGTACTGCTGTTTTTCCTTGTAAATCCTGGGAGCTGCAAGCTATTTGGCTAAAAAAAAAAAAAATCAGTGAAAGCTTGAATTAACCAGATTGTCTAACTCGTATTTTTGTACAAGATAAAAAAATTAGTTGTGTGAAGTCAGGCAAAACAGTGAAACCAGGTAAAGGGCAGTAGCAAAGAGAGGTATGAGGAGAAACAGTTCTTTGTCTTTCTCTTCAAGTTATTTCACACAAATGAGAGCACACTCATGTATAAGGTAAAGAAATTGCATGCTAAAGCGCTATGTTCATATGAGATAGGTTTAATTCATTTTCCTATGACTCTTGTACTGATGAAAGTGAAAGCATCAGGACATATCCCAAACACTATCAACATTGTGCAGAAGTGGGGTATCTAAAGCTAATCTCGGTTCAAACACTAGGTTAAGTGCTGGGGTTTCATTGTCTCTTCCTCAGCTGCACAGAAGAAAGCACAGGCTGCCTTTCCCCAGGTCCCCATGTCTGAAATGAAAGAAAATTTTTTCACTTTGTTTTATTATTTGTATGCATAAATACAATGTGCCTTGTACCTGAAGCCTGGATTCATGGTATTCACAGCAATAATACCAAGTTGCAAGAAACCTATATTTTGATAGAACAGTTACGTTCTAACATTTTTTCAATTACATTAACTTTGTTCTGACTCTAATAGTAGATGTAGAAACCCTTCCCATTCACCAAAAGAAACCTAGCTCATCTTAGTTCACCTCTGTGAGCTGAAAGCATCTTAATGCTAAATGCTGTTGAGACACAGATTTTATGCAGAGATGCACACAAACCTGCAAAATTTTACATTTTAGATCTGGAGACCTCAGCATTTCACTGGGACTACTCATGTGGACATGATAATGGGTTCAAATGCTTTGCTGTATGAGGCTTCTAGGTTTACTCTTCTTTTTAGGTATACGCAGATATTCTTCCTCTGCAGAGTAAGGTTATACCACTGCTAAGGCTGTTACTTTTAAAACAGTGGCAGAAGAAAGACATAAAAAAGTCTGTTTTCTGTAAATTGCACTAATTGTGTAGCTGCAAAGGAGCTTCATGGGATGGCAGGCATTGAAGGCATGGGCTGCCTTGTCGGTGCACGCCTTTGCCTCTGGCATGCAGGTGCATCATGTAAAGAAACCAAATGAGGATGTCTTTCTCATAAAAGGTGCTCGTGCACAGTTGGCCATGCATGCAATCACAGAATCACAAACTTATAGAGTGGTTTGGGTTGGAAGGGACCTTAAAGACCATCTAGTTGCAATGCTCGTGCCATGGGCAAGGGACTCTAGCATAATATTGGACCGAACAGCAGTAATGTAAATTGTTGACACTTATGCCACAGATATGGGCACATTTGGTGGGACTATCTGAAGAAAAATCTTCCCCAGCTATACTCTGCTTGAATTTGCACTTTTTGTTACCAAAATAGATCACTTTGTGCCAATAAATCTGCATCAAAAGTAATGCATGAGAGAATAAAGCTGCTTTGAAGTCTGATCGAGTCCCAGGAAACAGGTCTCTAATTTCAAGCTACAAGAAATTTTGCTCATAAGAACTTTGTTAGAACAGAACAATCTTAATTCTCTCTGGTCTGAAGGAATGAATTTGTCTCTGAAGTAACATCTAATGGCAGAGCTTTTAGTGTTTAAATCATTCCACCTCATTTCAGCATTTAAGGGTCTGCCTCCTAGAGGAGAGAAGTCCCCAAGTGCCTGCAGCTGATCGACGCAACCACAGCTCCTCAAAATTTAGCAATGAGGAATTTGAGTTGTTTCAATCAAACATCCATTCTTCTTTGCCCAGTCCAAGATGTGAGACTGTCCTAAATACACATTACCATTTCCCAAATTTTACCTGCTGCTTTTTAAAAATGGGTAAAAGCATTTTATTTGTGCATGTTCTCATGAGTTCACAGTGATTTAAAACATTTGACCAGTATATTGCAATTTTTACCTATTATTTTACATTTTAAAGTGGGACAGTGCAGTACTGGAAATAGTGAGGGTTTAAGGTAGAGATCTGTTTGAAAAAGGTTTGAATATGGTAAAATCAATCTAAAATCTATACTAGGCAGGGAAGTGGCAAGGGATAACATGAGCAAAGGGAATAATGGGAATAAAAAAGCTCTGAAGAGACCATACCAGTTGCTAATACTTAATCTCTTTAAATAATGAATTAGCTGCTCATATCTAGTCACTGCAAAGAGAAAGCACTTTCTTTGTGAAGTGAAGTAAAGCTTGAATAGCCATGAATTATTCAGTATAAAGTGTGCCAGTTAAAATGCCTTGATATTGGAAGTCAAGTGTAAGATTATCTTTTGTCTGTCAGAAAGCATCTCTCCCATGTTACTGAGACTTGAGGGGGGTGGAAAAAGGGGCCAGCTAGGGCACAAAGATGTCAAGAAAAATAAGGGAGGTATTGCAGTAACATGCAGAAGCATTTCTACTTATGTATGAGCTCCAATCCTATGCAGGAAATGTTCTGCTAAACTTTTTTCTGCTTACTGTTTCTCTTCTCCTTTACCTTCATCACCTTCATGCTCCATTGTCTGTGACTCTGAGAGAAGCACTCGTGATGCAGCAACAATACTCCAAGGCTCCTTCCAGCTCAGTTATTGATCTGTCAGCCTTAACTGACATGCAGAAATATATTTCTGTACTCAAGTTTCTAACAGACCTTTTAACTGAATCACAATGTTTAATTTAAAAGAATGCAGGAAAGTCTTGCACAGAAAATTACTGTTTCTCAGGAAAGTTTGGTTACCTAGCCTTTTAGTATGACAGGATTTCCAAAATCTCAGGTATTCTATATTTTGAAGCAGGGGGGAAAGGGGGTGGTGTTTCATTTTGAAACTATCCACATTGTTGATGGTACCTCCACATATGTCAAACATGTCTTTTATTTTATTTTCTACCTGCATTTTAAATAGATTACATATATTTTTTCTTTTCCTTTTCCTTTTCCTTTTCCTTTTCCTTTTCCTTTTTCTTTCTTTTTCTTTTTCTTTTTCTTTTTCTTTTTCTTTTTCTTTTTCTTTTTCTTTTTCTTTTTCTTTTTCTTTTTCTTTTTCTTTTTCTTTTTCTTTTTCTTTTCCTTTATCTTTTTCTTTTTTTTTCTTTTTCTTTTTCTTTTTCTTTTTCTTTTTCTTTTTCTTTTTCTTTTTCTTTTTCTTTTTCTCTTTTTCTTTTTCTTTTTCTTTTTCTTTTTCTTTTTCTTTCTCTTTCTCTTTCTCTTTTTTTTCCTTTTCCTTTTCCTTTTCCTTTTCCTTTTCCTTTTCCTTTTCCTTTTCCTTTTCCTTTTCCTTTTCCTTTTCCTTTTCCTTTTCCTTTTCCTTTTCCTTTTCCTTTTCCTTTTCCTTTTCCTTTTCCTTTTCCTTTTCTTCTTCCTTTTTCTTTTCCTTTTCCTTTTCCTTTTTCTTTTTCTTTTTCTTTTTCTTTTTCTTTTTCTTTTTCTTTTTCTTTTTCTTTTTCTTTTTCTTTTTCTTTTTCTTTTTCTTTTTCTTTTTCTTTTTCTTTTTCTTTTTCTTTTTCTTTTTCTTTTCCTTTTTCTTTTCCTTTTTCTTTTCCTTTTCCTTTTTCTCCTCTGCAAGTTTTTTTTTTTCCTCATAATTGCAATTGAGTTCAAAATATCACAACATTTTGAAGCTGCAGAGAAAAACAGGTTGGTGTTTTGGAGCACTTTTTTTTCAGTCCCTCTTTCCTGTTTTTCCCCCTTGAATTTCTTCAATAATGTCCACCTAACCAATGCCATCATCGTGTCTTTTTATTTCATCGGTACGTGATCTGTATTTGGTGGATGTTCAGATTCAGCAGTAAAACACTGGCAACTAACCCACAGATGTAGCATCCAAAATAGTCAGTAAATTGGACAATCTTTATGGGCTATGTACAGCTTACCACTTAAAATCCCCAGTTTAAGCATCATACTCTTGCCTTCATTGATTACAGTGGCAGGCAGGAACAGCAGCTCTGAGCAGAGGTTAGTCTGTGTGCATCATCAGGAATGCTGCCCTGTGACAGTAACACTGAGCCTCTGTAAGAAATGTGAGTACAGTCAGGTGTAGGACTGAACAACAAGTCAAGATTACTTAATCACTTCTAGAACATTTTAACTACCATAATTCTCTGCAATCCAATTTATATTGATTTTGACAAGAATTTATGCAAGCCTGACACTTCTGAGAATTACAGCCTCGGACTTTGAGATTAGACTAGAGAACACAAGGGGTATCTTTTGTCTCTCGATCACTGACAGTGCTCTGTGGAGTCCTCTGTGAAGGACCATACTAGTACTCCTAAGGCTGAGACTGAGAATTATCACTTCCCTACCTATTAACTGAAAAAAGAAAAAAAAAAAGCTGTAACAACACTGAAAAGCAGTGACAGCTGTAAAAAATGTCATAAAAGAATTATACTTTGAGTTAACTTACTTAAAGATAAAAGAGATGGAAGAGTTACTGCATACTTTTTGGAAATACTGACAAACTCTTCCATATCTGTATTAATGTAAAACTACTAGTGCTATTGATCAGTCCATGTTTGGATAAATTTCCCACAACATAAAAGTAACTTACCTTTTTGTCTAAACAGAACAATCCATCTGAGATCTCTTCTGTTATTTTCATGTTTCTGTTGAAACTCAAAGAACCAGACTTTTCTAGCCAGACCAAGCCCAGGACAGAGAAAAAAGATCATCGTTGTCTGTTTCACTTGTGCTGACTACAGATTAAAAAATAAGCTGCAATTTTAAGTATTTCTTATTTATCTTTTCTGCATGTTGGGTGATACTCAATTTTAATTTTAACAGATATTAGCCAAATAAACAGTAGCAGATTAGCTCTCTTTTCTTCAAATCAAATGTGATTGGATTCAGAATAAAATCTGAATTACACCATTGAATGAAAATAGGAGAAAGAAATCAAATTAGGGTTCAGAACTTTCCCTCTGGACAAAGACAACTGTGTGATAATACGGTTAGAAGGAAATAATTTGGAGTTAGAATTTTCTTGTAATACAGCACTGATTTAAAATTAATATAAAGAATCTAGTATTAAGAAGATGAACCAGAATTGAGAAAAAATTCACTAATTTATTTGTTTTGAAAGGAGCTGTTTGTATGATATCTTTTAAGATATGTCTTGCAATGTCCTCATTCAACAGATTAAGAATATACAACATGTTACATGACAAAAACAATGCAGTCTTTAGAGTCATTTAAGATTGATGTTTAGTAACAAATGAAAACCATTTGCCACTCTCCCCAGAGAAATTTTGGAATGAAAGATTAATTATCCATATTATTGTGGAAGCTTGATCCAGAAAAACTCTCTTTTGTTCCAGAAATTAATTTAAATGTATTGAAATGATTTCTCAGAATTTATATGGTGCCTATCCTCATTAAAATCAATGGATATATATTTGATATTAAAAGAACACAGATTTTAGCAAGGAAAGTTAGAGGCTTGTTGCCTTTTAAACATCACAGACCATATTATAGTCTCCATTGTATGAAATTAATTCTTGCTGAAATTAATATAAGTCCCACATATATGCTGTTTTCATAATCAGAACCAATCGTTTTTCTGCTTGCACAATTCAGGCAGGGTAAAGGAGAAGACTCAGGACCTAACTGAGCATTACAAGGCAGTGTCGTTCTTTGGTTCTTAGAATGTGCAACACACTAAATCTGACTTGTGGCTTTAACAGGACTTTATTAGATCTTCCATACTTTTACAATGAGATGAACCTCCATGATTTTGTTCTGCAACTCGTATAATTCACCACTATTTGAGTTTTGTTGAAATAGTCACATTTTTCATGTGTCTTGCTGAATAAACAGATTTTCCTTAGCTAGCTTAAGTGAGTGTGCTTTTGTGACTTTAAAGCTACCAAAGTAAAAAATAGACCCATGACCAGTTTATTCCACTACAATGATGTTTGGGACTTGAGCATGGCTTGTTTTGGGGTGGGGCATATCTGAAATTTTACCCCAGAGTGCCTCCAACCTGCATTATATGTCTTGCTTCTAAGAAGTTTGTGGTCTACTTGCACTATATGGCTTTTTGTTTAGGTTTTGGGGTTATGTGTGGGGTTTTGTGTGTTTTTTACAAATTAACAGCAGCTCCTGACTATTTACACGCTATGCAATATGAATGTCAGACTGACCTGGTTCTTTAAGAATTATGCCAGATGCCCTATGTTCAAAAATACCCACACTAATTCTACAATCAGCACTATCAGAGTTTATGTTGTAATCAGGTGTCACAATGTCATTGTATATCAGCACTTGTATTGTTTTGGAATAAGTCTGGAAGAGAGAGAAAAAAGCATACACTTTAACTGGGCCCCTAGCATAATTGTAGAAAATATTCAGGAAAAAGCCCCAAACAGTTTTTAAAGTACTAGAGCCCTCTGTAGTACCTACAAAAGAGGCCAAAAGATACCTTTAAGAAGCCATATCTTAAGAGGACACTTCAGAATCCTATTTCATAGTGGATATTTGAAACAGAATTTTTTTCTAGGCAAGGCCAAAGGTTAGATTCTCATTTTTTCCCTGATACTTTGTCTCAGCCACCAAAACTTAAATAATTGCACATCCACATATTGGCAGTCAGGATTTGTTAAGGTCCATGTATTAGCCAAACTTTTCCTCTGTAGGCTCTTCTGAATAACTATTGACTCCAAATCTATTGACTCCTGAGCCATAAAATTCAAATTTTGAATAAACCTTTCAACAAAATCTTTATCCTGGGGGTTTGAAGGAATCCACAAACAGATTTAATGGGAAAATATATAATTATGTTGGAGGAATACATTGCAGGACAAAAGTGTTCTGTTGCCCTCTTTAAAAACAGCAGTACTTAACTGGATTTTCATAATACCTTCTAGACTGAAAAATCTCAAAAATTAGATAATAGGTTTGAGTGCATCTTGTGCTGGCATGGAAACACAATATCTGTTGTTTAAGAAAAGGTTCCACTGATCATTTAAAATGAATGCCTGTCACAGCTAAAAGGGTGTTAGCCTTACTCGTTACCTTTAATCTGCAGTCCATATCCAAATATCTGTAAATCTGTAAATCCATATCTGTAAATGCTACTCACTTGTAGTAAAAAAATTCTAGCCTTGCTAAAATGAAAGATATTATTGCTACTTTTTCTATGTTTCTAATAAATGTAAAATGCTCCAGTACAAATCTAGTATGCTATAAGTATAATATGTTGAATTTCTTACCCCATTCAACAAGAGTAGTGGTATATGAAAAAAACAGGTGGAAAAATGACCTGCATTGAGAAAATTATCCTTCAGATTCAGACATAGAAGAAAAACATCGCACAAAAGGTATTGACTCTTTTCTTTCAAAGGAGCTTTATTCATCATTTTGGGGGGAACACATTCTGAAATTATTAACAGAGCTGAAAATTATTGTTCTTTCTGCCTTCATTCCTTCTCTTCTTTTTTCATTCTTTCCTTTCTTTCTTCTTTTCTTTCTTCTTACCTTTCTTTCTCTCCCCCCACCATTTCTCTCCCTCTCTCTTTCTTCTTTTTCTGTCTTTCAAAAAGCAACCTATTAAACCAGTAAATCAAGGAGAGGCAATAAACATGCCCATTCCAAACAGTAAATAATTATTTTGTCCAACCAGCTGCTGGCAGGTATAAAATCTGAGACAGCTAGTTAGCCAGCCCCTTAGGCCTAACTGCTCTAAAAATCACTTATTTTCCTTTCCTCTCTCTCTTTTTTTTTTTTCCTCCCTTTTTTTTTTCTTTTCAGAGCACATATCCAGATACAGAATCTCTGAGCTAATTATCAGGGCTGGGATTCTCAACTTAATCATCACTACCAATTCCCTGGAGAGCAGCGGCATCTAAGAGCTAACCCCTGCCATGCTGAATCATAGTCACACAGATGAAGAATCAAAGCCCACTGAGATTTTCAAAGGAGGAGTCCTGTACACAAATTTCATATAATTCTATACTTTACAATTGAAGTGTAAAGTAGGAGACAGTAGCTGATAAAATGCTATTTAAAGTTAAAAACATTAATGTTATAGATTATTAGTTTAATAAGGCGTCAGGGAAGAGAGAGTCCATCTGCCTCCATTGTCTAAAAGCAGTTCTACAGTGCACTATCTGTAAGAATTAACTCGTTCTATGTTCATCATTAATGGAAAAAAGAGGTGGAAAGAGACACAATCTACTAATTTGCTGTAACTTTGCACCAAGTATTAAATTAAAAGAAGAGAAAGATAGACTGCAGAATCATTTCTCTCCATCATCCTCATTAAATTTCATTTCAGCAGGGAATTGTGTCACTGGTGCTTTAGTTATCTGCTGTGAATGCAATCCAATATTCAGCTTGAGTACTCTTTGTATGTAACTGCCTGTATTTGCAGGCACACAGGATGACATGCAGTTACATGATGCCAGTAAATGCCAGGCTTAATTGTTTCATAATCATTTCATGAAATCATTTATTTTGCATGAATAAACACAGATGCTTATAGTCTCTGCTGGTGTAAATCGTAATCGTTCCACTGACACCAGTGGAGGTGTGCTAATTTACACCAGATGGAGATTTGGCCCGATTATTTAAGGACCTGAGGTGTTTGGCAAAGGCTCAACAGGCACAACTGAATTGTGAAGTTTCCTCCTAGGGTATTTCAGCAGTAAATTACATTTTATACAGAAATTTCAGTTATCTGGATGTAAAATCTTCCTGGAATAACTGCAGCAAATTAGTTGGTCTGTCAGATGAATGATATTTGCTACAGCACTTGCAGATGTTCAGTCTTGTGTTAGATTCCTTTGATGCAACTGCCTATAACAAAGATACATTTATCACACTTACAGCTGTCTAACCTTTAAATAACATTGCTCAGATGTAAAAAACTTTCTGAATTTCAAACTATGCTGTTATATTTTATTAAGGTTTGGGTATCACTAGCAACATTGGCAGCTTACAAGATGTTCATAGTGAACTGTTTGTTGTGTTGTTTAAGGCTGCAGTTTCAGGAGTTTTTAAAATATGTCAGAATTTATGGTTAAGCTTTTTAAGTACAAATGTCTTTTTTAGCACGCATCATAGAACAAAGAAATCAAGAAAATGTCTCAAATAAACAGGCAAAGTTAAAATCAATCATTTAAGAAACTCAGCCTAGATATTTTCACTCCATCTCACAGTAGATACTATTTAATAACCTTGAAGCACCTTGTATATTGCTTGATTTGTGACTTAAGCAGTACAGGATAATAAGATGGAAGACACTCTTTTTCACGAAATTGTAGTGGAAGATATTAACTTTACGCCAAGGAACCACAATAAGATTTCAGAGTCAGTGGAGAAGTCATACATACATTGGCACAATTTTATACATCTATACAGAGGATCATAAAATAAATGAAACTTGAATGATTAAAGAACATGAAAGAGAAAAATAATTTTATTCTCAATACTGCCACAAACACCTTTATTCTCATTTTCTTTCCTTTTCTCTGCCCAAAAATTAAGTAAAACAATGTTTTATCATCCCTGTTAATTTGTTTTATTTTGGAAAGCCCTCCAGAATGTGGTCAATCTTACTAAGTATCATAATAACTGCAAGAGATTCTGCTCTATAACCCCAAAAAGAGCTGTTTCTCTGAACATGGTTAGGACATAGTTATTGTGTCACAAACTTGTCCTCACCTGTTGCTAGAGGAAATTCTATAACCAGGTGAGTATGGCAGCACTCAGATTAAACTATCAGAAAATTTGATTAGATTTTTAACTGCTTCCAAAAGGAAAAAAAAAACAGTTTTATTTCATTATTTCAGTAATCAGTGCAGTGTGATATGATGGTCAGAAGGACCAGCCTGTATCAATTATGCATTTTTTCTGGTATATTTCTAGCTCTCTTTAGGACCATGGCTCCATATTATAAGTAGAGATGTATTTTATTTGGGTTCATTCCACCTGCTGGAGAAGGATCTGATCCCTACTTGTGTTTTCCTGAAAAGCAATAGAGGAGACATTATTTCAGGAGGTGTTATTTTCATCCCCTTTTCCTTCCTGAGCATATATAAACAGTTTAGAGCTTTGCTTCTAAATTACCCTTAGATGGGGAAGAAGCTGACTTGGCAAGTTTTTCTGTTGCATGGATTATAGCAGATGGGCAACCAGCAACCACCTTTAAAGAACCATCTCCTTTTGATTATTCTGGTCCAACCAGACAAACTGTTGTAATGGGAGACATCTTCTTAAATCATATATACCATATTTTAAAATATTTATGTGTATTTATATTAATTCATAGATCTCATGAGATTCTGAAGAGCTCTTTGTCAAATGTTTCTGAAATTCTGCCTGTGAAATCATTCTTATCTTGACTGATCAAATATTTTTACAAAAAATCCAGTCCCTAATCTCCACTAGTGGAAAGTGCCAAAGGTGAATGCTTTATCCTGTTTGGATCCTCATTCTGTTGTCCCTGTCCACAAAGCTGCATTATGGACCTTTCATGGTGATCTTGGTGATGTTACTTGCACAATTGCATACATATATATTACAGTGTATGTACCATCATTGCCCCCATTATTTAATGCAAATTAAATTCCAAGGTTGGTGATGCAAAGGTCTCCTTGAGGGATCCGCATGAACTTGGAAGCAGGTTTATCCATTTAAAAATATCTTCCAGCTATTTTACAATCTTAAGATTAAACATTTTCATGGATTTTTTTAACCAAAATATGATGAGCACTCAGGATTTTACATCAGATATTCATGTGATGAAGACTGAACGTCTCTATTGTGAATTCACATATCTTTTATCTATCTGTTTCTAAAAAACAACTACGGTTTGCAGTAGCCATCCACTTGAGGAATGAACTGTTTCCTTCTGAATAAAACCATCAGTAGCTCCAGTGGCTAAATTCTGCACATGGGCAAGGACTGACATGGAACTGGAGAATAGTCTGGAGCACAGGTACTACGAGGAGCTGCTGAAGAAGTTGGGGGTGCTGGTGCTCAGCCTGGAGTAAAAGAAGTTCAGGGGAAACCTTTGCACTCTCTACAACTACTCGAAAAGAGACTGTAGCCGGGTGGGAGTCAGTCTCTGCTCCCAGGCTGCAAGTGACAGAACAAAAAGAAACAATCTCAAGTTGAGCCAGGGAGGTTTAAGTTTGGATATTACGAAAAAATTCCTCACCAAAACAGTGGGCAAGTCTTGGCACGGGCTGCACAGGGCAATGGTGGAGGCACCATCCCCAGAAAGTCCTCAAAACTATGTGTAGATGTAGTGCTTAAGGACATGCTCCAGTGGTGGGCTTGGAAGTGCTGGGTTAATGTTTGGATTTGATGGTATTAGAGGTCTTTTCCAATCTAAATTGTTCTATGATTCTATGGCTTTGCTAAGGAGTTTTTCACAAACAGTTTTTTAGGTGCAAATCCACTGGAGACTGCTAACTCTTCATTACAAGCAGCTCTGCCCTTCTTGTAAAGTCATTTAAACTCAGTCTGAAAAGGAGTGCCTAGCTCTGATCTCTTGTCCTGTTTCCCACTGAATTTTCTTTAGGCAAGCTGGTAATGAATATCACACACAGTGTGTAACAAGCACAAGGCAACATGTTCAAGATCACTTTGAGCTTTTGGCACAGAGCTGGGTATCCTGCCAAGCTCTCCTCTGACATCTCTCGAAACAACAGCCAAATGTCCCAGAGGGTTTAGCTGGGAAAGGAAAGCAGCTTCAGGACAGAGTAGTAGTAGACATGTCCTGGAGGGCCTTGAACTGTTGGAAAACTGAGAAACATTGAGGGCGAGGAGTACAAAATTTATTATGGGACCCTGTGGGCAGCTTAAGGGTCTATGAGGCCTCATGGAACTTCAGCTGGTTTAGAGAATATCTTAAACTTCTGCATATCCTCCTAAAACATGCTTCTGCTATTATCACTATCCCCAGTTTCTGTTCCCTTGTCTAGCTACAAAATGTCACGTTATTCTTGTAGACATAATTGTCTAATTGTTATTTTAATCCTCCTAAAGCCTTTTGCTGTTCATTTAGCAAGTTGCCAGTGAGGCTAATGACATCAAGAAAATTGCTCTGAAAGGAGTTGCCTGTACACTGTGATGTATCATAAATATAGATGAATGCAAAGATGCTACACACAAAATGCAAATGAGCAGGGAATTAGATTCAGTTATTCACCAGAGGTTCAGATCTTGATGGAGAAGCCTCTGTAGGGCTACCAAGCAAAAAACAGGCTTATGTTTCAACTCTCCAGCTGCTGCTGAGTAGGGACTGCAACCTGTCATAGAGCACTAATTGAACAGGATGCTGCTGGAAGGAAATATGTGTCAGTGCCAGTCCCCCAGTGAAACGCCATAAGGCAGATTCACGGAGGCGCAACAAACAATGAACTGCTTGGTTCAAAAGTGTGGCCTCAAATGCAAAAAATGTCAGGAGGGTGAGCAGCAACAGGAGAACTCTCCAGTGGCTGAGGAAAGTAAAAGATGGTTAAAATACCTCAAAGATTAAAGCAGCCTCTGCAGAAGTGTCAGAAAGACCACTGAAGAGAATAAACAGTTGTCATGGGAGGCAGTAACTCATTATAAGACAACTTTATTTCACTACATCTTTAATGCAAACCAACACCCACACCGCTTCCCTGGCTTAAGTACTGCAAGACAGTCGGAAAAATAAGCAGAAAATCGCAGTAGAAAATGGACGGGGAGCAGGCACGGCATTCCTGTCCCATCTACCTCTACAGCAAGCAGGGGTACAGAAAGGACAGGAACACAGGCACTTCAGGCAACAATTTTGGAAGCGCCAAAAGTCCGTGCACCTAAAGTACCTTTGTGTTTCATGGTATTTTAAATTATTGTCATTATCTAGTTTCTTCCAAACTAGAACTAGTGCTTGAAGTGCTGAGATCTCCCAGATAGCTGGGATGACGTACCTGCAAAGACTGAGTTCCAAAGGGTTTTCGATTAGCTTAGAAAATCTCATATATATTGCTGACAAAATAATCACAGCTGTTCTGAAACGACAGCAGTAATTTGAAGAGGTAAATCAATGGAACCTGCAATCTTTAATCAGCTTGCTCTAAAAATGTCATTCCACAAAGACTGAAAAAGTTTTTCATACATGTTCATGTCCATGTCTCTATCTGGGCATATAGGACAGTCAATTTCATTCTTACCTGCAATGCAGGAACCACAAGAGTGCACAGAAGTTTTGAGGCAAGTGCATTTCAACAACATCTCAGAAGTTGGAGGACAGCTGTGGACAGCTTAGATATGAGTTTTCTGCTGCAGGACTGAAAAAACTTTGATCAGCTTCCTAATTTTCTGCAACAATTAATATTTGCATTTCATATTTTTTGAATACATTATAAATTCACTCTTAGGTCATCAGCAACCAGGACTGGCATCAAAAAGCCTATCTAGATCACTGTTACAAAAAATTTTTTGTTACCATTTATTTGATGAAATACATTGCATGTAGTCAGATGAGTTGTTCTGATACATAAAATTTACAAGATGAAGTTTTTTAGCATTAACTCCAAATCTCTCTTTATTTGTAGAGAAGATGATACTCTTGTGCATTTTTCTCAATATTATGATGCCCACTGAGAGTCTGATGTTCCTTAAACAGACCAATAGTTTATTAAGACTAGCCATTTCTTCATTAAAAAAGTTTCTCTCAGAGAGATACTAGGAATCTGCAAATCACTTTCACTAAGGAAAGAGATTTTGTATTTTTCATATTGTTTTTGTTGAGAAGTTGAGAAGTTGAGTGCCCCATTTACTGACTGGAGTTTTCTTGAAATTTTGTTATCTAGAAACAATATGAAAAACAATTTTTCATATTGTTTTTGTTCCCTAAAATTTCCAAAAGTTCCAAAATCAGGTAGGTTCCTGATATCATCTTAATTGCAGAGATATAAGGGAGAAGCCCAGAGAAATAATTTCTGTTCCAGTAATGTGGAAAAGTTGCTGAATCCCATTGTTTTAGGGGTAGCCCTGTTAACAACTCTATCTACATCTTACAGAAGAAGAAAGTTAACCACAAGCCTAGTTGAAAGGGGATAGACACAAAGGAAAACTTGAAGGGGAAATATGGAAACCTAATTTTCAAAGCTGTTGCGTTTTCTGAGCTAGCATCTATTTGAATATGACTGTTGTATAAGAATACACTGATATGATTTAAAAATAGAAAGCCCAGCAAAATAATAGTGGTTTTCATTATTTCTCCTTTGGGAATTTCTGGCTTCATTAGTAGATTCTGGTTTCACTGTTAGCAGACAAATGTCGAACAATAAACAAAGCATTTCTTCCTAAATTAAATGAAGCTTTTGAATGATGCAGCTATAATGCTCACTCCTCTGCAAAGAACAAAGAGTTAAACAGAGTGAAATATTACCTCTCTGTGAGGGAAGAGGGATTGAATTTCAGAAGGCAAAGTCTTACAGCAGATCCTGACTCAGATATGCTTTCACTGATTCAGCCATAGCATTCACTTGGAAAGCTTTACATCGTGGCCTTGGCAGACTCCTAGGCTTTCCCAGCGCAAGCTGCTTTTCTTTAGCTTACCAAAAATAGCCATGAATTTGGTGTACTTGGCTTGCTGGTGTTTACAGGCATGAAGGTGTCTTCAGGATGGCTCTGGGCAGTCAGAGGCTGTTACATTTGGAGACAAATGGGGAAAGCATTGAATTCCTTTGCAGGCAGAGACATCCACTCTAGAGTCTGGTATTTTGCTACTTTGTGGACTCTAGGCATCCAACCAATTGCACTGGCCCCATCATCCACATGTGTGCTCCCAGCTCAGACCCAGCCTTTCTGGATTGTTGTGGTCATTTCCAAATGGCTTATTGTTCATCTTCACGTATCTCTTGTGGTACACTGACTACCAGAGCAGACTTTCTTCAGAGTGAGGAGCAAAATTCTGGCTTCAAAATGTTGAGCAAAAAAATCACTCATTTGCAACATGAAGGGATGAGTATCACAATGACATCTCCATATAAATCTGCTGATCTTTTTTCAGGCCCTTTTCCTACAGCCAGGAGGACAGAATCTCAGCTGCTGTCACAGCTGTCACACATTATAGCTCCTGGGCAAATGGAGATTCCTTTTGCTTCATGTACTGTGATATGAAGTGACTGACACACCCCAGTGCAGAGGATTCTTGGGTATGTAGCATGGAAAATTTTGAAAGGAGACCAGCAAGACGCCTAAACCACAACAATCTTAAAGCTCAGCTGCCAACACAGGCATCCCTGTCACGCTTCTTATCTGGGGGCACAGAAAACACCAGCATGAGCATCTTGGTCACCACAGGGCTTCCTAAAGCAAGATATCTAAAAGACAGCATTCCTGTCAGCATCCAGGCTTGCAAGGTAGTCTGGAATTTTAGAAGTAACATATAGTTGTTCCTTGACTGTAGAAGGCAGCTGGCAATAGTGATGAGCTCTCAACCAGGTTTTCCTAACACAGTTTACCTAAAACAAACCACAGCACAAGTTAAAGCAAGAGGTTAGCACATATTTTTGCTTGAACTCACTACCAGCTAGCTTTGTTAACTTCCTAACACAGCTGCATGCTCTGCCTCCAAGCCCAGGGTGAGTGCAGCAACTATCTCTGATAAAAAGAAAGGACCTAACAATCTGGTAGCTTTTAGACCAGTTTTTTTTCAGGAAAATAATTTGGATATCATCTCAAGGTTCAGAAGACTGGTAAATGGAATTACTGCAAAATGTCTTAAGAGGTCATAGCTCTCTTTGCTGTGCTTCTTGCATCATTTGTCATAAACATCCAACCCCTATGGCAAAAATCTGGAGAGGAAGAAAAACCAAACTACCATGGTCAAATGGTGTGTCAATATCATGTACCTGCTTTTCATCCTTCTCCACCCATCAGGGAGGAATAGCAACAAGCATTAGCCTAAACCCCAGCCCTCAGTGGAGCATGAGTCCTGCTGTGACAGCAGTAGGGAGACTGTCTTGGTCAGAGCTCACCTAAGGAATCCAAAGATGTTGAGCAGATTTGTGCCCAGAAAGTGGTTTGCTTTTGGTTATAGGAAAGGAAGTTGAGCATGTTGTCTAGCACAGAAGTTGAGAACCCCATTTACTGACTGGAGTTTTCTTGAAATTTTGTTATCTAGAAACAATTAGGAGAAAGCTCACGTTCAGATAACTTTATCCCAGGTTATTTCCCTATTTTTTTTGTATTAATTTACAGAAGACCTCACAGAAGGTGTGAGGAGGTTTAGGTTGTATATTAGCAAGAAATTCTTCACAGAAAGGGTAAATAGACATTCGAATGGACTACTCAGGGAGGCAGTGAAGTCACCATTGATGGAAGTGTTTAAGAAAAGATGGGCATGGCACTTATGGCCATGGTGTGACGCTGTGGTGATTGGTCATAGGTTGGGCTTGATCACAGAGTTCTTTTCCAGCCTAATTTATTCTGTGATTCACTTTCCAAGTGAAACAAAACACATATATCCTCCTGTAATACAATTTATCCCCATGTCCCTCCTGCTGCGCACTCTTCTCCTAACAGCATGGTCTCTTAATTCATTATCTATTACCTCCCTTTGCTATTTTCCTTTCTTTTTACATGTATCGCTCATGAGACCTGTAAAGGAGAGAAGATCTGTGAAACCTGGCAAAAGGCAGATTCTTTTATTTAATTCAATGCACAGGATGGAAGGTTCTGTACGTGCATTTGTCTGTACCTAGACGCATGCATATATGTATCCATGTGTGCATATTTTTGGAATATTTTTTGAAATTTACCCCTAAATGCTAACAATGCAAAGCCAACAGACCTATGCAACTTTGGCGAGTTAGAAAGTGTAGGTTGGGCAGCCAGCACTAACCTTAATAACCAAAAATAATTGCCTGGGTCTGAAGCAAGAATTTTCTCATCAGTATGCAGCACAGGGGTGTAGGGTGAGAAAAACGAGGAGTATGAGGATATAAAACAAAGAGTAAAGTGGAAAAATGTCATCTGTGCTCTGGCCTTCCCTTCTGCTTCTCACAGGCCATTCCAAGCAATGCAGTTGGGATATGCGACAGGCTGTGCACAGAGCAGGGGTATCACGCATGCAGCTGAACACATCTGGTTAGCAGTTGCCTGGTTTTGTGCTGTGAGCCAGCCAACAACATCCACATTTCCAAGCCAGCCCTCTGCCATTGTTACAGAGTGGTTTATGACTTCACTTTTCCTTTGTAATAGGTTCATTCCTCTTTCCAACAGTACTGTTGTCACTCTTTCATCTTTGCCTCCCTGTAGCCTTCATCCACATGTGCATCCATAGAGTCAGGCTCAGGGTGACTAAGAGGAAATGGTTTGCATAGGAGAATTTGATGCAAGTACCTGGTCTGAAATGTTAGACAGCTTCCCCTCTTAAGGTTGTTTTTAACAAAGCCAACCATATTTATTTAGGTGTGTAACAGTGATTTGCAGACCTGGGTTTGGCATCAAAGGGGAAAACTGTGACTTCAGTACTTCCACGTACAAAACAAGATGGATGTTGAAGCTATTTTTTTGCTAAAGATGTGGTTATACCCGGGAGTGCAGAAAAGTAGATTATCTCCCTTTTTTGGATTAGCCTCACTCAGCCAGGAGCAGTCCATCTGTTCTTTCTCTCTTCTCTATCATCCATGCCATCAAGAAAGTGACTAGGGACAGTGTCCTGATCTGTTTAGTTATTTAATAGGTATGGTGGTAAGGACAAAAGTCATCCCACACTCATCACTTGTAGCTGCTCTCAATTTAATTATCTCCACTTTCCAATTCTGCTAAGAAACTGAGGCTTCAATGTGGCTGGAAGTCACTGGCTATAGCACAAGGAAGCTCAGATAAAGAGAAGAAAATAGCCAAATGGACAGACAGGTAAAGTGGTCCATACGGAGGACAGAAAGAAAAATTGCAGAAGAAACTCTTTCTGGGCTCTGGGAGTTACACTAGACAAAGAACAGGGACACAGCCATGGAAATACAGCCGTGCACATGGAAGATGTGATAGACTGGCAAAGTCAAATTGCTTCAAAAGCAAAATTAATGCTGATTACTTGATGCAAGACATCACTCACACCAATCAAATTGTTATTTTGGGAAATCATAAATTTGTATCCAGAGTCAGTTTGTCACTCATTAAAAACTTATAAGAATGATTAGAAAATTAACTTAATAAGTAAATCTTAAATTCTTTTTCATTTAATAGCTTAAAATATAAGATGATCTCATCTGGCTCTTACATGACCTCTGGCCACATCACAGGCAATTAATTTTATTCTCATCCTCACTGCTAGCATTGGTCTCAGTCTAATTATTTCTGGTGTAAACATAAATGAAATCTCCCTGCCACCATCTTTATCTGAATAAGGAGTATTATATATACCCCAGTATGGAACCTCTATATCTTACTCTTTGCTTGCCTCCTGGTTCTATTGTTACATAGACCACTTTCATCAGGCTTTTACACTTACTTGAAAAGTTGATCATGCTGGAAAATGCCCTGCTGAAGGGACTTCAGAAGTCAGTTTGGTGGATTTTCTGTGTGTACTGCATATCTGTACAGTCAGCCTGGGAATAATAAATAATTTTAAGGCGCTACTAGGAAAGACAGCATTATTAAGCTATGCAGAAATGGGCCCATTCATTACCAAAATATCACTTAAAATATTTTCTGAATAGGGTTCTTGGGTGCATATAATTTCTTTTGACTACACAAAAACATATTTTTCCCACAAGCATATGCCTTTTTTTCTGAGTGAAATATTCCTCTCTTTCTAAGAATTACTCCTGTAAAGTTGGAATGGGTCTTTGCATGGAAGAAATACAGATTATCCTGTATCTTTAAAAGGTAAACCATATTGGAGAAAAAACTCTTCAGAAAACTAATTTTAAAAAACATTTTAAAAGCCAAACCAACAATTTTTAAAAGAAACAATTTCTAAGAGAAGTTACTGTAATACGAATGTAGCAGTGAATTCACTTTACCTTTAAATCTTACTTTTCATTACTTGGAGACACAGGCATCTGAAAAGCTGTTGAAAATCTGTACTTCTTAAGCCTTCTTTTCAATAGAATAAGCACAAGAAACCCATGGGATTCAAGTGTCCAACAGGTTAAGAGCAGTTTTATTTAATTCATTGTCCTGCTTTGCTGAAAGTGAGTGATGATCTCAGCACTGGCACAAAAAGAGACCTTTTGGACTTGCTTTCAGCTCATCCATGCTTCACAGTGCAATTCTCTATTTCTTTCTCTCTATATCTAGGAAAATAATAATAAATGCCACTGTGACACATTTTCAGAAAGTGACATGGTTTAGAAGCTGTCGGTACCTAATGAAGCATTTCAGCTCTATCTTATAAGCTGTGATTATCATGATCATTTTTACTGATACATATATGGATTTGACATCTGCAGTCTTTTAGCCTTTTAAATAATCTGGTCAGCAAAATTGCTAGTATGTAGGGCAATTTAACCATTTCTTTCCAGATTTTCTAGTGCTTTTTTAATCTTATGGTTTCTGTTACAGTATGTGTTGCTCCTTCCCTCTAGGAAACAGAGCAGAGAAGACTTGGAAGATATTCAGCAAACCTTGCTACAAACTCAGGAACATCTTATTACTTACTATATTTCAGCATGGCAATGCATTATATAAGTAACACTGACAGAAAGGCTTTGACCCAAGAATTAAAGTAGAGACCAGAAGGATGGATCATACTGCTTTCAGGTTATAAAAATATTTGTTTAATTGTAACTCACATACATCTTGAGATGACAGGAGTGATAATAAGCTGCTGCTGGGCTGGTGTGGGGAGGGGGAAGGGTGCAGGAGCACACATATCTGGCTCGGGCATGAAGGTACAAACCCAGATAATTACAGAATAACTTGGGTTGGAAGGAAACTCAGGCTCGAGGCTGGTCAGCTTATATAGGCACCAAGGGTGTGCTCTTATATTTGCAGGGTGATGGCTTGCTCTTACTTTGCTTGGTAGACATACAATTTGAGTCTGAATGGGACCTTATGTGAGTAACCACAACACTGAGTGAAATATTTGAAGGTGTGATTCCCCTTAAGCATACAGGTGGCCCTGGTGAAGTTCAGTTACCTCCAAAATATCCCAATGAAAATTTGTCTGAATGGATTGCACATGACAGTTGTGCAGTCTGACACACAGCACAGGTGAACCATATTATCAGTGTGTTAATTTGCTCATAACAGAAGTTCCCCAAAACACTGATTGATCCCCTTGATTACCAACAAAATTTTTCTGTTAATCTCAAAGATAAACAAGTGAATGATGTGTGATTTATCTAAAGATTTTGTTTTACTTAGCAAAATGGAACTAATTCCTCCAGGCTGGAGATCTATAACGAGGCTTACTTATGAAGCAATTTTGAAAAGTGTTTTTCAGACCAAGAATTTTTTTGTGTGCGTTTGTGATATGATTGGTTGGATTTCAGCTTGGTTCTGCCATTCTGCTATATTAAGTACAGTCTTTTCAGAAAAATAAGGGTCTGTCTGTTCTTTTCCATTTTGAAAACAAGGTATTTGCCCAAACGGCCAAGCACAAGATGTTACATCACTCCGAACCTGAATGCAGCAGGGTAAGGGCTGTAAATGATGACCACAAGGTAAGTGCCACAGCATTTGCAAATCTGTGCTAGACGTTCATGCCATGCATGAAATACCTTCCTAGACCCACACTGCTGATGGTGGGTCTTGTACCAGGAGACACCAAATTCTAGTGAAAGTTAATGATTCATGCTTACTTGTGTCTGTGCCTCTATGTGTGTGTACCGAGAGATACTTGTGCATATAAAAAAATAAATGCCAGCTCCATTTTTGCACCAATTTTTAGGTAACTCAGTTTTCTACAAGTGCTGGTATGTGCCTCATTCTGTAATCCACCTACAGATAGCCAACAAGTAAAGAATCCTGGAAAACTGTCATAGCAACATTTCAGACTGCTGTGCAATATTGGTACCTTGTTTCAAAACTGACATCCAAAAAATCAAGTTTTACATCCAGGACCTGTAAGTAAATTCAGTACTTTTCTGAATCAGGGACATTCATTATAACTGTCCGTTGCCTGTGCTGCTGCTGCACGGCCTATTTTTAACCCATGAAATGCACTCTCAATAAAAATTTATAAAATTGCATTTTCATTATGAATTGCCTCATGAACCTTCCTAAAATAATATACACTCTCACCCTTTCACATGAAACAATAACATTATTGTTATTAAGCAGTGCTAACACAGGTGACAGCTCTTTCCCTCTTTCCCCTTTCCTGTCTTCTTTGTAAACAGATTTTTCCTGTAAGAAATCATAACAAGAAATTCATTCCTGGAATAATGAGTAAAACCCTGTGTCAGATATCAAGGATCTTGTTTTCATTTTCCTGTTACTGTACAAATGAAATAATTATGAATGCCCAATGAATCACACTAAGTCAGAAGGACTTTTTAAATTTTAAACAGTTCATTGCACCACTAAATTCATGACTACCTATCAGAATTTACATAGGGAAGCACAATAGATCAGCTGCTAATTAAGAACTAAACATTCAGCTGAAGCAGATACAGTGAAAACATTCCCTTTTACACAAGCAAGTGGCCCAGTTCCTAAGGTCACGTATGAGTCTGTTGCCCAAAGCATCAACACATTTTTTCTTCAAGTGGAACCAATTGATGAAATCACAAGTATAGTTCTAATGCAAGGAGACTGCAGTATTGTTGCTTAAAGTATTCATTGTATATATTATCTACTTCAACAAAATCTTGAAAATGTCCAATTCCCTCTTTTTCATCCCAGAACTGCTGTGACTCTGGACAGCGGGCACACACTCCTTTACAGAGTAGCCAATACACTCACCCCTGCATGGGGATACCTTTGTGTCTGAAGCAGAAAGTTGTGGCCACAGCTCTGTTCCTACAGACAGGCTCTCACATATTCTCCAAGCAGAGCATTCATCTTCTCCCACTGCCATTTGCACCTAGCAATGCCTGCCTGGATTTTAATGTCCATTCAGGAGCAGCTCTCAGGACCTTGTATGCTGTCCTTGCCACATATTGCCCATAACCACACAGCTGCTCAATCTCGCTCTGCTGTTAGACATAAAATGACCAAAGCACTTAGAAGTCAAGACCTGTTATTAATTTTCACATGGTTGTGCAAGAAGTTGGTCTACACTTGTGCTCATTATCAGGACTAAGTGTAAGAACTGCTATGCAGTTCTTAGAGCAGTTATAATTTCTCTCTGCTTTGATAGCAGATTTTCTATATTCAAATCACATATAGAGAAAAAATTTTGGTGGGTTTTTTAAACATTTTTCTTTCAGTATTGACCCCAGTCATAGAGTTACTTTCCAACTTGCATTTGTAAGGAAGGCAAAGAACCATTCACTGTTTGCTCATGGTCATTTTTACACAATGTTCAGCCCTGAGAGAGCACAAATATTTATGAAGGGTCTTCGGACAAGTTGACGGGAAGCTGGCTGAAAAGGACACAAACACTAGAAAACTCATTTGGGGTTTTTTATCCCATAAATCCAGCTGCTCTCAATTTAAAATTAGTGCATGTATCCTTCTATACTGCTGGATCTTGCAGACAGTGACCGTACATAGCATGTGTACCATTTCTCTTTTTTGTCCTCTTTTTCTCTCTCACATAAACCAAAACACAGACAGGCAGAGACATACACACACACACAAGAGCACACACGCACACAGAGTAACAGCTTGTCAACAGCTTTAGCAAAGTAAAATACAAATGATAATTAGAAACATGTGACCCTAGAAAAGCAGCACAGAAAGTAAAAGGTCATCTTTTTCCAAATGACCTAATTAGAAAAGCCTGGAGTGTTGGCTACAATATATTGGTTTTACACAGCTTTTTAACATAGACTTCCTGTTTTAAAACAATGCAATTTATTGGTCATAAAGAAAAAAAAAAACAAACAAGGGAAACAAAAAAACCTCTGGCATTTAATACTGGTAAAACTACGTCTCACAACACCTACCTCAAGAAATCACCAGCCTTCCAGATCTTTCAACAGAACACTGTTTATTTGTCATCCTATAATGACCATCAAGAAGCCAGCACCAGGATAGTTGCCAACTCATGAGAGAGCCTGAAGAGACCACTCCAGTGTCTCTCTGGAGAATGACACTCCTCATATGGAGGAGGCAGGCACAGGTGGCTCCACAACCCTTGCCTCTATCATCCAGCTGGAGCACCCTCACCTTGGCTGAGCCAAAGGCAATGTGCAGAGGAGGGGGAGGGACAATGGAGTGAGATGGAAAGGAGCTGGAGGCATTAAGAAATGCATAAAAATATGGAAAAAGGAAGGTAGGGATCTTTGTGCAAGAAAAGGAATGGATGAGTAATTCTTACCCAGGGTCATCTTAAAAAGAAGATCATGGGCTACAGCCAAGGGTTTTCCCCAGCTTAGTTTCACCTACTCACTTCTTACTCCACATTCTTGTTTAATAATTTTCTTTGTTCTGGTGAACATGCATGCCATTTATTCCTGCAAAACTATTAATCCTAACTTATTCATTGTTTAGAGAAGCTATATTTAGATTCAAATAAATCAAACTTCTCAGGCTTGTCAGTTTTAAACAGTTTAATTATGGCAGCTATTCCCACACTGTAGGAGTGCAGGGCGGGGGCTGCAAAACCAGCTCAGGACAGCAGTGAGGGGAGGACATGAGCTGGCTCCATAGGATAACCAACATATTGTGGGTTTGGACTGACCTAATTAAAGTGAGGGACAGAGTTCATGAGGGAAGAAAGAGCTAGAGAAAAATCTTGGGAAGTGCTGAGTTTAGACCATACTCTGTGTTATTCAAGGCAGTCTAAGCAGTTTTCTGTATCTTTAGCTGAAGAGAAGCCCAAGCTTTCATATGGAAGAAAGGTTTAAAGCTGTGCAGCCATTGTAAAGGTGGGAGGGATGTAAAGTTTGGGTTTCTACATCCCTGGGGGCTTAGAATTTCTCTGCTCATAATGGTTTCATTGGGAATCAATGGCATTGCCCATTTCTCAGACAGTCTCTGTGTCCCATAGGACTGAGCTGGATGAAGCAGCATGGAAAAATAATATATGCTGTGTATGTAATGAGCTGCTTAACCATTTTTTCCAAGAATCCAAAAGCATGTGATCTTCATTGAAAACTGTGGATGCCAAATTTAGAGCTTTACATTCAAACTCTGTTTGAAAGTCTGTAATGGAAAAAAAAAAAAAAAAGAAAAAATAGAAAGGAAGAAACATGCATTTACTTGGTGAAAAGGCATAATGTTTATTTCATTTCATTGTTCTGAAATGAGTGTGTGGATTTTATTCAGCAGTTTATATGTGCTGGTTTAAGAAGAATAAACGTCAGAATTTTACTGTTAAAGGTAATTTTATTATGAAAGCCACTGAAAATAGGGGTCGAAAAATATTAGAATCTAACAATAGTAGTGCAGTGATATTGTGTATTAATAACGGTTTCCTCATGGTAATACTTTTAGTGATACTGGGTATCTCACCCATAGTTAGACAAGGAAATTCAGATATACTTAATGATTACAATAAACATCTCAGAATAAAAAGCACTGGAAAAATACCATATCATTTGTAATACAAGTTATGTGAACACTTAAGGTTAGAGAGTGACAATTAGCATTTTCTCTATATCACACTGAAAGCATAGACATTATACTCAAGAGTCTTTTTTTTTCTTTTTTCTCCATATATGCAAGAGGTCCCAAGACCTACGGAGGCAGAATCAGGCCCCTGTAAAATATTCACACCCTCATGGGGCAGTGTGTTGATCTAGGAGGAATCAGGTCAGTAAGATGTTACTTGGTTTCAAAGACTGAAAGGTACTAATTTTATATGCCAGTTAATCCATCAGATCACAAGGAGACTGAGGAAATGCTTTTATCTTTAAAATGACAGGCATTAATAATGTTACTAGAATTTCCCTTATATAACTTTAATACTTTCAGGACTTTTAAATGTCTGTACAATGGGAAAGCTTCTGAAATATGAAAGGCAATGTCCCTTTCAGATTTACTAGCATTGCCAGCATGGGTGTGGGAAGATGAAATATGTTCTCAAGAAAAAGAAAATGTTGGACAACAGAAAGGAGAGGTATATTATATAGGCACTCATAGTGACAGCATTGTAGCTGGCTCTGTAAAGAGAAAGACCAGCTGTGGAGTGGGGTTGCAGCCATCTTTCCCACTCATAGGTAAGAAAAACATGAGTTTTGAAACAGTCATTGCTATTGACCTTGCAAACTCTCTGGGAAATTTGTAGGACAAAGTCCAGAACAAACAGTCTGGAAAGCCTAAGCCACCAGCTCCAAGTATGATCATGAAAAGAAATGTCTGACCTGTCTACTACGAGCATCATAGCCTCTGTATCATAGCCTTTCCTCACCCTTCCTCAGACGTTCTGGAAACCAATGGCTGCTTAAAAAAAATAGATGAATAAAGGACTCCATTGGGAGTGCAGGTCATGTTTTCATAATCTCAGGTTAATGGGATGCCAATCTCCCCTCTGCCCCAGGACAAGAAAAAAAAGATGTCAGAAAAGAGCCATTTCTTTTTATGTACAGGCTATTAAAGGAAGTTCTGCATTCTGTACTTCTGATACACATTTGCTTGGACCACATCAGCTCATGACAAGAACATGATAAGCATAATCTGCATTTCTTCTTACTCAAGCTTTTAACATTTCCCTAAAAGGGTGCCAACATGCATCTCAGCTGGGTGAAGCTGGAGGAAGCATGCCACGATCTGAAACAAAATCAATCATTCCCTGAACTACTTCAAGAACATTTTTCTCCTAATGTACCTGAGAACTAGTAGGAAAAGATGTACCTCATGGGCAGAACGTAATGTAGCAATGAGTTACCTGGACATCCTTGTGGGTAATACTTACTGGGCATTTAGCAGCCTGTCATTACTCTTTTGCTCTTTTCTTCCCAGGCTAATGGAGTTCCTGGGAGCAGTTCAGTAATGGAGCTCCACAGGAAGTTGGTGTCCCTGCTTTTTCGTCTTTTAGTGTCCCCTGCTCTTTTTTCTCACCTTACTTAATCATCTCTTCACTATAAGATCTATGTTAGCTATCTCATGTAGGAGCTGAATCTCTGCCAAACTATGGCAGAGCTCAGGGGGTGGGGAAGAGAGATCACAGAAACAGCAACCCACGCAACTTCTTGTTTTTGCAACGTGAATAATTGACTACCACCCCACACCTGCTTCTCTTTAAAAATCAATGAGAAAAAATTTCCCAGTAAAATTATAGAGGTGAACAACCAGATCTCTGTACTGAAGTTCATTTAATCTGAACTTCTGCTTTTTATGATACTTTTCATTAGCATCACTTTAGTACAGCACACAGAGACTTTTACGACAGCAGCAGTGATTCATTGCCTTTGTTAAAGGTAATTTGAAAGTCTGCATAGAACAGATCTGTAGAAAATCAACTGGATATTCCATTTGGTTTTTATGATTCAAGCTCACTGTAGACTGTACAGTCACAGTTTTCCATTTCTGCTGTAAATACTACAAGCTATATTTTTTTTAATTATTAACTGTGATGGAAACTGAAGGTTACCCATTCTTATTTTCAGTCACCTACTTTCTTTCCCTTTCACACATATGCTTCATTGATCTGAATTCTATATTAATTCTCATCAGAAAACAGATTTAGTTGATCACAGAAAGTTGCTCAATCCAAAATGGAAAGATTTTTACTTTGTTTGGCAATGGGATGCAGTTTTAACACCAGGGTTTCAGAGTTCATATTTCATAATCTAACTGGCTATTTTGAATGATGCAATATGAGCAGAGAGGCAATAGAATATGCACAAAAAGTTCTGTAAAATGAAGTTATTGCAATATCAGCTGGCTTATTACCTCAGTATCATATTTACAAAGTTTCTTTCTTAGCAGACATCCTATGTACAAATAATTCCTATGTCCTTGGTCTAAAGCTGTGGAATTTTTCAATTTTCTTCTCAGCAAATACCAAACCAGAGCACTGACAGTGTCTTTCATTACTGTCTGATCGTTAACACAATCTGAAAGGTTGGCAGGATACACACAAGGTACTAACTTATTTATCCTGACCTACTAGAACCCCAAAACACTGGTTCTGCACCAACACGCAGTACTGAATGCCAGCCTCAGTAAGGTATATCCCAGATTCAGATTGGACTCACAAGTATCCCGCTTGTGGCTGGCAAAGAAGGAAACACTGCAAAGGTTATCTGTGCCTCAAAGGCAACACCAGAGCCAGGAACTTGCTTTCTGAAACTGTTGCCTGGGGACTGCTGAACATGTATATTGTGACTGCAGGAGTGAAGCTCAGAAGTGCAGCATGCGAGAAACCAAGCTCTCACCAGGGGCTGGTAGGAGAGTAATTCAGAAAATCTTCCTTTTCAATTCTTTTCTTCACATAACCAGTTAAAATAGCTATATTCCTCAACGGCTGGGAAATCAAACAGAGGCAGCTCCTGGACTGTACAAAAACTGTCACCAAGAAGGTGCAGGAGACTGGGAGGAAACTGAGGGGATACTGTTAATACACCCACAGGGAAATAAACCGGGAAGCTGCTCCAGGGCACAGTAAGGGTAGCAGAATAAGCTGCTTGCAAATCTACTGCATGTAGGGGTACAGCTCTTGTCCCACAAACATATCCAGCTTCGATAGAATGTGTTTAGAGCCTACATTTTGAAAGGCTGTTTCAGGTCTCTCCACTTTTCACGGATAAGGAAATACTGGATTCTGTATATGCATAGCAACATGTGTGAAACACAATTTTATGGGTACTGGACAGGCATCAGGAATTGCTGCCTTCACATATTACCAAAGGGTATAGTCCAGCAACAATAAAATACCCCACCAAAACTGATCTCTGAAGATACTCCAGTATGTTGCTCCTCAGGTTGAAATAGTTATGTACAAAAGTGCAGAGTGTGGCATCAGGAGAGCAGGAGGCCCTTGATTTCCCTTTTGATTTCCCTTAGAAAAAGAGTAAGTAATTTTTGTAAGCTTTTCATGGGGCAGGCAGCACTGCGTTGCACAGGAGAGATCAGCAGGACAGTGTCGAATCTTCTGGAACTTATAATAACTACTAAGATCTCCCTGATGTTTTTGCTTCAGACTAAGACTGAGAAGTAGATGTTGTCTTCCTTCTTATCTTATGGATATCTTGATATCTGGCCTGGGGAAGACATAGGCAAAACCAAAGGCAAAATCTTTGTGCCATAATGCTGGTATAGCTGGTGAATTATATTTTCTGGTGAATTATATTGTCTGGTGCCACTGCCATGCAGGTCAGCGGCTGACATTGCAGAGACCAGCAACTACCCTAAATGATCACAGTTCTTAACAGCAATACTTGCACCTAAGATGGGCAGGAGGTCCTGTTCCACAGCAGCACAGATATACCTCTTTTTTATTTAATAAGTGTCCCAGAAAATATGTCTTATCACAGGAATATGGGGTTGGCCAACTCACAAAAGGCTTGCAGTAGCCCACAGGGGGCTGGCACAATCTCCACAGAAGGGACTGCTCGGAGCTCAGCAGCTCCATGCACATAGTCAGAAATTACCTTGTTGAGCACATTGCTCTCATTTTGGACACATGGAACTGAAATGACCTGCAGAAGTGCTGCATCTATCACCCCTCCCAGCAGTGCCCTTATGGCTTGCTGCTTAGGGTGGGGGAGCAACTGGAGTGCTCAGAAGCATCAAGCATCCGCCAGACTAACTGCTTTTACAACCACACACCAGAGGCAGGATTTTGCAATAAGCATCTCCTTTTTATATTCAACCCTGAAATTTTTTGGGAGGAATTATTTAGTCATGTTTCAGGCCAGCCTGTGGCCTTTCCTGAGAAACAGACTTGAGAAAAGGTGTACAGGTGCTCAACAAGAACCTCAATTTTTTTAAAAAAATCTTCAAAGTTTTTTCCTTAGGGTTATTTGACCCAAACAGCATTTTGCTGAGACAAATGACAGCTTGACTGGAACAAGCCAATGAAACACACATGCACAAGTTACAGCTTGTTAATATTAAGAATTATGTCTTTCTGAATGACAGGTAAAAAACCTCTTTTGCAACATTGTAAGGCTCAGAAAGAATCATTTTCTTCTTTTGGCAAGAATTTAGGTCTATTGTTGAATCAAAAATCTCAGAATGGTTTGGGTTGGAAGGGACATTAATCATCTCATTTCTAACTTCCCTGCCATGGGCAAGAACACCTCGTGCTACACCAGGTTGCTCAGAGCACTATCCAACCTGGCCTTGAACACTTCCAAGGATGATACATCCACAATTTATCTGGGCTACCTCTGCCAGTGCCTCGCCACAATCTCAATAATGAATTTGTTCCTAATAGCTGACATAAACCTATCCTTTTTAGCTTGAAGCCATTTTCCTTGTCTTATCGCTCTTGTCAAAATTTCCTCTCCAGCTGTCTTGTAGCCCCTGTAGGCACTTGAAGGTATTCCAGCTACTCCCAGGAGACTTCTCTTCTCCCATCTGAACAACCTCTTCACGGGAGATGTGCTCTAATAATGATTCATGCTAGGGAACTACAAGATCATCATCATAATTTATTAGAGGTGGTAATGAATTCCTAATTATCATTAATAGGTTTCTGAAAAAAAACACTTTCTTTCCACTAAGTTTGTTTTTACTTTTCCTCTGAGGCAGAACTTAATATTTATATGTAAATCAAACAACTCTTAATTTGGTTTGTTGTTTGTTGTTTTGGTTTTGGGTTTTTTTCAGATGGACTGCTAACTCATCATTTTATGGCATTTTTACAGCATTTGCTGTACTTTTTAAATCTTCACTGCTCCTTTTAATCACTTGGAGGTGTTTTTGTTTTAATATTTCAAAGTTAAATAAAAATTTTATTGCAAATCAAACGTTTATGGGTTAAGATCCATATACAAAATCTCTTGTACCTGCATTGAGAATTCTCTGCTTGGGATGAGTTGCACAGGATGGTTTGATTTTGTATTTTTCAACATTTTTGAAACTGATTTTCAAAACTAATTACCTAGCCAGTCATTAATATAATTATTCCATTTCTAAAAGTAATTGTGTATTTCAATATGAAGTCTCAGGGGTCACTTCTGTTTTGTCTAACATGACAGGGCAAAATCCAATTGATTTCCATAGCAGGAGCAGACTAAGAGAAAGTGTCCATTCAACTCTCATAACTGGATAAATCTTAATTTTTAAAAGTAAGGCTTCATTCATCTAAGCTCACTTTACTGGCATGCTTCCAAATTACAGATATCCAGTGCTTCCCTTAGGTTTTGTAAAACTATATCATCATCTCAAACATCTTTACCACTTCTTGTGAAACACGTATGCCAATGTCCCGTTGTACTAGACACAAGATGTGTAGACATCAGTCATGACACAAAAAAAATTTTAAATATACATAAATTTTTATTATTCATGTTTTTGTTTTCTTCAGATTCACCCCATCTTATTTACAGCTAAATTTAAGTCTCCATGTTCTCCATGAGCATAGCTCAATTTATTACACCAGCCAATTTAAGTGTACAACCTTATCTGCAGCTTAAGACATCTCAGCTTATTTCAGCTTAAGACATCCTAGGTCAGCATAAGATACTTGGGATGAAAAATCAAAATATTTAGCCTTATTTATTATTTTCAGTGGAAAAAGTAACACAGTGAACTTGAAAAAAGCTCATCTAAGTTGATGTCTTGACTTTGCCAAAAATTCCTTGTCTTCTATTGGGAATTAATTTCATCTCTCTCTAACTCTGCTTCCTATCATTGAAGGGTTTTTCTATCTTTTTTCTCTCCCATCTATTTTGATCCTTAACACTTCCTTGGCCTCCTGCTGTTTCTAATGATCTTAATATTTCCAGATGCCACTGTAATACAAGTAACAACCACAGATTTCATGCAATTTCTGCTGTGGTAGCATGAGATGGACTGAGTCTGATGGGTTTATACCAAGGTCACATGGGGCTTTTGTGTAATGACGTGCTTTGGGAGAAAAAATATAAAAGACATAGTACTGCTTTATGATTTGTCATCAGCCAAAGTCTGTAAACTCTGAATACCTAAGCTTCTCTGTCTATACAGGGCAAAAAAAAAAAAGAAGAAAAAGTCTGTATATTCTAGAACTGCTATCAGTAGTTATCCTCTTCTTTTCATGAGGCTCTCTGTTAATAGGTGTGAGCTCCAAATAAAAAAAAACAAAACATCAAGGACAGAGTAAAATTTTTCCCATCCTGTGAATTTCAGACTTCAGTTGTGAGAACATAGTCCTTTCCTCTCTCATCCTTAAATGTAAAACTCAGAAAAATTTGAGTTAGAAAGTAAGGAAATATTCTCAGGATATCAGGAAGCATTAAAGGAAAAAAATGGGAGGCAGATTCCCACTAATATATGTGATTTCATAAAGAGGTTTTCTTTTCAAATTTTCCTCCAAAGTGTAAGCCCGTATAATGAATTGGACTAACAGTTATGCTATAAATGCAAAAACTACTGTAAAATATGATTAAAATGATGGGTTAACAATCTACATGGAAAAATAGTGACAAGACAAAATAACAGGGATTTGATCTTTCATGTGAATATTCAGTTTGCTCTGTGATGAGAAAAAACATTAATGATGAGATGCTATATCTATCAAAAAATCCTGGGAAAGAAACTTAATACAAAGGAAAATATTATTCAGATCCCAATGCTTGTAATCAGTACATTATTAATAACTTTGATAAAATTGGACAATTAATATGTAGAAGTGTCATAAAAGCATGTAGAGTCTCTAGCACACAACACGAGCTGTTGCTTAATAATAGAGAACCTGGTTTAGTCTAAAACTTTCATAAACAACATCTTTTTATATTGTCCTTTATATTCAGAAAATTATCCCATTTTTCAAGAGCTCTTTTCTTAGGGTGTTAATAACAGAGTAGAGAATTTTTGAAAAGGCTTTTCAGAGATAATCTTCTCAATTTTTAAGGAGTAACTGCATATCTTATTTGATAGCAGCAATTTCATTTTTAACTGCATGAAAGTTGTTCTTGACTATATTGAGGTATATTAAGGATGTAAATATTACATAGGCACATATCTTTAAGGGAGTCTGTGGTGCACTTGAAGGGTAGGTGGAGGTTTTCAGGACTGTTTCTGCTGTTTTGCAGGTTGATATTGAACTGGCAGCTCAGACACTGTCAGACATTTTTGAGAATGTACTAAGTGTATAAATGATGCATTTTGAAGCAAGGCTGGTGCAGAGAGCCTTTAAGATCCACAAGCACTAATTCAAGTCATGTCCTGGACTCACTCCGATTACAGTCCTCCTGTCTTATCCCTCCAGCTGCAAAGAGTTAGGGGTCCATTAGGCTAGAAAGCCAAAAGCACTCAGCTGTGAGCTTTTATATGCCTCTGTTTTATGCACCTAATGTACGGAGATTTCAGAAATTGTCCTGTAGCACTTGCCTCAGGTGAGACTGTTTCCATTAGGTAGTGGTGAACATGTTGTCACATGATACAAGAGGGATATTTACAACATAAGAACCCCTGGTGGGAAAATCTATTCCAGAATAGGTCTGTGCAAGACAGGATGCTTTTCTGCCTGCAAAAGTATCTTGATTTACTTTTATAGAAATTCACAGTGTGCATAGGGGTTTACCCAAAAACAAGGGTGCAAAGAAAAATCACACTGTCCACTTCCTTCACAGAAGTGACCCCAACAAAAAAAATATTAAATGTTTTTTTCCCATGACCTGGCATGCTGATGGAGTATATAGAATTAACTACAAAAGAGTATGGAGAGTTCCAGTGACATCTGATACATAGAGTCACCTGAAATGTCTCAAGTTGGATTGCAATGAGATCTGATATTAGCCAGCTACTGAGGAAGATATCCTCTTGTCTAGGAAATCCTCCCAGAAATTCAGTCAGCAAGAACTAAGAGGTCAGTGAGAAAAAGCCAGAGCAGAAGTGACATCCTTCTGTTCCCAGAGGTTTGATTCTCTCCAGCTTGTTTTTCCTGTTGAAATGAGATCCAGCTAATATATTCAGATTCCTGTGGTAACAGTGGATGCTTCCTTTTTTTTTTTTTTTTGCATGACATTTTTTCAAAGTCAGCTTTATATGTATGATTCCTGCCTGCCAAATATCTGCCCCATTTGAAATCTATATCTAGCCTGAAACATTTTGTTTTGTCCTTTGGTTGACCGTCTGCGCCAGTGAAAGACATCCTTGTGAAGAAGTGCCCCCTTGCTCCTGTGGTTACCAATACTGTTCCACAGTTTCCAAGGGTGATGTTATCATATTGCTCCAGCCACCCTGTGCACCCTGTTGAGTAATTTATTGGCCAAGATCCTAACAGTGGAAAGGCCTGTCTAGAATCCTGCTGAATTTTAAAAGGTAGGAATATTGCACTTCATAACAAGCAGCCATTAATGATAACCAACAATATAATTCTTATGGAATTTTGCCTTGCATATGCATGAAATTCCCAAGCATAATAAAAAGCAAATGAAATAAGTTAACCTCTTGTGTGCCGTGCTTCCTGGTACATAATTACAGTGTAGTGGAAAGAGCATGACCCCGTAGCTGTCCAAAATTATAATTAGCATTCCCCATACTGCAGGCTATTGTCTGGAGGACAATTTTTTCTCTCCTCTATTCTGACTTGTGCAAAATTATACCCTTAAATGTGAGTTCATGACCCTTTCTCCAAGCCAGCCTTTTGTTTTCAGTGTAGCCCCAAAATCAATGGCCTGGCAGGATGTGCAGCATACACCCACAGGGTCAGTTTGATGCTCATTCACTAGATACATATGGTGCATTGTAAGGATCTATATGAGATAACAATGCTTTTCCACTTTTCAAGTGTAGCCACATGAGATTAGGGCATTCAGCAGAAAACACTGCCAACTCTTTATGTCATCCTATTAATGGTGTGTAGCAGAGTCTGTACATTTTTCTTGGATTACAGAGCAAAAACCAGCTCAAAAATCTTCCTGTTTCTCTTCTCATGTATAAATGAAGCTGTGCATTGTACCTCATTAAAGCAAATGGAGGCACCTCATTAACACTCACCAAGAAGTAGTTTTCATGTCAGAATTGTAAGTCTGTAAAATTTTGACATGAAAAGTTTTACCAAAGGAAAGCTCATTTTAATTAAGGTGATACTGACAGGTTTTAGCAAAAGATTAACAATCAGATGTTTAGAATTTTCCCTAGACTCAGGTCTGATGGAAAAATATGATCCTTACCACAATCTGGTTTTTTAGTTGAAAATTTCTGGCATTGTTAATTAAGGGTTTTGACTTTCTAAAATTGTTTTTTACTTTTATCTTTCTTCTCTTCCAGGTGAATTCATGGACCTGCAGAGGTAAAAATGTAACTGTGGGCAAGCTTCCCTAATTTTAATTCCAAAATGAGAAGTCCTATTTTCAAAAATGAAGTTCATGTAAAGCCCCAAATAAGCTCAAGCAAAGAAAATAATCTAGGAAAAAAAACTCAGATAGATGCATGGTTTTTAAAGCAATTTTCTCATGGCACCCTGACTGGTGTACTGGTGATCAACATTGTTACAAATTAGGCATCTTTTAAAGAATCAAACAAGGGAAAAAAATTAAGCCTCCTGTTGTTGAAAAATCTTTTATTAGATTTCTATGTTAACAAAAGGTAAATTTTTCTTATAATTTTAATTTTTCCTGTGATGGTGGTGCAAGAAAACATTTCAAAAATAGGTCTTTTTTAATCCATTTATTTTCATATTCCCAAATAAGTAGGATTATCATAGTCCAGACCTCTAAAACTGCCCTCCAAATCTGAGACACAGCTGCTGCTGCCTGATCTGAGATATTGCTTTTACATGTGTTTCTGTACAATTTTAAATTACATTTTCTTTTTCTGCCCAGATTAGAAAAAACCCCTTGCTTCATCCAGTGTGAGTATGGTGAATATCCATCCATTCAATTTGTCCTGAATGAACGTTTTGTCCTTAGAAGGCCAAAAAGCAGGCAGTACCTAAAACTGAAGTCTACCATCAATTGTACCAGAGAATTACTGTCAATTAACAGAATGACAGAAGGATTATTGTCTTGGAAGGGATCTCAAAGCTCATGTAATTCCAACCCTGCTGCCATGGGCAGGAACACTTCCCACTAGACCAGGTTGTTCAGAGCCTCATCCAACCTGGGCTTGAACACTTGTAGGGATGGGGCAGCCACAGCTTCTCCAGTCAATCTCTGCCAGTGCCTCACCAAACTCACAGTGAAGAATTTCTTCCTAATAACCTCCTTTCTGTTTGAAAGCACTCTCCCCTGTCCGATCATTCCGTGACCTTCTCCAAAGACCCTCTTTCTCTCTTCCAGGCCCTTTTTTTTGATGGAGCCGGAAGCTCTAAGGTCTCCCCAGAGCTTGGTCTTCTCCAGGCTCAACTTGCCTAACTCTCTCAGCCTTTCCTCATAGCAAAGGTGCTCCAGCCCTCCGAGCATCTTCATGGCCTCTTCTGGACTCCCTCCAGCAGATGCACCTTCAGGCTCCTGAGACTCTGCACACTCCGATGAACAGGATCTCGCCCCAAAGGATGCTGAGATGGTTCTCACCATCTCAATGTTACCCAGAGTCAGAGCTTTATACCATGCCAAACCCATGCAATGAGTCTTTGCAGCAGGGACATAGCTAAAACAGCCCCACTTTTACTTGTGATATCCAAGTGGATATAGGCAGTATGTTAAAGGTAAAAACAGAATCTGATCACTGACACTCTTCCCTTATGTGGCACTTTTGACTCATTTCCCAGCTTACTATTAGCCAGAGCTGAGTGAAAATTTTGTGATAATTAATACAACAAAATGTAGCCTCTTCCTAATTTGCAAGCAAATAATGATTTTTTTGAGCAAATTTTTATTCAAATTTATCAAATGCATGCTGCACAGTTGTTTGGTTACTTCACAGATGAACACAAATAACTCCACAGGCATATTAGATGATTAAGTTCTGAAAGTTCACATATACTGTTTAATTGTAGCTAATTAACTAGGAGTTTTAGCCTTATTTTCTGTGTGAAGGTTAAGGAACAAGCTGTACAACTATCAGCTATTTTCCTTCTCTATTTCTGAGACTGGTGCATTACTAATTTTTCTAACTCCATGAGGTGCAATGAATTTACTTTTTCTCATTTGTGTAACAGTTTTTCCTCTGAAAAGGAGGAACAACTCAACAAATCATAAAATTTTCGTTTTGAAATAATTAATTAATTTTTAGTCTTCCTATAAATCTAATACTTTTTTTGCTGTTTTCATAAAACATGACTCAAACTGCAGTGACACACAGACCTTATGGCTGGCATTATACTAGAACTTTTATTATAAATTTATGTTTAAAAATTACCTGTTCAGCTAATTGAAAAAATGTTTTTCAATAAATTATCCTCCATAATAATATTTCAGTTTCCTCTTTATGTGGAATCTAAGATTTTTTGAATGCTTTCCTGATATTCTATCATTTGTACTTTTACATATTTAGATCCATATATTAATGGCAAGGAAGTCAGTATTGTGAAAATTTCATAATTTTTATTAAATACATAAACACCCATAGTTCATGAGAACTTTTAGCTATTGTATAAAGGGGCTTTTAAGTCATATAGCTAACCTTTCCCAGATTTGCTCTTTTACATTGAGAAAAGAACCGATATTAAGTTTGTTTCCATTATTCAGTGCCAACTGAAACAGCAAAAATATTGACCTGGTATTTCGCATCTGAAGCACTCCCAGCATTCCCAGTCCCGTGCAGAAGTTAAAACTCTGTGCTTTTCCACTGTGCAATGCAGAGAATGTGGTGGGAACAGAATAGCAAGGCAACTCAGCTGGAAAATATCTCAGATAGATGAAATATTTGTTGAGCAGTTTTCTCATGTGAATATGCCTCTAGTTAGTATATGCCACTCACTAGTCCATGGCATTTGTTTTATCTTATGTGTCTACAATTTATTCTCAAGGAAAAACTGCTGCGTAAGGCATCATAACTGTGGAGACAACAGAGAAATGTTAGTTTTAAAAAGAGCTCTATCTTTCATAGGTCTAACAGACAAAGAAGTTTTAATATTCTCAAGGGTCCTTTCTTCAGATAAGAATTTTATAACAAAGGAACATTAAGGCAGGTTCCCTTTCTTCTCTGTTAGATTCATATTCATTATTGCCAACAGGACATAATTTTGCATTTTTAAAGATGCAGACATCAAATTTGATAGTGTTGAATTTAAAATGAACAACAAGAACTATATTATTAAAAAACATGTTATCCCCAGATATGCTGATGTCTCAACAAAATCTTTGTGCAGAAAAGGAAATAAGGTACATATAAGTGTTTATCAGCTTTGCAGCACTCAAAACCAATGTCCTGAATGAAGACAGCTGGTAGTTATCTGATCAAAAACATTCCACATGTATAAATCAAAGCTAGGAGGAAAAAGAGCCATATAAAGATGAGATAGACTAGAAAACAGCCACATGCTTCTCCTATTTAAACAGTCAGGCTTTAAAAAAAGACAAAATGAGAGCTAAGTGAATACCCCTTCAGGGTTCATAATCTCACAAACGCGTTTCCAAATCAGATAAAGATACATAATGATTCTGTTTTCCAGATGATGTGGACACTTACCTCTATGCAGAGCGTATTTGAAGATGTGTGTGGACAAAAAAGAGAGCTAAGCCTAAAAAGGCATGCAGACAGCCATTTAATTCAATTATTATTACGATCAATGTTGCAAAACTAAATTAATATTAACATTATGAAGAGAAAGCTCGCTATACAGTAATGCTTGTAAAATAATACTTGTGCCATCCTAATTTACTGCTTACCTACACTGAGTAAAAAAACAGCATCTGTGTGTTACTCACCTCCTGGATGTGGCAGTAACACAGCCACACCAAGCAAGACAGAGAGTGTCTCTCACATGCGGACAAAATTCCCATGGAAAAGTAGCTCAGTAAATGGCACTTTCCTCTCCAAGATTACCATTCTGGTGAGTCTTTCAGTTCTTATTTATAAGCTATTTTTGTCTCTGACCATAAAGGTTCAACAAATAGCTCTATCACTACTGAAAATAAAGAGGCTGGCTCATTTATGAGCATCCTTTGGCTTACTTTCATGCCTAAGGTGTCAATTCCTCATGAAAATTTTCCAGAGGGGCAGACACAAGTAGCATCACTCTTCCATCTATATTTTTGGGTTTCTGGAGGATATCAAATTATAACATCATCACCATCCTCACAGCGTATTTAGATGGCTTGCTAACTCTTTCCACAAAATAAGCATATATTTGATGGGCTCTTTTTTATAGATATTAATTTCTTGAGCTTTACATTTCAGTTATATACCTAACCATTTCCTTGTGAATAATGTACAAATGAAAATTCCTTTTAAGTTTGTCATAAAACACAATTACTCTTACTACATGACTTTTTAAATTCAGTGCACTTAAAAAAAAACTATTATGTAAAATACAAGACAGCACTAGTGGTGGAAACACTGAGTTTCAACATTTGACTTGCCACAATGATTTCTCAGGAGCTGTTTCTAAGTTAAGAAAAAAACCCAATCCATTGCTGGAAAGATGAAGAGGGAAAACCAATAATTGTAAGAGCGGATATCAGTCCTGAGTCATTCTTATGTAACTCTAAATCTTTCAATTGCACAATATCGTTTTCCTATATGCTTTAAAAGAATGATAATTAGTAATCTCTTTATGTGCTTACAAGAGCAGAAATGTCATTGATACAACTAAATTAAATACACTGGGAAGAACAATATGCTTGGATTGGCCCCAATACCAAATGCATCCATGGTCTTAAATGCAATAGGAATTACCTACTTGCTTGGAAAAGCATGAATCATGGAAACATAGGATCATTCAGGTTGGAAAAGACCTTTAAGATCTTCAAGTCCAACCCTTAACCCAGCACTGCAAAGAACATTGACCAAGGTTCCCAAGTGCCACAACTACACATCTTTTAAATCCTTCCAGGGAAGATATCTCCACTACTTCCCTGGGCAACCTCAGAGAGTTGTTTTGACAGCAGTGATTTGGATGTGCTGCAAGGGGCCACTTGCTCCTCACCAAAAGCTCAAAGTGATCTTGAACATGTTGCCTTGTGCTTGTTACACACTGTGCGTGATATTCATTACCAGCTTGCCTAAAGAAAATTCAGTGGGAAACAGGACAAGAGATCAGAGCTAGGCACTCCTTTTCAGATTGAGTTTAAATGACTTTACAAGAAGGGCAGAACTGCTTGTAATGAAGAGTTAGCAGTCTCCAGTGGATTTGCACCTAAAAAACTGTTTGTGAAAAACTCCTTAGCAAAGCCATAGAATCATAGAACAATTTAGATTGGAAAAGACCTCTAATACCATCAAATCCAAGCATTAACCCAGCACTTCCAAGCCCACCACTGGAGCATGTCCTTAAGCACTACATCTACACATAGTTTTGAGGACTTTCTGGGGATGGTGCCTCCACCATTGCCCTGTGCAGCCCGTGCCAAGACTTGCCCACATTTTTTTTGTTTTGGTGAGGAAATTTTTCCTAATATCCAAATTCCCTGGCTCAACTTGAGATTGTTTCCTCTTGATGTTTCACTTGTCACTTGGGAGCAGAGACCAACCCCACCTGGCCAGAGCCTCTTTTTGGGTGGTTGTAGAGAGTGCAAAGGTTTCTCCCGAGCTTCTTTATCTCCAGGCTGAACATGTGCAGCTCCCTCAGCATTTACTTACCAGGCTTATTCTCTAGATCCTTGCCCAGCTCTGTTGCCCCTCTCTGGGCATGCTCAAGCATGTCAATGTCTTTATTGTCACGAGAGACCCAACACTGAAATGAGAATTCATGCTGATGGCCTCAACATCTTGCACTGAAAACTGCAGAGAATGGAGATTTTGAATTCATGCTGTGCAAGGCAAGGTGTGTCCAAAAATCTTTCAATTTGTAGCTGCCTCTTGGCAGTGTAAAAACATTTGGCAGCACAATAACTTGTTTTTAAATGGATTATAAGAAATATCAAAAGCAGTCTCATTCAGGGTGGAATAGTGTAGATGCCTTCAGGGACACCACCAGCATAGAAGCAGGACATCAAGGGTGACACGTACATCCATAAGTTTGCCTTCATTTTGCACCTACCTGTGTAGATAGGCACTCGAGGATGACAAGGTACTCAACAAAATCACAATTTGATATGTACATAGATGTCTCCTAATGTATTAAGTTAACGCTATGCCCCTTCTAGCTCCCTGTTTCCAAGACATCTAATTTAGTAGTAAGAAGACGAGTGTGGAATTACTCTGAAATTTTCTCTGTATGATGGGGATGACACAGACAATCCCCAACTTTTACTTATCTTCAGTGATTTGGGGTCTTTTTAAGAAAAAGAACCTAGTATACTGAGTTTACACATCTCAGAACATATTTGCATATCACAGATAGCTGGCAGTGTAAGTACAATTAGTTATATTTACTAGATTAATTTTATTTTATTAGTACTTACAGCACACCAGACCAGTTATGATTTTTTTCTTCTGATGAAATACAAGGAAGGGAAAGGCATTACAAGAGGGAAAAAGAGAGCAAAATTAAATGGTTGTTGCAGGGGTCAACATTCAGTCTGTGACATGGTAAGGGAAGAAGGCACTAGTTCTGGACTTTTATACTTCACTAATTACTTTACTTTGCCTGCAACCCATGAAACTTCAAGTCACCAACCAGTGATCCTTTACCCCAGAGCCCCAAGGGCCTAGGGGCTACTATTTTTTCCAAAGTTAAACTCATTAAGATTCTCCCATCTGAAACTAGAGGGGAGTTTTTTTCCTGATTAACACTTAAAAGATTGTGTTTTCTAAATTTAACTCTTACTCACCTTTGTTCTTTACTACAATGTAAAGCATAGATACTTTGACACTTAAAAACAACCTATAGACAGCTACATCATCTGAAGATACCATCAGGCTAATGATCCCTGAGCTTCTGCAATATAAGACCTAGTTTTCAACTGTTTATGACCCTGCCAAATACATTCGGATTCATCTTTTTTTCTATGAAGTGTGTTCTATTTTATTTTCCTTGCCAAGGATATGAGATGAGTTGTTGTTTGCATCTGGAAATCTTAATCAGTCCAGTCACCTTTCATAAAAGAACAAAGAAAACTGTTTCAACAAATGAGAAATGTGAAGGAAGTATTATAACTGGTATCCCTTGGCTCACAGAAGCAGCTATTACCTCCTCCTGCAGGTCCTCCCACAGCTGTAACCCCTGCCAACTCTTCTCTAACTTGGCTTGTAGTCAGTACTGTGATATTCAGTTGCTTTGAATCAGTGTTGATGAGATAAGGCAAACAACATAAAATGCTGGATATTAAAGATAGAAATTCTTTTGGTATGTACTTGCCAAATATTGCTGATGCACCTGTTTTATGTTCAGAGTGGGAAGACAGTCAAAAAGGAAGTGGCTAGCTTTGAAAGAGAAGCAGTACTTTCAATTTCTGAAAATAGCCCAGATAGAGAACTGGGTAATAAGAATACATTACTAAGTAAATGTGTTTTGAAATGCACGTGGGCATTTTTCCTCTGTCACACACAAATAGTATATGCAATGTTTTCAGAGAATAAATTCATTTTCATGAGCCTGGAGTACTTCTTATCTATACCTACCATTGGCAGATCGAAGATACTGCTCGGTGACAGTTGGCAAAGGTTTGCCAAAAAAGCCTGTGCTGAAATCCATTGTATGAATTGCCCTTTCCCCCCTTATTTTCAGTGTACTTCGCACATAATGGAGAAGACTCAAGATGCTATTGTACACAAGCTAACGTTCTCTGGCATACAGATTTTCTAGGCAACATATTAATTTTCTCAGTACTCCACAGGAGCACTGGCAGAAGCTGCACTGCAGGTGGGGAAATTATAACAGGTCAGAAACTTGTAGGTGTGTTGGACAGTAGAAAAAATATTGGTCACTGGTAAAAGAAACCTGCATTAGAATGTGAAAGTCTGCAATATCCTAGGACGTTAGGGATGAGGAAAAAAGTATTCAGCAGGTGACATATCTGCTCTTCTTTGCTGGCCAAATCCAGTTAGATGGTACAAAAAAGCGTCTTATAATGAAGTGAACAAAGATTTTCCACACCTATTAGGTGTAACCCTGGGTCTATGAAAAAATAAAAAGACTCTTTTAGAAACCACAGAACACTTGTTAGTACTTTAAAAGATTGTACAAGCCAGGAGAAAAGGGTTTTATGTTGGCCAGTTGAAAGAGAAAATAGAACTTACTAAGAAGTATGGTGTGATAACTTATTTTCTTTTTTTTTTTTCTTTCTTTTTTTTACCCTTTTTTTTTTCTTTTCCGTTTGACCATGAGTCCCTCTGAGCAAAGCAGAAACTTTGCAACCTGTGATTCTGGTGCTAGGGGTAAAAAAAGAGCATGAAATCTACGGAACTTATACTAGAAAAGGACTCTTGATTCATTCCCACACACACATACGTATACACCAGTACACAATGGAATCACCGCATTTTATCTGTAGGTAAATACAGAGGTATAAGGCAGATGTGGTGATTCCTGTATCTTACAAAGCAAAAAGAGTTATAAAGATTGATGACACTGGCAGGCAGACTGCCCGGTGTTAACATTCCAAGTCTGCTAATCCAACAAGTTCCTGAGCCACTACACAGCACATGGGAATCATGTTAGGGAGGGATTGAGAAGGAGGAATGGCAAATCCCCAGAGATAGTACTTGAACCATTAGAACTGGTTGATCAAGCTTACCATTCAGACAGTAATGTCAGCACCATGGGACCAAAAGAAGAAAAGCAGTGCTGGTGGTAATGCTGCACTTCCACTGCAGCTATTAAGCTTTGCTGAGAAGCAGGTCCAGAGAAGATTAACACACCGACATTTTGAGTCTCTTGTAAAACCTCCTCTGAGTTAAAATCCTACACAATTTGATATGATAATAAACATTAATTCCACATATGGAATTTTAAAAGTAAGAATCTGCTTTCAAAAACACAAGCAGCATCTGGACGTGCTGCATGTATAAAATTAAATACAAAACTTCGAAAAAAAAAATTCTATTTAGAACAGAGATATGTCTAAAGTCTGGAGCACCAGGTTTTTTTGGGGGCTGTCTAGACTGCAGACTTTGGCATCTGAGGATTCCTCTAGTGCTCAGGACTAGGGGGCAAATTTGGGATGCTTTGTCAATTCAGATATTTAAATGCTATTCCCTAGATATGTTATTATTTTAACAGGTAGAGAAATACATTGTAATACTGGGAACATCAGAAAACATTCATCACCATGCCTTTGGGATGTGCCTGGCAGTCTGTAGAGAAGGTACCACATACACTACCACTTTCAATTGCCAGTACACAACTACTACTATAAGGAATGAATTTACCCTTCTGAAGATCTTCTGTGTGCTTGACCCAGCTCTCAGACTGTTCTTCAGTGGAGGCTGTTTTGCTAAAAACTGTTAGAGATGAAAAGCAAGGATGAAATCCTCCCACCTGCATCATCTTACAGACCACATTCCTCATTCCTGATCCTGAGTGGTATCCCCAGCTTGGGACACCACTCAGGATCAGGAACTCTGAACTCTATCTGCCTGTGTTATGCTAGCAAGACAGCAGGAATTCCTGGAATAAAGAGAAAAAAGCTGGAAACAACTCTTATCTGTGACATGTAACAAGGTTTGAATGTGCAAATATGAACAAGAAACAACAGAATTAATAGGTGAGGTTTTTAAATTATATTTGAATTCTTGAAATCTGGGATAATTTCAAGACTTCTGTAGCACTGCTAAGGTGTGACATCAAATGCAGCCTGGGTATTTGAGGATGATAATAATCAGTAGTCAGCATCTCATTTTGGAACCATAAGGAAATCTCACAGAGTGACAGATTGTTGATCCCTATAGATCAATCCCTTGATATCAACGCGGCAAGATTTGACCCACTATTTAAGAATCCAACTCCAAATTCCTCAGATGTCCAATGACACTGACTATATAGGGTCTGGAATGCTCAGAATTGCATTCAAATTCACCTTTTCCCAGTAGATTTCTAAGTTTAATGCGTGAATTTAATCTCCATTACTACCTTGATCCCTTGCACATGTTTCTTTAAGATAGTTATCTGAAAAAGAGAAAGCTTTTTTTATAGAAATCTGAAACATTGGAAAGATGTTCAGAGAACTGATTATTGTAGCTAAAATAGAATGAAAGTAAAATCAAAGAAACGAAAGTAAAATCAAATATTCTCTTACTTAATAAGCACACTGATAAAAAATCACTTGCAAAGGTTTTCAACATAAAAGACTGCAAAAGCCTAAAAAACTTGTCACTTTTGAGAAACACAGTCTCCTCTGAGCCTTGAGTGACTTCTCTGAGCCTTGTGAGACTACAGAGCACTGTATATTTTACCAACAGCCATGACTAGCAGTGCATATTATCAGGATTATCTGCCTTTCTTTATAAGGACATTGTAGCTCATGTGGATCATACCAACCTCTTTCTTTGCCATGTCTTCATTTGCCAGCGGGCTGAATTATTCACTGTCTACAATCTGAGTTTGCATAGGTACTTTCAAAGAAATAAAAAAAAGGGGATCTAGTGAGACTAGTGCAGGGAGAATGAGGAACAAGATTTAGCCCACGAGACATGCTGGGAGGCACTTGCAACTTGTAAACAAACCTTGCTATTTTGCAGCAGCATAATCTTTAATAATGATGATAGCTACTTAACAGCTACACTGAGTACAATGAAAGAAACTAAGTGGAATGGAAAAATCTGCAGGATCAATCCACTCTGTATCTGTGAGTTGTGGTTAGCATCAAGGTATTACTCCAGAAAACCCATTTGACACTCTTTGTTATTTCAACCAGGAAGATTTATTTTACTATTATGCTTCATTGATGGAGCTAGCAGGGTCAGAGGAGATAGCACAAGAGATGAGAAACAAGAATATGTGACAATCTCCAGGAAACTATTTACATGCATAAAGCAAAATGTTTCCAAATCTAAGAGTTGTGTGAGCTTGACCAACACGCATGTAAGCATTGTTGTTCTGAAAGCTGGGCTACCTCAGACAGACAGGTACCCATCAAACCAGAATAGGGGCTTCTGTGCTGGTAAAGGTCAGAATTTGGGCTGGTATGGACCCTGGTGGAGTAGAGAACAGGGGATATATCTTTCAGGTTGGGGTCACATCCTGTAGCAAATTTGGTCAATCTCCATGCAGGGAGGCATTAGAGCTGTAGAATGCACTGGTCTTAAAAAGTTGCTGATAGTGGTGCATGACACCGCTGACAACTAACCCTGACACACTCACAGCCTCTGGAACAGTCTGTGATATCACAGTCACTTTTCCTGAGCGGGAGTTGTGTTCAAAAAGGATTGAAAATTTTAAATTAAAAAACCAGCTTTCAAGCAGTCTAAACTCATAAGTTATTGTAGTGTAAAAGGGCAGTAAGAGTAGGTGTTCACCTGTCAGTCTGCTCTATCAAAGACAAGAGCCTATTTCTGCTCTTCCATGAAATGACTTAAAAAAAAAATTACATGGGAAAAAAAAAAAGACACCAACAAAAAACACAACATCTTTGCTACAGAGACATTTTTAACAAGTATTCCAGAAAGAGCACCAGCTATCAAAAAGGCTGCCAGGACCAGAAGGAGCCATCAATCGAACAAGTTTACATTTCAAAGTTTTTTGAGAACAGTGAAAATGTCTTTACCCTCCTTGATGGGAAAACTAAAGTGCTATAGGAAAGTAGCTATTTGCTGCTTCTTACATTTATCTGAAGCAAGCCTTTAACCCTAGGAGTGGTGCTAGAGTGCTAGACACACACACACATGCACACACACACACACACACACACACACACACACACACACACATATATGTTAAGTAGCACTCCTGAGAGTTCTGCTCAGAGCTGCTTTGAGACGGTGGAGTCAGTCTGCTCTCTTTTCCCTTTCCACATGCCATTGTTCAGCTCTGGGGATTCTCTGAGATAATAGAGATGAACGGGTTAAATTTTTAAACACTTTCCTGACAGTGTTTACAAGTCAGCAAAATGCATCTGTCTAATTTTGACATTTGTCAGCTAATTCAGTCAAATTCCCTCATGTGACACAGCTTCACTCCCACTAAAGGAACCTGCTGCAAACAAAAGGCCACACTATATTGTATGGCATCACTGCTCCCAGATGTTTTAAAATTAAACTGCTAAGCTTCCCTGTCCCTGTGAAACCTGGAAGAGGATAAAAAAAAGTGGAGTGATTCTTAACGAGCTGTACTTTCTGTATCTGAGCTACTTATTTCTTTGTGCTTGATTTTTTCTGAGTCATTTGAAAATGATTAGGCAGCTCAAATAATTGTTTCCTGGGTATATTAGCAGCACTATAATTGTCATGTTTAAAGCTAAAGTTGGTAAAGACTGCTGTCTACTCTGGAATATTCAAAGTTCCTATACACAACAGCTCTGAGATAAATGTTTTGAAACTTTTATTACTAGTTTCCCTAGTAGTTTGTTTCTTTGTTTCTTTGTCAGGACCCCAGATGGATTCAGTCTGATCCTGTTCCTCATTATGGAATGGCACTGCCTGAACTCTGGATGGAAAGGTTGTTGTCTTGCCTTTGGCCACCATTTTGCAGTCACTCCCATATGATGGCTATTGAATCCTCTCTTTTGGGTGGGAAGGGTGCATGACAGGCCTTTACTCCTTTCTATGTGCAAAAAAGAACAGATACCATCTACAATGACATATCATTTGTACGAGCCTCAGACTGACTTACTGGAATAAATTATACTTGGTGCAATTCATTGGTGGGAGTGAGGGGGGAACAGTTACCAGTTACCATGAGAACTGTTTGTAAATACCATTGGTCCTCAATTAACTCCTTTTGACCCACTGGTGTGAGGTCGTTGCTGAAGAGATGTACATAATTCTCTCAACACTGGTCCATTACTTCTGCTCAAGTCAGGCCTGCAGTGTAAACTCAAAGAGAATTAGCAGCCCTATCAATAACCAGCTGCAGAACTGCAGTCCAAATGATAGATCATAAAAATCCAAGGAAAGATGAATAAAATGTGAAGGAATATGCATGTATATTCTATAGTTTGAGCAGCTGCTGTGGACTATCAACATCATCAGGAGATTTCAGTACATTAGCATAAATTCAAATGACAAATGTACAGTGCTATTCAGAGACTCATTAATTTGCAATGGGTGCAGTGCTCATGACATATTAGTGAAAAATTCAAATGTCTTTGTAGCATTGTGAGTTTAGTTGCAGGACTTAAGCTGCTAAAATGGAAACGTGTGCAATTTTTTAGCAGTTTATTGAATTATGAAGTGTGATTACTGTATATGTGCATCTTTTTAAGCAGACAAAGTCCAGTGTGCTCCAGCACCAAATTGCATGGTTTGTGTTGAAATCTCCCTGTCAGACAAATTCTGAGCCGGAGTTGAAATACCAGCTAGGTGCTGACTGCTGCAGCATGCAGGCTGAGATCTCCCCCTTCTGGGTGAATGGCATTGCCACGGAGAAAAAGAAATTTGGTTCTTTCAGGTCTTTGTTATTCTCTTGTCTTGTCTGTCACATTAGCCACTGGGTGTGTTTTATGATGTTTAGAAAAGCCATAATAGCAGAAATAAAATAATGATGTATTAGTATGTGGGAGCATGATGGCTTCCTCTGTCATTCCTTATGCACAATTATACCCTTTACAAGTAGAATAACTTAGACATGTAATATATGAAAAATCTTAGTTGGGAATAACACATCTTAAGGTATGGTTTTGTTATCTGTAAAAAATGGGGAAAGAAAATGTTTACATTTTTATATGAGGAACAACCCATCCATAGCACTCTTTTATAACACTGAGATCAAGCTTGCAATTACAGCATCTGACAACTGAAATCCATCCCAGTGGGGTTTATCCTCAGTGCCTTGACTCTGCTGTGGGTGTGCAGCTCTGACACACTGCTGTAGCTTTTCAACCTCAATGAATACTGTGAACTCTACTGCATATTTTTGCTTCCTCTTGGAAGTTCACAATGCTCATTTGGACCTCTGCTATATCTTTTTCTGTCCGTGAGTTTACATGTTTTTCTGTCCACCTGGCTGTCACATCTAGTGTGGATTTCTTTTACCAGAAAAAAAATATCCTTTAAGTTATTGCTAGTACTTTTTCTGAGAAATAAAAGCCCTAGTTTTGAAGTGCCTGAGCCACAATAGCTAACTGGTAAAAAAATAGCTGATATTTTCAAAAACACTAGGGTTTAGCAGTACAACCTCTGAAAAATTTTGAAGCAATCTGAGTTTTGGAGACAGAGAAATTAGCTGCCAGTTGCATGTCCAGACTCATCAGATGCTCTTGAACATTTGAATGTCTCTGTAAAATGAAATATTTTATATATACACTCCAGTCATTAGGTAGTACAATAATAAGAGCCTTAATAAGGTTTGAAACATCTCTCAGCATATTTCACACCTCCAAATAAAAGGAAAGCCATTTCTCAGTCTTACTTCTCATCTGTGCCATGCCACCTCCCATGCAAGCTACGGTATGTCACAGCTCAAAAAAAACAAGCCCAAAAGCAAAAAGATGACAGAAAATAAGAGGATGTCATGTCTTCCCATCCCTGTGAGGAGGATCACATTCCTCTGAATTCCCAGCTTCTTGGTGTTTTGATAATCATGATACTTGCCAGGTGATCTAAGCTGCCAGTGAACTACACGAGCATGTGAAGTGCTTTGCGCTATCCACATAAGGAAGAAAAGAATCAGCACATCACCAAATTAAGACTACAAATCATTATAAACTGGCTTAAAGCTATGGTTTCTGAATTTCACAAAAGGATTAGGATGCTTGTCTGGCCTCAGCTTCCACCCCCTCCAAAGCTTTCCAGGTAGATATCCAGGGTGAGATCATAAAAACTGCATGAACTTCCCAACAGGGTCAGTTGAACTTCATGCCCTAACATCACAGCCTAACATCTTCACTAACCCTGCCCAAACCTGACCTGAATGTCCACACCACAGGACTTGGATCTTGGAAGCACAAGAAATTATTTTGAGAATGAAAGGGCAGAGAAAATGGCATGGTGTGATGCCAGCAAAGGATGTGTCTGGGTGTGGAGATACCAGGATCCATTTGGAGCCATAGGTTTCAGCCATGGGAAATGCTGAAAATCTGGAACAACACCCAAGACTGGACAGTTGTTTTAGACACAGAAGGGCAAACATTTAGCCACAGAGCCTGCCCTGGGGGATTTATAAGAGGAAAGGAACAAGAACAAGGAGACCCATGTCTTCATGGCCCCTTAGGTTGGGAGAGCGCAGCAGCCACCCCCCCAACTTTCCTATTCCCTTTGCAATTGAAATTCCCATTTTAAACAAGTGAGCAGAGCCTTAACACACACCTACAAACATACCCACGTACAGAGTCACTGTCTTAACTGTAGCTAAAGGGACGTTTAAAGGTCCTTATCCAGCAAAGAAATACTTCAGTGGCCCTCAAAGCCTCTGTCTCTCAGTCATTTTTTTTCCCTCCCCTCTGCCCAGGATAAGACTAGAGCCAAATGTGTGGTGACATGTATGATTGCCTAATCTGATTGTTGGTGCCAGCAGGACCCTAGAGTTTAAATGACAGCTAGGGGATCAGAGGAGCCTGGAAATTAATTAATCACCCTTCTCCTCCCACCACCCACAACATAAGTGCTGAGGGTTGAGTCCATTAGCTAAATGTCACCATGAATTCTGTGGAGAGATAAAATTTTATTTTGTGAGTAACTCTCAAAAAGCCCAGTTAAAGGAAACAGGGCACAGATGGTAATTCTTATAAGAAATACCTTTCCTTCATTAGTAGGCAGCACTGGACAATAGGCCTTGGTTTGAAATATAGCACCTGCTCTTTGAAACCAATTGCACAGGTTTCCAAGTGCACTTGATATTTAGGCATGAACAGGGAAAGCATTTTGTATCTAATCAAGAGCACAGTCAAAAAAAAAAAAGCTTCATTGCAAGAAATTGATTTCCATACTGCAAAAGGGTTTGCTTTTCTTTCAGAAAAGCCCCGATCTTCTTTTCACTTTGGGTTTTTGTAGTTCTCTTATATCACACCACTCAAAAGGCAAGCTGCTCTGGACTCTGCATTTCCAGGAGTGACACTGATTTCAGGAACCTGTTCCAGAAAGAGGTGCCACACAGATGATCAGGTGACAGTCTGGGTAGAAACAGCACACCAACAGGGAAGTCCCATCTTAAAATCCTACAAAATTATTATTAATAACAGAAAAATCCTAGCAGAGGGAGCTTAATAAGACAAATGGAAATTTAGATTATGTCTGCATGCTGGCAGAATCAGTGAACCCCTTCCTCAAAAAAGTCTGATCATTGGAAAAAACTCAGGTCTGAGTTTTCAAACCAGTGAAAATCCAATCAGTCTGTCAGCTTCAAAAGTAAAACTTGGTCCAAAGTTGTTAGGAAAAGGGAGGTGATAATATTCTTAAGCTCATGACACTCTTTGTGTTAACATCTTTTTTTTTTTGCACAGAACATGTTTGTACTTCAATTGACAAAGTATTTACAATGAGAAGATATATACTCACCCTTAAGCCAATTAATTCTGGGTTACAAAGCTTGTATTTCAGAACAGGCATGAATAATTCAGTGTTAGGTTGTTTAAGTGTGTTTTGTAAAATAGAGCTGCAGCTTTTGTTTTTCTTGAAAGCTTCTGAGAAAAAAAAAAAAAAAGGTGGGTTTTTTTTTTTTTTTGTCTTTTCACCCCTGGGGAGATCAGTGGCTTTTTCATGTTCCACATTGACCTGCATTTCTTGTTTTTCTCTTACTAAGTTGAAGAAAATACACTTTAAAATGGAAGCATTAAGGAGTAAGGAATATGGCACTATATCTGTGTGTCATAGCATATTGAACAGGTTGTAGTGCTTCACTGCTTTAATCATGATTAATATTGCTGGATTGTGAGCTTTTATGATGCTGATGAGCAGAGGTCCATCCACATGTGCACTTTTGGTTTTTTGAGTGCAAGTCTAACCCAGCAAATGAGTTTACGTAGCTGAAGGGAAGGTGTATGAGTGGTGTCTCCCCATTGCCTCTTCAGGTGCATCACATTATCTTCATGCTGGCCCATGTTTAACCTAAAAAAAGGCCTGGGTAATGGCTGGATGACTGCCAAACTTTACCTAAAATTTTCTTTAGCACCCAGATTGAAGAAACAGCAAAAAGGAGGCTTTTTTTTTCTAGTTCTTGCAAACTAGTGGCATAGTTGAACTTGCGTACAAACCATTTACAGTTGCTGTTCATGTCTGAGTCGGCAGGGCTGTATCAGGGGAGAAACTTCATTATGACCCCATCACAGTTTTTGGAACTTTCATATTTGAAGTCAGTCGTTGAGGAGTATTTTAAATCAAGAAACAACAGAAAACCAGGAATATTACAGCTGACGGGTGTTAACTGTCTCAAGAGAAGTAAGCTCAGATAATCAACATTCATAATGCCTGTTGACAGAATTGAAGGACTTGAGGGTCCTGCTAAAAATGTTCTCACACAAGAGGGCAGGCATGGTCAATCAAGTCTTGATAAGTACTGTGTGGTGAAAAGCAAACGACCTCAAATGGGTAACATGGGAAACTGCTTTGTTCTATTTTTTCAATATGTGCCTGAAACCTCTTCAGGGGGTTAAATCTTATGGTACTTCTGTGGTAGCTGAGTTGAGTCTTCTCAGTCTAGGCCAATAACCACTGGATAGCTAGTTGGATGTAATCTCTGTATGTGTCCAGACCTCTGCAGTCAGAGAGGGAGCAATGCATGGTATGGCTTTTTCTTGGTTTGAAAGACAGGTGTCTGCTAAGGAAGGCAGGAGCCTCCCTTCAAATGGAAAATGGAAACCCTCCCTCCTCCTAAAATTATTGAAATTTTAAGGGGCTCCCAGGCAAAGATATAGGAGTAGGAATAGCAGTTCATTTTTAGAGAAAAAATAAAAATAAAATAAAAATGCAGTAATACACAACAACACTGACTGAGTCAGAATATGACCTGACATCCCGTTGGTCAAGGCATTGGTAGCAGCCCAATTAAATGGTGGCTGCAATCCTCCTGGAGTGACAGCTGTGGTTCTGCTGAAGCAGTGATCCTGTAGAAGGTTGTAGTTTTCCTCTGAAGGTCCAGTGGTATTATAGACAGGCCTGGTCTTCCTCTGGGAATCCAGTGGAGAAGAAAGCTGCTCCTTTGGGAATTCAGTGGAAAAGGCTGCCTGTGGTATTCCAATCTCAGATTATATCCAGGTAGGAATGCTTGGCTCCTCCCCCTGGGCAGAGCATCTCCCAAGAGGATGACATAATTTTATCAATCAAGCACTCAATGGCCCATGAACAGAAGATATCTCCCCTGAGGGAGGATGGATTGTGGAAGAGATAAAGAAAACTGCCCCACCTGGTTTTAACAAGTGGCCCAATTAACAGGAGATAACTGCCCCACCTCTAACAGATTGCAATAGAATACACACCCCCAGCCACATCTTGCATTTCCAACATAAGATAAGCTTAAATGCTGGATTTTCACACTTTTTTTTGTCTAAACTCCTTTATGCAAGTAAGCTATAGCACATCTGAGAAGGAAGGGAGAGTATGTGCACATATTCTTTACCATGACTCACACCATGTCAAGCTCACCTAAACCTTTTCCTGGGGACTTCCAGATAGAGGTATAGAACCTTTAAGGTGGGAAACAACCTCTAAGGTCACCAAGTCCAACCATTGCCAGGTCCATCACTAAATCATGTCCCTAAGTGCCACAAGGAATAACATATGCTTGCATGAGAGCACAGCCCAGGAAGGTTACAGATAAATATGGAGCAGTGTTTTCAAAATAGTGTTCCATATTTATACAAATGAAAAAAGAGAATAGATTGTAGGGATGGCAGTATAGGGATAAATTGTTTCTAAAATCATAGGATATTCAGGGGAGTTGGTAAGAAAAGTTGGGCCTGGTAGGCCCTGGGAAAATGTTAGGTTTTACTGGACCGTGCAAAACTACACCTGTATAATAATTTAATGACTATGATAAATAGTGCATAAATATATGATTGTTATATGATAAATGATATGATTGTTAAATGCGATGATCATTTGGTAATTGGATATAATTATTGTTTAATTGTAACAAGAATCATGAGAAATGATGTTTGGGGGGTTTGATGGAAATTACAAAATCCATGCTTGGATGAAATCAATGTATACAATAGAACAATATAAGTTTAATAATTATTATGCCGTTATATAACAAAAAGGGTATAAAAACTTGTTCATACCAAAACCATGTCAGAGTCAGATTTGGGCTGTACCCCTGACACCCAGAGCACTTCAATAAAAGCACCTCCATACAATCATCCTGTGATTATGTGTTTCTGAACGCTAACAGGGACAAGCTCCACATCAGTTTTCTGCCATGGGAAAAAGACAGAGGAGAAGATCAATATTGAATATTTAAAATAAGTTATATAGCTTATACGGGCTGTCTGCCCGTATAGGGTTATTATCTTTAATCACAAGGTTATTGTGATTAAAGATTATGATTCAAAGGGAAAAACAGGATGTATGCCCCAAACCAACATTTCTCTTTGAAAAAAAGTAAAAAGTACATCTTAATTGTTACCCCAATAGTACTTGCAAGATTTACTTATTGTTTTCCCTCGAGTAATACCTCTTGAGCAAGCTCTTGGTTGCTGTAGGGTATGGCAGTGTAGATCAGATGTCTTTTCTCATTAGTCTGCTGTATTTCTGCTCATTTGTGCAGCCGCATGAGAACTTCTGAGTGAAATGTCCAGACCTTGTGCATGTTAGGATTGCTGGCTTAAGGAGGGATACACCAAATGCTACAACAGTGTGGGAAGGAGACAAATTGAAAATCACCCAGTGAGAAACAGAGAAGGCATTTTTTCTGCACTGTGTTTATAACTTGTACTTTCTCAGATACTAAAAATCCGCTGTTTTGCCTGTAAGACATTATGGTTTGCCATGCACGTCATGTGCAGTTATTCATGTAATAGCTTCCTCAAGCAAATGTGTGCTGAAATACAGGTTTAGAGTTGCCTGTAAATTCCAGCAAAATGGAAGATTTAATAAAAGGTTCCGTAAATAATAAAACCTCAATAGTGAATTTGCACCGTGCCTCTTTTTTTACTGCTTTTATTTCTGTAGGACACTATTTTATAGTCTAAAGGTGCATTAAAGGCTTGTAATTGAAGAGTCAGCTATCTTAAAAAGGAGGATGTATCCATGAGTCTCTGTGTCCTGAGCACACTTGTCGAGTCTGGAAAGCTGACGTACAAAGCAGGGAATTGCAGCAGGGGCAGTTCAAAATATTATGGGGTGCATGTTTTGGGGGATAAATAACATTTACAGGACTATCTTCTTTTCCCACCAAGGAATGGTGTTGGTTTTTGTTGACAGCTTTGGAAGGGTTGTGTGCCCATGGCACTCCAGATACCCCATTAGTCCTTAAGGAGGTCACAGATCATCTGCATCCATCATCAGGCACATGCCACCAGTTTAAACAGATATACTTTCCCTCTCACACTTTTAGAATTATTTTTAATTTTAGAATACATCCAAGCCTTAATGACTACAAAATGCATTTAGAAAACTTAATTTGCAGCTGACACATTTTCCAAAAAGGAATAAATACACTATTTATTATGTATATCTAAAATATACTATTTATTATGTATGTCTAAAAACATTGAACAGGGGTTCTGTAAAAGCTATTTTCTTTTTTTGACAGTTTGTTTTCATCTGTCTTACAGTAGCCCTCTCACCATGGTTTTGATAACTTTACCATCGTCTTTGTTTTCATTATGCCCTTTCATTAAATTAGTTATTTTCTGTTATTCTTTACTGGGTTTTTTGCTGTTAAAAAGATTTGCAGTTTGACAGCATTGTCAGAAAATTGCATATTTGGTTTTTTATTGTCTTGTTTAGACAATTTGTAATACTGTAATTTCTAGCCTGTAAGACTTAAACAGTGCAAGAAGTCATGTGAGAAAGAAGGCTATATTTACAATACTTCTGATAATAAACCCGGTACAGAATTCACATTAGAGTCAATCTAAACATGAAAGTACTTAATAACTGAACCACAAAACCATAATCAGGCACAAATTATGAATTTTTTTTTTATGTTTAACCATTTTTACGGTACTTATTCTATCAGCTGAAATACTGGAAATAGTGGTGGAAATAGTGTAATTTCTTAATGATTTTGAGGCAAAAAAATTTCATAAAAGTACATGTCAGGAAGGAACAGTAGTTCCATTTTAATCCAATTAGTCATGTTTCTTGGTTTCTAGTTAATAAATAGTGATAAATCTGACAGAGGAAGATGCCAAGAGCAACTAGACTACCATCTTTTGGTAGTCTTGATCTAGATACAGTTTTTGTAAAGACACAGAAGCATGAGCCCCCAAGAAGTAAATCAGAGGGATAGTTTGGGTTTGAACTGTAAACACATCTGCTGTTTCACAGATGCTTCCCATATACATGGACTGACATTCCTCATTCCTGCAGTTGCAGAAAGTCTTAATGCCTGCACAGACGGATTAATCATCACAAATCATGTTTGCTTTTTGACCTGAGGAAAGAGATTCAGATTGGTGTCACCAGAATAATGGTGGCAAAGTTCCCAGTAGATGTTTTTTTCAGAACAGGGCCCAGTCTTTCTGATCAAAGAGATGATGTACTTTCTTCCATGAGATGAAGGATCATGAATGCTGCTTCGCTTATCCAGAGTGGAGGATAGTTAATTCAAATAGTCTGGGGCTCCTTAACAGGGGCTGCATGACCTCTGCATGGTAGCCAGGTAACCAAGATGGAGATGTCCAGAAAATGTTCAATGAGGTCAAAATCTGTGAATTTCTGCTATTTCCTGCTGGAATGTGTGAGCACCTTGTCCTTGGAGAGAAGTGGACAGTTTTACCTTCAATCCCAGATGAAAGATACAACTAAATCCATCCCAAGTGAGTGAGGTCAGAAAGGGCAACTTTTAGTTTTTAAACGAACTCTAGTGTCATGGATAATTTTTATCTGCTTTCTCTGTTGAAGTGAGGGGAGAACGACCATCCTATAATGCATCGAACTCCGATTTATTGATCGATCAGTCACTTTAAATAACAGTGTTAATGAACTTCATGCATATTCCAAAATCCAGGTTCACGATAGGCTAACAGAGAAAACTCTAACCACTCCTTTTGTTTTACAATACCTATAATTGTTTATTAAAAACAAAACCAGTGTTCCCACTGTGATATGAAAGGTTCCCAAAACTTTCATATCTGTTCTCAGGGTGCCATCTTTTCCCAGAGAGGGTGTTTTGCTTGTTATGGGAAGACTGCCTGAGAACCTTATTGTTTATAAAGTGATACCTGAGAGAATCTAATTGTTTATAGTGATCAGGCTGGGAACTGCTTTTGGAACTGCTTTGCAACTACCTTTTACTTTTCTCTCAATTGTATGGCTTCATGGCCTTTTTCTTTAAGCCATGCTTGAACTAAACTCCCGACATTTCTCATCCCATTCTTTTTGTTTCTCGTCCTCAAGTCTGCACAAAGACTGTAAAACTGTATTTCATGCTCTGGCACCAGCTACTTGCTCAAGGTAGTACTTGATAAACAAATGCAGAAGGTGATGAAGATAAAGGTTATATAAATTTTGTATTTTAACTTCTTAAGGAGGCAATGCCTAAGACCCAAGGTTTTCTCAAAAAAATCTCTACTCAGTAGTTCACAAAGTCTAGTTAAGTCATTTGGGCATCTTAAATTGCATGTAGACTGCTTATTAGTCTCTTTTTTTTTAAATTTCATTCATTTAAACTGAGATGTTTTGCTTCAGAGAGAGGAACAGAGAGCAGAGAGATACAAAGCTTCCTGAGTCTCTGTTATATAGTGGAGAACATAAGTGTTTGGAGCTATAAAATTGTGTAAAGGGATCTGATTATATAAATACATTAAACATCTCTTAAAATCTTCTGAAATTATATTATAGTAGCCACACAGCTAAAGGAAAAAAGGATCATCTTGTTTGAGTACCCATGGTCTATTCTATTTGCAGAAAAACATGTTTCTCAAAAAGAAAGAATGGAAAAAGATCATTATATAGGCTAAGTCCAGGTAACAACGCTGCACTTTCAGTTACCTCATGTGATAAAACCCAGGGACATTTAACATTTTTCCTCTAACCTTACCCCAACTTTCACACAGCTGTCTGTCTCCTGTGAAGCAGACATATCTAAGCTGTCAATTAATAGGTAATGTAAGTTTACTTAGATGTCATGTAATGCCGCTATCCATGTGGAAATACATCAAATGTCCAAGTTTGCTCTCAAGGCTATGGCACTCAGTAAAAATCTTCTCCCATGGGAAGCTTAGGCTTGACAAATGCCTGAGGATTAGACATAGTCAGCCAACTCTTTGTGATGGAAAATGACAATCTTTGGCTTTTTCAAGTAGTACTACATTTTTATTTTCTCTAAATAAAGAACCAAATTTGCAAACAGTTTAGGTTTTATAAATTTGTTATTGAATAAAGAGGTCTTGCTAATACCCAGGAACTGAAGAAACGCATTGCTGAAGCACTCACTTAAAAATTTTAAGAAATTCAAGAATGTCTAAAAGCCAATTGTTTTTTTCAATTATTTTTCATACTTTATACTATATTGCTATATCACTAGGTAATTTATAGCTTAGACCGTCCTCTCCAAAGTCATCCTGACTCACCATTGTAATAGGTGGGAACTTTATGTTATTTAACCTGGAGTAAGGCATCCTTAAATTACAATTTTATATTTTAAATAGGGCCAAAAATCCATTAAAATGCTTATGTTTCCTAAAACCCAGCATGTAAAACATATGGGAAAAATTGCCTCTAGGTATTGAAAGTTGTTGTCTTTATCACACTGTGCATCTTAATTCCCAAGAATGATTTAATGAGGTTTGCACATTAAAAATCTTGTTCATTGTTACAATAGAGGAAATCATAAAAAATATTAATGCCCTCTGTGCGGTGCCATGGAATTCAAATGTCTTTCAAATGTCTTCACTCCAGGAACACTTTGCTATGCAGACCTGTACTTGGCAAAGATTTCCTCAGTGTAAAGAATTTATTAGTTATGGCTGATGATGTTGGTGTGCTATACCCTAAATACCTGGAATATGCCTATGTTAAGACCAACTAGGTACTTCAGAAGGCTTTGAAGAAATGTTCCTTGTTCAGGCTGATATAATGGATTTCATGTCAGAAACACATGAGGCTACCCAAAGGTATGATTCAGTCTTGACATATTTTTCCATTGCAGTAGTGATATCTGACACAAAGCAGAGTAATGTGCTCGGACTGTGCTGTCTCAGAGAGTTTACCTCAAAGCTAAAGGGACACAGACCTGGTTGAATTTGCACCTCTTTCTTAAGGGGGAGAACTTGAATCAGGGAAGCAATACAAAAGACTCTCAAATGGCTGTTTAACTTTACACCTCACTCAAGAAATGCGTAGGTGCTACCACATTCATCTGCTCCTGCAGACCCAAACAACAGGTCAAGAGGAATCACCCTGCCACCATAAATCCAGTCCATGTTTCATTCATGGAAAGGAAAAACATAACTTTGCCAAGGACTTAATGCACAATTACAGTAAGAATGCAAGAGAGAGAATAAATACAGCCTTGATAAAAGACAGAGAGAATGCTGGAAATATAGGCTTGAACTCAAAAAATGGGCAAAATGAAATGTCAGAGAAAGATTTCAAGCTAAATAGTATTGAGAAGTGAAATGGCCAAAATCTTAGAAATTAGAGGTATGTTTTCAACAAATGTGGGAAATGCAAGTGCAGAGAGGTCCCAAGGCTCCAAACATACAAGCTCAGAGATAGAGATGGATACAGTATTTGACCTAAGACCTTAGAGAAGGCTTTAGAATAGAATGAAAACAGACATGAAATAAGAATAAAGATTTATAGTTTAAGGCAAAATATATTTTAATCAAGTAGAAATATGCCTCATGTAAGCAAATAAATATGTTAAGCAAGATAGTAAAAAACAATTAAAATCTAACAACAGAATTAGTTATAGAATTGGTAAAAAAGAGAAGATACAGCAATAAGTTTCTGTAGAGTTACATGATTGGATAAAAAGAGAGGCATTGCAGCAGAATAATGCAAAATGTGGCAATTAGAAATTGGTTTATGAAGATGCTAGTGAGCTTGGAGGAAGTAGCTGATTATGTAAGAAATTTATAAAAGACATTGTAACGGCTTCTGATGCATGGTTTGCTGATGTGATAGCTTTGGATGTAACAACCTTACAGTCTCGCCCTTCCACGAGACTGATTTTGCAATAAACCATCTCTTAATTGCCCCATCAGTCAACCCCATCTTTCCGTATCCCTAAAAATTGATGCCCTTCACTGTGTGAGGAAGAAAATTTTTGTCTCAATTTGGGACCACCCCAGAGGATGATTAAAAGGCTGCTGAAAGGAAGCAGATTCCACAGAATATGGACACTCTGAAATGAGGATGAGTCAAGCTCCAGTCAGCTGCTGAGAGGAAGCAGATTACTGAGCTGGCTGGATCGAGCTGGCCTGAGCCTCACTTGCATCACCTGTAAAGAGACATCAAGTGAGCTCTGGGGAATGGGACAAGAGATGTCCAAAGAACAGAAGGACATTTATACCTGTTTAAAAACCCCGATAAGACCCAATTCCTATGTCGTACCTAAGCACGAATGTAGCAATGTATTTGCATGGTTTAGGCCACAGTGTGCACCAGTCAGGCTGTTTCCAGTTACTCTTATCAGCACCCTCTGGAATTCATCAAGGTTACTAAGACATAAATTGTGCTAAATAAAGAAAAGGCTGAGAAACAGAATACCAGGACTGCAAGAACTAGATAGCAGAGGGTGGCAAAGCTCCTGGACTGTAACCAATCACATACTCAGAAGAGTGCAGAATGTGTGGACCACATAGAGGCATCAATCAAGAAATGTGTGACTTAGCATGTGCAGTAGTTTTAGATTGTATAAGTGCATAATGTAAACAATAAACAGCCTCTGCTTAATCATGCCCCTCTTAAGTTTGATATTTCTGGGAAACTCAAAAGTGAAAGCACACCGTGTGACGACACAGGTAGTGTCAAGAACCCAGAAACTTCCTAAGGGTGAATCAAACTGGAGACTTTGTCAGGTATCATCCATGAAATCATCAGTCATTTCCCAAGCAACCCCAAGTTACTGCCCCAAGGGGCACAGAGAGAAGCGGCAACTTCAAAATTAGTACTTTTTACAAGTGAGATTCATGTTTCAGTTCCCACAGGAGTTACTGGAACATCACAGAAAAGACAGGAGTTTTTAATCATAGGAAAAGATAGAAGCTGCTTTCTAAGACTTGTTGTTTATCCAACCATTGTTTTAGCAAACTGTAATGAAGAATAACATTACAGTTTTAACTTGAGCATATCAACCACCATCTATAATTCCAAAAAAGACCCCAACAGCAGCAGCTATTGCATTACCAGCTAACCTGGCTGGGAGAGTTTGGTTAACAGAATCAGAATGCCAGCAGTCACCATCTGAAAGCTCTGACATGGAGACTGATGTCTTTTGGATATAGACTTTCCTGATTGACCACAGATGACCTGCTACCTGACTGATAATAACCAAACAATTAGAAATACAGGCTTGCTGGACACTGGCACAGACGTCACAATCATATTTCGTGTGTTTTGGCCACGAGATTGGAAGCTAATAACACCTTTGGACTCTCTCACAGAGATCAGGGGAGCCACAATATGCTTACAAAGTGAACATACGATTACCGTTACAGGACCTGAAACAGCATCCATAAATCCTCTCATCATGCAAAACCCCATCACAGAATAGGGAAGAGACATGCTATCCCAGTGGGAGGCCAAAATAGAAGTGGGTTTTTGATGAGGGCCATGACAGCAATTCCCACTTTGAAGCTGTCATGGAAAACCAATGATCCGTTCTGGGTGAACCTGTGGCCCCTAGAAGAAAAGAAACTGTGTGCTTTTTAAAAATTACTAGATAAACAATTGCAAAAGGGCCACAACAAACCAACAAACAGCCCCTGGAATTCACCAGTATTTGTCATACACAAGAAAAACTCAGACTCTTGGGAGATTGCTTCATGATCCTAGAAGAATTAATGAAATCATAGAAGACATGGGACCTCTAGAACCTGGACTTCCTTCTCTTTCAATAATCCCAAGAGATTGGGCTCTTTTTATTGTCAATCTGAAAGACAGCTTTTTCAATACTCTGCTTCACCCAGAAGATGCCCCTTGCTTTGCCTTTCCAGTTCCAAGCATCAATAGACAAGAGCCTTTGCAAAGATATCACTGGGTAGTTCTCCTTCAAGGAATGAAGAATTCACTTACTATTTGTTGATGGTTTGTAGCACAAGCCTTGTCTCCAGCTTGATAGAAACACCCTCAAGCAATGATTTACATTGTATCGATGATTTGCTTATTATAGCACCAACACAAAAAGAAAATGAAAGGCACTAGTGACTGCATAATCGTAGAAGTTCAAAATGCTGGGCTGGAAATTTCTACATCAAAGATACAAGAAACCTCACCACAGAAGTATTTAGGATGGAAAAAAGCAGGTCACAACAAATACAACTTCAGACCAGGGGTAATACTTTACAAGATTTACAGCAACTTTTGGGAGAAATCATTTGGATTATATCTGTCTTAAGGATTACTAATAATGAACTTCCATCACTTTTTGATTTTTAAGAGGAAACTGTAACATTGAATCTCCTAGAATTTTTACACCTGAAGCTTGAAAAGCCCTTGAAAAAGTAACTCAAGCTTTTCAACAAAGTCCCACTATTGTGTAATATCACAACCCTTTTTTCTTGCAGTATTATGAGAAAAAATGCAGCTGTATGGTCCCATATTTCAATGGGACGCTTCTGAAAAAGATCCTTTGCTGATAATAGAGTGGATTTTTTTTACCTTACAGGTCCCCAAAACCAATTTCTGCATTGGTTAGAGAAGCCAATTTCTCTAACATCAGTTAGAGATGATGTCACAAATCGTAATCAGAGCCAAAGCAAGATTGATAACTAAAGCAGGCAGAGACTTTGTTGTGATTTACTTTCCTTTGAAAAAGAAATATTTTTATTGGGCTTTACAACACTCAGAAGACTTACAAATTGCATTGCAATGTTTGTTTTAACCACTTTCCAAGTCATAAGTTGTTGCAAGCTAAATTGAGCTTTAGAGAAAAACCCATGCTGAGTGGAGCGCTTATTACAGCTGTAAAAGTATCTACTGATGGTTCAAGGAAAACACACAAATCAGTAATAATATGGTGAAACCAAACAAACATGGGAATCAAACATTCAAACAGTAGAAGGTTCTCCTCAAATTGTTGAATTAGCAGCAGTAAGAGCATTTCAGATTTTTTTTAAATTTTAATTTGATTAAATATTCTGTTATGTTGCTAATATAGTAAGAAGAATAGAAGGATCAGTCTTAAAACATGTTAGTAAAGACGACTGGTATCATTGTCTCACATGTCTTTGCAAAATTTCACAACAGAAACTAACAAATATTTTGTTTCCCATATTAGGTCACATTCTTTGCTTCCAGGATTTTTAGCAGAAGGAAACACAAGAGAAGATAAATTAACAATGGTTGTTGAAAATACCTTTCCCAGTATTTTTGAACAAGCAAAATTGAGTCATGCCCTTTTTCATCAAAATGCAGAAGCACTTATGTGAATGTTCTGTATTTCTAAAGATCAAGCAAAATTCATTATAAATGGTTGCCTTGATTGTCAACTTGCACAACCTCCTAAGTCCACAGGAGGTGTCAACCCATGAGGGTTGCAGAGCTTGCAATCATGGCAAACAGATATCACCAAATATCCATCTTTTGGGAAATTTAAAAACATCTATGTGTCAGTAGACACTTTTTCAGGTGCAGTTGTTGCCTCCTTACACACAGGAGAAACTGCCAATCATGCTTTTGCCAAAACTGTCAACATTTGCCAAATGTTGCCAAACAGTCAACATTTTTTGCAAGCATTTGCTTCCTCAGGTATACCAGTATTTGACCTAAGTATTTTCAGGTATACAGTATTTGACCTAAGACCTTAGAGAAGGCTTTAGAATAGAATGAAAACAGACATGAAATAAGAATAAAGATTTATAGTTTAAGGCAAAATATGTTTTAATCAAGTAGAAATATGCCTCATGTAAGCAAATAAATATGTTAAGCAAGATAGTAAAAAACAATTAAAATCTAACAACAGAATTAGTTATAGAATTGGTAAAAAAGAGAAGATACAGCAATAAGTTTCTGTAGAGTTACATGATTGGATAAAAAGAGAGGCATTGCAGCAGAATAATGCAAAATGTGGCAATTAGAAATTGGTTTATGAAGATGCTAGTGAGCTTGGAGGAAGTAGCTGATTATGTAAGAAATTTATTTATTTATTATGTAAGAAACTGCCAATCATGCTTTTGCCAAAACTGTCAACATTTGCCAAATGTTGCCAAACAGTCAACATTTTTTGCAAGCATTTGCTTCCTCAGGTATACCAGTATTTGACCTAAGTATTTTCAGGTATACAGTATTTGACCTAAGACCTTAGAGAAGGCTTTAGAATACAAAATACTTAGGTCAAATACTGGTATACCTGAAGAAATAAAAACAGACAATGGTCCTGCATATATAGCTCAAAAACTGGCCACATTTTTAGTGGACTGGGGTGTTTGCCACACTTCTGGTATTCCCTACTCTCCCGTAAGTCAAGCTATTATTCAAAGAACACATCACACTTTGAAATGTATCTTGGATAAACAAAAAAGGGGAGTAACACCACAGATGAGCTTGAGTAAAGCTTTATATGTTTTAAAGTTTTTAAACAGCTTATTTGCAGAACCAGACCCACCAAATTTTTGGCATTTTCTAATAGCACACAGGCAAAATTGAAAGAAATCCCTTTAGTTTTAATTAGAAACCCAGAAACAGAAGAAACTGATGGTCCATTTCCTTTAATGACTTGGGGCAAAGGGTATGCTTGTGCTTCAACAGGTATAGGACCTAAGGGGATTTCAGCAAAGAAGATAAAGCCATATCACGTGCAAAAACACGCTGACAACCCCCTAAGTAGAGAAATAAGCACACAGACCTGAGTAGAACAAAGACTCCATCTAACAACAGAGAGTGAGCAATGAGGAGCCAGAGAATCCCATCTCATATACACTGACCAAGGGCCAGAAGAAGAAAGGGAGACCAAAGAAACAGCCACAGGAGGATAGTGGGAACACAGCTATTATCCAACAGGGTGATGTAAAAACACAGACGGTGAAAAGACCATGAGGAAGGCCAAAAGGAAGTACAAAAGTAACTGTTTTAACTGGGGAAATGGCAGAACTTTTTGCTGTGAAAAGGCCAAGGGAGAGGCTCTGCAAGTGGCCTCGAGTAGTGGTCCAAGAAGGAGAGCCTCAGTGAGGAAATCCTCTAGAAAACAGTGGCTCGCTAGCACTAAATGACTAAGGATAAGCATGAGCTAAATCAAATGTCATGATTATGTCTTTTTGTTTTCTTTTAACTTTAACTGTTAATCAAACCAAAACTAATGTTTGGGCGACTTCAGCAAATGCACCAGGTTTAGACACCTTATGCATAGGCACTACTACCCCAGAAAATCCATTTTCCACTTGCTAGTAGGGCTGCCTGTGGACACATGGCCAATAAAAGAGAAAACTCTTCATCTTTTAAGAGGTTAAAAATGCTGGCAGCATGTGGGATTGAGATCACAACCTTGCAGACACTTGGAATTATTCTTCAAACATCCTTAGAGCCTCAGGAGATAGATCTCCTTGGTTCAGTAGAAATGGGTTTGTATTAAGTTCATCTATACAGGGAAATAATTATTTTTTAATAAAGATGTTTTCCCTCCATCACCAAGTGTTTAAGAACAAAACTTCTTGGTTTAATTACACTTCCCCAGCACTTGCATGGTCTATTGACAAACCTTTACAGCTCACACAAGGGGTTTTTTACCTGAGGAGATGGCCTGCCATTCCATCACACATCACAGGCGGCCCATGTAGCTTAGGGAGACTTACTTTGCTGACATCAAGTATGAAAATGATCGCTGACAATAGACACAGAAGTAAGAAGTTTGTTCATCATTATGAATCATACGGTAAAGATGGTATTGAATCTTGGAGTTTTGGAAAAAGGTTTTCAGAATCTGTGCTTTTACCTCAACTTGCCTCTGCAGTTGTGTTAAAGAAAATAGATTGAATAGGCTGTTGGCTGAGTAAACAAACCAATGCTACCTCTCTTGCTTTAAGTGGTTTGTTAGCAAATGTTAGAGACATAAGACATGCAACCCTGCAAAACAGGGCCGCAATTGATTTTCTCTTATTGGCACATGGTCATGGATGCAAAGATTTTGATGGAATGCGCTGTATGTATCTGTCTGATCATTCAGAATCCACTCATAAAAGTACACAGCAGTTAAAAGAAAGTATGTCCAAAATTAGGGTTGATGATAGAACTTGGTTAGATGATCTGTTCAATGGATGGAGTTTCACACCTTGGCTGAAAGAACTTCTAAAAATAGGCATATATATTGATTGTCATAGTAGTTGTGCTAATAATGGTGCCTTGCTTGCTTCAATATATACGGCAGATAATTGATAAAGCTATTAAGGGAGTACTTCTGGTTCAACGGAAAGAAGAAGATGTGGGAAATGCAAGCACAGAGAGGTCCCAAGGCCCCAAACATACAAGCTCAGAGATAGAGATGGATACAGTATTTGACCTAAGACCTTAGAGAAGGCTTGAAGCTTTAGGATAGAATAGTGAAACAGACATGAAATAAGAATAAAGATTTATAGTTTAAGGCAAAATATGTTTTAAGCAAGTAGAAATATGCCTCATGTAAGCAAATAAATAAGTTAAGCAAGATAGTAAAAAACAATTAAAATCTAACAACAGAATTAGTTATAGAATTGGTAAAAAGAGAAGATACAGCAATAAGTTCCTGTAGAGTTACATGATTGGATAAAAAGAGAGGCATTGCAGCAGAATAATGCAAAATGTGGCAATTAGAAATTGGTTTATGAAGATGCTAGTGAGCTTGGAGGAAGTAGCTGATTATGTAAGAAATTTATAAAATTTATAAAAGACATTGTAACTAAAGTTATAACGGCTTCTGATGTATGGTTTGCTGATGTGATAGCTTTGGATGTAACAACCTTACAGTCTCGCCCTTCCACGAGACTGATTTTGCAATAAACCATCTCTTAATTGCCCCATTAGTTAACCCTATCTTTCTGTACCCCAAATAAACAACAAATACAGTCCTTCAGATAATACATGAAAATAAGGTGCACTCCGCCATCTTCTATGATTACTAAAACTCATTCGTTATTTCTTGTTTAGCAACATGTCATGAGTTCCACCCAGGTATTTTCCCATTTTCCTTCAAATTCTACAAACATAGTTTGAGACAGTTCCTGTCATGACAAGCCTCAAATGGACAAGGTAAAAGATAGGAGAAAACGTGGAAAAGAATCACAGAGAGAGAGAAGTGATTAAGTTTTTTAAATAGCTGAAGTAATTTTGAATTATTTCACATTTATTAACACTACCCTTAGTGACTGGCACAGGGACAAATGGGAAGCCTACTGTAGATAGATATTTGGCAAATATGTTCTAAGTCATCATCCAGAGCCTTCAACAAAGACCATGCACGATGAAACATACTGGCCATGAGGCAGGGCTTTAGCTTTACCACCATGTCCTTGAGATCTTTTCTTTATTCCATTTCAGATAGGTTTCTTTAAACAAAGAAGACAAAAAAAAAAAAAAAAAAAAAAAAAAAAAAAAAAAAAAAAGAACACAGCTCGGTCTCTGGTCTCAGAGTGATGGGATGGACAGACACCTGCTTTTCCATATATTTCATTATTTCTCACTGCAAAAAATCCTTAAAATGGATGCCAATCCTTAAAATGGTTGCCATTTCTAGGATCTCCATTAAAGTAGATATAACATTATGCTCCTATAATTAAAAATGTTTTACAGAATGCAATGAAAACCAGATACAAACCCATAATTTTGCACATTCAAATACTTTTATCTGGTAAATGTTAATTATAAATATGTTAAAAAACAGTATAACTATTGAAGATTATTGATATCAGGCAACAAGATGCTTTGTGGATATAAATGGGGAAAGTTATGGATTTTTGGTAGTCTTGTTTTCTGACCACCAGCGCAGAAATATCTGAAAGGGTAAAACCAGAAACTATTTTGTTTGCGAAAATATCAAACCCTGTGGCTTGTCTACCTGACAAAACCCAAACATTATGAAAAACACTGGATCATGTGCTTTGTTTACTTGGGACCAGAAAGGGAAAAGAAAAAGAGGATCAGGAACAACTTGTGCATCTATCCTTGTCCTTCAGTGCAAGTGAAATAAATGTACTGTGGAGAGTATCGTTGTCCAAGAAGGAGAGAAAAATTTTAGGAGAAATAGAGGATGTGAAGGCAGGAAACTGGTAGCCCAGTGGAAGATGAGAGCAGGGATAAGCTGGGAAGAAGACGGGATACTGGCTATGACTAATATGCAGTGTGGCATCACACAGGACAGACGTGCAGAAGGAGGTGGATTTGGTCTCCAGTCTCTGTTGTAGGGGACTAACACAGCCAGGGGTCATCATTCCAGAACTCTACTAACATGGTACAATCAGCGGATAACCCCAATTTAAATTTATTCTGCCATGGCCACAGAATTGATGGACTGGTTACACAGACAGTCCTCTAATTTGAACTAAATCAAATACAAATGCACTGCTTCCAGAGTCAGCATAGTGACAAAGATAGTTCTGGGCACCACCAAATTTCATGCACCCTGAGCCAGACATGAAAACTGTCTTAGGCAGCCTGACTGCCCTGTAAAAGCTGACTGTCCTGCTTTGGGAAACTCTTCAAATCACTCTATTTCCATTAATCACCTCACCAGCCTTGAAGAAGGGGTCGGTGGCAACAATCTAGACAAACCAGCCTGGCACACAAGTGCATGACTGGAGTGGGATGGGTGTAAGGCAGTACAGAGCTCTAGAGCAGCCAGAGTTCAGGATCCCCATTTCTAACCACAGAAATAGGATAGGATTTTTTTGGTACCTATCTCAGCAGCAAGATGCTTGACAAACCCCATTTTGAAAACCAATGTAAGGAATGTAAGCTCTTTTCCCTCAAAGACAAAAATCATAATTTTGATGATACACCGAGCAGTGAAGAATATCTTCCAAAAAATGCTCCCTAGCAGGTAGCAAGAAGTGCACCCTTCTTGTTCCTAACACAGGTGAAAGGAAATTTTGCTCATGATTCATTAAATGAGTTTTCAGCAGTGCTTTCTATACCATTGAAATATTCTCTCTTCTCCTGGACATCTTTAACCTCTCCTCCAAAGGGAGGCACTCCTACCCTTGTAAAGCCATATCATTAACCTCATTACAAAAAGTGTAATTTTTTTATTCTCCATTGTTTTGAAAAACCTTAAAATATTCTACAGTGTGTTATTAAACAATCATTCAGTCCATATACAATTGAGTTTCATTAAAGTTTTTTAAGATGATAGAGGCCATTCTTCCTCAACATAATTCCACATAGTACCTGAAAGCTCTTCTTTCTTTACTGGTACTTCAACCCCTTGGAAAAGGATGTAATGCATTCAATTTTTGGTGGTTTTATTTTAATTTTGGGATTTGGGGTTTTTTGTTGTTATTGTTGTTTTGGTTTGGTTTGGTTTTGGCTTTGGCTTTGGTTTTTAACATCTGGAGCAGGTCTCTTGGTATTTCCCACATAAAGCAAGCATTTAATTTTTAAAAAATCACACTTTCAGAAATTTTTTCATGTCTATCATATCTGCACTATCAGAGCTCTTAATTGTGCACTTAGACTGATAATTTCTTTTTTTCTTTTTCTGTCTACTTTTTCACTTATTCCCCTTTTTTCTCACAGTGTTTTGTTCTAGATAAGAGATAGTCGTGACATCTCTAAAAATGATAAATCGGCTCTACAACATCAGACTATTTACAAATTTGTGTTTCTGCTTTCTCTCTGTCTTATCGATGCTGATCTGTGTCATGGGCAATTTTAATTTTCATGTAGTAGGTTCTCAGGTGATGGTTCTCCTGTTAGCAGCTGCTGTCTTGTATAAAGAAAAGGCCTTTCCAAATGAAGTACTTCCAAACAAAGTCATGTTAGAATAATGCAAACCTTTTTACTGCACACCTTTTTGGTGGCAACCATAGATAAAAGCCCTTACTGTTTTCTTTTTATTTTCTCAATACATCCAGATGGTTTTAGCACTGGTGGAACTGGTTTATTCCATCTTTCAGTCAGGGAAGCAGTAACCTGGCCTTTTTCCGTTGTTTTTTCTCCATGTTTGTTTCCAAAGCCACACAAGTAGAGCTCCTAGGCAGGCACGCATGCAGTACCATGATAAGCAACATGCAACACATGGTATGCTCATTTATACTACTTTTTTTCATCCTATAATTTCCAGAGCAGGAGCCAAGCAGATTTCAACATGTGGTGCAATATTTGGTCCAAACCTGTAATGAACCTGCCTGAGCTGGGCTTAACTGGGATATGTTGAACAATGAGGACAAAGATGCAAGTATTGTGCCTTTAAATACAGCAGGGAAGACAAGGCCCAGTACTCTCAATATTGGGCCTGTTGGAGAAAAGGAAATGCTTGTCCACTTTGTTGCTAAATTTAACTCCCTGGCTTGAGGTACAAGAGCCACAAGAGCTGTGCAGAACACAATGACACCAGTACAGCAGCAGATGCTGCTGAGGGTGTCTGCTGGCCGTGGGCAGACTGGGGCAGCTGTGTTGGCTGGGAAATCTGCTCCAAGATGCATCTGAGCTCCAGTGCCCAGCTGTGGAGTGTACGGTGCACTGAGAGGTCTGACCCTGCGGCACCACAAGCTGGGGAAGCACAGCTGGACATGGGCACAGCACCGCTGTTGCCATCTTACCTGATGTCACACTCAGAACCCTGGAATTTACATGAAAGTTGTCCTAGAAGCAAACATTGCTTGAGGTGGAACCAAGTAATCCATCTGCTTACCACACTGCTTACCACCTCCTCACCCTGAGGTCTCTCTTGATGCTGCTGCTACTCAGAAACACAAACTTCAGAAAGAATTTTTATGTTAGATATTTATGTGCTGGCAAATAAACCTCTTCTCACAAATATACTGTTTACTTCAGCTGCTGATCCTTATCTCTTAATATCCAAAAATAATAATCAAGGCAGAAGCAGTGCTCCCTTCTCAACATTTCAATACATTTAAGATTGTAATAGTATTTTAATTCAGCATATCTAATGTGTCACATGGAATAGATGGAAAAATTGTACCATATGTAGCCCCAAGAAAACACTGACAAGACAGCTGTACCCATTCTGTCTCAACATGAGATATTGTCGCATTCTAACTGTCTTTTATGACAGCATCCTGATAAGTGAATATTTGTGGAACTAATTCTCACATAGATCTTCGTGATGATAAATTATATTTTTCTTTTTCAGCATTGTTGTGTACTTGTCATTTTATCAGTGATGTATTTAACTAGAGATCAATGAATCCACTGTAACACTAAACAGCTAAAAAAACCATCATACTCAGTGCATGAAAAAAAATCTCTTATCTCCTGCTTTCTCCAAGTCACAAATTTGCCTTTGTGTTAAAGCTTTTATGTTCAGAAATGCTTCTTCTGAAGATGGATTTTAAAGCCTACCAATATCTATACATTTCCACCAACATCTGCAGTACAATATTGATCGAAATTTATACCAAAAGTACACCAGAAGCAGAAAGTGGACAACTCCTCAGTTTGACTGGTAAACATAGAAGGAGGACCAAACACTGGATCATCCCCTAAATGCTGAATTTTCATTTAAGGTCACCATTCAATTTTCACCATTTTAAGTTTACACCAAAAGAAAATATGTTGATCTAGTCATCCAGAAAGAGACAGTCCTCTAAATTCCTGAATTCCTATATTGATTTTCATTTTCTTCTTAAATACTTGTTCTTAACCTGGAGTGAATCTGGGAGGGTTGATAGATGTTATAAATGATCAAATCGAGAACCAAATTTATAAGAAAATTTAGCAATGATTTATTAAATTGTCAGCGAAACATAATTTCAATCGGCAAAATCCACCCCAGCCAAGGGCAGCGCTGAGCCCGGGATCAATGCTGGGTGAACACACGGACCTGACCCTGAATGTCAGTCTCCTCTGCTCACAAATGCTGCTTTGCACAGCGAGTTCTTATACAGTTTATTCCGCCTGAGGCAGAGATGGCCGAATGTTCCTTTGTGTCCCTTCACATGCAGAACCGGGGCTATACAGGTGCAGAGACAGACAAAAGTCCAACCCAGGTGTCTAGATGTTGTCAGAGCACTCCGGAGAAGTCTGCATTCACATGTAACAGGGTGGCACCGGTGATCACCATGGTAGATACTATCTTTGAGGTGCAAAATCACTCTTGAGTGGTCCTGGCATTCCAGGGAAGTCAGTGATCATCACTCAGGAAGGTTCCATTCTTACGGTAAAGAACCTGATATCATCTTAAGTCATCTGGTAACTAGATGAATAAGACTCTGCTCCCAGCTGGGGTGGTCAAAAGACATAGCTTGGATCTTACAGTATTTTATACATTATTAGCATGAATTATCTCTACCACATACTACAATAGAGACACTTTTCCTACAGCTAACTAATAAGTTCACATTCTCTCACCTCTTTAGCTACTCAGTTAAGTCTTCAAAGACATGAAGGTAGAAAGAAAAGTGTGGTCCAAATTTCTCTGTTTTTGGCCTCGTAACAAGGCCCAGATTTCTGCTGTAAAGAAGAAAAGCTGATGCCACATACAGAAATAATGCCAGATTAGCTGAATATTCAGAAGTAGTAATAGCAAGTTTTCCAAGAAAGCAACCTCAAATTTACCAAGCTAGTTTGAAGAAAAGTGTCCCTACTACTGTTGTCTGTATGATACTCCACTACAGGTAGACTACTGGAAAACTCCAAACTTAGACAACTGCCGTTGTGTCTGGGTCACGGGAGGCAATCGGCATGTGCGCCAGGAGGGGCCGCGGCCTGCCTCTGCTGCTGGCAGACAGCACGGTGCTTCGGCCACTGCTTGGGTCCTCTACTGCCAGAGGCGGCCAATAAACGTGGGCCCAACGCCGAAGGATCGAGGTAAAGGAAAAAGGATTTGCTTCTTTGAGCTGCTTCATTTCTTTCCCGCGCAGAAGCGGTGCCGGAGGGTGCTGCTTGAAATAAACAGGGCTAGACTTCTACACAATAATGCCTTTATTAAAAGTGATCAGCTCAGGATTGGGTAGTTCGGCGGGGCTGCAGTCTCCCGTCGTCTCCTCCCAGGCCGACTGTCTTCGTGAGAGCTTTTTAGGGTGTGATGATCCCTCCATTGTTGCTTTTCTCAGCCCCTTCCTGTCCGCTCCCGGCGTCGGGTCGGTCAGGGCGAGAGGGACTCTGAAAGTGTTCTGCATCTCTGCAGGCTCAGCACTCGGCTCTTCACGTCCAGACATCACTCCAGTCTCTCAAATCTTAGGTGGCTCGTTGTTTTTGGGGTTTTCTCCGTGCACGTTTGGAGTAGGGGTCCCAGACAGCATGCTGGTCTTTAGAGTTATTTTGCATATCTCTCCCCTCAAGTCTCTTCTCCTAACTGTTCGGCAGGTACCCCACCCTTCACGGTCTGAGAGAAGGGCCATTAACTCACCCCAGCCAGGGCTTTTACCGATACAAAAACAACTATTAACAACAACGACCCGTAATTACCATAACGCAGGCGGCAGCCCAGCAGTAGTGGTAACCTTTTTCTCACAGAAAAAATCAACAGAATTTTTGTTCATAACACTGCTTGGAACAGGTAGCGTGGCATAGAAGTCATTGTTTCCCGTGGCGGTAGCAGCGCTGAAGCGAGGCAGGCGGCGCAGCCCTGAGGGCAGTGGCAGCGCTGGCGGTGGCAGTCTCTCCCACGGCAGGAGCCGCGGCAGCACGGGCGGCCTGGGGAAGCGCCGGGGAGAGGCGGCGGCTTTCCCGCAGCGAGAGTGGGTGCTCTTCTTTCTCGTGGCGGAAAGCGGAGCCGGCCGCGAAGGGTTGCACTGCAGGGTGCCGGCAGGGCGCGGAAGCCGCGTCACTCGAAGAGGGCGCAGTGGCAGAGAGCAGGAAAAAAGAGGAAAACAACGTTTTCTGTGGAGGAGGGGATAGAAACATAACCTAGAGCAGGAAAGCTACAGACCAATGGCAAAAAGGAAAAATCATAACTGACGGCGAATTCTCTAGGTAAAGGGGTGTCTACAGGGGAAGGAGCTCCGAGGACAGACAGGGAAAAATCTGGAATTATTAACTGCCACGGTGAGACAGGGGGCAAACAGCCTCAGAAAGAGACTAAACATACTCCTCACACCCCCACTGCTATATGCAGGGAGAGACCAAATATCTTCAAACCCCCACTGCCACAGGCAACAACAAGCTATTTCAAAAATGTCCAGGTTTGTAGGAGAGTTAAATATAGAACAATGAAATGGTTTGGCTTGGAAATTAATTAAGAAAGGTTAGCTAATTCTAACACTACTTCCATGGACATCTTCTACTTCAGGTTGCTCAAAGCCCCATCCAGACTGACCCTGAACACTTCTAGGGATGGGGTAACAGTTTGTCTGGACAATCTGTGCCAGTGTCTCACCACCTGAATAAGAATGGCTATCCTGTAGCCCCTTTAGGCCCTCAAAGAAGTTTTAAAGTCTCGACAGAGAGCTTTGTCCTCTCTGCAAGCTGTCAATTAGTCTGTGCTAATGCTCTCTTTCCATCAAGCTGCATATCTTATCTGCTTAATTCCTGCAGGCCACACTCCTCACTCTTCTTTTTCTTCACTCTGGAGCTTCCTCAAGGAGTGTAAAGACAAAATATGAAAAATTAAATTATTCAAGAACTAGGATTTAGGCTTTTAAATGCAAATTTTACTCTCTGAGGTCAGATCAACTGTCCTGCTGGCCTGGCAGAGACTTGATCAAATGTTTTTACCTAATCCTGGGCTTTATGCACTCTTTACTCCGCGCCCTACACTCCTCGATTGCATGAGCTACTTTTAGGCAAGTTCATCTGATGCTTGTGTGCATTTCTGCCATGTCTTCTCCACAGCACTAGCTGAATCTGCATGGCAAGTGGGGTAACAGTAAGCAGGAATCTACAGTAAATGCTCTGCATTTTTATTCCTCTTGCTACTGATCCTTTAGCATTGACTTCTATGTCACGGGAAAACAAAGAATTAATACTTCTCTATGCTAAAATAGATGGAATGTGTCTCAGTTTACATGCCGCCCGTTTCATTTGAAAAAAAATAAGTAATTTGAATTTATTACAGTTAAATAAAAGAATTATTTTTTAAAAAGAGCAAAGCCTTTGGCTGCTTTTTGTAAATATCTGCACAGATTACGGAAGACTTCATCCAATTACACAATTTTCATTGAAGAGTGGCCCTGTACAGAAGCCAGTGAGAACTGTTATGCAGCTCCATTATACTAACCAGAGAAACATAGTCTTTTGATATGCAAGCAGAGGATATTACTGGTTTTTTTATATAGGAAGACAAAGAGAAGACCAGGAGCTTCTTGTGATTTGTATGTGACCTCTATAGTATGACCTTATTATGGTGTCTGAGTCATAGAATTAAGTATATTCTTGCAAAACATTTCTCAGATTAGTTTTGGCCTCAGGATTTATAGAGTTCAACCTCCAGTTCCTCCTAGCTGTATAGAAGTCCCAGTAGGTTCAGCCCAGAATACACGACAATGCTGGGATTGCTTGGCAGCAGCACAAGAGCATGGAAAAGTTTAACCAAGATCTGCCATGCGAGCAGACCTGACTGCATTTAGCTGGGGTCTTAATAGGGGAGATGCAACACTTTACGATAAGGAAGTAACTTTTTAGTAGATATCTTCAGCTTCTCCAGTGGTTATCAAAAGGGATGGGTCAGTTGCTCAGTTTAGAAGAAATAACATTCTGGAATCTCAGTGAGATCTGACAGAGTAGCTACCTTTTTCTGAAGTGTGACAGAATAGCTACCTTTATATGAGCTGGTTTTGGTTTTGTTTTGTTTTAGCAGCTGAAATGTGCTATGGCTCATTTTGAAAGCAGAAATTTTAAACGTTTCTAATAATAGTTGTTTCCAACCAGAAGCAGTCACTACTAGAAATCTCCTGGGATCTGGGTGGAAATCTCCCGGGATGTAGGTTTTTCAGTTCAGAGGATTCCTTTTTACTAGACCTTCACTATCTGAGTGGTGATTGCAAAATGAGTATGTGGCCAGGGTTTGCATAAGTGCAGTGAAAGGGTCAATGGTCTCTGCAAATAGGCACCCGTACTGTCAGGCACTAAATCTGCAAGGGCGTGTTTAAAACTGATCATGGTGTCTATAGAAAGAAATGATGCTTCACAACACCAGTGAACCTCTCCACTACACCTCTTGCCAAAAAAGGATAACCAAACTTCAGAAAGCAAGGAAATCCTTCTGGGTGAATCACCATGGTCTCCTGGTGAAAATCACACAAAAAGGTGGTGGGCAAAGAAGACCTCCTTCCTGGGAAGCTCACTGGTCTTCATATTTATTTAAAAGGGGAAAAACATCAACTTGGTGACTTTTTTCAGACTGGTTTCAAAATTAAATCATTGTAATAAACTCAAAATTATATTTATTTTTCTATTTATGAGAAAAAAAACAACATGGCTGATTTACCATCATATAAGAATCCATATTCTGTTGGGTCCATAGCTTGTATTCTATTGCCCATAAGGTATCCAAATTTAATAGTGAATGCCACTGAATAGAATAGGAGTGAGCCTGCAGGAGAGATCATTGTAGAAAACAGCCCCTGGATATTTTGTAGGGCTTGTTATGATATAAGAGACAACTCTGCCTGCATTAAGTTGCAAACAAGACTACGTACAGAAGTCAATAATAGGGATTTTTTAATAACAGTAAATGTGAAGTAGCAACACAGAAAGAAACAGGAAAAAAGTAGGGGCACAGAAGGAGAGTGAAAGTGATTGGGTAGAAAGATACCACCACTCATGGATTCCTACAGCATCCCACTGGTCCTTCTTCACTCTCTGAATTCTTTGGTGGTGGGGATCCTGGAGTTGTTTTTCTGAAGGAACCACTTTTATACAGCTAAGTCCTGGGTACCAATGGGATGAAAAAGCCATTCCCACAGCTTGGTCTGGCATCTCTGTAACCAGTTGCTTCCTTTCTCACAGTTTGCTGCCATGGGAATTTTTGTCCTGATAGGTCTTATTTTAATTTCCCAGAGTCTGTACAGCAAAATTTTGACCAGTGTGCTAATTCCAAGTATTCGCCTTTGTTAGTCCTGGAATCCATGCCTTCCTGTTTTCTTATCTGTGCCTATCTCAAGTTCCTGTTGTGGCTTATCCTATGGGAACTTCTTTAACAGTGTTTTGAGATATGCAGCTGCATTCTCTGTCCTCACACAGCTCACACAGCTCATCTGTGCTTCCCATACTGGTACCTCTGTCAAGGCTGGTATAATCTGGGGAAGGCTTTTCCATTCTCAGTTTACCAAGCTATTCTTTGTGAGTAGGGAGAATATTTACTTTTTTTTTTTTTTTAATGCTTCCAGTATAAAGTTATTGCTACCCTTATGCAACCAATGTACCCAGTCAACAACAAAACAGAAGGAAACTTAGCAATTCCCTCCTCTCAACCCACTGGCTGTAATGACATTTAGGAAAACATCAACACCTGGGTTTAATACCTCAGTTATTCATATTAAGAAACATATATTAATTCTGCTTTGGTTCTTAATTTTTTTTTATCTAAATGAATTTTAGAACTTCAAATTACCAAAGCATTTCACCTTTTTCTATAAGAAAGAAAAAAAAAGTAAAAAGCCCAGAACAACAGGGTCCTTCTCCTACCTCCTTTTTTGGAAGCCAAGAGACAGAGCGAGCCAAGGAAACTGGTACATGTCTGAAAGATATTTTAAGGCTAGAGGAAGCTAGCTAGTAACACAACTGGCATTGGCATAGCCACTGATACAAAAATAATTTACAGAAAAAATCACAGGTTGTGTAATCCTCCAGAAGTTTTCTTTGAAAGGAAAGCAAAAGATGTTTAGTGAAAGTTTTCACTCTTTTCAAGGGTGGATACCTCAGGGCAGGTTTCAAACAATTTTTTCCGCAAGTTTTTTGTTGGCTCTTTTTCTTTTTTTGTGGAGTGTTTACTCAATATATAATTTTATAATGATGTAACTAACATCTCTGTAAATCATATTCCATGTGTCAGAATCAATGCTCCTAAAATATTCTCAAAAGGCACTAAATATATTTCATACATTCCTTGCTAATTCTATGTTATAAAATAATTGATACACAGCCCACAAAACATCTAAAAATACTCTCACAGCTTAAAAGATACCTGCAATTTCTTCTGCTGTGCATAGCTGCAGACCACAGAAACCAATCCAAAAATCCAGTTATGGCAATACTCAGGAAGTTGCAGAGAGACAAAACAACCTTTCACAACCTGAGTATTTGCTTTGTTTTACACCAAATGGTTAACACGTGCACACAGCTCAGCAACAGAATAAATTTCCAGTACATTGTTTCCTAATGAAAAATATTTTTCCATAGTTCTTGCCACTATTGGACTTTTTACAGTTATTATTGTATAAATCTAAATAAAATAGGAGATACAAGTATTTATAAATTGTTGTTGTATATGATAGTTTATTTCAAGCTATTTACAATAATTCCAGGAATATTAATACTATTTCTAAAATGAAGAGAGATCTATTGTTTATTTTCTGAGTGATCACATGGTTGGTTTTGTTTCTTTTTTCTTTCCTTCCTTATAGTAGTAAGAATTGGTGGTATATCCTTAATAATCCTCAAATATCAAGGAGGAGGCACACAAAAATGAGTTAATGAAGGCTTAAACCATATCAAGATTAATTCTTTTCAGCAAGGGACTCTTTCTGTGATCTCAGATTTATTACTGCAGTAGAGACTTTCAGCCAAAAAAAAAAAAAAAGGCAGAAAAAACTAGATGATAAGCCTCTACATTTACTCTACATGCTCACCTACATTTTGAGACGTAGGGAGAGGGATAGGGGGAACATTACAGAGGTTCATAGGGAACAGGACTCCATGGAGGTAAGGTGGGGAACATGATTGCAGGCAGCATGGTGACAGCTTGTCCCTGCAGAAGCAGGAGCAGGAGAAGGAGCCAAGTGCGCCCAACAAACTGAAATGCAAAAGGATACAACTTCTCCAGTGCCTACAGAATCCAAAAACCATCCACTCAAAAACCTATCACATGGTTGTTGGTTTGCTGTAGAAAAGGGTGACATTCCTGAGGTGGAGAGCCTGAGGCCAAGCCTGGAAATGTGGGAAGGGAGGAAGGACCACCACACACCACATTGAGCAGATTCATTCACAGAAAGCAGGTGGAAGGAACAATTTCAGGAATGACCTGGACCTTCAACATCATCAAATGCAAAAATGGCTAGATAGAAAATTCGGTGCTCTGGGAAACATATTGGCACTTCCCTACTGATCACGTTTTCTTCTTATGTGTCAGGGATTTTATTTTGATTGTGTTTACTCCCAAAGAGGCATTTGCTCCCCATTACCTGTAGCATACTCAAAGTCCACCTTTGAAGCCAATGGCACACTGCCTGTGACAGAAGCATCCTGGCCTGTGGGTGAAAATCACAAGCCCACTGACATTTGCAGTGCTAGCCTTCATTAAACCACACATGCAGACAGCTACAGCCAGCACACAATACAGCCTGTGTTAAACCCTCCCAAACCACCACTGATATGAGTAGACCTATGACTGCATGGACAAGCCTTTGTTCCCCGGAAAAAAACTTCAAAAATCTATTTGTGACTTGGAGATGGAGGAACAAAAAATGAAAAAAAACTTTAGAAAAGTACTTTTTTTCTTCCAGCGATAGCTTTCTTAACCCCGTGAACAGATAGCTGAGATTAACTGCTCTGTTCTTAGAGAACAGTCTCACAAAGCCACACTCCTTTTTCTTATTGTAAGAAATTACTCACTTTGGGGGTTGTGTCCAAGAATGATACCCACATGAACAGACAGGAAATTGACAGTGTAATTTAGGAGGCCAGCTGTTTGCAGCATACTGTCATTAACTAGCTCTTGAAGGTGACCAAGGAATCTAAAATAATGTGGAGAAACACTGTGTTTAACATTTTGGTCTATTTTTTTGCTTGAAAATAAGCGTTTTTTAAAAAATCCAGGATCTTTCAAAAAGTAGATCTGCTGTGTAATTGAGAGTGAAAATTACAAATTAACAGGAAAGGGAAAACCCCCCACCCCAACTTCAAGTAAATGGAGAGACTCCTGTGTTTTAAGATCTGATTAAATATTTAAGGTTGCATTGAACAGAACCACAAGGAATATCTCAGGACAAGCTGTTGTAAAATCTTAATGTAAATGGTCAGGCCTGAGTATTTCTCCAGAGAGGCTTTGATATATATTATTTTTAGAAAATTATTTTGTGAGCCCATTTCATGTGGTGATGCGCATTTTGTTTAGAAGACCAGGGTTAAGAGCATACTGCTAAATAAACTCACTTGGAAAATGAGTGCCAAACCTAGAGAGGGGAACTTTCACCTGGAGACACTGGATGCAGTGACCATGGAAGAGTAATGAATGAGCACAGAACAGGCAAGGGAGGGGAATAAGCAAACCCAATAGAACTTCTCATCACAAGATCTTTTATCTTTTTTTCTTTCTTGTGGAAGACCCCTAAAGAGTTCAGAGCCAAAGAAAACAGCCTTTTCCTATGCATTTCTGATGCATGGAGCTCCCTTCCAACTGGAAGCATGAAACAGCACTATATCCCATCCTTTCTTATTCCAGTTTTGTGGTCAGATGACTTTGTGGTTGGTCCAACTGACTGCTAACTCATATCCTGACCTGGTTCCAGGTGAGCAGATAATTGGGAGGGCTTTAAGAAGCAATTCCTGGTAGCATCTGGTTGAAATATCTGCACTTCTTTCTTTCTTCTCTGCATGTAGATTTTTTTTTTTTTTTTTTTTTTTTTTTTTTTTTTTTTGTGAGAAACATCCAGAACAGTATATCTGAACAGTTTGGAATAAACAATATTCCTATAGCATCTATTGGAGTCCAGTGTCAGTCTTTGACGTATCCTTCAGTATAAGTATAACCTTGGCATCATCACTGCTATCTCAGAGGTAAATGTTATCAGGAACAGTCAGAGAATCATAGAACCATAGAATGATTTGTGTTGAAGGGACCTTAAAGATCTAATTTCAAACCCCCTTCCACAGGCAGGCAGAAGATTGCTGGAGGTAAATCGTGGCAGGCAAACCTGTGAAATCTCAGTAGAAACCATCACAGGCAAGAGCAAAGGAATGATAGGAACAAACCAGCATTTGAAATCTGTGAAATTTCTAAAATTCTCCCCTTCCCAAAACTTCTAAAATTTCCATTTTGATATTAGCTGCTTTTGAGCTTAAGCTTCCAAAGAAATTGCTTACACCACTGAACTGAGGTATTTTAATTTAAAAAAAGTTGCCAAATTGATTCAGTCTAGCAATTTCAAAACTTTCTGTCAAAAATATTATCTAATTAAAGTGAAACTGAAAAGCAGCTACTGACAGAAAATTGCTTTGTTGTAAAAGCACCGATTTAGATATTTTCTAAACTTGTCTTAAGGAAAAAAAAATCAGAAAATCTTCAATGACTTCTGTTCAGAACCACAGCAAATGCAAAACTGCAAATTTTACACTGCCAAACAGCTTCCCACTGATGATAGTTTAGAATATTTAGCTTCTGTTGCTCCTTCTCTTGTTACAACACTTTTAACTTGTCCTTCCAGCTTTTAACTGTTTATCCCTCTTTGTAATACCACACATCAGTGTCCATCTTTATCTTCATCGTGTTTCTTATTGGCCTCCTCTCTTTCTTACTGATTTGACCTCTGATTATCAGATCCAAGTTTGGATTATTACAGACAGGCTTGAGTAATCCCAATGGATTTTAAAATTTATATATGAATATATATATACATGTATATATGCATGTGTATAAATACATGTATACATAACCAACAAAAAATATATACATATAGGTGTACATATACATGTAAAAAATATAAATTATATGTATATGTAACAATTGACTATACACATATATCCTGTTCAGAAGATGTAATGAATGATACACAGGCAACTGAAAGCTCCAAGATAAGGACATACATTGATTGATATATATCAGACAACATAAGTGGCCTTGGAATACTACATATAATAAAATTAAAACAGAAACTGGTGGCATGACCCAAAGACTGGAGAAAGACCAGATAAACTTTTTCCGTTGTATCAGGTTCCTACCAACACATCAGAGAATCACAGAATACCCTGAGTTGGATAGGACCCACAGGGCCATCATCAAGTCCAGCTCCTCGGCCTGCACAGCACCATGCCAAGAGTCACACTATGTGCCTGAGAGCATTGTGCAAACACCTCTTGAACCATGTCAGGCTCGATGCTGTGAGCACTTCCCTGGGGAGCTTCACCTCTGGCTGAAGCACCTTTTTCTAATATCCATCCTGAACCTCCCATGAGATGACTTCACACCATGTACTCACAGCCTGTCACTAGGCACCACAGAGACCAGCATCTGTTCCTCCTCTTTTCCTCATGAGGAAGTTGCACACTGCACTTGCTCCAAGCAAGCCATGACACAATAAAATTAGGGGCTTTGTTATTGGATAATGTGTCAAGAACTCCTGTTTTAATAACTACTTGATAACCTGCCTACACCATCTGGTGAATATTATGTGTTAGGTAGTGACCAAGCCAAAAAAGTTTAAATTAAGGTTGCAATATCTGTACTGACACACAAGTCATCCTTAAAAAAATGAAAATAAAATTTATGAGGGCAGCAAGAGATGAGGAAATGATCTGAGAATTATTGTTAGAAAATCAGCCCAGATTTTTAAACTTAATTCTAAATGTCCTGATTCATGTCAATTAAAATGTTATATGCTCTATATTCATAAAAATATTAACTTTGACTTCCTACAGCAGGAACAAGTCACTCTATTAATCCACAGTAGACATTTCAGTTACATCACAGCTGTGATGCATGTGGCACCATGCACTATAGTCTGCTTTCCTATGTGCTCTTCAGTGGCACATAGTGGGACAAACACAGTGGGCCAAACACAGTCACTTTGCTGTAGTTTCACATGTTGATTCAGTGATAAAGTACTTCACATATTAATTTAGTCTGCAGGTCAGGATTTATTGTAATGTAAATCAAAAGCTGTTTTATCTTGACAGAGATTACATACATTTTACATACATTTTAATATTTCTCGCTGAATCTAGAGATACATTTGCTTTTCTCTGCAACTGCTGTGTAAAATTGGACTTCAGCCCAGAAAAGAAAAAGGGATGGCAGCCTGTTTTGTTTTCCAGCAACAACTTAATTTCTGTTTAAAACAAAAAAAAACCCTCACAAACCAAAAAAAAAAAACAAAAACAAAAAAACCAACAAAAAAAAAACCAAACCAAAACAAACAAACAAAAAAAACCCCAGACCAAAACACCAGACCAAAAAATCATCACCAAATGTCTTCTATTAATACAAGAAAATCTTTCAGGATGGAGAATCAGTTTGTGTAGATGTTTAGCAGGACATTCTCGGAGTTATACTTGGGCTATCTGAGATCACATGATCTCATCACACAATGCTGAAGCAGCATCCTGTCATGTCTTTCAATGCATTAAAAAAACAAACAACCTGACATTTATAGCCTAACTAAGACTGAAGTGGTAGTGAGCCAGTGCCCTAATATCTCCTCCGCTCACAGGTGAGCTGCCTTGGGTTATGCAGTGCCAGGACTGCAGGCACTCTCCCCTTCACAAGGGCTGAATCAGCACTTTTGTACCATGTTTACAGACAATAAAAGTTCTGTCTACTTGTGCGTTACAGCCACAGCCTTACCAAATACAGTAACTAGCACTCATCTTCAGAGTGGCATTCAGGAGTCACAGATGGGCTCTCTATGTTTTGTGAAGGTACTTGTCAGCAAAGACTTCAGGGTTGCCTCAGGTAATAAGTACACACATTCCTCCTGTTTACCCAGGCCTCTATGCTCCCAGGAATGGGACTGATGGTGCAAATCCATCTAAAAAGCACCTTGCAGGATGAGCCGAGCTGGTGGCGCTGGAAGGCTGATGGAAAAGGATTTGCCACTGGTGAATGACTCCTTTAACAGAGTCAGCCTTAGGTTAGCAGCAAGAAAAGTACTTCCTTCATTTGAAAGTCTTGCTGTTTTCTCAGTCTTTATTTCAATGTTTAGCTGTCTGGGGAGAAACGAGGCATTTCCATGAACTCCCTTTTGTGTGGAAAACAGAAGGGAGGAAGACAAGAAAACACATTATAGGGTGGAGAAGCTTGGAGTCAAGGCAGCAGCATTTTTATAGTCCTCACCACCACAAACCTGGATTGATGTGGTGACTTGGTAAGATGTTGACTTATGCAACCATTCCCACAGATGTACTGTTGCATTCATTTTGGGCCCTTGAATGTAGCTAGACTTGCTGACCTCAAACTGAGCTTTTATGTAGGATAAACAAGTTGCTGTGCCAGTGTACATATCAAGTCTGGAATTTGAAAAGTCATTGAGACAATAAACATGATGCTAAGTTTACAGATTCACTTTTTCAAGCAAAATCACACTTCAGTCTATATTAAGAAAGCTCCCTTTTCAGTCAAAAATGTGGAGCTGTATATAAACATACAGTTGCACAACTGCTGTGCCTATTTTGTATTTAGATTAAATGGCAAGTTAGTAGATCCTGGTAGATTTTCTGGATTCCTTTCACTAAATTCCCACCATTTACATTTGTTTGTCTTTTCTAAGTTAAGATTTTAAAATGCAAATATAGCAAAATATGCAAATCTATCATGCACTCCTAGATCAACCTCTGAGGAAGGATGCCAGTTACAATTCAAAAAGTTTGCTTCTAATGAACAGAAAAAACAGGTGTTCAAGAGGGAAAAAAGGCAGTTTCACATAATTCTACAGTTTATTAAACTTTGCAGTTATTTCAAACTGCAGTGAACATTATAACAAATGAAAAGAAGGATACTAGAGTCATATTACTATGTGTCTCAGAATATAAAACAAGCATAGGAATCTGTCATACACCAGGAACAGTTTGCAAAAAAATAGTAAGAATTAGTAGTAATTATATTCTTTTTTGTATTCGTTGGTTTGGGGTGTTTTAACTGTATACTCTGGCTTTAAACAGTAAACAGTGCTGTCTTACTAGTTTGGATTTAGTGTGTTTATTTACATAGAGTTTTTTTTTTTATTTTTTATTTCCACAGTGTTTATTTACACAGAGATTTTGTAAGCTATGCAAACAAACAAACAAATAATGAAATTAATCTTTCACATGAGTTTGAGACCACTCTTTTGGCACCAACTCACTTTTAGACAAAGAACGCATTTTAATCAATTTCAGAACACATAAATTTCTTTCAGTCGCTCCTTAGTTTATTAATTTTAGTATCATTAGCCTTCCATGTAAATACTTCTTTCCAAAACTAAAGTGAAAACCGGACTCAGAAACAGCCACCTGATTATTGGGATCTCTAAAACAATAGTTTACAGGCTGCAATAAAATTAGATTAGCAGCACATGTAGGTTATTTTGATTTTTAGATCTGCTAAAGAAAATAAAAAGTAATCTATTGAAGATCTCAAGTGAATGAAGTCTGATATAAATATTTACCCACTGCACATTTTTAGGTGCTCATTGAGCAATCAAAAAAACCCAAAAAATTAAATGCTACAAGTCTGTACTAAATTACAAGGTCATAACTATTACTACATAGGGGCATTATAGGTCATTTATTCTATCTCTTATTGATCACAAATTTTCATAGCAGCTTAAAAACAGTAATTTCCCAGCAGATTACCTATATATTGCCCTTTATTCTTTTCAAGAACAAAATTGGAATCAACACATTTCTTTGCATTGAAGCCAGTGTTCTAACACAGACCAGCCTGATGCACTCAGTGCAGTACCATGAACTCAGTCTCAGATGTCTGCAGAAGGTTCCCACAGAAGACCCTAAAACCATCATGATATAAGAATTGGGAGCCTCCTCACTGTCCAGTATTTAGTTGCACTGTAGCAGGAGATGCAACAGCTCCACTGCCTTCCATGAAACTTAAGAAAAAGCAACACTACAGGTGCCAGTTTAATACAACTGAGCCTTTAATCAGCACAATGCAAAGTTTCAAAAACTAAATATCTTGTAGGTGCAAAGACTCTGTAATTTCTGATGTCAACATCCCTTGTGCCTCTGATGCCCTGTGACAAAAAAAAAGAAACAATGTTAGCCTAACAAAAAATGTAGAGGAGGTGCCTTATGTGACTTAATCCACCACAGAAAGTTAGGTGAGCACTGAGATACCTCACTTTACAATGGAGATGACAATGTCACTTCTGCTGGTGTATGCAGCAGAGCCCAGAGCACCCGGGACAAAAACTCCCCCACTGTGTTCCATCCTATCACTGCCTCTCCAGCTGCTCCAGTGTGGCTCTCAGGGGCAGGTCTCTGGATAGATCAAGCACCTGAGGACTAGAGAACTTACACACATTTAATTTCCACTCCATTTGCAACATATTAGCCATTCCCCATGATTCTGACATGTATCATGTTTCATGTCGCTGAAGTAGAGGGAAATGCCTGGGAAATGCTTGCCTTTCACTCTGTATTTGGAAGTATTAGGTGTGTTGGATTCACAAAGACTGGCACAGTAAGGCCAAAATCAGGCTCAGCTCTGTAGGACACATTAATAGGAGAGAAGTGGGTGCAGATTTAGCCTTCAACTTTATCACAACCACACAAAATTCTCTGCAGTTTGTTTTTATCCTCTTTTTAAACTCTTGTGAATAATAAATACATAGTAAAAAAAACTACCTGGAAGTCTGCCACAGGTAGTATATCAGGATTCCAATACAGGATGAGTGTAATAATGGCAAAAGCAACTTTGTGATTTAGGAAGTGACAGTCACTTCCGAAGGATGCGTAGGTACTTATTTTCCAGTGGTAGCAGAGGAATTTGAAAGTCCTTTGGAATTTGAAAAAATGAGGTTCAAGGGCCAAGACATTGGTGACTGAGATGGCCATCTCCTGGTTTTCACTATGGAAATCAAGCTGCAGATCCATTACTTACTCAAATGTGACCTGAATATTCTGATGTCGTGTGTTCTTTAAATGGCATTGTTAATTTGGTTATAAAAGACAGTTATTTACTTTTTGGGAAATGGTTTAACCCTCTGTACCCCTGTTAAAGTCCCTCAGAATGGTTTCTCCCTAAGTTGTTTATCCCATTTTTCCCGCCACTGAGTTGTCCCTCAAGGTGACTGATTCCCTGCTCCTCCTCTTACGGCCTTATGTGCCTGTGTCAATCCTCATGGTGCTGCCCACTAACCCCTGTCTGTAATCCTGACCACCCCCCTTTCTTTCGAGAAAATTGCGTCAATTACCCTTAGTTCGCTCCACGGCTTCCTTCCTCCCCTGTACAATCCTCATTGGTTCTGCCTTGTCTAGTACTCTTCCCCTTACCTTTGCTTATTGGCTGCTTTGTGTTTCCACCCCTTAGGCCCACTCCCCTTATAAGAACCTCCCCAGACCCCTGCTCCCTGGCACTCGGCTCTGGATCTGTCTTGGAGTAAAGCATTCTTGGCACCCACGCATGTGTCCACTCTCTCGTTCCTTCGCCTTGGGACCGCGCAGCCAGCACCCGCCTGTGTCCCCCATGCCGCAGCAGCACCGCTGCGTGGGCAGTCTCAGGGACAGAGCCTGGAGTGCCGCTCGCTCGCGTGGCTCCCTCCAGTCGTGTGGCGAGCACCTAGCCGGCATCTCTCCGCCCCTGTGGCCGCAGTGCGAGCCACAGAAAATTCCATCTCAGTGCTCTGTACAGTGTGTCAAAAAGGGCCGTTGAACTGAAGCAAACAGGCCCTTTGTTGGAAATTTTTTAAATGGTTACACGGGTTGGTCAGTCTTTGATGTGAGGGAAGAAAATTTTGCTTCAGCGAATTCTAATTCAAAAATACATTTTCACTCATTTGAGCATATTTAAACACAAAACCCTTGTTAAAAACAAAAGAAATGTTACTGCATCACATTCCCATCACAACTGGGAAAGAATTTAAAATAACAAATAGTGAAATAGCGAGGATAAATAAAGCTTTGCATCCTTTCTGAGAAAAAGAATAGTTACTGATAGCATTAGAAACAGTATTAAATAACTTCACTCTAGGCATAAAGGAATAAATTACATTGCTTTTTACTTCACATCTAAGAAACACACTGTTTAACTTTTTAGAATTTGGGTGACAAGTTGATCTTGACAAAAGGCAACAGAACAAAGACAAGAAATTGTCCTTCCTCTTCTGCCTCCCACCCAGACAGGGTCATAGGAGGAGGAGAAAAGGTGTAACACCACCAGGTGGGGGACCACTGATCAAGAAATGCCGCCATGTAGAAATTTCCAGACCATTTTATTGCTGGTTTTTAGAAATCTGTTCCTCACTAATCTACCTAAGCAAGGTAAGGGCTGTGATGGTGTTAGTGAAAAGAGACAAGCTAAGCTCCTTGCAGGAGCTAAAAGGGATGCTGAACAGTGGCATGGCGCAGGGGACAAATCATGAGTTAAGGGACAGCCACAGGTGCCCTTCACTGGACCACCTCAGAGCCAGGAGACAGGGAGGAGAGTGTGATGGGCAGCACAGTCGGATCAAAGCTGAGCCTCATATGGGGGAAATGCACACATGAGAAGATATAGCAAGGAGCCTTTGTAAGAGCAGGGCACCAAGTTGCAAAGCCCAGAATAAAGCAGGGTGACTGCTTAAGGCAAGAAAAAATTAGGACATGAGTGTACTATCTGGCTGTCAAAACCAAAAAAAGGACACATTTTCCTCTCCATTCAGATCCAAAATCAAATAAAATTACCAGTGTATCTTTGAATAAGTACATATTTTCTCAGTAAATTCTGCACACCACAAGCAACCAAATATTTGTTTTCTGTCACTTTTATATATTTGCAAAGTGACACAACACAGAAACATAAGCCTTCAATACCTACAAAATAGTTCTTATCTGTGTAGCACAGCTACACAGATGTTGCCTCTTAGTTGGCGAATTTCGGGTAAATAGATAGAAAAGGCCCACAGATCTTTTTATGGTGTGCGTGCACACCGAGAGAGAGAAAAGATTCAGGCATGAAAATTCCACCTGATCCTTGATCATGCTGGTTTTACTTAAAACTTCAGAGTTCACTTTTGGTCGTAACAATGGGTCCCCCTAGTGGGTAAAACCATAATTGACGAATTTTGTCCCTCATTTCTCTGAATACAGCTGTCACATTTGATTACCAAGTGGAAGTTGCTGCTTTTAGGAAAGTGAACATGAAAAAACATGGTTAACTTTTATGCAACTTTTTAAAAACACAATGCACAGCCAGAACGATATATATTCCTACTGATCTGTCTCATTAAACAATCAAGTAACATCTTGAACATCTATGTTTTAAAACAATATAATATAAATAAATCTTTCCATGAAGATTGCCCTGGGTAGGGTACAAACAATTTTTCAAACAAAAAAAAACTGTGTGAGAAAGAAAAATGAATGCTGATAACGCCTTACCAAGTCATGAAATTCAGTGTTTTACAGAGAAATTAATTGGATGCTGTTAGCACTGCAACTGCTTTTATAAATGTGGCAGCCATTATAAACTAGCATAATTAATTAACTCACACAGCTCTAGACATCAGCACCTATTTTATTAACTGAAGAGGTCTTCATTAAAACAGTGGGATTATGGTTTGCTCTTTTAGAAGTACTGGGGAAGTAACTAACTTCCAATGGAGGCTGAATAACTGAACTGTTGCCTTTTTTAATGTCCTTTTAAGGGCGGCCCACTATGATCTACATCTAACTAGTATTTTTTACTGATTTCATTTAATTGGGTCGTTTGGATGTGATTTTTTTTATTATTTACATATATAGCTATCAAAAATACCATACAGACATTTTACTACTTTCCTTTTCAGGTACAGCACACTGCTCTTGTTTAAACCTCTATGTAGCTCTGCTTTTCACTTACCAGGAGAGCACAAATTGGCTGGGCTTTGGACTTTTTTAACCCCATTACAAATGTGTTAAAATAGATATTTTTATTTTAAGAGTTTTCAAAACTCATTTTTCAATGGCAACTGTTCCTGAATATAATTCTTTCTTTTCCTACATTTTCACTTCCAGTTGGCACATTCACTGTGCTGCAATGTCTCTGACTCCAGCAGAGGAATGGGAAGAGTGCCTGCCAACACCTGGGAAATTTAATTCTTCCTTGAAATTCATTTAAATACTTTTTTGTAAGTGGTTTTCAAACTAGTAAAGGCTAAAAGGTGGAAAATACAACCTCCACCACCGATACGCTTATATGTCATTTCAAAAAGACCTACATATGGAAATTTCCCGCTTATGTATTCTGAGAGCTATCACTTCTGACTGCTGGTAATTGCCAATGTGTTGCGTTTGCTTAGCAACAGTTTTGCAGTAGATGTGCCATTTCTGCAATCAGAAAAGACACTTGCACATTCTCTAGAAGTATATGATGCTTCTACTGATTTTGTGCCAATATGTGTAATATCTTAGTAAGGGTGTCTGAATAGATTTGTCCAGATATTTCCCTTGCTGTCCCTTAGGGACAGTCCCACCTTTTCTCTCTGTAGAATAGTTTTTCTTTCTTTACTTAAAAATAGGAACATTCTAAGCATCCCTACAGACTTACATCCGTGATAACTAGAGAAAGTGAGTTATACAAAAGTTTTCCCAGCACGAGTTGGTAACTTCCTTAACCTATTGACTTAACTGAAAGGTCGAAGAAAACACAGCTCTTGCTTCAGTCAGGTTCCTCGTGCATTAAGGCAGGTTGCAGTCACAACCATTTACTGCTTAATAGAGGACCCAGTCCAACCAAGACAAATAAAGGGTTGCTTATATAAGTGTGTCTTGGTTTATTATCCCATCCCACTTAGGGGGTTTTTGATCTGTTTTGTGCCCGGGGCAGCTGCTGTAGCCACCCCACCACCTCCCCCGCGGTTTATTATGCTGTTTGTGTAGGGGTTTTTTGGTTGGGGGGGGGGGCTGTTTTTGCTTGGTTTTTGTTGTTTTTGTTTGTTTGTTGGTTTTGGTTTCTTTCCATTTGCGCTGTGAATGACCTTGCCGGCTTGGCTTCTTTGGCTGTTCTGCTGTGGGAAGCCCCGAGCCAGTGCGTGCCCCCCCAGGACCCCGGGACTCCCTCCTTTCCCTCTGGGGGCTGCCCGCCCGCAGGGCGCAGACCCAGGCCGCAGAACGCCCGGGGAGCCTCGCTGCTGCGCTCGGCAGCCGGGCTGCTGCTTCCCGCCCTGCCTCTGCCGGGAGTTCTGCTGCACTACAGCTCTTCACCCCTTCCGCCGTCCGGCTTGCAGCTGTGGAGTTTCTGCTGCCGCTTGCTTGCTACCTACGGGTGAGGCCGTTCTGCCTTTCCAGCTTACTTCTCCTGAAGTTCCTGCTGCAGCACTTTCTGCTATCCACAGGGGCAGCGTGGTCAGCTGCCCCTTGGGGTTCGTAAAGGAAGCTACTTCTCCATCCCTTCTGCCAGCTGTCTCGGCCATGACCCTGTGAGAGACGTTTGACGCGCGCCTACAGCGCCACCTGCAGCCGCGGGGGAATCACCGCACCCGCCCGGCCTAGCTGGGGAGACGCCAGGGCCCCTGCCGGCTGTGAGCGGAACTGCACCAGGGGGGAAATTGCCTGACAGCCAACAACGGCTGTTGCTGGGTCTCTGGGGGTAAGGTTCCGCAACTTCAATATCTAGCATTTATTCATTTCTTTTTTCTTTTTTTTTTTAACAAAAAAGGTGGTTTTTTTTCAATGTCACCCCCTGGTATCCATTCTTCTCACTGCCAGAAGAAAAGAGAGTTATTGAAGCCCTTTCTCTTTAGAGGAAATGGTAATTCCAGGGCGTTTTCTCCTGAAATTTGTCTCAACAGAGCAGTGCATCCATCAGATAGGAGTCCACAAAAACCCTCCAACTGTGTAAGGGGTTATGAGCAACTACAAGCAATCTGTGGGGCAAATGGATTTGATGCAATTGTCCTTATCCTCTGTTCTTGTGTAATTTGTGGTTAAAACTACTGCTAACAAAGTTTACTTTGTAATATTCCTGAACGGCACATAGGCTGCAAAACTTTCTTAGGCTAGGGGTTTAACAATTGAAGGATTTCTGAATGCTCTGCTTCATGGCTTAACCACCACATAATCTCCAACAATGCCAGTCACATCTTCCTGAGCTGCAGTGCAGGAAGAGAAGCTGTATCCATGAGTTCTGCTATGAACTAGAGAGACCAAATACAAAGAGATCAACACGGACCCTCTGCTTTGGGCTGCCTTTCCTCTCATGCAGGCCTGTGGCTTAGCTTTAGAGATGAGAGCCAGCTGTGTCCCTTCCCAGTGGCTCTGTGCTCATCCCTCCTGTCACAAACTGCCTCTTTGGCCTCTGCTCTGTTGCCAGACAAGCTGTCAGTTTCCCTTTTCCTCTCTGCCAAGTTCCAACAGCACAGTTAAGCACAGCTCTGTTGTACATGGTAAAGTCAAGCACAACAGGAAAACACTGAAAACGTTTCTCAGTTCAAGCAGAGCCTTCACATGATGCAGCACACATAACCTTAACATTGGTCTGTTGGTGACTTAAATGTGTAATGGAAACTTTCACATGAATAAACACAAACCAAATATGATTGATGTCACAAACCTAGTACATAAAAGACAACTGTAAAATAAGCCAGTAGAGTAGTATTTGGTGTACACTGCATTCCAGCATGGTATTTTTATTAATTTGAAACGTCTCAACTTCCTCAAAGTTATATGTGATTAATTAGGGATTAATTATTGATATTTGGCATAGTTATAAACAATTGTTACTACAAGCTCTTAAAAAGAGCTTCCAGTGATTTCAGTGCAATAGATTACAACATTTCCTAAGCTGCCATTTTTAACTTCCACCACACATCACTGTCCTCCATAGCAGAGGTGACAGAGGAACATCTGTCGCTGGTACTCCAAGCCAGACCTTGTTCATTTAACACTAACCCACTTTTGCAAATCTAGAAATAAGGGACACATTCAACAGCAAACCTATTGCATATGTAGTGATGACTGCTGACCCTTGGCAGTATTCTACAACAGAGATGATAAAATGTTCCACCAAATTACTTGCTTCCTCTATGATATCAGGCAAAGTATAACAAGAAAAAACTGGCAATCTGTATCCTATGATACACCAAGAGAACTATGAAAAAAGTACTAGCATAGATGTGAACCCCATGAAGCACAGAGAATTAAATGCAGCATTAACGCTGGGGCCAAGCTGACAGTTGCAAATTTAGAGATTATATCTTACCATGCTCTGGTCTCTGATCTGACACAATTATTGTGAGGCTGGTGAACACCAAGGAAAGTTAACAGAAATTGCAACAATCCCAGTACACAAAACTGCGAGATCAACAGGCAGCAGTACAGAACAAGCGCTGTTACGAAATGCAAAAATCTCCAGAACAATGAAATGAGGAAAAAAAGTAAGAGTTACTTACTGTCACTTACAAGACCTCTCTCCAGGTCACTGACCTCTGTTTATGGAGCCTTATACTATTGTTACCTGGCCCCTAACAAATGCTGCCATGTCTGCAAGAACGAAGTAAGGTTTACCAAGTATATTGCAAAAGCTAGAAATGAGGCCTCAATTCAGAAGACACAAAGTACTGGAAGAGTTACACATAATACATGGTCACCTATCAAAAAATAAGTACGAGCCATCTACAGAGATGGTACCATCCCCCTAAAGACCACTGCAGCATGTTAGAACACGTGGCATATTTAAAAGGTAGGGTTTTTAAGGAAAAAGTTTTTTGAAGACTGTGAACAGACCTTTCCAGTTCTTTATCACTTTGATTGTCTGCAGAAACTAAAAGTGTCCCTGAAATAGTTTACAAAAAAAAAAAAAAAATTAAAAGCAAAGTCAGAAGCTACTGAACTGGACAATTCTTGTACTCATCCTAGAAAATACTTGTTAAGAGCCATCCATAGGCTCAGTCCCAAACACTGAACCTTTTCCCCTAAACATTCACCTCTCAAACAAATCTTCTAAGATTGCAAAACACAGGTGAGGAGTTGTGGGGGTTTGTTGCAGGTTTTTTAAAATACGTTTTCTATTTCACGTGGGGTGTTTTTGCTATTAGATTCTAAAGCATACTACTTGGCTTGCAGGAAGTTTGCCACTGTCATTGTCTCCACAACTATCAGAACTGTGGACACTGGAGAGAGAATTACTCTGACATCGGAGTGATTTAAGCATGTTTGAAATCATGCATAGTTGTGTGTCACTTGTTATAGTACAGGGGTAACAGAGTTAATAAATGGCATCTTTGAAGATGTATATGCTTGCCCATTTAATGTTGCTGTTCATCTAAAAGAACAGAAGTAAAAGCTTATAAATGAAAATTGAAAAAAAACCACATTTTCTCTGATTCATTGCCCCTTCCAGTAAAGCTCAGATTGAACTACAATAATAACACTTTCAAGTAGTAGTAAAGAATGTTTTATTAAAATGGAAGTTTTTCAAACCTTATGTATCAAAACTAAGGCCACAACTAATGCTAACACAAACTCAAGAACCTCAAAAGGTTCTTATATGATACAATTTAGAAATCTGAGACAAAGCTATTTTACAAAGTTACTCAAACATTCTGAAATGCAGCATTACTTACTTGTTCTAAAATATTACATCAATTATCCTATTGATAATATTTAATGATACAAAGTACTGAATTATCAGTGCATATAACCCGTTTTTATTTTGGTCCTGTGACAACTAACTTTCTGCATCACTCCAGCTACCAAAATAAATGAAAGTACAAAACATTGTAATGGAAGCTGCCAACAACTCCTCCCTTTTGTGGTCAGGTAATTTTTTTTCTTCTAATGCTAAATATCTCCAGTCATAATAGCAATAAACTCTTCTTGATTGACTGCAAAAAAAAAAAAAAAAAAGAAAATCATTAGACAAACAGCAATAAACCTTAAAATAAAATAATATATCTGTACTTTAAGTAAAGGCATCTCTGTTAGTATTTGTTGCATCTGATCCATTACTGTAAGCGTTTACAAATTTGCTTCTAGAATAAGGGTTTTGCACAGGTTTTTTCATGAAACATGGAACCAGAATGCAACATTATGTGGAATACTAAACCCAGAATCTACTTCACTTATAATCACTTATATTATTTCTAATTATAAAAGTAAAAAATATTCTAAAAGTGAAATACGATCGAAAAAAAATCTCCGAGAACCATATGTAAGATGGCTATGCAAAATAATATTATTTTAAAGGTCTATAAAAATGTTAAGAATGGTACCTAAATTTTATTAAGTAAATACTTCTCAAGCAACAATACCTTAGTCAGTTACGATTGAATTCAGTTTTATTCTTAAAATCATAATTCAAAACATTTACATCTAACTTACCATCACAGATCAAACAATGCTATTCCTGTCTCCCCATTCTATAACACTTACCAAATACAAAACAAATTTTAAGTTCGTTTAGCAATTATTCCATAAATTCGATAGATTTAAAATGGACATTTGATGAGCCTTTCCCCATCTGAACTTTCTTCATTCTTCATTTATAACTAACAGAAATTTTACACAAATGCACTTGAAGAAATTAAGTCATAATAGTACATTAATTAGCATTCATTAATTATTTTGCTGTAGTTATACCTGAGGTACTGACCTTACTCATATGTTAAAACAGTACAACAGTGAACATGTTCACTCTGCAACTAATTACTGTAGTGGGGAATGATTAGAGTAAGATGGTGCTATGGAAAAGACAAGACACATACAAAGCCCTGGCAATTATCCATCCCAGCCAACATGCTAAACCTATTCCTAAACAAAGCACTGCAAAGAAGGAACTACGTTCACAGCTAGAAGAATATTAAAGAAATTCAACTATGTTAAAGAATAAAAAAATAAAAAAACCTAAACATGTCCTGCTGTGATGTATGTAAAAAAACAGGAAACAATTATATTTAGTCTACCTTAGGGCCCTATGCTCTGAAACACCAGTCCATCACATAGCTACATCTAGTCCTACGACACAAAAATGCTGTCACTGTATGACTTTAAAAGCACTTCCACAGCTTTTATCACTGGAACATATAAAACAAATTCAAACATCTAACAAAACAAATTCAAACATCGTCTCAAAAATATTCTCTGGTTTACATCATCCTTGAAATCACGCTTCAAAATGGAAATATAACACTGTAATGACAAATTTTGGAACATTCAAGGAAACTTCAAAAAGCAGTGTAGTTACAATTCCAAGTAAGCAAAGTAATTCCACTAAGTCCCCTTCAGATACAGCATCTGTTCATGAGTTAAGCACCACGAAAGCAGAAGCACTGTTTTTTCATGGCACCAGATTTCCCTCAATTCCATGACGTAAGTAATCATAAAAGAACAAACTAGAATCACAACTAATAGAAAGAGAACATTGACTTAGAATCTTGAGTGTTAAAGGTGCATATTTTTTCAGAGGTGGTTTTGGGTACTTGTCTTAATGTTGTGCCAAAAATCTGAGACATGAGACTGAACAGTGTTTCCACACAAGATGATCAAAATTGCATGAACTGACACCATGGAGTTTTTCAAGTTAGTTGTGCTCAAAACCAGAAGTAATTATTAAACCCAGGAATACCAAAGTAAGATTATTTACGTAATTAGGGGAGACAAAAATACATCAAATATACTTTCTCTTACAGAAATGTGTAGTACTGTACTCTACCAGCAAAGCTCAGTGGGTCTACTGTGAATATAAGGGTTCATGTAACCTGAGTACCATACCAGATACCTTATTTCACTGTGAGCAAAACAATCTCTCAAATGTAATACAGTGTTTAAACCAAAAGTGGTACTGTTCCTGTATTTGATATATCAATAAAAAATGCTAACAATTAACAGTTTGAAATTTTTTTTGAGAGCAGGAGAAGAAGGAGAATTAGATGACAGCAAGATTTTGCCACATTTGCCAGGTGTTTGAAGACAAATGAAATTGTGATTCACAGAATAATTAACTTTCTCAGAATGAATCTTGAAAAGCTAAGAACAGCCTCAGTTTTCTTTGAGGAAGAAAAAAACCACACAGAACTTTAAGGATAACAAAAATTACAAACATTATACTGTCACTCTTCCATATTCAATCTTCTGCTTGATTGCTCTAACAAAGACAATGAATGGATGATTGAATAAGAGAAAACTGAGCCACTTTAAATCAGATTGATCACAGCTGATCAATCTGATTTAAAAAAATGTAGCACTGACACAAAATAATGACTCAATAACCCTCCTGAAAGAAACTAATAGTATATGTTCCATATGTAGTACCCCAACAGCAATGTGACAAAAGAACATTGATCCACAATTCTGACATCTCATTTGGCAGCTCCAGGAGATAAACACATGACGAAACATATTTGACAAAGAGTTATAATTTCACTCACCTCTACAGCTATGACTTCCAAAAATAACACCTACACTGAATAGCATAGAAGACTATCTGTTAAAAGGCTGACAACACAATTTTTTCCATTAGTATATGTGTGTTTTGAGCCCATCATATGCCCGCAAGCATAAATATCATTGCCTCAGGAAAAACTGATGACCTGCTAGTGAAATCTAAGATATGAGTCATCACCCTCTAAGAATGGTGCTGATACAAGTCTTTATGTGCAAGATCTTAAGTGAGTGATCCTCAAAATTCAAGTATTAAGGCTTCTAATGTAAAAATAAGGTTGTTTTGAAGATAATGAAAAACTTTCAAGTTTCAGTTTTCACAGTGATTTAACAGGCATAGTATCAAACTTGATTTGCTAATTCATTCTTTATCTACCTAGTAAGTCCCTTCTGCAGCCTACTCTGTATGGACTTTGTCAGTTGCAGAGCCATTTTTCATACTATGCTTTTCAGCACTCCAAGGCTCAGAAGTATGTTCAGGAGTCATGCTAGCTGATCCTACATAGACCCAGGCTACTTCCAGCATGATTTATTCGCTTAATGCTCCATAACCAGTGCTGAAACCACAACAATGACACATTGCCACTTAAAATATATTGAGTAAGTGACCAAAAAACTCTCTCAGCACTTTACTGCTTTTACTGATTAATAAGGAAATAAAAATGTAATGTAGATACACAGAATCTCTCTTACTTCTACCTTCAACTACACTTTCACCCATCTTTTAAATAGACATTGGCTGAATAAGAGTTGGTGGTGAATCAATTCCAGGATTAGTAGCTGTCAAAAGCAATCGTCTGCATTATTTGTAAACTAAATTATGCTGAAGATGAAAGTAATCTAGAAGGAAATGAAAGAGGACATTTTCACAACAAAATAACAACTAAAAAGATAACAAAATTAAGAACAAGATGACATGGTGTTGTATTTGCCAACACATACTTTCTCCATCTCCATCCTTATCAAATTCTTCAATCATAGCTCGCAGTTCTTCATCAGACATATTTTCACCCAATTCTCTAGCAACCCGGCGCAGGTTTCTCAGACTTATTTTACCAGAGTCATCATCATCAAACAATTTGAATGCCTTGAGTATTTCTTCTTGAGGGTCTCTGTCCAGTATCCAATCTGTCACTGCAAAAAGGATACTTAAGTTAGACTAAAAAATTGAAAAAGGTAAACCCAGAATGACCTTTGCAAACTAGGACAGTATGAAGAACACACGTCTGATTTCACCTGTTCTTACATTTCTATAGAATTCAATGTGCGTATTTGTTTGGCTGTTGCCTGACCTCTCTTTCTCACCTCTGTTTTCCCAAGTTGAGCTCCTCTTGGGGACATAACTGCTGCAGTAGAAAGCTGCATGGCAGTTCAGTCACACTTTCCACACATTTTCCAATAGGAATTTAAAGTATACGCAAGATGCCTCTCTTTCAAAATTCCAAATTTTCAGAAAAAACACCATCAACACTTCTAGATGAAGGTGTGAATTTTTTTTACTTTACATGTTTTCATCAGGAGAGAATTTTGAGCTGGGGAGAACACTGAAACAGTAAGTTCCACACAGAACCCCTCTTTCAAAAATAAAACCACACTAACACAAAAAGCTCCCATAACCAACCAACTGATCACTTCCCGGCCCCCCAACCTGAAAACAAAAAAAGACTAAGCACAGGGGCTATGAAGTGGATGCTGCTATGAATTACAAGATGTTTATTCTGAAAGGATTCTTCAACCTTTATTATTCTTTTCAAGACAACCATTTGTCAGTTTCTGCAACAGAAAATACAAACTTGCCTGGTGAAATATGAAGCAATTGCTTCAGAGTAACCAACAACAATTTATCTCCACATCTTTGGACCTAGGAGGCTTGTATTGCAGGGCTAGTCTTGTATTATCAAGCCCTTAAAATCACATCAACACTGTTTGCACAGAAAGAACCACTTACCATCTGCTTCTAACTGCAGATGGAATATCTGCTCTGACTTAGCTATCTTGAGAGGAAAGAATTTTTCATGCTTATACAAGCCAACTACAGCAATCAAGTTTATTTATCTGCAGATTTACCCTAAATTTAAATATTTTCTTTTAAAACAATAGTGCTGCAAGACAGTATTACACAATTTGAAAAGTGCTACTTTTTGTTGCAAAAAGACAACTGAAAAATAATAAAATGTCTTTAAATACAAAAGTATACAAGACAAAATATAATTGCATCTTTATGTATTTCAGTTGAACATAAAATTAAGAGAAATTGATGGCTCAAGAATTGCTTACCTATATTCAGCTGCTCTTCACAGTTAATGTCTCAAAAGCTATTTTATCTTACTCCCCAGTCTTTCTGTGAGAAGTGATATCATATTTAGTGCTGTGTCAGTCATATGGCACCACAGCAATACGCTACTTCAACTCAAGTTTTCCAACAGGTTCAATCCCCTTCTAAGTATATACTGTACTTTCTACAAGAATTTCCTGGCTTCTTGCAGCACTTAATAACTCTTGATATTGACAGCCAGGACAGAACAAGAAAACAATGAACATGACTGGGCATCGGGAATATAAAAAGTAATTGCATGGTAATTACAGTATATTCATTTTATATAATATTACATAATATAAGATGCAATTTTAAGACTAGTGTTACTATCAAATCAATACACTAATTTTCGTCCTAATACTTCCACGCAGACTTTATAAATCAGAAAAGACCCAAAAATAATGTTCTCTAACTTGGAATATAACTATGAAAATATTACTTGTCAAATAATTAAATGCTGCCATATTTCAATCACTAATTCTTTTGATACATTAAGATGATTGCTATTTGTAGCCAAGAGCAAGTACTGGGGATTTGGGTGTTTTGTTCCATACAATCTCCAGAAATACAATACCTTGAAGAAATGGACTATCATGAGCATAATGAACTCTAATGGACATAATAAGCTAGAAATATAAACCCACACAGATTGTTTTTTGGTAAACATAAATTGTATGCAAAAGTATAAATTATGTGTAACAAAAATCCCCTAAAATCTTTAAAGAAACATCAAGTCTTAAAATTCTGCAGATCACCCCAAACTCAAAGTACATGAAATTTCACAATATGCAAATTTCAGATGAAAGACACAACTAATGCTCCTGGCTCTATCAGCAGTTGAAAATTCTTGTACAATATTTAAAATCTACTTCAATTTCTTTAATCTTTTTTTCTATATGAAGTCTGTAGTTTGCTTATCTGTGTATGCATTCCTTCTCATGAAATTCAACGCCAAATACCTTTTCCACAGCGAACAGGACAAGAACATCTACACTTTAAACTAGCATTTATTCCTCTGTTTAAACTAGAAAGAGTTTGAAAGAGATTGATACCCTACTTCCTTTTATACTGTAGCTATCATTCATCTCTATATATCAAATCAAGAATTCAGCAAACAAATATTTATCTTCCTTTACTACTGACCTATATTAAACAAAATATTAAATGAAATCTCCCACTTCTGTTTCTTAACTAATTGAAAAAGCTCACAAAGTACAGCTTTGAAATTGTACTCACTATTATAGGCTAAATATCTCTAGAGGTAGAAACACAATCAAACACATACCAACTTCATTAAAATCTTCAAAAGTGATCTTGCCTGTTGATTCGCGATCATAATCTTTAAGTATTTTCAGGACATCAGCTTTTTTCACATCAAAACCCAAGGCTCTCATTGCCACCTTTTGGAATAAAATGGAAGTGCAGTCATAGATAAGGACTAAAATAAACATTTAATAGGTTTTCCTTTTAATTTCAATTATTCCCTTCTTTCCAAGAGAGAAAGAGCATATCAATGGTTTAGTAACAATAATAAATAAATAAAAATAAAAGAGCTTGGGATATTAAAACCATTTAGAACTACTATTAGGAAATGGAACATCCAGTTACAGTGAGAAAAAAAAAAAAACCTTTGCATTTTCAGGGATTTTACAGACTGGACCAAATCCATCTCAGGACAAGTAAGTTTATTCCTCATTTCTAAAACCATTTCAAAATCTTATCTTAAGACAAAACTGGAAGTCATTCTGCAAATTGAATGCGAGTGTGTGTTCATGGATTTACAGGTCCTACAAGACTTTTAACTGCTTTTCTAGTCAACCACAGAAGCCAACCTGCATTTTACTTTTCCATTAGTGTAGAAGTCCACATTTAGTTTCCCATTTCACCTCAGAAGGCAATTGCTCAGCACACAGCACCCTAACTTCCTCCAAACTGATGAATACAGGCTAATCACATATGGAAAACCACTGAAGTAATTATTCAAAATATGCTGATTTTGTACAGGAGACAAGTAGTTTTCTTCTTTATGTGTTTCTGCTCTTTCACAGTATAAGCATCAGGGTGACAATATTTGATTAGACAGCTAAGAAAGAGCTTTTCAAGTAATGATGACAGCTGGTAATTCAAAGCATACCATAACCAGGAAAAGCATAACAGTAACCAAGAGAATGCCCAGTACAACTCTAGTCACAGTGACTTCCAGCAAAGATAAAGTAAGTAAACTGTGAAATAAAGAGAAGGGAATTGTTCTACCTAACGCACTCCTGTAGCAGCAAATTAAGTATAAATAGGACTTTTCTCCTTCAAATTACTTGGTAGAATCACACTATAGAGCCAATACACTGAAGTAGGCATGCTTTAAAAAAAAAAAAACCTCACTCTACGTGACTGAAACACTGGCCTCTCCAAAGCTACTTTTTGTTCTTGATGTCTTGATTAGAATAAAAATGGATAAAAGACTTAAGGCAAGTTTAGTGAACCCCATTTACTACTCTGTAGACTTTCTGTGGGAGGCCTTACCTAGAAAGACATCCTAAACTCCATCTGCTAATAGCTATCATAAGGAGCATCCTTCTTTGGGAAGGGTAACTACTGAACCTCCCTCAAAAAGCACACCTTATTCCCACAAATCATAGCCTTTCTTTTGAAAAACAGAGGTAAGCTTTGGTTTGTAGTCAACAGTTTTACAAATTTAATTTACATCTTTTACTTACACATCTGAAACCAACACCAAGCTTTAAGTTATACAGTGTTTTAAAAAGAATCAAACAGTTTTTCAAGAGTTCTTCCCTCTGTCCAAGCTTATCCTTGGACAGTTTTTCCATCTGTCCAAGCTTATCCCAGGTCAACAATTATACCAGGGTTATTTAGAATGCTATTGCACATGAAATATATAAAGTGGGAAGAAAAGTTGATTCTTACGCCAACAGAATATTTCCCATTTTTTCTTTATTTTTTCCTTTGCTCCTTTAACCCAGCAACACATCTTGAAGGAAGTTTTTAAAGATATACCCAGGATCTTAAGAATTCACTATGGAACAGATATATTATCAGCTATAAAACTGCTTAAATGAAAGGAAACTTCTACCTTTAATTCATGATAATTTATCGCTCTATCCTTGTCTGTATCAAACAATTCAAAGGCATCTTTAATTTCTTGCTTCTGTTCCTCAGTCAGCTCTCTTCTTTTCTTCTTCTTAGTTTTGTCTACTGAGAGCTCATTCCTATATAAAGAAAAGGAAACGTAGTGTAACAGATTTCTACTGGGAAGATGCCGCTGTAGATAACCTTTTCCTCCAATAAGAAACTCACCATAATTTTAGGAATCACTACCTTACCTAGTCAGTATTTTCCCAGCTTGTATTCCCAGTTTAAAATAACATCAGAAATAGACAATTACCTTGTGAAATCTGAATGACATCTCCCGGCTCCCACCCAAAATGAAACAAGCAGAGGCATTTTTGTTAATAAGCAGCAAGAATAACAACAACAAAAAAAGAGGGCAGAAAAATTACCAGTGAAAAAGGCTTCTTAAGGTCACAAACTAGATTAGCAGTTGAAATTATACAACTCATGAAAACAGTTCGTTTCTACACTGTAGCTTATAAAGAAGTGAAATAAATTTGGGGACTGACGGGCTAGTGGAAGTCAAACTAGGCCAGACAGTCTGGCTACTAAAGCTAGCATTAGGTGCTACAAATCGGCTTTGTTGCCTGTAACAGTTGTTAGATAAATAATACTTGCAGGATTTTTTAAAATCCTTTAGATCCCACACATACACATTGTTTTGAAGATATTTTGCTCTGTTTTGGTATATACAAAAGAGAAAAGCCCTCCAAATCAGCAAATCTTGCTCAAAGACAGCCCCCTTTTCTTTGGCTAGTCTAGGAATAAGCTTATGCTTTTAGAGGAGCATAATAAAAGGACAAGAGACAATAGCTACAAAATTTAAGGGAAAGAGCTGCAGCTGGAGGAGAAACAGCAGCTGGATCTAAGGGAAAACATTTTCCCAGTGCATATGGTGACATGTTAGAACAGTTCCACTGGGAAGGAGTCTCCATCATCAGAAAATTTTTTAACCTGACTATAAAAGGCTCATCATCCTCAGCCAGCTTTATGTAGAAGGCGCTGTGATCAGGAAGCTGGACTAGATGACTTCCGTAAGTCCTTCCTAACCTAAATTACTGTATAAATTATGTTATATTCTCAGGAATATTTTTTTATTCTCATTTGTCCTTTTGCACTAGAAGCAGAATGAGTGCTGGGTCACCTAGTGTAGAATGCATAAAGATTACTAATCAGAAAACTGCCTGATTAATTTTCTAAATTCCCTCTAATAAGCTACTTTATATCCTTCATTGTTGACAATTTGCTAATTTTAATCAAATCCTAAGCTTAAACACTTATCTAGCTTTTAACAACCACTGAAGGAAAAATCCCAAATACAGACAAGAAAAGTGTAAGCTGCAGAAGCTGAACCTGCTTCAAACCACAATGCTCTCAAAGAGTAAGATGTCTTTAACAGACCAACTGAGACAGTTAAGATTTCACACAGGCTCTGGATTACTACAGCTCTTGAAAGGACTAAAATAACTCAGAGCTGGCTACGTAATTAGGGTAGTTCAGATCTAGGGAGCCCAGATTTTGTGAGCTACGATGAAGAAATCAATTTGTAAATCTGAAAGGAGATTAATACCAAGCTCTTCTGAAAAAGCAATCTGAGTACTTAAGGATTCATTTAGTGCTTAGCATAAAATAATTAATCAAAAGAAAAAGCAGTATTCAAATACAAGCAGCTCAGTGCTACTTCTGCAACTACTTTAACCATAGTAAGCATGAAGTTCTTAGACTTGAAAATTAAGGATAACAGTTGCCATGAAAGCGTATTAATTACACTTGAAGACAAGTATTTGAAGCCAGGCTCCTTTATGCAATCGCTACTAAATCAGAATTTATAAACAAAATAAAGCCGAGCCATTTAACTTTATGCCTATTCACAGACCTTTTGAAAGCACATCAGACAACCCAGAAGCGAACCTCTCAAGGCCAGACGCGCCGGACCCTTCCCTCTTACAGCAGAGAGACGGGCCCGATGCGCCCCCGGCCGCGACAAAGGGATCAGATGGGACCGGCTGGAGGCCGGGGATGACCCAGGCCCCGCCACGGCCTGACGCGCCCCACCTTCCGCCAACAGCTCCCGAACGGGGGACGGCCCTGAGGGATCCCCACCCGCGCTCCCGAGCGGGGGAAGCAGGAAAACGCCGCGCTCGTACCGACCTGAGGGCCAGGCTCATCGTGCCGCTGCCGGCAGCCGGGTCCGGCTAACGCGCCCCTCCCTCTGCACGGCCCGGCCGCGTCCGAACCCCAGCAACGCCGCGCGCCTGCCCTGCACGACGCCGTTCAAGCCACGCCCCCAACAATCACCTATGTCTGATTGGCCGAGGGTCGATAAACTCCCGCCTTCGAGTCCTAGGCGCTCTGCTATTGGCTGAGATGGTGCCACTCAGGGCGGAAGGGGCGGTCCTGCTCTAAGCTGGCGATGGCTCCTGGCAGCGCCGTCAGCCGCTGAGCCGTTTCTGCTGCGAAACGGGCAAGATGAGAAAGTTTTCCTAAGGAAGGATGTTTCTTGATGTTTGATCTTGATTTTCAAGCCTAATCAACAAGAAAGGAGATTTAATCCTTGAAACAGATAGACGCTACAAAGCAAGCTTAAAGTGATGTCCAGGCGTTATAAAGAAAAATCTTTTGTTGGAATTTCCTTGTTAAGGTCTAGCGCACGACGTGTTTCAATGATGTCAGACAAACAATTCAGAATTTCTTGGCCACAAGGACATTTGGCAGAACCCCCAAAATACGGAAGGAATTATTAAAGGCAACTCAGCAACTGTGCTGAATCAGCTTCACCTCCAGCAGACCACATACCAAGCTGCCCACCGACTCAAGGATTGGGCGTGTGGACTAATTAGCATGAGAAACAAGAGAATAATTAACAACAGACGATAGGATAATAATTAATAATAGAACTACGTAACCTGAAGCCAATGAACATTAATGCATTTGTTTGCTAAAATGTGTAAATACTAAAGAGTTGATAGTTTGCGTGCTTGATTCATGGAATACCATGCAGCACCCAGGCTTGTGCGACTCTGAAATAAATAATCCATGTCTCCCTCAAGTATGTAATTATTAGCTTGTTGAACACTGGGTAACAAATCTGATTTTTGTGGTCAAAACTTTTACTGGCCTTGCTGCAGCCTGGGTGCGTGGTGGCTGTGTCAGAACTCCCCGTAGGCCCAGGGCCTGCTCGCTCCGACTGCTGGAGGTGCAATCGGCTGTGGAGGTGCCCACAGAAGCGGCTCTTATAGAAGCTTTTCTGGCATTTGTACAGATTTTGCCTTACTAAAATTTTGATTGAAAGCAATATGTACTGTGGGGAGACTGAAGACCTTAATGTGTAGTTCCAGTTATCACTGACACTAATGTTTTTGTGTCTTGCAAAACAGTCAGTGAATCAACATTACATATCTGTGTGCAGAAATGTATGAAAAGTGCTGCCTCAATGCTCTGATCTGTGGCAAAGTAATTGTCAATGTGCCTTGCTTCATAAACAAGAGCTGTTTCATAACTAGCTTTGACAACATATTACAGTGTTACTAACTGGACCATGGTGATATTCAGATCCTTGCTAATACTATGTTATGCAGTCTGGCTAGATAGACTGAAAATTCTTAGGCAATGAAAAATTCCTTCAGGTGTTTCAGTCCTGACAGCATGTCTTGGAGATATTTTGCACCTGTGTTTCCAGTAATAAACTTTTACTGTATTTACACTGACTACGGAGAGTTGAAGATGTACAGTTTGGCTTGCTCAAGATACATTTTTCCTGAACAAAGTAAAGCAGACATGAAACTTATTTTGCTGTCTATTCATATTATGCCTGGTCTACAGATCTAATAGGCATGGGCAAGAGGTTTGTAATTGATCTCTGTTTACAGATGGTAGCTTTGCGACTAAAAGCATTAATTACTGGCAGGTTTGACCCTCAACCTGTACTGTGGTGCAAATATAACCACAGATTAATTTTTTTTGAGTGTTTCATAGAACACATTTACTTGTTCAGAGAGAAAAGGAAGCATTAACCAAATGGTGAGTGAAGTGTGGGAAAGTAGCACCAGGAGCCCCCAGCTGCACCAAGAGCCCCAAATTGCTCCCCATTTGGGAGCAATTCATCCCCACTCTCACCTCCTCTGCGTGCTGATCCTCGATCTCAGCACAGGGGCCCTTGGTTCTTGCCTGAGCTGTACTGGGGTTATTCCTGTTCTGTGTGCTGCTCTTGCTGACATACTTACCAGAGTTTGTGGCCTGGCCATGAACTTGAGTCATTACCTTGCCATTGTCTCCAGTCACTGGGCTGCTTACAGGTCAAGTTACTCTGCAGGGAGGTCACAATCGCTTCGCTTCCAAGTTGTCCTCTCTCATGGTGTACCTGTGCCCTGGCTGCTCTGTGTCAAGCACAGTGAAATACCCGATACTGATAGTCTGTGCTTCTGGGAACCGGAGATCCACATTCAGGTCCCTACTTCTAAATTTAGAAGCTAAAAACAAACCAAAGTTCCACTCTTCGTACATTGATTTAAGTTGGCAGCAGTGCTCATACTGCATGTGAAATGGAGATGCAAAGAATTCCAAAGAGAAAAGACAGGCTCAAATAATAATACCTAAAAATATGGTGGTGGTAGAAGTGACTCATAGATCCTTGCATTTTCAAAGTTGGCTAAACCCATCCTAAAATGACCTCTTATGAATAGAGTTGTTAAGTTAGAATAGCACTAGCCTGTTCCTCACACATACATATTGTCAGCTCAATAAGAAAAATAATTAATAATAAAATATACTTAAAGATGTTACTGGCTTTTACCTAATTTTCAAACTTACCTATTGCTTTTAAAAAGTCATTTGTGGGGCTGTCTGCCAGGTCTGTCTTCCCTTTGAGTGAAAATAAATTCTTCTGTAGTCCTAATTTTATTAGTATTTGAAACTATCCTACCACTCTGTTGTCCTAAACTGAATTTGAGTGTGCAGAAGACTATAAATCTCATCCCAATTGCTCAAAATCAGATCACATATCAGAACTGCAATTAAATTAATCCTGAATTTTTTAAAGGAGAAATTGGGCAAGGTTTCATGCATGTCAAGAGTGTTCTGTTCATGTTACTCTTAGAATAAATCATATGTAAAAGTATAAAGCCATGTTAAAAACATACCAAGTATCATTGCCAGTTTGATGATTGTGAATGCATTTCTTTGTGCATCTGGGCCAAACTGCTGGGAAATACCTGGCACAATCGCAGAAGTGCTGCCTAAGTTTCTGAGCCTTTTTCCATGTCAGGTCCTTTTGAGTTCTTATTTTCTTGGTGGGCGGGGGTTGGTTGTTGGTTTTGGTTTTTGTTTGTTTGGGTTTTTGAAGTTTTTATTGTTTGTTTTTCCAATTTTAATTTCTGTTGAGTGTCTCATTGCCTCTCCAGGACTCTGTTGGGCGTGTGTGGGAATATGCAGTTAGCTCTAAAATAATTTTTTAACCAGTAATTTTTAAATTATTGTGAGATTAGTCTGTCTAGTAAAATCTGAGTCGTTAGCAGTAGCCATGCTGGAGATGGTTTTGGGTAGCACAGTAAAAGCAAGGAGCAGGCTCATAACACCGCTGGTTTCTATTTTGATACTCGATTGTGTTAATTTCATGGTAAATGACCTGGCGCGGTCAGCGGGCGGGACAGCGAGGGGACATTCCCACTCTGGGGACACCGCACGGAAGGGGCATCCCGCCCCCACGGAGCCTGCACAAGCAACGCGCGGCTGGGTAAGCTAGCAAAGTGACTTCGCAGCATTCCGGAGTGCCTGGGCCACTGATGCACCTCGAACGGCTTTCTGACTGCCCTGAAAACCCAGGGCACTACAGCTAAAATGGTTTGGCTAGCAGCTCCCTCGTGTCATAGTTAACGTCAAATAGATTTAAAACAGAACATAATGAATGTTTTTTTTTTCATTGCTTCTCGATAATTTCTATACTTCCTAATTCAATTTGAAAGTGAAAGGACTTTAGATGGAGTAGTAGTATTTTGGGTAATACATGGTTGAATTTTTAGACCCAAGAGGTACTGCTTACTGATTTAAGTTACATGTCCATTAATTATAAAGAGGAACTTGGACCAGTGTTGGTTGAATGCTGAGACCTAGATTTTTAACATTAAATATTAATAATTCCTTCTTTTCCTCCACCTTTATCTCCCTCATGCTCTCCTTAACAGAGCTGCATTACTTTGTTTTTCTTTGGCTACAGATGTCTGCTCTTACAAGGCAAAGTGCATGTACAATGTGTAAACATTTTACCTGCAGTTTCTTTCTCAGAAGCATAGTTCTGCTAGGAACTTGTAAATATAGTCCATCTAGAATGAAAAGTGCTTCTGTTGAGAAATACCTAGAAATCATTACTTAAGTGCATAGGATTATAATATTTTATTATGATAACACATGAAAAAAATTAATTATGTGCAAACGGTAGTTTAACATTGTAACAGCCTTGACAGATTACAGAACAAAACTTCCCATCTGATTTTTATATCAATTCCCCAGTCTACTGAAAACTGCATTAACATATATTTAGATGTTACAAAGAAATCAACACAGTTCTAAACACTGACATGACATGGTATTTAAACTTACAATGCATTTTTAAAATATTTAATCCAAGTAGTGTTAAAGGACCACTGTCAAACTCTTATGATTAAAATTTCTTAAGTCTTAACAAAAATAATCAGAAACCATTCTCTTAACTTAAGATAATTTAAATATTGTTTATCTGTTTATAGTAGTGAATTTTTCATAATACAAAAAATAATTTCATGACTCAAAAAACTACTTTCATTTGGATTAGCAGCAATTTACTAACAAACTCCACTTTGGGTTATGTGCATGTAAAGTTCATTTCTGAGCTAGGAATTATCCCCTAGATTTTGGTAGAGTAAAAAAGTCAAAGTTTTGGTTACGTACTTAGTGGACTTAAGCATAGCTTAACAGGGCATTTTGAGAGTGATCTGACCATTTAAGGATCTTTGCTGATAGAGATACTGAGCACAGATTTAAACACAAATTATGGAGGATGGAGGTTATTCTTTCCTTCTGGACTGATGTTGCCTGTGAGTCTTATCATAAAAGCTCAGGCTTTAAAATATAGTAAAATCTGGCTACAGAGATTCTAATATTGGATCAAATGAACAAACTGATAGAAGTATAACACAGAATGCCAATTCAAAGTGATCTTACTTTTCTAGTGAACATCTGCAAAACTTAGCAACTTGACGTCCATATTGGCAGGCTTTGGATTTCCTGGTGACTCCTTTAACGCACAGGGTTACCACCAGGGCTCCCAGAGTCTTCACAAAAGCATTGTTTAAAAAGAATGATTATTTCTGGTGTTACACCACTGTCAACTAATTTGGTGTTCAAATACTGTTGGTAACCTGTGACACCATGGCATCCTCCGAAGAACCAGTGTAAGCTTTAGAGATATATATATACCTTCAGCCTGCTTCCCATGCTATTTTTGTATTTCTTCCTCTGCCAACTGAGGCAAAGATAAACACCTCTTAGTTTTATGAAATAAGTCTACCCACTGAACACTCCTCACGTCATACACTGATGTACATGGATTTCTCAAAAAAAAAAAGAGACCGTGAACTGACTGGTAACAATTCTTTGAAGTGCTGCATCTCTGTACATGGCCTGCCCACTCACAATTTTGCTTCAGCTTGGAGATAGGCACTTCTAAAAAGAACTAGGCAACAATCAGTACAAATCCTGGTAAAGAATATATTCACAGTAAAGGCAGGAGTCATCTATGAAAAGGAAAAAGCAGTCTATGCAGTCATCTATGAAAAGGAAAAAGCCTTACCTAAGATACTTGCTTTTATCATTTTTATACAGAGTTGCTTTTTAAATTTTGTAATAGGTTGTTGTTTTTTCCACAAGAATTTGCATCTATTTAGAAGGCTATCAACTTCCTCTCCCTCATGCCTTAGACAGAGCACAAACCTCTGGCTCCCTTACTACTGGCTATGATGGGGGCAAAACCTTCTGCATGAAGTGAAAGCCAAAAAAGAAAAGTTAAACTGCACTAAAATTTGAGAGAAACATTTGCAGTCTTTTTTGGAACACATATATGTCTATGTACAAAAATAAATTCTGACAGTGTCCATTTAAAAAAGTTAAATATATACAAACTGTTAGAATAATTACACAAACTAACCATTTCAGCAGCTTTTAAATATCACACATTCAATTTTCATAAGCAAATTGCAATGCTATTTAGCATTTCTCAATATATTCAACATATTTTTTGGAACAAACTCAATGCAACACACTTTACATTTCAGAACAACCATGTGCAGCACATACTTAGATGCAAACAGTAAACCATTTGAGTTACATTCACTTTGTGATAAAAAGTGTACTGGCTGCTTCATGCAGCACCTTCACCATAGCAAGGTCATGGAAAAGTCTCAATCCCTCCCCTAACACCAAGTTACAACACTGTCACATAAAAATACCCTTTAGCATAAACAAATGCCTTAAGTTTGTCACAGTTCCCTTCTCTCAGCTTTCCAGAACAACAAACTCTCCAAATATTTTTATAAGCTGAAAAAAATAAACACATCCAGCAAAATCTCAGTCCACTTTGTACAGGGTAATGTAACACATTAATTCACTAGTTCACAAATTGTCTAATTGCTAACTCACAAGCCTACAAGCAGAACAGTTCCCTAGCCAATGGTGAGTGAGAGTGCTCCTGCTTGCTCCCTCCTGCCTGGTGCAGTGGTTCCCTGCACCACACCTGGAAACATGAAAGCCTCAACAGTCTGTCTGCTCCAAAAGCTTTTGTGATAAACTGATGTATCTGTGACTTACAGCTTCAAAGTTTGGTCTACAGAATTGCCACGTTGCAGAGATAAAGCTTCAAGTGGTGAGAGGTGCAGCAGATAACCATGCCCACGGGTGGCAATGGCTACAGAATTATCACTTTCTGCTCACACACTCCTGCATAGGTGTTGCTCCTGCTCTGACCTAATGGCACTGCTCCTACCACACACTAGATCTTAGCAAGAGTTCTTTTAGGTCAAAACCTGAGCAGGAGGTGATGAATAATCACAAGTCTAGTACTATATCAACAAGGTTTCAAGCATGAATGTTAAACATCTCCTTTTAGTATATAGCCCTCTGCCAGAGTTGTAACAAAAATAAAACAATATATTTCAATTTAAATAAATAAAACAATATATTTCAATAAAACAATATATTGCAATACATGTAAGAACATGCTCTGAAAAAGTAGAAAGAAAAACTATAGCTTTGGCTAAAGCTACTAGTTTACAGAGTTTTTATAAAAATATGAATAAAGTAAAAAAACAGGGAGAATATTTTAAGCTCACCTGTATCAATTGGCCATCTTTTTGCTAACACATACTGCTTCTGCTTGTTATTGATGCTTTTACAACCCATTTGGTTTTACAGCATGTGACAGATCACACAAAATTAACTGTCACTGAGAAGTGATTCTTGAATTTGCAACACGAAGTGCTATGCTTGCAATGGATCTCATAGCACACGTAGAGATCTTGTGACAGATTCCAGCTTGGGAAATGTAGTTGGAAGCTAAACGATACAGCCTTTCTGCTCCAAATATGTTAAAGTGCCCAGGTAGTACCTTCTCCACAAGACCTCTATCTACTAACTCCATCAGGCGCTGGCAGCTTGCAATGTAGTCACTGATTCTGCTGTAGGGCAGCCAGTCGATCATAGATCCGTCATACACCACATCTCCGCTGAACAAAATCTTCCGGTCCTTGTCATGTAAGCAAATGCTGCCTCGTGAATGACCAGGCATGTGCATGACAGTGAGCTGTCGATCTCCGAGGTTGATCACATCCCCTGCAAACACATTTGTTACAGGAAATTGTATGCATTTGCCATGTTTCTTAAATGACATAGAGAACTACCTACTCATATGCAGCGTTGATACATACTACCTATTGCAACAGTGGGAGTGGGGCATTTATTTTCTTCGTGAGTGCCAAAGAGGTGTCCAAAATACAAGCTTAGCAAAAAGGTATTTTCCAATTATACTAATGGTTAACACAGGCTTGGGTTGTGTTAATGAAATATACTCACATTCTAGTAAATTGCACAATGTAAAAAGCAATGCAGTAGAGAAAATGAGATGGGAACAAAAAGAACACAACTAAGCTGGTTCTTCAACAGTTTGCAAAGAACATATTTCACAATTTATTATAATTTTACCCTTAGTATTGCACTGCTGTTACTCCTAAAATGCATAAGGCTAAAACGTAAGACAGGTACACACCGGTCTTGACACACTTTCTTCACTTCATTCATTAAGATATAAAAACAGAACTTTCTTACCATTAGGTCATTTTTTTGACAGCTTAAATGTGAATGCCTTTTAATTGTACCAGCCACTGAACTGATACTTGTGTTTCATGTCTTAGTTAACATCTTAGAAATTCTGATGCTACTCTGGCAGCCAGTGTACTTGCTCTTTGACAAAACTATTTTTTTGAAATAATCCTCCCTACTTTTTGACGAAAAAAACAACTTAAACTTCTATTGATTTACTATAGTTAAATGTCACTATAGTTATTTAACTATTATTACAGTTAAATGTCATCCAATCTTTACTGAAGCCTTCAGTAAGTTCAGTTCTGCTTTTCCAGCACTTATGTGGGATGGCCTAATAAAGCCAAGAAAAGAGTAAGCACTGTGCCTAAGGTGTCACCTGTCTGACACCCACTCTTTAACATCTACTGAACAGTATTGCACAGTTTAGGTGCTTTGTTAACAAAAAACCTAATCACTGTCCCCCATTAGAGACTAAATGATCTTTTTTTTATCTGCAACAAGCCACTTTTGTAACTGCTACATCAGTAACACGTGATTTTTAAAATTTTACATAAGTCAGGTAAAATTCAGTAAATGTATTTATGTAAAATTCACGTAAATTTTGTAAAATAAAAACTATTCTCAGTAGATATTTCAGGAATTGTCCTGTTATCTGCACTTTCCATGTTTTGACAGCTTATCAACAATAAAGATCACCAGATGTCAGAACATGACCTGCTGACATACCGTTTGAAGCCTAAGGATAAACCTGGGGTATTCAATTAGTCAACTAAAACATTACTGAGTGATTCTTATTCTAGATGGAAAAAAAAAACCCGCCAAAACCTTCAGTAAAAACGGTTTAACCCAGTACAAGTCTTTTTGGTCCCATGCTGACTGCGGGTGGCTTTTAGGTCCACAGGAGTGACAAAATTAATCGATTTGATTATTTTACACGAGGAGCTGGGTAAACCAAGAGGCGCTCAGCGGCAAAGAAGCAGCTCCGTAGCACCCAGAGCACTGTGCCCAGCACCCCTCGGCGCGGCGAGGCCGCCCCCTTACCCTCGTGCAGCAGGCGACTGGGCCGGACGGGTGGGACGCGGAACTGCCGGGCGCTCCAGCCGGGCCGCGGCGGCCGCGCCACCTCCCGGTCTGACAGCCACGTCACGGCCTCGTAATTGTCGCCTTGGAGCAGCGCCGACGCCTCGGCGCTGTGCACCGCCACCTCCTCGAAGTGCTGCAGCCCGCCCGAGTGGTCGAAGTGGACGTGGGTGGCCACGGCCAGCAGCGGCCGCGGCCCGGCGCCCTCGGCCGGCGCCAGCAGCCCGGCGTCACGCAGGTAGTCGGGCAGGCTGCGCAGTCCCAGCCCCGCGTCGATCACCACGTCTCGCTGCGAGCCCCGCACTAGCCAGATGTTGGCCCGGTTGCCCGACTCGTAGAAGCGTTCCTGGATCCAAAAGATACCGCCGCCCAGGGGCTTGTGCGCGAACCACTCCAGCGCCGACATGGCCCGGCCGGCGCTGTGGGCCCGCCAGCCGCCCCCCCGTAGCGCCCCGGCGGCGGCACGGGCGGGGCGGGGCGGGCGCGGGCCCGGCCCACTGCGGCAGCGGCAGGCGGAGCGTGACCGGGCCGGGTGAGGCGTGGGGAGGTCCGGAGGGGCTGTGGGGGTTCAGCCGCGGCGGGGCTGGGCGCGGGTTTGAGCCCCCTTCGCCGCTGAGACCCGCCGACGGAGGGGGTCGTAAAGGCGAAGCGCTGCGGCCGTGCGGGGAGCGGCGGGACCCTCTAGGGGTGACGGGCCGTCAGCGAGGGGCGGGGAGCGGGAGAGGAGCGGAGAGCAGCTGAGAGGGCTCTTCTCACACGGCAGAGGTTAGCGACCCTCAGGACAAATACCTTCTCCCCCTCACCTTCACTGGCTTTAGTTTAAAATGACACCCACGTAATCTCAATATTTAATGTTCAGTACTTTCTTTTGTATATGTTCTTCCCTTTAACTGATGGCACCTGCCTCTCAAAATCAGAGAACACAACCACCAGAACACGATCAGGAATTTTGTTGTGAGGAAAGCGTAGGATACCGAGAACTCGTCTGAGCGCTCAGTCTTCTTAGGTCTGCTGTTGTTGCACCAGCGGTCCGGCAGCTGTCGGGGATCCGGATTCCACGGGCCTTTCCCTCCTGAAACATCAGCTGCCTTCCCCTGAGTAACTGCCCGAGAAACTGCATACGTAGGTTTGGAGGAAATTGAAAAGCCTAAATCTGAAAGTCTTCTCTTTTATAGATGACACACAAAGTACTCATAAACAAGCAAATACACCCTGTTGATCCTTTAGAAATCCCCCAGGGTAAACAGAACACTGGTTGGGGTAACTTTATCGTCCTTAGTGGCTTAGTTGTCTAAATCTTAAGGATTTTTTCATCTATCACTGTCACTTTGTGCTGTCAGTAAACATAAACATTCAGAGGTTTTTAAAAAATTGTAAGTTTGGGTAAAAATGTGAAGTTGAAATGCTGCCAGTTTTTAATGCTTATTCTCATCAGACTGATGCAATGTAATTTTAAGAGAATTTACTAAGAATTAATTTTAAAGCAGTTTTTAAAAAATGTACCCTCATACTCACTACATTTAATGCCTTTCCTTGTTAGCTTAGCGTCTCGTTTAACTTGTGTTGTGTTGTTCTGCTGTTTACCTTTTTTTTTTTTTTGGATCTATATAATTGCTCATGTTTGGGGCTTTACAGTGTCTTTTATCTCTCTATTCTGCAAGGCTCACATCTTGCTTTTCATGCTATTCATCCTATTTTCAGAGGACCTTCCCTTCCCTTCCCTTCCCTTCCCTTCCCTTCCCTTCCCTTCCCTTCCCTTCCCTTCCCTTCCCTTCCCTTCCCTTCCCTTCCCTTCCCTTCCCTTCCCTTCCCTTCCCTTCCCTTCCCTTCCCTTCCCTTCCCTTCCCTTCCCTTCCCTTCCCTTCCCTTCCCTTCCCTTCCCTTCCCTTCCCTTCCCTTCCCTTCCCTTCCCTTCCCTTCCCTTCCCTTCCCTTTTTTTTTCTCAAAAAAATATTTATTTAGGTCTCTGCTTATTTATTCTGTACTGCAGAGTGGCATGGAAATATAGAATATGATTTTGTTTTATCCACATAGACCTTATTTCTGTTGAAAGTAACAAGTAGGAAAAAAACTGGCATCAACATGTTTTCTGTGGCCTTAATGAAAAGGTCTTTGCTGCTGTCTGGGGGGAGCCAGGTGCACTCGTACAGGTGCAGCCGTAAGTCTGGAACAACCTGGTTGTACCGAGCAAGTACAGTGACCTTGCAGTTACTAGTGAGCAGCTCATGGGATTTCTGGGTTTGGACCTTGCACCAGTCTGAGTCGTCTGTGGGAGTGATCGAGTGATCAGTATCACAGTGCTTCAGCTTCTCTTGGAGCCTATTTATTGGCATCTTCCCCCATTCTCACATTTTGATTTATTTGTCAGCCCATGGGTCATGCAATTAATGAGATGAAGCTTGGTATAACATGAAAGTGGAGAGAAATGACTGTAAATGTTTTGGAGACTCTTTTTCTTTTATGACTTTTTAAAATATTTCAGTTAGAAACAACAAACTTTTTTTTTTTTTCAGCAGTTAGCTTGCAGTCCTGCTGGAGTTTTTCATGACTTTTAATTATCTTAATTACCTCTTTGCCTGGGTCACTTTTTCAAGATCCAAAAATAGTTACTAAGATAAAGGACAAAAAATAGTCAAGATGAAGAAGTCATGAATGACAAACACAAACTGCCTTTTGGAGAAAAGTTCAAAAAAACACACTAGAGTGTAGTCACAGAAAGTTCAGGATTCTTAAACTTTTTTTCACCTGTTTCTGGTTCTTCTGGTTGAACCAATACAGTGCATCTAATTTCAGGCAGGCAGAGGTGGCTAGCAGAAATAAGTGAATGAAGCTGATTTTATGCTTGTATCAAATTTACAGTCTGTGGAAGAATCTGAGATGGGCATTGAAAATGGCTTGCTATTTAAAAATGATTTCTGGTTTTAAAATGCCTGTAGTCTTTGTTAGATGCTAACTTTCTTGGTAATATGTACATCAATTTGAAACATGTAAGGAAAATATATCTTTAAAGATCTATAATATTTTCAGTACATCCAATGGGTCAGGTAGAGGAAGAGGACATGCTTCATCTGCCTTCAACATGGAGGCTATTGGCTTTGGTAAGGATGCAGATGAAATATATGAACACCCCTAAGAATTTTGTATTTTATAATAATGTAAATCACCATTTTTCTTAATTCATCATGAAAGGGGCTTTCCTGCCCCTTTGCTAACTGTTGTATCACATATTTAACTGGATTGCTTGCAAGGAGTTAGTGCATCGAAGTCCTCATCACGATTTGGTTTTCTGGACATTGCAAGAATAGATACACTGGATACTTGTATTTGTCTGAAATGAGTTTACATTAATCTTTGAAGCTATAAATTTGCTGATTTTAGAAAATTACTATTTATTTAAACATGAAAGATTGTGTATGATTGTCCTGTACCTCAGAGGCCAGTATTTGAAAATAACTGAAAGATCCTTTGTGTAATTAAGGGAACGTAATTGAGACTTGGCATTTAGGATGTATTTGAAAATCAAAGGGGAATAAAGACCATCTTCTGACTGCATTTTGATGTGCAAGGAAGCTTTTGACTTACTGAACCATTTATTATTCATCCTCTTAATCCAGCATTGCAATTAAGATGTGTGATTTCATATTACTAAGTCACCTGTAACTGTTTTTCATGTGAATGTTGCAGTTTGCCTGGTAGCACAATTCTGTGCCATCTGAATTCTGTATACACTGCATCTTTTGAGGTACAGTCAGTCTAACAGGAGAATTACTAGCCCCAGTATATTTAATGTATACTCTGGAGAAGGTAAAAGGCTTTCTTCCTTCTGTGAACAAAATTTCAGAACCAAGTTAAACTTCTCAGGGCAAATCTGGTGTCATTCAGGAAAATCAGAGTTAACCTAGCTGTATAAGTAGAATCAATAAAAAATTCAAGTGTTGATTTAAGGACTGGACAATGACCAAAAGTATGTTACAGCTTTGACTAACTTACAGTGAAAGTATTTGAAGCAGTGAATTATTGCTGTTGCATATTCCTATTAGACACTTTCTGAGTTCACACAAAGTTTCTGTAAATGCAATTAGAAACTCAATTAAGGAACATCAGCAATGTTAAGTGATTTAAAGTGTTGGCCAACTTGCAAATATAGATGGAAGCAGTAAGCTCCTTTCATGGTCCAGATCTGGGACTTCTGATGCACTTCATGCTTTGCAACCTACCACTCACTTATTGATTTAGCACCATTTATCACATGAGAGAAACAACATCCATTCTATAATTCTGCCTGTAGTATTCTGGATACTTTTAAAACTGTTTTTCCATATTTATCTTTCTTACTTTCAAGGTTCAAGTTAAACAAAAACAAAACACCCCAAAAGCAAACCCCCACAAAAAACCTCCCTCAAATCCCAAAAATCCAACCCTTAACATTTCATTTAAATTCATCTGGTAGAAACTGTGTGAGGGCCTGGTTTTAGACAACACAACCTCATGATAATAGTCATGAGAAGAGTGTCCATGTTATTAGATAGCACACTTAATGTAGCTGTAACACTATCATAGAAGTGGTTAAGAAAAATACCAATCTGACTGAAGAGAGAAGGAATAGTTTCTGAGAAAGTTTGGTTGGTGAGAATAATTGCTTTTGGCAGTTAAGAGTTTAGGGTTACTATGAATGACTGTGTAACAGTTTTAATAATTTTTTCCCTTGATTTTGTACAAAATGCCACATCTGAGGGGTGGGTTATTAATTACATCAGTGATGGTCTTAATTTAAAAAGCTTGTTTTTATCTCAGTTGTAATGTGCAGTTGTCTATGGGACTGCATTCTGTGGCAAAAGTGGTCTAGCTTTAAGAAAACTGTGGAGTAGATTATTTTTTACTGATATTTTCTGTTACCTGGTTAACATAACATTTTGTAAAACTAAGAGGGTGTTACAAAGTGGGCTGTAAGCAGGAACTTGATAAATTGTCTTTGCTACAAGAGTGCATGGATTGTTATAAAACCTCAGAGCAGTATCTATGAGCCAGGTGGTCCTTTGAAGTGTGAGAAGGGAAACGTTTTATTAGTTAGGATGTATCTGTCTGTCTATCATTATTCAGGTAGCAAATGAAAGCCCTGTCTCCTTCTACCTGGAAATTTTGATGTGAAATGTGCCAAATAGCATAGATTTCCATCATTCAACACTCATTTTGAGAGAATAGCAGGCATATTCTATAGAAATTTTTTTTACTTACCCCACTATGTAAGTTACGAATCACTCATATTTTCCTCTGCATGTATCTGCCAAGACTGGGTGACTGCCACCTTGGCAGTGGTTTGGAATTAGTTCCTTGGTTGTGAGTGGCAAGAGTCAGTCAATGTATTTTTTTACTGATGGCATCAGCAATTTTTTCCTCACTAAAGAGCCTTGAACTGAAATCAAAACTACTTCTTTCTTTTCCTCTCTTTGCTGGTAGTTTCCTACATCTATGAATGCCCCTTGAGACAATGTTATTTTAATTGTAGACTCTTTCATGCACAATTTTGAGAAGGTTTTCTGTTTGCCTTCATAATAACTAAGTTTCAGATTTAGCTTCATCTATGATGTCTTCTTTTTCCTTGGTGAGTACGCACCTGAAGGATGGAAAGCCACAGAGAGACCTTCACCAGTCTCCAAACAGACTGGAGAAGTGGGTGCATGGGAATCTCATGTAATTTTAATAGTGAGTGCAAGTGCTGCACCTGGGTTGGACCAGTGCCAGCACGTTGAGGGAGGGATTGTTCCCCTCTTCCCTGTTTTGGTGGGACCCCACCTGCGGTTCTGCATAAGCTCTGGGGTCCCAGAACAGGAAGGACATGGACCTGTTGGAACAAGTCCAGACGAGGCCACTCAGTTGATTACAGGGAAGGAGAACTTCTCCTATGAAGAGAGCATGAGAGAATTGAGATTATTCAGCTTGGAAAAGTCTTCAGGCTGACCTAATTGCAACCTTTCAGTATCTGAAGGGAATTTACAGAAAAGATGGGGCAATAGCATGTCGTGACAGGACAAGGGGGAATAGGTTCAAATTGAAAGAGAATGGGTTTAGATTAGACATTAAGAAGAAATTCTTTACTGCGAGGGTGTTGAGGCACTGACACAGGTTGCTCAGGGAAATTGTGGATGCCCTATTTCTGGAGGTGTTCAATGCCAGGCTGGGTGGGGCTTTGAGTAACTTGATCTAGTGGAAGGTGTCCCTTCCCATGGCAGTGGGGTTAGAACAAGATGATGTTTAAGGTCCCTTCCAACTCAAACTCTTCTGTCATTCTATGAGTCTGTGATTATGTGCTAGAAGTTTTTGACTCTAAAGGTCAAAGGCTATCTTTGTTACTATTTTTTGTAAAATATCTGCAAATATTATCCCTACTTAGGTTAACAGTGCAATCAGGTTCAGTAATTTTGTACTAAGTGGATTTTGCATGTGGTAATTTGTCAAGAAAAAATGTGACTGATTTTAAAATACTAAAGTTTTGGTATTGCTTTCAGCATTAGAGATTGTATGTAAAAGGTTATTATCCATGTATAAATGGATGTACTTGCACTGTATGACCACTGTATTATTTACAATGAATTTCTCAATTTACTTCTTGTGCCTGGAAGAAGGTTAAATGGATTAAAGTGTTTAGCTGCTGTTTTGGATAGGATGCAAAGCTCTTCCGTTGCAGAAGTACTGGAAGTCTTGGAAGCTGGTGATCAGACAACCTTTTGAGACTTGGGAATACTGGATGCTATTTTTGAATAACACAGTGATGTTAAATGTTGCTCACTGGTTTTGTAATAAAGGTTTGATTGTGAAACTCTTGAAGAGTAGAGAGTTACTGTTATATTTGATGTTTCAACTTAGTCTCTGAATAAATCTGCATTTAACAATTCTGTGCTTTTCCAGGATAAAAGAATAAATTATAGTATTTTTGGAGTATTGGGTGCTTTTTGTTTGTTTTGGGGTGGGGTTTTTGTTCAGTTTTTTACTGTTTGACAACGAGAAACTGTTCAACACGGGATTGGAAAAATATACTCTATGTTCAGTTACAGGTAAATATCAAGGACTGTGTGGATTGCCTTGACTGTGAACTGAGTAACACTTTCTCTGTAGCAATTGAGAGATAGTCAGGAGTACCAGGACAATGCAAAGGAGCTGGAAACGTGGGCACCAGGAATTAGCTGAGGTTATCGAAGGCTAATTTTCTATGAGCCTGTGAAATGTTCTGATATTTTAAGTATTTGATTCACTGTTTTTCAAACAATAAAAAGGGTAAGAAATTATTACCAAGTCATATATTCCTTCCAGTCCTGTATTTTGAGAATTATTGTACTTGGCATGATTTTAGATCAAGGTGAGTATTGTTTTGTCAAAAAAAAAAAATAAAGGAAAGACAGAAAGAATCTGCTTTTATTTATTTACCCTGTTGGAATAACTGATTGGCAGCACAAATGCTAACTTTAGCTCTCACTCTTACTCTCCTTTTTCTTTAGTCACTTCATAAGAGTTTTGAGCGGGCAGCAAACATAGATATTACTAAAAATAACCCAGCCTTATGTCTGTCATGGGAAGCTATGTTTTAAAATATTAGCCTTCCCAAACCATATCTTTATAGCTCACTACTGCAAACTTAATTACATAATAAGTAAGTTAAAGAGCCTGTGGGCCACTGGAATGACTGAACTTTGTCTCCTTGACATAGAAGCCAGTTGTCATTGTGTGGATAAAATGGCAATCCTGACTCCCGTTCCTCAATTTAAATTACAGCTAGAATTCCCTAAAACTGTTGTACTAAAACATTTTGGCATGTATGTAAATAGGATTGAGCACCCTTCCTTTCCCTAGTGGCAGGGGAAGGATTACTGCTGTAAATCATAATTTTTCTATATTAAAGCCATTTTCTGTACAGACAGGAGAAGACTCCCAGGAGAGATGAGACCAAAGAAGGCAAACAAAAAAGGTATGTTATATATTTTAAGAAACAAATATTACATAGTAGTTGAGAGACAGAAGCTGTAATGGAGATACTTAGAGGAAAAAATGCTAGAAATGTTAATTAGTCTAAATCATTAAGGCTTTTGGAAAATTTTTTCCATAAATATTTTATTAGTGTGCCTTCTGTGATTTTTGCTTTGCTTCTGTAGGATGTTTTAACTTACTGGAACAGATTTACCTTCCTTTGTTCTGCCTTTTATGTTGGTGCACCATGTTAACATACAAGATATGTATTGTTTTGAAAACTTGTATCTTTAGTCAGCACTCATCCTATTCAATAATAACTGGCTGTTCAGGTTTCCTTTATATTTTGGTTTCTCAATTATCTTGTTAATGATTTGGTTGATTTTTGAATCTTTTAGGCCTTTTATATGTAACTTAATGTGGGTTATTTTCTATTTTCGCTGATTTTACTTTATTTTCAGCATTTGTCTGCAGAACTGCGAATCAGATCCTTGAAAAGCAGTTGGAACTGGTAGTGGTAGTTCTTAGAGAAAACCAGATATTTATTACACAGCATAATTTGTTTTTCAAAGTGTTTTCTAGTATGCATGACTTATTTTAAATTCTTTGTAGAAATCCATGGCCTCCTGTGAGAAGAAACACTTGGCCTCTTGTGTTTAGCTGTCTGTTTATATGTAATTGTTTGCTTTCTTCCAAGTCTTTAATGTGTCATTTTTCAGTTCACAGATAAAACAGAAAAGGAATGGGAATGTGCATAGTCACAGAGACTGGCTCAGCTGGAATCTTTGTTCCTTTTTAGAGCATCATTGAGAAGCATGATACTGTAAGATTCAACTGAAAATGAAATATTTATTTGCAAAATCTCCAAAGATGAGACCAGAATATACCTGGGTTTTATTCCAAAAGAAGAAACTCTGGGCTTTTATAAGCCTAAGCACAATAGTTTTCACCCTGAGATCATAAAAAGAGAATGACTGCTCAATGGGGCAGTGGGGGAATTTTTCTTTCTTTAGTTCCAGTTTCTCTACTGGCTCTTAAAAGTACATTTCTCTACATGTTATAATGGCAAAGATCAGCTGACCATCAGAATTTGATTGGATTAAAAACCAGGTTCCCCTAAAAGCAAAAACAATGTGAGGCTAAGGGTTTTTTGTGGACTCCTGATGATACATTTAGTTGTTGTTTGGTTTTTGGTTTTTTGGGTTTTTTTTCTTTCTTTTTTTTTTTTTTTTTTGTGGAATCCCGATGATACAGAGTTATATATTAGTCAGAAGGTTTGTACATAGCTGATCAATGACGCATTAGAGCTCCTGGTACTTGTCTCTTTTGACGCATAGCTTAGGTGACACTTTAACCATGGTGGAACAAAGGTGAACAAATCAACAGAATTTGTACAGAAATTCAAACCAAGTTCCTACCATTCTCCCTTTTTAGCCTGCAGGAGTGGTTTTGGGATCAATACAGTTCCATGCACAGAGGCAGCTTTACTTTTACACACCTGCCCTCCCTCTTTCTGGTTTCCCTCGATGTTTTAACTGCCTTCTCAGTGACAAAGCTTTGGATAGAATTCCACACTGACCCTGGGCTGTGAAATGCAAAATCCTAGATACCAGCAGTGCCTGCTGAAAAGAAAAAATACATAAATAAGATAAATAAAAATGTCATCTGGGTTCAGTTGACATTGTAGGCCAGCCATATGCATAGGTATATAGCACTCAAATGTATGCATTTTAGCCCAAGTACTGGAAGACCAGGTATTAGACTGTATTTTATTGCACCTCTAAGATACATAACATAGGGAGCTATTTTGCTCCCATAGTTCTAACATTGGGTCAGTGTTGTCACGGACATATTTTATGAAAATCCTTTCGCTAGGATTTTTTTCCTGAGAAGCTGAGAGGCCTCAGAAACGAAATGTAAACAATAATTATCTGATGGCTGTGGAATGTGTTCTGGAGATGGTTTACCAACAGGTGCATCTTTGATTGGTCTCATGTGGTTGTTTTTACTTGATGACCAATGACAGCCAGCTGTGTTGAGGTTGTGAGCAGTCACAAGATTTTATTATTCATTCTTTTCTTTGCTAGCCATCTGATGTCTTCTCTCTCTTTCTTTAGTATAGTTTTAATATATCATTTTCTTTTAATATAATATATACCATAAAATAATAAATCAGCCTTTTGAAACATGGAGTCAAGATTCTCATTTCTTCCCTGGGGTTGCCTGCAAATTACACACCATATTTCTAATTTATAAGGGTCAAAGATGCCCAGCTCTTAGACACAAATCTCATGTCTGTTTGTTCTTTATGTATTATCTGTAAAAGCCTGCAGGAGGTTGTGCAGGGATGATAATTCTGAATTGCATTTTCTGCTTGTTTTCCTAAAAGCCTACTTCATACTGGATGTGTTTGCTTTGATGCTGTTCATGTTTTTGCAGAGCAGATTGACTCCCCTGAGCTCTGTGCAGTGCTTTAGTCATATAATCCTTTCCTAGGCCAAAACACTGAAATAAACTCAATGTTATTTATGACTAATGCTTTTGATAAAATATAAGTGTTTTCTCAGCAGTTCCCAGTGTTCTCCGTCCTTGAGCATTTGGGGAACTTTGGTTTAGGGTGCTGCCATTCACATAACTCTTACCTGGGTATATAGTTTGCTATTTTTGATCTTTGCTCCACCATACAGTTAATCAGGGAGTAACTTGATAAAGATTATGCTCATGAATCAGGGGACTGTGCAGAAATACACAACATAGATTCATTAGATGAGAGCCAACTGTAGTCAAAAAGCCATGTAGCTGTATTAATCATGCCTTCTGTTAGAGCTAATGAACTTCTGCCTTTTTCTAACATCTACTTGTCTGAAGTATCCATCATTAATGTTTTGTATAAGTCAGTAAAAATGAGTTTTTATTTTTTCAAGATGATTAAACATAACAAGTGAGATTCTGTTCTAGTTTCTTAGCATTTTTTTAGGTATATAGGTGACTAGTACTTCGTGAAGCTGAATGTTGTATTTTAGCCCAGCCTTTGGTCAACTACTTGTTCAAACTGAATTTCAGCCTGGCCTTCTAGGCATCTCTTATGTAAATCAGACATTTGCATCTCTGTGAAGGATGTAGCTCAAAGTCTCAGGTAATTTTAATACAGACAGTATGGGATTTCTGTGGCATAGTCAGGATGTATTTACTCTTAAGAACAAGTAAAACGAGAATTTGTCTTTTTCACATTAACAAAAAAAATAACAGTAATGTATTTTATTTCACCAGATACAAAAACAAAAAAGGCAAAAAACTCTGAGCCTAAAAGTAATCTGGATTGTCATTGAAAAAAAATGAAGTAAGATGTGCATACTCTTTCTACATTTTACAATAGACATTGAAGGAAAATGAAACCTAATATGTTTATTAGTACAAATGGAATAACAAGCACAGACTTTTTCTGGTCCTGTCTTGCTACTTCGACAGACAACTGTCCTGCAGCATGGTGGCACAAGGGTGGTGGTACTGGTGGTCTGAGTCTGGCTGTGGAGAAGCGACTTTCTTTTGTTTGTACCTGAACACAACAACCAACTGCTCTTCGCTGGGTAGCAACACAGTCTAATGTAAATAGTAGAGCTGCTATTGGAGCTTACCGGAGGAACTAGAACCAGTGTTTTTAAATCTGTTGCTGTTTCACCCATCTACTGATGTTGGAACTTAAAACAATTTACTAAGTTGAGAAGAAACATACAGAAACTTAGGACATGACCTCTGTTTTGTTGGCAATTACTTACCATGTGTCAGTGGGAACCTTTAAGGTGAAACAGCTTTATATTTTTTCTCCTGGTGATTCACCAGTTGTTTAAAGTAGTTATATTATTACATACAGTATGAGGTATTGCTTTATCAAGTATGACATGGTCTTCTGTCAGCTGTTCTAACAGTGGATGATAAAGGGGAATTGTCATCTCAGTTTATTACAGAGGACATGGTTTTTTATGGCTGATGCTTGTCCAAGTAAATCCTTATTAAGTTCTTGTGCTTCACATCATATTGTTTCAAATACTGACACACAACATTTGCACAGCATTGTTATGCTAACTGTCTTGCTGTTAAGTGCATCTCAACTCTTTGGTAGTGTGGAGGATATGCTGTTGCTGTAACATGGGATTACCTTGTTAAGAGATTGCCTTGTGACAGGCGCTAGGAAAGAAGGATGAGGGGAAAAAAAAAAAAAACAAACTGAAGATGAGAAAGACAAAAGACAAAGAAGGTGAAGATGATGAAGAAGCAGAAGAACCAGACAAATATGATGAAGAAGAGCATGAAGAGGTGTAATGTTAGTTTTCCTATTTATACAGAGTCAGATCTCAGTCATTGATAGTGTGTTGGCTGGCAAATGTCCCAAGCTCCCAATAAGGCAGAGTTGTTTTGGGAGAAATTATTACATTAATTATCTTTGTTGCACTACATTGTATTATAAATTTAAGCGACTGTTCTAGACCTATTACTCACAAAGAGCTCTGATATAAAGATCTTGTATATACGAATGTGTTGACACAATCAATACACACAATTACTCCTTTTTATCACGAAAACAGTGATGCCTGTTGTTTCATATATATCAGGACTTCATTACAGTATTTTCCTTTTTCTTTCCCAATAATCTATTACTGTTTTAAAGTGTGGATGCTCAAGTGCAGTTAAAATAACTTTTCTTCTATAAATTGTCTTCTCAAAACATATAGTGATTTTTTCCCCATTGCTTTAGGAAAATGACTACGTTTCTTCCCATTTTGAAGATGGAGATGGTTTTGGTGTCGTCAGTGATGACAATATGGTTGAAGTAACATAGTAGCTGTTGTTTCTAAGTATTAAACTGCTCAAGCCTTATACTACATGAAGCAGAATTATGGAGATAGGCTGAGTATAAATAGACTTAATGTTTTAGCTCTGTTGGTTTTAAGCAGACTCTCCAAAAACACACTGGAGTTTAATTGTACTATTCCGTAAAAGAGGCTAGGGAATCCTTTGTTTTGTTCTTTTGCTGAGTGCTTTGCAGACATGCCCTTTTTAAGGTCCTCTGGAATGCTTATGGACAGAATAGAGTATGCCATTGTGTTTCCTCTGCACAGAAAAAAAAAGGTATGCATTTTACTTGAAAGTGTCTAAGCATTTGCACTAGTCAATTCTATGCCTCAACAGTAAAATGTTAAAACAAATAATGAAATTCTTGATGACCACTATAAAAAAAAGACACGGAGCTTTTATGGACATAAGCTGCTTGTTGGTAGCTGACTCCTTTGAAGAACTTTAAGTAACTTCTGAGTTCAGGTAACTGAAAATAACTGACAGCTGTGCATTTCAACATAAACTGACTTGGAAGGACCAATGCATGATGTCCTAATTAGAAAAATAAGAGAATGCCAAGAAAAAGCCAAAGCTTAATGTTTGGAAGCATCCTTTTAATTTGAAAACCAACAGCTGTTGTATTGAAAACTTATTACTGAGATTAGATGCTTGAAGAATGCTGTGACAGCACATTCTCTATATCTTACTGTCTTTTGACAGTAAAAAATAATATTTTTTATTGTTAGTACATTACTGTTGATCAGGGGTTTTGGGCTTTTTATGTTGCTTGGTTTCGAAGTGTTATTTTCTTTTCAAAAAAGTGTTTCACCTTACTGATGACTGGGAAACAATTCTCCATTATTCTGTGAACTTCTGATATACAAAACACAGAAGATGTGAATGAGGCAAGGATGCTAAAAATTAAATTTGCTTGCTGTGACTATAACTGCTTCTGCTAGCTGTTCTCCCCGTGCAAGGTGAATGGTGAGACTCCTTACCCCCTACAAAAAAAAAATGCAAATAGATGGAACCATAAAATTAATGCTAGAAAAGAGTTACTGCATGAGTAACAAAATTTGTTGACAAGTTGAGGCTTGCCTGAACAAGTACAGTATCTTATTCTGTAGCAGACAGTAATTCTTGAGTACTGATTACTTTCTCCATTCATCTAATGGGCAACTGCCTTCCTACTGCACTGTTGAGAAATATTACTCTGGTAAAAATCAGGGTTTTTTGAGTCCTTTAAGAGGTAAACTGTAGTGACCTCTGTCATCCAGAGGGAATTGCAAAGTCTTAGGCTGGACCCTCCAGGATTAGTTTAGCTATGGTAAATAAAGCCATCGATTAGGAACAAGTTCTGCAAAGACACAGATCAGTGCCAGGGCACTTCTGAAAAGCAGTTAGACTGCGCTCTTCCAGAGGTGTAATACTCACACCTCTGCTTAGAAGCTGATTTTCTGATTGCTTAGAATTTATTGCAAGACCATAATGCCAGTAAAACTTATGACTGTTCTTTAGTCTGCAGCAAACTTCAAATTTGGACATACATATATACAAAACCTAATTTATAGCACAGAAGAATATTGCTTTCAGTGTCATCTCACCGACTAAGAACTTCACTGATCCCTCCCTTACTTGTTCATACCTATTTCTAAGAACTAAAGTGTTCTCCAAAATTTATGCAGAGAAGTTCAAAGTTTACAAGGCATGAACAGAATACAGGCTACAATTATGGTATGCTAGATATGAATACTGCCAACAAAGTACTTGCTGGCTAAGGGTTTTTATTGTAGACCGTACATAAAAATTGGCCTAAACAAATACAAGTAGTAGACTGCTGTAATAAAACATGCAAAATACATAGAATTAAAAATATATTAGATGCACCATTTTCACTGCAGTCTAAAATAAAATCTTTATTTTACATATATTATTTACATTTTTCTAAAAGCAGAGGAGCAGAAGTATTTAAAATAAGACTTGCATCCTCACTCAGAAGTATTTCACATAGTTGTATTTTCAGCCCTTATACAAGTTACAAAGACTATTTGTGAGAACTTATTCCGAAGTATACCAGACTTGAAACATTTAATTTTTTTATGATCCAGCAGTGCAGTATGCACTTAAGTTTAAAACTGAATGTGTTGCAATTATTCCAAAAGGTGATTTACAACTCAATTATTCCATGTTTGTGGAGGTTTTGGCCCTTTTTTGTTTGCTTTTGGGGTTTCTTTTGTTTCTTTGTCTTTGGTTTTGTTTGTTTGTTTAAGAAGTCAATTTCTAGAAGACTACCTTCACAGATTTTATCTCGAATAAGATTTAAGTTCCTCACAGAGCAGTTATCCAGTTTATTCTAGGCTGTGATGATGAATTACTGGCTGTATTGTACTTTGGAAAGAAGCTGTAAAGATCCCCACATTCTGCAGAAAGGCAAGCCAGCTGATGGTTGTAGATTACCAGGATCAGGAGTCCTATAGTCTTGAAAAGAGTTCTACTGTATCTTCTGATAAAGTTAACTCTAATTAAAAATGTACTGTATAAAATTTGTTACATAATACATATGTAAAAACATACCAGGCTCTTGGTATGGAATATGGTCCCATAAAATAGCTATTCCTTTGTGTTTCTGTGAAGACTGCTTATTTTAAGGTAAATGAAGGCACATCACCCTTAACTCAGTGCCAGTAAGCCACAGGTCTTTGACACTGTAAAAGCCCAAAGTCTGGGACACACTAGAGGACTCTTCAGCTGTACCACCACAGACTTCTGTACTCATACATCAACAGGTCAGAGACCTTCCTGACCTAGTCGAACCACAACCACAGTCAAGTTAATTTCTGTACCGACAGCAATTTAGTAACCATCAGTTCAGGTATGTGCTATATATTAGGCTTATGCTGCATCCTCACAATAGCTAATTTAATGTTCTTTGATGAATTCATAAGAAGTGGAAGGATAAAGTACTAGAACTGGTGAGTTTCAGCAACAGGATGGGAGAAGGAAAACAATCAAATTATGCAGCAGAAAAATTATGCATTATATACCAAATTTCATCCCATATAGAAAGCATTTGTTTTTTATGTGCCAAAGCTTTCTTGCCAGAGTGAGTCACCTTTTAAAGTTTTAACCATGAGAGCTGTATCGCTTTAGCCACTATAAATTATTTTGTGAAGCATTTTTGCATAAAGAACTGCCACCTCACTGTTTGTCTTACTGGCATATTTGCTTAAAGAAAATAACTACTATTTGAAAGAATCTTTGAAAACAAGTGTTATGCAAACCATCAAGTTCAGGCTGTTTGTAATCCCTTTTCTAATGTGGAGACTATGAGTAGGCTCACGATCTCCACAGATGCTCCTTTAATCAAAAGGTTCAACAGTAACATAGTTCAGGCACTTAACTTTACACCATTTCCCTTCAAGCTTTGGCCTGCCTCAATTTCAAAATAATACAAGTTAAGCAATTCTTGTTCATACACTTGGCATGCCAGTGAAGACTCTCTGCTCCACTTCTTGGGGAAACAGGTGCTCCAACAATAAATGGGGCCTAAGTCTTCACTCTCAGAATCTCACAAAGCATTCTGGAATACCTCAACAGTTAGAACATGTTCACTTTACCTTTTTGTACTGTATATACTTAGTCAAGACATTCATTAAAAAAATTACAATAGTAGTTTAAAGGATGCTGTCTGGTTTTCCACTTATTTTTAAGTCCTGATCAAGTTTGTTATCCTGGGTTTTGGTAATAAATACTGTTTTGAACAGGGCAATGGAATTCTTACTCCACAAGGCAAATATAACCAAAATAATTATAGGCACCATCTCAGTTTTTATTTAAAAGTATTCTGAGTACACAAGTACCTCCTTTCTGTATGAAGAGTCCAGAGGTGTGGGGCTTTATTTATGTTTTTTTTATGGTTTTTTTTTGTTTTTTATCTTGAAGCATTTTTAGACGGGGAAGAAAAAGAGGGGAAAATCCAAGGTTGATCATGAAACTCCAAGAGAAACATTCAAGAGGGGATTGGTTAATAAATACACGAAGATGTAAAGTACAAGTCTGTAGTACAAGTTGTCTATTCTGCTCAAATTTGCTAGCAGGCATTAAATATCATTTGAAGTCTTCTAGGACATTTCAGGAAAAAGTTAAGAGCTTGAGGTTCATGGGCACAAGAGCAGTGTAAGTATGCTCAGTACCCACATGACTGCTATCTGAAGAATCAGTTGGTCCTGAACTGAGATCAACTGGAAGGGGAAAAAGATAAATCTATTAGCAGAAAATAAGGACTACTGTGGCAGTTAAAACAACGTGCCACACTTAGCACTTCTTTCATTCTACACACAGGTGACCAGATGAGAATGCAGTCCAGTCAGTTTTCAGCAGAATACCAATGTAAACAATGTAAAATTTCAAGAGGACTCCTAAGTGGACTGTGTTGAGGCACAGAATCACAGAGAAAACAAATTATCCTAGTGCCTATACTGAAAAGTACTAAAGAATGGGTTGACTATAGGCACAAGATTTTAAGATCCCAGTTTAAGTGTTTGCTACTGCCTCTGTAAAAAAGAACTTCATGCTGGCTATTAATTATGGAATGACTGAGTTTTAAAAGAAATCTTACTCTATAAGAAAGATTAAATTATAAGAACACCACTTAAACTTAGAATTGTAAACCTGATATTAAAATTAAAATATTTACAGATATGAATTCTGTAAATCCTTTCAGATGTTTAAACGTTAGCTATCCCCATATGCCCACTTCTGGGCTGTAAAACACAGACTCCTTGTGTGTTAGTTTGAACTATATTTTTTCACCTCATCATTAATTAAGAAACATGCCTATCAAAACAGAAAAAGGTGCAAAGCTTTAGAGATTACTTCATACCTTAATATACACCCCAGTCTTGTAAATTATCTATCTCAGGCATATTCAGATTATGTGATCCCCAGAAACATCCTTGTTGTGGAACACTGCCCATAAAGGCAAGTCACACATCAGTACATTTCTCTGCATTCCAAGTGCATTTTGCATTCTGTGGATTCCCCTTTACCTATGTAATCTACAAACAACAGTTGTCTAGGGTCTTCCACTATTAATGCTGAAGGTCTCCTTGATTATCAACTTTCATAATATTTGTTGGATTTATTCCATTTTCTGTTTCTTTCTGATGTGATACTGCTGTGACAAACAAATGAGAAGATTCCATTGGAAAATGGTGACTGACATCTGCTTTCACTAGAACTTCATAATACAGGAGATAAAAAACTGGAGTTACTATGCCAATAATCAACATTATTACTACTGCTGTCCACCATCCTATACCCCAGTCTGCTCCATAGTAAGGATCCTTGCATTTTTTAGTTTTACCATCAGTTTCAAAACAGATCTGTTGGGCTGCTAAAGCAGAAACAACTTCATTCAGATTCTCTCTCTTTGTATCATTACACTTCACTATTTCTTCTATATCTCGATCGACTTCTTTTAAGAAGTTGCCAGCAGTCTCATTAGCAGAGAATTTATCACAAAGAGATGTTTCCTGTACTTCTGGGGAACACAGAGCAGGCCGAAGAGCTGGTCTTCCTTTTGGAGATATATGGGTTTCAGTCAATACACTGAACTTTTTCACTGGAATTCTGATAGACCTCAGGGCAAAAAAATCTTGATCGTTGATAAGATTGTTAACTCTCTTGATATCTGCAACCTAAAAATGAAAACAACAGCTAAAACATCGTATTCCATTGAACCAAAACTCCCTTAACAGTACTACACCTTTAAGAAATACAAGTCTTTTGTAAGGAAACAAAGATAAGACCTTTGTTTTTCCCTACCCAAGTCAGCTCTCCTTTTCCATATTCTTGTTCAAAATATCATTTTGCTCAAATTAAGTTCAGATTTTAAGATGAAGTCTAGGGCAAGGTTTTTATTGCCATTAAATTTGTGGGTTTTTTTAATTGATACCCATTCATACAGTATGAAGTCAGAAGAGGTCAAAGACCAAATCTGAACAACTTTACAGCAAGAAGGAAATTAATTATGATGCAAAACCCCTCCCACTTCAGATAAGAAGACTGAAAGTCACTTCACACAGATACATTAAGTTATATGTATGTTCAGCTCTCAACTGGCAACTATCTCTGCAAAATTAATGAGAATTCACCTCACTATAAGTTTTCAAATTATGTAAATTACTGGTAATTTCTAATTCAGTGAAAAAGTTCTGAGTTAGGAGTTACTACAAAGTATGAGTTTGCAATTCACCTAGCCACTGGCATGATTTTTTGCTGCTTCTGGGGGCTAAGGCAGAAAAAAAGTATAACTTTTAAACTACTGTCATCTACCTTACCTAAGTCAGCTCTCCCCTTTTCCTACTCTTGTTCAAAATTAATCTCACTTTACCTGCAGTAAATTCAGATTTTAAGTCTAATGTGAAACATTCTGCAGGGATTTAAGTGCACTGGGATAATCACTGGCTTCACTTTCAGATGGTAACTCCCTCACTGTAGCAGGCACAGCCACAAACTTCACCATAATGAAGTACTTCCAAATCAGTGCTTTTCTGCAACACCTGCAAAGCACACAGGAATTACGCTCACTTGAAGATGCATTGTATCCAAGTTCACGCAAACCTTTTTAATGTGTAGAAGTCCTTCAGCTACTATGGCGGTGTGTTTGTTAAGTGTATGATGTTCAATAAATTGGGTAAGAATAAAAAGACTGCCAAATGCAGCAATTTATGATTCCACCACAATCCAACTTATACTTTCTGCCTCAAGTCCTGGGATTGCTCTTCACATTCTCTTGGATTTGCAAGAAAGAGCACAATTTAGTTATTCTTCCTTTCTTAGTGAGGTCTGACCTCATAAAGCTGCTCAAAATACCCAACTGCAGTAGGTTCTGAAGCCAAGACTTGGTTATTGAGGCTAAGGTCTGCCATGATTAGTTATGTCAAGACTTTAATACCTCAAGTCACAACAGGAGACCCACAATTCTGTTTCTGCCTGAAGAATTAGATGACAGCATATTCTGTATATACAAATTTTCAACTTGACCTCATGGCACCTGTGCACTTAGCAGTCAGTCCCATCAACACACACAGCTGATTTCCTGTTTAAACTGGAAACATCAACCAAGACCAAAGCCATTGCCTTAATAGTACTGGCAGCCAAAATTAGTGGGTAGGCAGGACATTTACCAGAATAATGTAAGAACTGAGCTTGAAGTAGTGAACACAAAGAAGGGTGCACAGGGGTGGAAAGTTCCCAAAAGTACAGCAAGCTCATGCTTAAAATACTAGGGCAATTTAGCAGAATTCAAAAGAAAAATATGATTTTTTCCCCCTATTGTGATGGAATTAGGGCTCCACACAAACCCTTAAGATAGTTCACCCTTGTCCCCCAGCTCAACAGCGAGGATGGCACTAGATGTGCCGACTTGTGACTGGAGAACAGCTGTGAATGTAACATTCTTGAGAAGTGTCACAACCAAAACTATGTACTTGTTTCTCACACTTATATTACTTTTAAGGGGGAAAGCCCACGGAACCGGAACCCTGCGCTGTAACACGAACAATCCTGACGTAATTTTCCACTTCTGAGACACACGGCGTTTGCTACGCGCTGCCTCCGGGCGCAGCCGGCCCGGGACCGGCCTCGCGGGCCCCGCACCCGGCCACTTACGGAGCAGCAGAACTGCAGCGCGATCGCGTTCAGCGTGTCCCCTTCCCGGATGTCCTTCGTCAGCAGCACTATATCATCTAGCCTGTCCCTCGACGCGCTCCGCCGGACCTTCTCCCTGCCCCGCGGCCGCAGTTCCGACAGCTCCCCCTCCTCCTCGGGCCCCTCGCTCTCCGTGCTCACGAAAGGGTACAAATGACCGCCGGTGAGCGGCTGTGCCACGGCGGACGGCTGCGGGCCGCTGCCTGCGCCTCGGCCGGCCATGCTCCGCGGGTGGCCCTGTGGAACGGACCGCAGGCGTGGCGCTCTCCGCGGGGAGCCCCACGCCGGCCCCTCCTCCTCGCCCCCGCCCAGCTCCCTCCAGGCTCAGCAGCCGCCGGCCACGCCGCCGTGGGGAGGTGAGAGCCGAGCCGAGCCGTGCCGTGCCGTGCCGTGCCCAGCCGGCCCGTTCTGCCCCGGACCGCAGCTTTACTTGCCCCCACGCCACATGGTACCCACCGCGATGGCGGCCGCGCTGCCACGTCCGCAGCGCGGCCCCGCCCAGGCGCCGGCCGCACGCAGCCTCGGGGGCGGGGGTGGCGCGAGGCGGCCCTGGGGCTTAGCCGGGCCCAGCCGGAGCCGGCCCGGCGGGAGAGCGCGTTCTGGCCCCGCCTGGCGCGGGCGCTGCCTCGCTCCGGTCCGCCCTGCTCCGCCGCGGCCCAGAGAGCGCTCCGGCTGAGCCGCTCGGCCTTGGGGCCGGAGCGCGGGGCCGGCGCCGCCGGGCGAGGAGGCGCTTCACCCTCGTCTTCCTGGAGCCCCCGGCGCGCTCTTGCTGATCCTCTTTCTGGAGAAACGTAGTCTGCTCAGATGCACGAAGTTGCCATGTATTTGAGTCATTAAATGGGTTCTTCTGAGACTGTTTTTCCCTAGCGTTCGCAGTTCCTTTCCACGTTCTCTATCTCCTAGTCCCGCCTGGGTCTTACAGCCTTGCTGCACCTTCAGAAGCTGCCAGGCAGTTTCTTTACAATCCCTTCACATCTGTCCCCTCAGCACTAGTACTGCAAAGGTACAGCAATCTAGCCTTCACTGATAGGTCTTTCTCACAAGAGAGGTACAACAAATTTAACCCTGTCGATATTTCAGCTTTCTTTTCCTAGCAGAATAATTTCTGCTGTAGGGGTCTGTCAGCAGCTTTTGGGGTGCTGAGGCAATAGATGGATGTCCTAGATAGATTTAACTTAGTGTGTCTTTTTGCTGACACAGCCTTAGCAGAAGTAAAGTATTAAAAAAACAGATGGCTCTAAGGCTAAATATGTTGTTAAAAATTGTTGAAGGCAAATGAATTTGCCGGTCTGGTTCTTGAAATTAGATTAAATTTGATCTTAAGATACTTTTAAATTAGGGTTTGGGTTTTTTTTTTCTTTTGTTTTTGAGCCTTGCTAAACAACCAAAGTGGTTAGAAACATGTTTGATATTAAAAAAAAAAATTTTAATGTCTTTACTTTAGAAAACCAGATGACTTGAGTCTGAAGACATAAAAATAAGAGCTTACAATTTTGTAGCTCTGTGAAGTGTCACATTCACACCCACAGAAGCTTAATTGAAGCCACATTTCCAGATATTGTAAAGCAAGCTGTGAAGGCACATTGTGTTCTTGTATGTCAGCCCATTTTTTGTGTGTATATTTTACACATTGTATCTACTTTGAAATAGTATTCTGTTGTATATAAGGGATGGAAGAGTTAAAATAAAGAGCCCAGTGGATACCTAGTGTAGTTATATTTTCCTCATACCAAAGTTTCTTGTAAGTCCAGACAGTTTCTAAACCATTTAGTAGCCTAGTTAAGGATATTTTCTTGACACTTGGGCTCCACAAAACATTTTCTTTGCTGAGTGTTTCAGGTTTAATTAACTGTGAACAGTGTGGTTTCTCCTAGACTGGCGCAATTTCTTCTTTCATAGCATCTTACCAATCAAAGCCTGCTCAGAAATAAGCTTTCTATTTTTATCATGGGTCAGAAGCACAGCTTGTGCTGATTAACACAGCTGCACTGAAGGCTTAGATAGAAGCTGGTATCCAACAAAGCTTGGATTGTCAGATTACATGACAAATGTGTGAACATATTTGTAGGAGTCCCAGAATGATTTTATGTCTTTTTGGGGATGCTAAATGCAGGTAGAATGAGCCTTCCACCACTGTATTTTTGGAAAAAGCAGTGTTGAAGATAACAAAATTGAATTAATTTCCCATAAGCCCAAAGTTTTCTTGTGGGACGTTGAGGAAAATTAATTTTAACTTAGAGATTTAGGATTTCATCTATTAAGAAGTACCATAACTTGTAAGGAATATTTGTAGCACCAAGCAGTTCTGTTTTGTTTTCTAAAGGAAGCTTTAGTAATAGAAGTGAAGTAACTGCAGTTATCTGTAGCTGGGAAACTGATGGTTCAGATCATATTCATGCTTTTGAAAGACTGTTTTATGAGACTCATCAGAGCTGTGGGTGGATCTGTGGAGGAGTTTGAAGTCAGACTTTGTACGCAAGGATGCCTGCAGTGGTGTCTAATGATAGACCCATCACACACCACTAATGTAATATCCTTTTGGAGGTTTTTTTTAATCTTTGGGTTGTGAGGCTGTACCAACGATCAGGAACGGGGAATTTCACCATTTCTTTTATCTACAGAGGTATACCACCAGGTCAAAAAAGAACTGCTGAAGCAGCACTCTGCCTTAGAACGGGAAAGAAAGTATTGGAGTTTGCTTTGACCCTGCTACACCCCTGTGTGTAACCATTTGTAACTGGTGACATTTTCCCATCAATAACAAAAGAGTATATTCCAAACTTGATGAACAAGACTGGGGCTGCATAGCTCCCATGAATGCTAATAAGAATACAGCCTTTCTCTATTCCCATGTAAGTTACTTTGCATATCCTAATAGTGCATTCTCAATGAGCAGGAGGGTCAGTGTTAATCACACCATGGCATTTCAACAGCATCTGCATGGATCTGTACCACATTCCTCTTGGTCACGTTATTTCTTGTGTGGCCTGATGAGAGCTTGGAAGTTAAGTATACACATAGAAAGATTAGGAAGATCTTAAGAAATTTTTAGAAAGGAGTTGTAAGGAAAATGTGGAGGGGCTGATATAACTTGTTAGTAATTTTTTATTAAAATCCCAAATGTATTCTTTCCATCTGGAAGCTATCCCATGTCATGTGCCACCACTGTTTTTGTAAGTCATTCTATGATTTGGTGCCACCAGTCTAGATTTACATTTCAATAACTATTGTCAAAGTGTCTAAATGTATATTTTAATTCCTTGAATGACAAGATAAATTTTTGCTCATTAGGAGATTCCCACAGAAATACATGTACAGCCTTTGTCTGTCTCTGCTTCCCTGCTAGGTAATTGGGGGTACAATGGTAGTGCAATTGTAGGAAATAGTAATGTCAAGGTAGCTCTGCAACTCCAGTAAACACCAAGGGAAGTTATTAGGACATGACTGTAAGATGCAGTAAGAGGAATTTTTCAAGATCTTTATAAAAGTATGCAAGAAGCAAATAATGCTAAATCTACAGACACTGCATAGTCTGTTCTCTGGTAGAAATATTGCATGTTTAGCATTATAGCAAACATTTAGCTATTATCATAAACCTTTAATATCACTAAGTCCAACTATGGGTCCTCAAAACTACCATAAATCCTTTTTATTTAGCAAGGGTCCAACAAAAGAAAAATGGCTTAAAATGACCACAGAATGTAACTGTTTAATTTATTATTGTTATGGTTTAAATGATACTAAATGAAAAAATATAATTGGATTGAGACTGTGTTTTCCCTGTGTGATATTGTACATATTTGCTGTTCCCCTTTGGTTACTTGGCAGGAATCAGTAACAATACACATTAATAGAAATATGCTGTGTGCCTTTCACAATGCAGCCAGTAGGGTGCATTGGTTGTTTGATATTTTATTTTCAAAAACTGTAAATAACTGCATATTTGCTTCTGATTTACTGCTTAAGTACCCTCTGAATAAGAAAATCTGTCAGGGAGCCCATTCAGTTATGGTAAAAAGAATGGGAAAATGCAGTACAGTGAAAATGTATTTCAAATTATTCACATATGGATTTTGTTATTAAATTTGGAATTCCTATCTGTTGATGAATAACTGTTTTGGTAATGTAATAGATGAAATTATTTTTGGAGTGGGTTTGGGTTTTTTTTTTTGTTTTTTTTTTTTTTTTTTTGTTGTTTTTTTTTTGTTTGGTTTTTTTTTTTTTTTTGTCGTTTGGGGTTTTTTCTTGGGGTTTTTTGGTTGGTTGGTTTTTGGCTTTTGTTTGGTTGCTTTAAAGATTATCACAAATTTTTTCCATTTTTTACTGTATGACTGAATAAATCCAGTCAATAGCTATTACTATTTCATATGTTTTTCCTGCATAAAGTAAGGAAACCTCTCAGTATTTATCTTCTTTTTTCTTCTGAGGGAATATTTGTGCTGTCTTCAAGTCTTCATCTCATTTGTTTTCAATTAATTAAGCATTCAGAGTTTGTTGACTTCTGTTTTCTGCTTTCTCCAGGTCTAGGTTTTGGAGAATTTGATTTATTTAGATCCTCCCTGAGTTAGAGCATTGTTTCTAAAATGCAGATACCAGTATTTATGCAATTTCAAATATCCACCCCTTTAGTGCCTTGTACAAAAGTAATTCCACTATCTCTACTTGTCACTAATCTGCTGTTGTTGTGTCTGAAGATGACACATGTTTGTTTTTTCTTTCCCAGTCACAGAATCACACTGGACAATTATTGTGAGCGGCTTCTCTGCTTGAGTTTCTTCAGATGAAAATGATTCAGAAGACCTTTATTTTAGCTTTGAAGGTACTCAGCACTGTTAATATGACTTGTTTTAATGGAACCAGCTTACCTAGTAAACTGTATTACTGTAATACTCTCATTCCCGTTCCACTAATATTGATAACACAAACATTCAGTTGTGAGTTTTGTATTTACAGGGAGAGAGTGTGGAGGAGATCTATTTTTAATCCTTGTTGAACTACATATTACAAATATCTTTGTGTCTTCATAATGAAATTTTGTGTCTGTGACAAAAGATACTTGGGTCTCCACATCTTCCTCTATTGCAGTTGTTTTTGATGGTCAGTGTGATTTGTACTAAGAGCCACACCAGGTAGGAATTACAGGAGAAATGAGAGAGCTCTGATGATTGCAATTGACTTTGGTACATGTTGGCATACAAAAAGGTATAAAATGCTTCTGGATCCTGGGCCAGTGGGGCAAATCTGAGGCTGCAGGCAGCTTATGTGTAGATCCCCCAATGGCAGAGATGCCTGCAGGGTACATCCAGCCTGAAGGAAGGGAATACTTCTGTGTAGATGAGTAAAAGCAGTAAGATCTGGTCACATATGGAGATAAAATGATATAGTAGCTCCATTAGGTGCTTTGTTGCTTTGTGACTGTGCATTCTCTAAGGCCAAAATCTGCAAACCTGTCTGTTTCTGAACTTGCTGATATTATAACCCTGTAGACCTGCTTACGTTATATACCTATTGACAAAGGTTGTATCTTAATTGAAACAGACTTTCCTCACTTACAAGTTTCTACAGTGAATGTATTCCATATTGGTACATTGTTACCTGCAGCTACAGCTGACAAAAGCTTTCTCTGGCAAACTGTGCTTTGATGTCATTCCACTGGGAAGCGGGAAAGTGCCGTCACACTGGCTTTGGTACCCCTGCAATCCTGTCAGCTCTGCAGCTGCCTCTTCCATGCCTCTTCTGTTCTTACCATGTGAGCAGAGGCCTATAGCCAAGGAGGAGAAATCTCTGAAATATCCTAGCATTACTTTCATCCTTTGTTCTAAGCTGTTTCTGGCTGGAAGAGTGATGTATGCTGAGCAGCTTTATATCAAAGGGAAAGGGAATAGTAGAAGGGAGTGGGAGCAGGACCAGGGAGGCTATCTCATGGAAAGGGTCTGATTCAGAGTCATAAAAATCTTCAATATAGAAACAGTGGTGTGATATCCACAGCCTGCTAAACTCTTTGTTTATGAGCCTTCCATTTTCACCTATAAAGGCATATGAGTCTAAATGAAACTGTTGGATTAATACTCTCTGCTCCTGATATTAGTAATAAGTAATAATATTGTAGTTGTAAACATCTTACTATACTACCTTTCAAATTTTCCACACACAATTGATTACAACAAAAAACATATATAGCTATTTCTAATCTCAAATACTTACCAGTATACAGCTTAAGAAATGGTTGTTTTTCGTACAAAACATGTTTGTTTCAATTTTACATCTGTCATTTCTGGATAAATGTGGCATATTTTAAAAAAATATGAAAATAATTGTAAAATAAATAATCTCATTCAACTTTTTAAAGCACTTAACATATGATTACAAATATTCAATTTATGACATAAATACTAGAAACCAAGTCTTGGAAGGGAGCATGTTCATGAATTTTAAACTAGATTCCTCCCACTCTCATTTTCTTACAACTTTTGTCTTTCTATTTGATTTAGCTCCTATACAGGACCGTAGAACGCATCAGAAACCTTTAAATTATTTTCGAAAGTATCAGGGATGTGAGTGCAAATATGTTACTAGTAATCTTCATCAGGAGAGGCAGTAACATAGCCCACATGGCATCAGTAAAGTGTATACAAGGTATTAATGTGCCAACTGTGACAAGTTGTATTTAATGGGCAGCAACAAAGAGTCTGTTTTATTCGTTTTCCTCCTCGCTCAAGTAATAAATCTTAAAAGCTTCAATATTGATTCAATGAAATGAATGGTTGAATCGTTATGGAGAGACTCTGGCAAATGGACAAATGCTTCCATGGTTACATTGAGCTATGCAGTATGGTTACTGAGCTTTGCTGGTTTCCTCCCTCTGCCATTGAAGTAGAATAACAAGCCACAGGGAAGCACCACACATGATAAGTGCAAACTGGAAACAACTTTAAAAGATCAAGTTAGCTGATCTTATACAGATTTTAAACAATATAGGGTTTATTATTTTATACTCTTTGCCCTAAACATGCATTTTAGTAGTTTTTCCTTTGTGTATCACTTTCCCATGGAATGGTTTTATTTCTTGCCTGAACAACGTCTCTCTTGATTTGGAGTGCCACAAATTAAAAGACCGTATGAAAATGTGTTTCACAGTGCTGTTACATGAGATATATTTTTGTAGGAATATTTATGTATTAGATGGTGTGCCTGCATCAATGTTGGCTTTTGCAATACCTAGATAGCAAATAACAAATTATGTGTAAAACTTCTATATGCAGTTGCTTTAGGATCTTTTGCAGTATAAACATAATTAAGTGGTTTTATTTTCAATCTGCTTGCATTTGAGGTACTCAAATTTCAGGTGTCATAGGGAATAAGTTATTATAAATGCATTGCATTTTAAAAAGACAATACAAAACAATGACATACAATTATTTAATTAGAAATAACATTTTAAAATGTTACAGATCAAGTATTATATTAATAGAAGGAAATCCTGAATGTCTTCAAAGCATAAATGAAACTGTATGTACGAAAAGCAGATTTATTGGCAATAGTTATATTCTTTCCCTTGGAGACCAACTCCAAAATAAGCGTGTTATCCACTGTATTAGCACTGTTTTATTATTTTCTCCTTTGTGTGCTTGACAGTCCTCAGAAGCACCATCTCAGCATTGGAATGCCAAATTGTTTCAGCACCTCTTTGTACAGGCAAGGATGAATGCCAACATTCCACACAACCAGGAAAATAAATTCATAAACATGGAAAATAATTACTTCTGAGACAAAAATTCTGGCCTTAAAGTTTTCCACTGAAAGTTTGTATTTATTGTAGGTACTTAATTTCAGTTTCTCAAGTAATTTGTCTTTAATTCTGAGGGGGGAAGGTAAGCCATTAGTGAGAAAGCATTTCAATGTTTCACTTAAAAAGAGGTCAGTTCTTAAGTTGAAAGATATAGGGGATTTCATGTTTCCAAATAGTTCTTTTCCTCGTTTGAAAGGAAGCAAACAGAATGCTTAGTTGTGAGCTGGGAAAGCAAGTTAAGTTGTATACAGCATCTGGAATCCTCTTGCTTTTATTTTTAAATAGTTTTTGAGGACTTTGAAATTAAGACCAAATTAGATGCAGGAGATATAGAGAGGTCTTAATATTTTTATTATGTCTTACCTTCAAAAAAATGTGCTTTTGGTAACCATTCTATTTGAATTTACAGACTAATGCTTGATGTGCTCAGAAGTGGTGTGTTTCAATGGAATGTTTTTTTGCTTATACTTGTAATACTTATTTTCTGGATAGAATGTACATTGTCAGTGACACACTACAAATGAAGAGGTGAACGCACTTGAAGAAGCAAGACTGTGACTTCATTTAGCAGCAGTCACTGCATAAGAGAAGCAGGCAGGCAAGTCCTGACAAGTTCTAATCTTGCGGTTTCTCCACGTGGCACACAAGCCAGTACGCATGCACTTTGGTTTGAAATGGGCTATGTAACATTGTAATACCAAACCAGCCCTTCACAGATGACATTCTTGCATCATTAGAGTGACATAAATGATCTAAATTGTCTCAAAATGGCATGAGGAGCTTGATCGCCCAAATCTAAGATGCACTAATTTGAAACAAAGCAGTTATTTTCTCATTAAGTGTTCATTTTTAGTACAGTTTAATATTTAAATTGACATTTTTAAAAAGCCATGTCACTTTTTGTGGAAGTCTTGTCAAATGAGAATTCATTAATCAAAAAGTTGTGATTATATGAATAGTGTTTCTGTTGTAATGTGAGTTAAAATATAGCAGCCTTTAATGAGCAGATGGTAGGAACCATTTCTTTTTTCCTAATACTAGGAGTAATTCAAGTTTTTATGTTAAAAGCTCTTTTGCAATGTTAACATTAGCAGGCTTTATCTGCATACAAGTAAGGAGCTGTACCATAAAAAGGTTAACCTTTATTAAATTGATCATAGGAAGCACAAACAAATTAATGTTTATCCACTGAAAAGGAGCATGATGTGCTTGGTAGTTCTCATTTTTCAGTTTCTTAAATCCTGGAAATTTCTAAAAAATAGAAGATCAAAATCTGATTTTAACCTACATATGTCAGCACATGGACTAGTCTGGCATAAACTGATCAGTCAGAAGTGTAATACTCAAATTTTGTCATATAGTCATCTCAGTTTATTAGCATTGTTTGCATTTGTCTATTTTTTCTATTTCCTGCATGTGTTTGTGTATTTATCAGGAACCTATGCACTAAAATCAAGATTATGACATTAAAGCACTCCCAGCCCAACAAAAGGATGTGGTAAAGTACATGAAAAAGAGCAGTGCAAGTGTCTGGCATCAGGTGTCACTTGGCAGTGGTTGTGCATTTCTCTGGCATTGGGTGGCTGGATAGGGGTCTCCAGAGAGTGCAGGTAGAACAATGAAAAAGTGATCAGAAACCTCATTTCACATTTTGAAAAAGAGACAACCCAAGCATGATCCTAAGCTGCTATGGGATAGGTCAGAAGCCTGCTAGTACAGACTAGTCAGGCTGTGAGATGAGCACACCTCTTTGGTATAAGTTTTGGTTGGTTCTGTCCTATTTTGAAGCTTGACTTAGCTTGGTTCTGTGAAGACTATGCTACTAAAGCCATGTTCCATAGTTCTGGCTGCTGTTTCTTTCAATACTGCCAGTTGGAAGTGGTCCCCAGTGTGAATCACACTAAATAACAAGGGAGAAAGGGGAATGCGACCTAGATGTCAGCAAAACAAACAAATCAGAATCAAAAATAGAGCACATACTGCACATGCACAGGGAAGGATATTAGGGCTTGTGGCCATCTCTAGCATGGTTTATCTTGCAAAAACACTCAGCACCATGGACCATCATTCAAAGAAAATCCCCTTTAAAAAACCCAAAGAAAAACTAACAGCTGACTACCAAGACCAAGTTAATTTCTTGGAGGAAAATATTCCATATCTTGTGATTGCTCTGTGAAGAAGCAAGATCAGCTTCAGTATCTGCCTCTATCTGGTGGATATTATGTATTTTTGAAGTGCATCATATTGGAGAGCTTGATTTATAAATAAGAGGTAAAAATAACTTGTCTGTTATATCATAATTAAGCATTGATCTATGAAAGAGCTATGCACATGCTTCTTGTTCCTTGTTCTGAGTAGTTGAACCTGCACAGGACCAAAACTTCCATTTTTTTTTAATCTCTTTGTTTGGTACTTGCGTCCAAATAGGTACTTAGCTATTCTGAAGCTTGGATGTTGCAGGTAAAAACACAGGTGAATTTTAGTGGCATTATGAATAAAAAAAATAGTATAACATTTATTTTTTGGTTTCTGATATTTGTAGATTAATATTTCAGTACCTCTTACTGAAAACCAAATGGCACTGATATAACACAAAAATCTTACTTAATAGAAACAAAAATGTAAAGAAGAGAAAGTACACATGCCTGAAAAGCCTTTTTTAGGTGTTTTTTTTCTTCTTCCTTCTTTAAGTCATGTGTTCTTTCTCAGGAATTTGTTTCTAACTCCCTCTTCTATGGTCTTTTCTTTCAGATGATGCCAAATGAAGGGAAAAGGCAAGGTTTCAAAACAAACAAACAAACCGGGGTCTGTTGTTTCTGGTGCTTTCAGTATTGGTTTACTTGCAGCAGAGCTATTTTTGGCTACAGAGTTTTAATGATTTCAGAACTAAGGGTATCCAAACAAACAAAGAAGTGAGGTGTGTACTTAATATACCTTATTTACTGCTTTTATTGAGAAGAGAAGCTAAGGCTGACCTGGAGGCATAATTCTGTGTGATGCCAGATCTATTGTAGGTCCAATACCAGTCCTGATTGTTTATCTCTGACATTTGTAAGGGTTGTGAGTGCAGTGTGGGCTGCATGCTGAGTTGTTAAAAGTGTGTGTGTAGAGTGTCTGATGTCAATCACCATCATCCTTCCAGCTGCTTGACGACTATCACTGACAAAATCCTATGGTAGCTGTCTCTCATCTTCACATGTAACAAAAGGAAGCACAGATCCCTGGAGTGGTATGATGAAAATGAAAAAAAGTAATTAGGGAATCCTCAGGGTTTGAGAGAAAACATGGAGTGTACCACATGTTGAGTCAGAGGGCACAGCAATAGGTGCAGTCATTTTGGGTCTGAATGCAGTTTTGTGGAAAGAGTCCATGAGAATAACCACGTGAATTACTGAGCCCAACTCGATTCTCATTCATCCTTAGTTTTCCAGCTCAGTAATTAGCAATGTTTAATGTGCTCAGGCCTTCTGTGATTGAGAACTAATGACTGCTAAGGCAGCCCCTCTGATAGCTGGTGGGAGGTGAGCTTCGTACAGAAACTGGATGAAAAGAGGAAAACATAATATAAATTATATATGCTGAAACAACATTGTAGAATAAAAGATAAAAATAGTCTTATACCTCTAGTATCCTTTTGGCCAGTTGATCCACATATGGTATTTAGATTTTAAAGCTGAAATATAATAACAGTATGGTATTGAAAAACATGCTGCTTATCTCTCATGTTCATGCATTAAATTCTGACTGGTGGAAAATTTTGCACTATTAGCATTGGCTTTAGAAGGAATGCTTCTTGCTCCTTTTTTTTTTTCTTTTTTTTCTTTTTTTTCTTTTTGCAAGATGAATATGCATAATAAAGTATTGATCAAAAAAACATGTCCAGATATACACCCAGGTGAACTAGTGCAAGAAGTGATTAAACATATAAAACATATTATCAAAGAGAACAACCTGGATTCCTTTTACATGCACAGCACGGTTGTTTAGAAGAAAAAAAAAATACACTTGAAGTATTTTTTAAAAGAGAATTTTTGTAATGTTAGGTGAATTATCTCAATATTTCCTTAACTCCTAAGAACTGGAGTTTTTTGTGATTACTAATGTGTACTTTTCCATATGCATATTAGATTGTCCATGACTTTATTAGTTATACTGCAAATTTTTATTTACCAACGTTGATTTTCTCTTTAGCTGTATACAGAGTCAATAGAGAGATTCTTCTTACCTAACGAAGCTAGGTAGTAATCTGAGATAACTATTTGGACTCCCTGTTTTGTCAGAGGAGGGAAATAACCACCTCTTAGAGGCAGTTCATCCTATTCTGCTATGAGTCTACACTAGGCTGGAGGCTTGTTAGGTGGAATGCTTCTACTTTAAAACATCATTTTTTATAAGCAAAATGTTTTTAGTAAAATGCTTTTTACTAAGTAATTTTTCTAACCTTTCATCATTCTCTAGCATCTTCTTTGCCTTTCCATGTTTGTTTACATTATTCCCAAATTATCATAACTCAGTACAGATAGATGTAGTGACTAGGCTAATGACATCAGGAGGCATAGAGTATACTAGATTCTGTCTTGGTTTTGCCTGAATACTTCTGTGCTCTATTTATTCCTTCTTTACTGGATAAGAAGTAATTTTGATACTTACATATATGCTCTTAAGTGGGAGAATCTGTGTGTTTGGGGGTGAACACTGGCAACATATGAGTGTTGCCTTTGTTTCTGTCTTGAGGCTCGGGATTTTCTTGGGATGGTGGTGACCATTAAATATGAATTTGATATTAGCTAGAATGATCTGGAATGCTTTATCTAGGATTGGAAATTGTTTCTCCAACAGAGAACTGTTTCTCCACCCTGAACACTGAATAGCTGTGAATTAAGATGAGCTGCATGTTCGGGTGCCACTGAGAACTTGAATCCAAAATCTGTCATAATCCAATAATAAAACCCGTCAGTTTTGCTGTACAGAGTAACACAGCAGTGCAGCCCAAGCCGCGTGGAAGACCTGCCAAGGCGCGGGCGGGAGGGGCTGGCTCTGTCTCAACCACGGCAGTGCAGCGGCAGTTGCGGGGCTTTGAAAAAATTTTGTCCTCTTCCATCCCACCCCCTTCTATCTCCACAGCAGTGGGGAGGCAGCAGCAGTCAGGAGAGGGAGGAGAGTGCTGGGCGCTGCTCAGAGCAGAGGGAGGAGTAGGAGACGGGAATGCATAATGCGTGAGTGACAGGGGGTGTGCAGGCGGCTGGCGGAGTCCAGAAGACGCGGATGTTTCTGTCCCAGGGTCCAGGTACGTTCATTGTCCCTCTCTCTGAGGCAGTAGTTTCTGTGGAAGCATCCTGTATCGGCTGCAGAGATGTTCCCTGTCCAGCCTGGTGCTCCGCAGGCAGCACCTGTTGCGGCAGGGACGGGGTTGAGCAGCGGCAGACGCTGAGCCTGTCGCTCCTCCATCCGTGAGGGGCTGCTGCAGGGTGACAGTCTGCTAAGGTTTCTGTTGTTCCAGCAGCTTCTCTTTCTGCTCTGCAAAGCCAGGCAGCGTGGAGACAGTAGTCTTTCCAATGGAAAATTCTGTTCTCAGGGGATGCTATCGGGATGCCGCTCAGTCTGAAGCCAACAATTTTTGACTCTCAAAAAAGAATAAAACATTGGCAGTTTAAATTAGGCGAAAATAGAAGGGGAGGAGCTGCCTATGCACTGTGTATTTTAAAGGAGAGTGAGTTGAAAGTAAGAATGAATTTTTCAAGTCATTGTCTAATAAGGAATGAGTTTTAAACATTAATAATTACAATATGACATGTAAGTGATTACAATTAGAAATACTGCTTTTGCTTCTTGCTTTTGATGTGTTGATTCTATGTAAGACATTGCATAATTCACTCTTGCTAACCCAAGTTAAGATCAAATGTATATGGAAATGCTTGCCAAAAATCAGTCATTGTTTTTTAATGAATCTGTAATTGCTTTATAGTACAGATATGAAATAACATGTGATTTAAAAAAATCCTATTCATTATATGGAAGCCAAAAGTGTTTTTTTTTTTTTTTTTTTTTTCTTGATAGTACTTATGCATGTTTTCTAGAATAGATCTTTTAGTTAAGTATTAAGTATTTTGGGATTCAGCCATGAGGGCAGTTTAAGAACTGAAGGCAGAGTGTGATATATTTAGTTTATCTGTTCCTTAAGCCTAGAACAAGCTTCTCCTACTAAACAGAGTTTAGTGTTGAAAGACTGAAAAGAACCAGATTCCTGAGGAAATAAAATAATTTGTGGCATAATAGGCTTAAAATTGAAACTGTCAAATGTTTGATAATATAAGAGCTATCACATTTCAAGGGTATACAATTTCTAATTTGTGGTTGTTACTGACATTTATGTTTTTATAGATTTCTAAAGCACAGCTTTGTGCTTTAGCAGTTTGCTAGTACACTTTTGTGTTTAAATAGCTTTAGATGAAGATATCAAATATGTTTACTAAAGTTACCTCTGAAAAAATTAATTAACATCGATAATGGGAACACATCTTATTAGATTGTCAGTGTCGTCTCTGTCCTGGACACATGAAAATTGATGGGAAACTGTCATCTGTATTTGTGAAGTCTAGTGCTGGGCAGTTTATTTGTGCTATCAGTATTTTTAAGGTTGAAAAACATTGTTGGAGGAATTTCAAATTGTTGGTGCTAGTGAAGGAGATTGATCCTCATGCATTCAAATCTACTGTGCAATTCTTCCCTGAGAAATTGTTGTAAGCTTTATTTGAAAGAAATTTTCAGATCTGGGTCTAAATCATAGCCTGTGTTAAAATCTCTACTACCCATGGATTTTTATTTAAGCTTATTATCTTCAGTATGTTTTTATTTGCTTTGGAATTCCATTAAAAAATAGAGTGCTTAAACCTACAAATGCTTGCATGAATATTTTGCTTAGAATGTAAATATGATGACTGAAATTAAAGTATTGGAAAAGCTATGATAGCATATTCCTTTAGCTGTGTAACACTAAAAAAGAGTACCACTACAGAGATCTGTGAGGATCTCATTCATTGGGCAGCAATGATTTATAGCAATTTGTGAGAAAAATATTGATGGTTTATAAGTCACCTTTGACATTGTTACACAGCTACCATCAGGGTTCAGAATTGTGACATGGTAACAGTAAGGGGATATTTAATAAGCATGGTTTAAAATTGTCTATGAGCTTAACAGAACTTTAATTTTAGAATGTTTCATTGAAAAATTGGAAAAATATGTTCTTGCATCATACTTTTAAGAAAGGGAAATTTAAAATTTATCTCAGCTACATCAGAAGTGTTTTAGTCCCAGGTGTTTTGGAAAGCATTGGAACAGTAAAATTTATGTATGACTCTTGCTATTATTTGAGATAGAGTATCTGATGCAATTTAGCTAAATTTTATTTCTGAATAATACCAGCCTCTTCCAAGGTGTTCCTGGTATCAGTCAATTTAGTTGTTCACTAAGAAAAACAAAAATGTAGGTAGGCAATAGTAAATAAAAAATATATGCTGAAATTATTTGCTCGTGGACTATTAGGCCTTGACCTTCTAAAAATATGATCACATATATAATTATTTTTACATGTGTAATCCTCTTGATCGACTGTAGTCGTTTGTAGAAATTGTGCTTGCATTACAGCTCTGCAAGACTGGCCAATTATAGTATAGTCAGTATACATATATAACTGTATATATATATATATATATATAAAACTGTTATATACACATGAATATATGAGTTCTTTTCCTCTATAGAAATGAGTATTTATAGTGTCTAAATTCTTTTCTCAATATATTTTAAGAGTCAGGTGCTCTATAGTATCTCCATAATAAAACTGAATTTTAAAAAGGCAATGCCATAGTTCCAAAATTGGAACTATGACAATTGGCATTGTCATAGTTCCAAAAATTCAAGAATTACATCTGTCTAATAGGACTGTGATTACTATTTCTTAAGGAAAGAAAAGAAAAAGACTGACAGGGGAAAACAATATTACCTGCCATTTGTCTTACTCCAGGTGGACCCACTGTAACATATTTTATTTGGGAAAAAAAATACTGAATAACAAATATTTTTGCAAATTTCTGCAAACTCTCACTTGCTTAAGTCACTTTCTCAGTGGATAATATCACTGGGAAGTACTTTGTGTAAATAAACACTTCCAAGATCTAGCTTACTTTGTGTATGAGAACTTGAGGCAGTTTTCAGATAGAATTTTCAAGCTATAAGTCTGAAATATGAAAAATGAAAAATATTTTAAAAATGCTTAATAGATTAGCTCATGAGTATTTCCTATAAAACTAAAGTTCTTGTATTTTCTTGTACTGAAACAATTTGAAAATCCAAACCAAGGTTGTAGTTAAGATAAGTATGCTGGTTCTTACTGAAACAAGCATATTTGACAGACTAAATTTATCTGGTGAAATTAAACAACAGAGAGGATCCTTTGCATGTTTATCAGAGCTTTTGTATTTGTGGATTATTTTAATCAGGACAGAATTTTCTCAAGAATGTAACAGCAATATGTATTTGTTCTGTACCATGATACTTTTGTTGATCTAATCTTGTATAAATTCATTAATTAGAAAAATGTTATGACTCTCATTTTCTGATGGCAAAAGAAACTTCTCAGTCAGTTATCTTGGACTAGTCCTATATGTTACTGCTCTGAATTGTTTCAAGCTTTACTTCATTAGGGATTTAACATGGCCTTAATTCAGCCATCTGTTACGGGTTTGGCAGGCCAACAGATCTGAGGTTTTGGTAAGAGCTTTAGAAATTTCCCACATTTTTAAAGGTTAGGAAGAGAGCTACCTTTATGAATAGATTTTGAAGAATTCTCAGCAAGACAATGGTGCAGAAGTGGGGTAAAAAATGCTTGTCATTCTCTGAAGCTCAGGGTCCTCTGTCTGCCTTTAGCTTTGCTGAAAGGCAATTAGCATTTCAACTAGCCAATTTGGTTACATGCAATGAAGTATGTGGGTTTGTAATTTGCTGCTTTTGGCTTGGTGCTGTTGAGAACTAGCTTTGTGTAATCCTCTCAAAGCACCTTTCTTTCCTGCATAGTTATTGTTACTGGTCTTAAATAACTAATCAACAAAGAGGTTTCCTTGTCTTGGACTGCAGGGTGCCTTAGAAGAATGAAAAGAAATACCCAGTTAATAAGGGAATTATTCTAATTATTAAATAGTGATTAATAAATTGTGACATGGGTTAAAAGGTTTAGAAAGTCAGGCAAAGTAGAATACACGATAAAAGTAGTGTAAGAAGACTTTGGATCCAAACAAATTTTGCTTAAGGGTTCTCTTCTCTGAGAAATAAATACTTCATTATGAATTTATTAGATACATATTTATATAATTTAGATAATTGTGTTTTATCTAAAAACAAATTGCCTGGATTTAAGGGATAAATGCATAGTATAGATTAGAGTGAGGGCCCCACACTAATCATCTTTACAAATTACACTAATGTGTTTTTACTTCTACAGAAAGAAGTCTTTGGGGGACTTTGTAACACACAGATTCTTTAATTAGTTGCAATCTAATGAAAAATTATTACATTTTACTGTAGAAAAGAAGCTGGTTTTATATATGCTTTAAATTCTTGTATCAAATAATATGCTTTTATGAACTCAAGAAAATCTTGCTGATTCAATTATTGTAATAATTAGGGAACACATTAAAAATTCTGTTTGGTTCATATATGTGTATTAAATTGTGAGAACCCATTATGGATAGCAACAATTCTGTCAGTGTACCTGAAACAATGCCATCTAATCCTTGCTGTGAGGTTTAATTTTACTATTCCGTACCCTAAAATTTTGGTGTTTTTGCTTGCAATAAAATTATGTATAAAGTAGATATAATTATGCTTCTATTTTTAGTTTGAAATATGAAAAAATAACCACTGTACTGCAGAAACTCATGATTTCTTTTTCTGTTATATGCTATTCATTCAGGCCACGAGACTTCCTTCACAGCAGATAGTAGGTGTTTGAAACTGTGATTGTTTTGTCCTTAGCTGCTGCCAACATATGTTCTCAGCATTTATTATGTCAGAGCATGGAGGATGTGCAAGAAACCTCCAAAGTTCAGATCCAAATGGAAATTACTGTGAAGTTTAAGATCTCTACTGAAGTATAATAAATGGCTGATTTGCCATGAAGCCAGCAGACCTTCATCAGCTGGATTTCTGGTTCCATATGTGTTAAGAGTCTGATCCTGTGGCATGCTCAATCATGCAGTTACTTCTACAAATATGAGCTGGGAGTGCTAGGCATCTTAGTGGAGGGCTTGCTTGGTTTTGATTTAGTTTGGTAGTTGGTTTTTTGTTTGTTGTGCTTTTTAAATCCCCTTGCTTTTTGGTGCAAAAACCAGTTTAAGAGAGCGTATAAGTGCTTACTTATGTAATTATTTGTCTGAAGTTAAAGTTACTTGGTGCAAAAGTTACTAGATGCAAAGTTACAGGTAAAAAGCTAGCCCTGGTTCTGGAATACCTGGTAAATTAATTTCTGTTTGTGAAAGATGTCTACTGTGTTCATTAGAACTATATGGGTGTAAGATGTTTTCCAGTGTGATGCTGAAAACTATATATTTACCTTTTACTTAAACTTGTACTGTATGTAGGAATGTTCAAAAACAATGTCTTGCTTTTCACAGTATGTAGTTAAACCTATATATTAATAGATTCTTGTCAATTGTGTGAGATAAATTGAAAGTTATGCAGATGAATTCAGTGTGCTTCAACATTAAGCAAATTCAGATCTCTACTGGTGTATTTTTAAACATTGTTAATTAGCGGATTTCAGCCAAAGTTTATTTACAATAAGAGAGATCAGACTCTGATCTATGTTCTAAATTTAAAATCACCTTAATAGCTCCAAGTTGTTGCACTGGAGGTACTGTGGGTAAAAATAATCCAGATCTTACAGCTAGTCAAAATTATTTCTTGGTTCTCTGTTTGACATGAAAATTATAAGGTAGTTGCAGATTTTTGTCGAAGATTTTTGTTTCCTCTGCTTGCTGCTAGAAGTGCTGGATTCTACACTGCATGAGAGTTTTGCCCTTTATTCGCTGCTCAGAATTAGAGCAAGTGTTTACATCAGAAAATCTCTGACATTGCTGGGCAAAAGAAATAGCATTTGGTTCTTCATTGATGATTAGTTTTAGAACATAAAAATTAAGAACACAGTTTCAATCTGCTCCAGTTCTTCTGAGAAAATGTAAATGTAAAGAAATTGCCAGAAAACTTGCAAGGGGTACTCTGGACTTCTTACACTTTTTAACTCTGAATGACCTCTCACAACAGGGTGAGATGATTTGGAATTCTCCTTATGCTTCTGTCTTGGCCTCACCTTTATTGCTTTACGTATTGGTTCCTGGCTGTGAGGATAAATGTACCTTCCTGACTAGTAAATATAAAAATAGTGGCAGTCAAGTGAAGTACACTTTTTTCCTTAGCATAAGATGTCTGTTTTGAAGGATGCATGCCTTTTCTAAGAAAGGGTGATTGAATGAGCAAGAATTATCATATGAGGATTTTCAGGTTACATTAAATTTGCCATTCCCAGTAATACCTATGGTAATAGATAACATGTTTTAAGAAAAAAATGCTGCAAACATTAGAAAGAAGGTGGTCAGGGGGATAATTGACTGATGGCAGTGTCATTAATTTCAAATGCAGATAAATCTTTTTAGCACCTGATGTTCATTGATACTGTTTTGTCAAGGCAGCAGTAGTGACTAGGGAAGCAGGCAACTGAGGCCAAAAACTTCAGGGTAGTGAAAGTGGATCAAGGGGTTTTTAGCACCTAGTAGTGCTAAAAATTTGTGCATTGGTTAGCACTTTCCTGTGTTAGTAATAAGAAGGGGAATGTCTGGTATCTGGCATACCTTTGTAGTAAAGAGAAAGTCAGGAAAACATGTAGAAGAATGGAACACTGAAGAATGTTCTTGGAAACTGGTGAGATAGACTCTGCAACTGTTAGCGTGGTCCAGAGATGCACACAAAGTCAGTGTAATTCTAATTTTTTATTCACTTTGAAGCAGGTTGAGGGCAAAAAGGGGATATAGGTGGATATTGTTTTGAAATAACACCTTTTGAAAACTCTCTTTTGCAATATATATGAGAGTGAGAGACTTACTTATTCCACATCTAATCAAAAAGCCCAAACCAAAGAAGGAAGAACAACCAACAGAGCAGGTTTGAGTAATGTCTGCTATCCATATGCCGGTTTTTGTTGTGTCCTGTTTTTTCATATGTGTGAACTGTGGGAACTTTGAGGCAAGGAAAAAACAAGTCTGAAATAAAATATTTCTCCTTTAATTTGGAGCCTTGACAACATAAAAAGGAGAAGTTTAGTAAATCAAAGTTTTTATAATCCCGGTCGCTTTCCCAGGTTATTCTCCAATACTGTGGTATATGTCAAGAGGTTCTGAGAATGGCTAAAATAAAAGAATGATGTAAATATGGATGGTTTCAATATGTTTCTACAGCAGGTGCAGCAGTGGCAATGACCTTGTGAAACTTCTTGCTCTACGCTGTTCCTGTGTCTTACAGAGAATTGCCACTTCATGTGTGAAGGAGCGCACGTATCTGTCTTCTATTGTATTCAGCCAAAGATGCTGCTGGGTGCTGACATCTCTGCTGTGAATAGACTTCTTTCTGGCAACCATTGATAGTTGTAATGCTGTACTCCACGCAAAGTACGAGGCATGCCAGTTTTTTAATTTTCAGCTTGGCTGGGTATTTGTAATCATGGGAAGTAAACGAGGGCAGGCAGTGAAAAGTGGACTTACTCTTGCTTGTCAGTGTCTGTGGGCTTTAGCAATATACAGTGAGTTGTTTAATGATGGGCAAGTGGTAAATCAGGTTGTAGCTGCTGGATGGGAATGGCACTTCTTCAGCTCATTGCTTCTCCTGTGAACAGCAGTGACAAACTCTGAGGTAAAGAGTATTTAATCCCTTGTTCCATCTGCTACTTTGTTCATGAACTCTCTTTCTTTTGCCACTTCCCATTTCCTGTCCAGCATTTTATGCTTATTTCGTTTCAGATTTTTAATCTAGAGCAGCCCTTTCATTTCCCTTCTTGGTCTCTCCATGTTCCATTGGGCTATAGATTCCCTCACACTTCAAAGAAAACAGCCAGGAGCTCTTTTCATTCTTAAGGGTTTAGTTTATTAAGCACAGAAGCTGGTGTAAAAATCTGCTGAAAAGACCATTCATTCCTTATAAACCTTAAAGTCTTCATCTGAAATTTGTTCCAGAAACTGACTGGGAACAGCAAGCTAATCCTGGTGATTCACCAGTTTCATAAGCGTTCCTTGGACAACAGATTGAAATGCTATTCCTTATATAAACTGTGACAGTATTGTGGCAATTATTGTGTGGAATCAGTATATGATTTGTTCAATTCTACACTAATATTTTGTATTTCAGTGGAAAATTCAATTTGCTTCAAAAAGTGTCATAAGATGGATACTAAAAGAAAGTGTTAGGGATCATGACTCAGAATTCTGAGTTAGATTTCTTTACTTTTTAAAAACTATATGGTTCAAGGATGAGATGTTTTTAAAATCCTTTAATACCATTAAAATGTCTAGATTATTATTTGAAAGGTATGGTTTTGTGATAAATAGGTATGATTCGTGCTGATAAAAATTGAAACAGTAATATATTGATACAGTAATTAATATTTGAGAATAATAAAATAGTTAATAGTTAAAAGTTGTAATGCCAAGGAGGAGAGGGGGAGGAGGGGCTCCACCCCCACCTTCTCAGCAGATGTTTTTCAAGAACCACAGGAAAGAAGTTGAAGATACAGTTGCTAAAAATGACCAAGAACCCGGTTGGGTCCCAAGAAAATGCTAATTATAAGGGATTTATTGCCTTGATATGTAGATGCAGTGATACTTTAGTCTTGGCTTACATTGTACTGGCTTGTTGCACATGTGTAACCCAAAGGTGAATTAAAGGACAACAAAGAAGACTACAGGGCCTTCATCAGTGACGACCTCCAAAGACTTGGGCGACCACCAAACCGAGTGGTGGCGCGTGCGTGGTAAAGGTGGTGAGGAGGGGGGAGACAGAAAAATGATGAACCGAAAATGGGAGGAGATGGTATTGACATATGGCATATAAGGGGTGATTTTCACTTGGCAAGCTTGTACGTGAAGTGGCAAGGGTCATTGAACTCTGCCCTCCGCACCCCGCGGTTGCTTTTGCCTATGTGCTATTATTTGAACCAAATTATCCCTTGTTTATATATTTTCTAAACTATTTAATTAAAATTGTTACTACTTTTAATACTGTTTGGCCTTTTTATGATGGGATAATTGGGCAAACATAACAGTTTGGTTTTGATGCCAGAAAATTTTATTATGAATCACTTATAAACATCATCTAAGCCTCGGTACCTAGCATTGTTTGGAACTACCACTGGTACTACAAATGATTGTTTGAAATGGCTTAACTGAGAGCATGACAACAATATAGTTAATCAGTTGAACATACTCTAAAGATGTGTGATGTTCTATTGCTTGTAGTTGTTATAAAACATTGCAATGACTTTGGCTTGTTAAACTAATATAACTAGAATATGTTAATATCCTGGATGGAGAGAAGTGAACTCAATAATATTTAGCTGAAACAGAGGGGAGTACTTGATCACCAAATGCATGGTTTACCAAGACTTAGTGAACAAGGACTACAGTTTCATCTTAATTTAAAAAGCAAGTTACAAATTAGGGTCACCAGTGGTTTGATGAGGTGAGGGAAGTAAGAAAGAGTCTTGTAATCCATGATCTTGCAAAGGCTTCTGCTGAACTTTATGCAATGTAACTAATAAAAAACAAATTGTATTCCCACATAAATTAATGTAGTGTATAAAGTGAGTTCATTTTTAATTAAGTAAAATACTGGGACCTATAATATGTCTTCAGCTATTTGAATAAATTAGTCTTCTCTTAGTCTTAGTGTATGGTTTTTTATTATATTACATTGCATGAATTTAAAAAGAAATCACGGTTTTAAAAATGTAGTTTATATAAATAGAGTATAAACTACTTCTGGTAGGCTGTGCAAAGTAAATCTTAGTACAAATAACGTAACAAGGGAGGATACACACCAGCTGAATAATTGATGGTATGATTGTGAAACTTCTCTTGTTCCACAGGAGTAATCCTATAGTTTTAGAATGCTCTCTAGTAGAAGTAATAGAATTCAAGTAATTCTAAACTTCGTAATCTTGCCCTCAAGGATCATGTTTTCAGTATTATTTACTAGAAGCATGTACCGTGGGAAGGTATTGGCGAAGTCTATGACAAGGTAACAGCTGAAGCTAAAAGGTCAACAAATTCCTCAGTTTAGGATGGATGGTGCCTGCTTCTGCAGAGTGTCTGAGAGTTTACAAAAGTTAGATAACTCTTTTCTTTCTTGCTTGAAGGGATTTTTTGTTTGTTTGTTTTTTCAGAACAGTTCTACATAAAACTAGGAAAAAAGCCTTTGGAAGTGCTGACAATTTTAAATTCTGGGGGGCTTTTATATATATATATATATATATATATATATATATATATGTTTTATCTTTGCTTCCCACCATAAGTTTTTGCTGCACTAGAATTACTGAATGGATAGATATGTGAGAATTAAGCATTGTTTCTGTTGTTCTGTTACATACTGAATTCCCAGTAAGAGCCATAGATATCTTGAAAGACTGTGTACCTGGTAATAGAAGCTTAGAGTAGTGTGAAGCTATGCAGCAAAAGCATTACTGTGTGACATTTTTTTCAGAAATAATCAGACATAATTGTTTGAGTGGTGGGTGTGAGAAGTGGGTGGTGAAAAGAGTAGCTGTTTTACTAGAGAAAATAGTCCTGATTTTTTGCTGTTACTTTTTTTTTGTTTCACTGTTCCCTCTGTGATGTTCAACAGATCTAGATGAATTTATTGTTACAGGTAATTAAAATCAACTAACTTTGTCAATCCACCAGACTTTGCTTGGAGGTCCTCTGGAAAACATTTGTGCTTTTCTTGACTGTACTTCCAATTTGTACATAGTTAATAAGCCGTGTCTGTGGATCTCTTTGTTCTTTAGCTTGCCTGGAAGCATTTTATTTCAAGTCCTCACAACATAAAATTTATCCTTGCCCAGACACAATTTGTTGAAAGATGAATCAGACTTGAAATCTTTCTGAAGCTGCATTAGTTTAAGTGGTCTGAAGGCTATCTTGTTATCTGTTCAGTCCAGGATTAAAACTATCTGACTGCAAACATAAAACATTCAGAGTATGTGCTGGACCTCAGCTCCGATTAAAATTTGACAATATTTTACAAAAATTTGTTTTAATGTACGCATGACATTTGCCATTTTAGTGATGATTTATGATTAAATATTCACAACTGCCACTCAGATAATGAGAGCAAACTGCTTTGCAAACATGTCCAATCTTAATGTTATTAATATGCAAATATTAATGTATTATGTTATGCACAATTTATACAACTGCAATTGACCAGATTTTTCTGGTAATTATAACACTTGAAAGAATGATTTTAAGCAAATTGACATTTTATTTAAATATTTAATTACACAAATATTGCTGGTACCTTTTGTACAGAAATTTTAAGGAGTAATAGGGTAAAATGGTGATTAGAGATTAAAAGAAGCTTGGTGAGGGAGCTAATTCAATTAAAGTTTGATGTTGTAATGCATTTTGGTGTTTAGAGCACAACTTTGTTCTCTTGTTTTTTTCCAAAACCTATAAGATCCTTCTGATAGCAATCTGCCCTATCCAGCATCCACGTTCTCAGTTCTGGTCAGCACTGTGCAATTTAAGCCTCTGCAGAACAATGAAATAATTTGAAATTTGTTGTGCCAGATTCTTTTAAACGTTTTTCTTTTACAGTATCACACTTTCACAGATGACTTCCCTGGGACTTAAAATTGAATTTTGCATCACAAAAACTGGACTCTGATGTAAGATAATGATAATGTAAAAGAAAACATTGGTTTTAAGTTTGCATAACCTAACAGAAAATAATAGATGTTGTGCAGAAACAAATGAAAATCAAAGTTTGCCTTTATAAAGATTACAATGGCCAAGTAGCACAGCTTTTCTCCAGGACAGGAGCACATGAAAGGATCATGGAATAAGATTCAAATACATATTCAAATGCGTGAGGATATTTCATGATGAATAAGATGTCAGAAAATGATCTGTGAGATGACTGCAGGTATCCAACCCTTTACCCTTCCTGTATTTTTTGTGTGTTTTTAAAGACAATCTAGAGAGCAAAGAAAGTGAAAATTGAACTGTCAGCCTTGAAGTTAATTGTTGTTGATTGAAAATTAAAACAGTTTTGGTAATGTAAAAAAAAAAAAAAGTTTCTTAAAAGAAGCTCCTTATTCCTCGACTGGAAGAAGTTGATAAGTACTGTCTAGAAAATCACTAAATGAAAATTATAAAAGTAGAATTAGATACACATGATATTTACATTGTGTGACTTGGTTGTAGAGGAGACCTCTGCACGTTTTTATCTCATTCAGACACTCACAAAATGATCATGGTATGTGAAGATTTGAGAGGGACCAACTGGATTGGTAAGGTCAACCACAAATGCTTTATGTATTTTAGATTTACAATTTCTTTTAATATCTTTTTTCTATAGGGATGCCCTCTGCTTCCTTATTAGTTTATTTGCTTTTAGCATTACTCATTCATTTCACATCTGGAGAATCAGAAGTGAAGTTCAGTGGACAAACAGAATTTGTAGTCAATGAAACAAGTACGACTGTTATACGCCTTGTAATTGAAAGGACAGGGAAGCCTGCTAACATCACAGCAATTGTGTCGGTAAGAAACCATGGCAGTTATATTCTCTGTAACTGTGGGTAACTTTTTAAAGTGCCTTTTGGGACTCAGATACATGGAGAGTTCTGAGTGTGACTGATAAGAGGGACAAGCGAGAGTGACAAAAACCTCTTTGTTTCTTCTCCTCTGAACTTCTAATTTCACTCTTCTGAGAGGAAGAATAGTCTTTTTCACAATGGTTCTTTCAAGCCTTTAGGTTCGAAGAAGGATGATTCAGGTATGTTAGGTATGCTGGTTCAGAGGCTTCTCTCCAGTTAGTCTCAGTGCCCTACTGTAAACTTAGTCTAGACCCTTTGCTGTTTTTACATGACTGCCTTTGTAATCTCTCCTCTAAACACCTAACTCACAGTAGAATTAGGGGAATTTTCTTATGTTGACTGAGATGAAAGGAGGGAAATTCTTTTTAGAAGACTTAATCTCGCCAATTTTCATGATCAAATTGTTAATCTAGGTTGAGTGCCTAGGCTCCTTCCAGTACTTAGAATGGAAGGCAGAGGGCAGTTACATTCTAAGGTAAGTTTAATTCATGTAGAGTATTATGAGATGTATAGATCTATGCTTCCTGTAGAGGCATAGCTTTTCCAATAAAAAATCTTTTCATATGTTGCATTATGCAAAAGATCCCAAATTGCAGGGAATGAAGTCATAAATAGTTCTGAAGAAAGTGTTCTATTCATTTTATCATTTCTTTTTTTCACCTGTTTACTCAGCATGAATAAAATGGGTTATTATCTATGTACCTTCTGTCCAGAAATTAACTCTATGACAGCAGGGGAAAGAATTATGTGCAGCGGGAAGACTTAGTGCAGCAAAGAGGGAATGAAGTCTGTTTGAATGAGTCTAGAATGGTAGTGTAGAATATTGAAGAAGAAGGAAATCACATTTGTTATGTGTTTATTACAGATTGATGGAGAAAACACAGGAGACTTTTTTGACACATATGCAGCTGCATTTATACCCGATACAGAAACAAACCGAACAGTGTATATATCTGTCTGTGATGATGATCTTCCAGAGGCTGATGAAACATTCACATTTCACTTGACATTACTGGTAAGTTTCAATTTTTCAGTGCATCTATTCCACAGAAAACAGTGGATAATCTAGTATAGGTGAAAGGTATTTCATTCATTCGCTGTAAGCCGCAGATTACAGTGTGGTCTTACTGCTTGTGAACAGTAGTAAGTAAGAGCTAAAATCTGCAATCCAAGCAGGATGATGCTTATTGCTCTTCAGAAAGTTTGCATTTCTGCGGATATCTCTTTGTCATGTTGCTGCACATGACACTTGAGCAGGCATTGCATTCAGCTGTGGACATTTGAAGGCATACTAAAGCCCAGAAGAGTTAGATTGTGAAGACAGAGCCTTTCCTGTTTTCTTGCCTAGAATGTGCATGGAGGAGAGGGTGGAAGTCAAAGAAAAAGAGGATGACTTCCAGCCCTCCAGAAGCAGAGGTTAAATATGACTTATATAAACCCAAACAATTTATTTTATAAATATTTACCAATTAATTTCTTCATATTGTTCTGTCTCACAAGAGTTATGCTACAAGAGAAGGGTTTACATTTATGTATTTTTAGCTAACAGTTCATGACTAAGTAAGATGTAAATTCCATAAAAATTTTTTTCTATTTCATTGCCAATATTACACATCTATGGGGATGTTTGCAGTGAATATAAAAATGCATATTTTCCCTCCCTTCTACTTAGATTTGTAATTCTAGCTCATTTTTGCTATGTATAAAGACTTACTTCTTATAGTTGCTGTCCCAGCAAATCCTTTTGCTGGTATCCCACTATAATAGCTTCAAACTTTTAGCTTTATACAAATGTTAGGGGAAAAAGAACAACTTTGTAATTCCTGGCAGTGTTAGATGCTTCCTGTATGGTTCTCTATTGATATGCTGATACTAATTGCTTAACTATTGTTAATCGCTTGCAGTTTGTTTCAAGCACTTTATTGTTGACTGTTTACAGTGTATTTTCACAGTAATTAGGAATGACCTTAGTGAGTCTATTGCTTTAAATAATTCTCATTGTGATATATAATAAAAGGACATACATTTTTTGTAAGCTAATATTAACTCTTAAGAGACAGTAACATTAAAATGCCTTCTTGTTTCTGTTACCCTATTTAATATTTTATTTTGGTTTAAATTGTAGAAACCATCTCCACGGATAAAGCTTGGCACTCCCAACTCTGTCACAGTAACAATCTTATCAAATGACAATGCCTTTGGAATAATTTCTTTTAACATGGTATGACTTTCTGTATAATATATCTTAGAACATTTTAGTAAACATAATGGTGAAATTGTCAAAGATGGTGGTTAGTTATTCACCCAAATCCCTTGAAGACAGATTCTGAGTTACATCTCTGAAAACATCTCCTGAGATAATTCATACATATGTGTGCAATTCATACATATATACAGCTTTAATATTTCTGTATGCTTTTAGGTGTTGAAATGTTGCCTGTGATCCTCAAACTTGAATGAATATCTGTGTTGCTCATCTAAATATAAAGCTTCTAGAAATTGTTTAGCCCCTCAGTGTACTGTAGAGGAAATGAGGACTAATATCATAGGAAAGTTAAAGTGGTGACATGGGAATTTTAAGAATATATACCTTTTTCCCCATCTTAAGTGGACAATTTTATAGTTAACTTTATTTTGCTGTAGGAGCAGCAGTCATGATCTATGCATAATGTAATACCTTCTAGGGATAAGAGAGGTGTGACTCTAGTGATATGGAGGATATTTGCAACAATACAAAGTTTGTGTTAGCAGAAAGGGAAATTCTGCTTTATTGCTGGTATTGTGGCAGTAAACTTTTTAGAAGACTTTCCTGAAAAAATCCAATATGAAAAATTTTAGCACCATAGTATTGATCCATGCTGCTCCCTGAAGTGTTCTAAGTCTTTGAAATCTCTCAGCTATAACAGTTTGATACACAGAGTCCATTGTCTAGTTATCTAACAAATGAGAGTTTAATGGAGAAAACTGTTGTATTCATATTGTTATCATATTTCTAAAGCCCCACACCTCCTTGGTGGTTTCTTATGGCTGCAGATCTTCACAGCACTGACTCCTTCTTAGGGCTCCCTCAAGGCTCTCCCTGATCTGCCAGCCCGCCCCCTTTTATCCCAGTTATCGTCACTAGCCACAGCTGCCACCCAATTAAGGATATCACAGCTGCAGCCCATTTAGAACAACTAGGATTGGGGCAAGGCCTATATACAGATATTCAAATACAATACAGATATTTTACTAGGACTCCTACTATAGAAAACTATTTTTAATAGGGTTGGGAACTCCTGTAAATATGACCAGTACTCATATGCCAGTGCTTACTTAGCATATCGTAACTAAACTCATTTACAATAAAAAACCAATCACCACCAAAAACCAAGAAAACCCACTCAATGTACATTATGATAATTTTTTTATCTCGAACCTTTCAAGCTTTCTATTAGCTGAACTAATTTGTTGCTAGGAAATGTATGTCATCAGCAGACTGGTTTGCAGATTGGATTAACTTGTCTGTGGGAGTTTGGTATTTCTATGGTAACAATTTCTTCTGTCTGCTGTGATATTTGATCTGTGCCTGATTGCCTGTCCCTTTTCTTCCTCATTAGTCTGCCTTTATCACAGTGAATGAGCCTAGGGGCAGAAATGAACTTGTTCCTCTCACTCTGATCAGGGAAAGAGGAACCTACGGGACAGTCATTGTAAGTTTTGAGGTGAGTTTATCAAAAAAGCATCTTACCTTTTACTATTAGATGAAGCTGTGAGGCCATAATCATAACTTATCTGTGTGTTTATTAAAGTGAAAAGACTAAATAGCTATGTCTCCATTTGTTAATTCTATTTTATAAAATGGGAAGTTACTACTTTTCAAATGAAAAATATTGCAATTATCTAACTGCTTAATTTAGGACAAATGAAAATATATTAAAAAATGAGTATTCTCTGTATTTTAGGAAGATACTTGCAGCAGCATTTTTTGGTATTATTAGCAAACAATGTCTGAGTGTGCAAAAAATGTCTTGTATATTTTTCAAAGTTTATAAACACCTGACTTTTTTCAAGGTGCCTTTGCCACCTTCAAACATGTAAATGTAGAGCTCAATATTAAGTGAATTTCTGTATCTATAAGATTGCAGTTTGGATTCCCAGACATTTAAAGCTTTCAAAATCATTACTTGAATATTTAGGCCATTACTCATATACTTCATGTGAATTACTGACTTTATTGTGAGAGGGGGGATTTTTTTTCCTTGTTTGGTTCTGATTTTATTACATTCTTTAAAATTACAGGTAATTCTTTTTCATATCAAAATTCCTTTATCAATTGTCATCAAAGATTTAATCTAGATGTGCCAAAATCTCAAAAGATTTGTAGTGGATGTTCTTGCAAGCTAAATACAGCATGTATAGATAACGTTGAGAGATTCTTATGTTATTTATTGCAGATATATTTGTTTTCAGTCCAATAAATTCTGCTCTCTGTAAAATTTATCAGGTTAATCTCAAAATGTAGTTTATATACGTATGTTGAAAAAAATTTACAAGATTTTCTAAAACAAAATCCCAATATATTGCCTCTATGGGTCTTATTTTTTCAGGCTTTGGTATTAAGTGTAATTTCCTTAGTATCACAGGTCAAGATAGAAAAGTCACAAAATGAGTAATTGCTATTATCTTGTCTTGAAACTGATTAGAAAATGCTAGTTAAATTAAAAGAGAACGACTATCCTTTTTATTATTTAAAAGAGTCAGTTATGCATCAGTAGATACTAAAGAGTTCTCAAAAGGCCTGTATGGAAGTAGTTTTCTTTCTCTGGCAATACATAATTTCTACGGAGTGCCTACTCTGATTTACTCCATCTTCTGAAAAAGAGTAGATTTTCACAACTGAATGTGTGAGCATATGATTGGGAGTGAATAAATAGCAATTTCTTATACATTTCACATGCTGTATATTGACTATTGTCCTGGATTTTCTTGCATGCTCTATATATTCCTTACAATAAAAACCAATTATTTGCAGGTAGAAGATGGACCAAACCCAGCAGAAGAAGACTTCAGTCCAGCCAGGGGAAATATTACATTTACCCCTGGGAGATCAGTGTTGATTTATAATTTAACAGTACTTGACGATCAGGTAAAAACAAACTGACAATTTTTGGTTTGGGTGTATAGATTGACTGTTGTTCTGGAGGGACTTTGTATATTATGTTATTAAAATGCTTGGCTTAAACAGGGCTACAAGTCCTTCTGCTTCATAAAGTGATGTTCAGTTTTGTCTGTGTAGGCTATAATTTTATCTTTTCAATGTTGCCTCTCAATGTATTTCTCATCAATTAATATTTTTAGTTCCTGAATATACCCTGACTGCTCTGACTAGATCTGTTAGGTGCTGTACAGTGAAAGTATAAATGATCAAGAAAGCTTTATATTTTTATTCAGATGGAATAGTGAGGTTCTTGTATTGTCAAGGATGATGTTTTTTAACTACATAGAGGTTCATCTATTAGACTGACATTTCTATATTTAACTTTTCTGTGTGAACTTGATACTGAACAACTTGATAAGGAAATTCACTAAAAAATTACATAGGGGAAAAATGTCTGTGATAAAAGTGGGAAGCTTTTAAGCTAATTATGCAAAATAGTCTCTGAAGTCTATACTCATACTAGTATTTAAGAGACTGTGCCAAACTGCCGTGTAGAAATATCTCTTTCAGATTAGTTGTATTAATTCTGTAACTTGTAAATGAAAAGAATTAATTTGGTTTGTGGGGAGATGGGTTTTTTTTTCCTCTGAGAGGTTGTTCTAATGCTCTTTCACTCAAAGTTTGATCTGTGTAGCTGTGGTGGTCCACTGGCTGGATGTCTTCTGTGGCTGTACACAAAAGGTTAATTTTGTATAAAAATCCTTTATTGATGATGTTGATGATGATGATGGAATGCACAAGCATTCAGTGTTACTCTCAGAACTTAATTTGCGCTGTTAAGGTCTGAAGTTAAGAAAAAACTACAACAGGTATTGTTCTGAATTGCAAAGCCTTTTTCCTACAAAAATTGGGTGACTGCAGCTCTGATATCTACAGTAGCATATTTATTGTAATTCTATTGTGTACATTTCCTTTTTAAGTGAGGAATAATGGAGACTTTTTAACAGAAAATGAAAGAGGCAAATCAACACTGAAAATCTTTTATATTGCTGTCTTTAAGTCTGTCTGGGTTTTTCATTGGTCAAAAAGATGCCATTAAAAATTCCAAAGTGTTCTGTATCATCTGTAAATGAGATGTTAAGATGTAAACTGCAGCTAAAGTTGTGGATATATTTTGACTCTCTTGAATGTATCTTTTTAAATTTTGCCAGATAGAATATTAGTTAGTCAACTAAATGAAACATAAGTGAGCATTTTTTTAATGAGGTTGATGAACTGTGTTGTATTCAGTATAGGAAGCTGGTGGCTGAGATGTTCCAGATCTCACGCTGACAACAAACCCTGGTATCAGTCAATGGCATTATGCATGTTTCTGTGCCACAAACCAAGGGAACTGAATTGGCATAAGCTATCATGCCCATCTTCTAGCCCTAGAAAAGGATCTGAGGGTGGCCAATAAATAAATGAATGTGAAAGAGAAAGAAATACTGGACAGCAGGGTTTTCAGAAGTTGTACTTCTGTCCTGGAGTTCCTCTCAGAAGCAAATACTAGTGGTTTCCAGTAGTCCACACTAAGGATGAAATGCAAAGATCACAAATAATTTTCCAATATGTTTATCTATATATATTAATAAAAATATTTTTTCAGTTCCGTAAGTGTAGCTAATCAAGATTTGGGGAATAAAATATAGAATCATAGAATCACATAAAATGCTGTGTTGAAAGGAACACATTAGGATTACCAAGTCCCACTCCTGGCTCTGCACATACCCAAGAATCACATCACACCATTTTTGTCCATATATATATATTTATATAGTAATATAAAACAGAAATATCATCCTTAATTCTGTAATTTGTAATTTATAAGCTATTTATTGTCTCCTGCATCAGATATTGCAGAAGAAATAGCTAGAACTAAAATGTAGTTTTAAACACTTGTTTTGTAAAAGTACCAAAATCTAAATTTATTGGTAAGAACAAGAAAACCCTCAGATCTGTGATGGAAATTTTGTCTGGGCTTGTAGCAATTCCAGTTGTATAGGGATGGATGGGCCAAGGTAGGTTCTATAAAGAAGTTGCTGTTGTATTGTCTCAGGCACAAATAGAGGTAGATCAGAATCAACATCAGAAAAAAAGAAAATTTAAATATAGGTAATGGAATGGAGCACTTGTTTCCAAGTAGAGATGGCTTTCAAAAATGGCAATTGGTCTTCTCATACTCTCAAGCTGTAAAGATGAAGATTTTTCTGATTCTTGAGTAATTTTTATTTGTATTTGGTTTGACTTTCTACTCTCTTTCAGAAGTATGTTTAGGTAAAATAGAGACCTTAAATTTTGAAAAGGGATTTATAGCATTAGTTAAAAGCAAGACTATTCTCCTGTTATTTTAATATCAAATGAGCTTTTAACCTGGTATAATTTCACTCTTCTGCAAAATGCATAAACCATATTTCTCAGTATTAAGCATTCTGCATATATTTGAAATGGGACTCACACACGGTTGCTAATACTATTTTTCCAGGTACCTGAAAATGATGAAGTCTTTGTTGTTCGTCTGAAGAGCGTGGAGGGAGGGGCTGAAATCAACAACACAAAAAATTCTGTTTGGATTAATATTAGGAAAAATGACAGTCCTGTGCGTTTTGTCCAGAATGCTTATATGGTGCCTGAGGAAGATGAAGTGATAACAATCCAAGTGGTCCGTGGTAAGGATGTCACTGGAAAATTAATTGGACCTGATGAAGATGAAGTCTCTGTCAGTTACGCCATCATAACTGGGGATTCAACTGCACATGCACAGCTTAATGTAGACTTCCTAGATCTACAGCCAAATACAACTCTTGTTTTCCCACCTCTAGTTCACGAAACATATTTGAAATTTAGGATCCTTGATGATGCCATACCAGAAATTGCTGAGACCTTTCAGATTATGCTTCTTAAAGACACTTTGCAGGGAGATGCTGTTTTGATTTATCCATCTGTGGTTCATGTCACTATCCAGCCGAATGATAAACCCTATGGAGTGCTGTCAATCCACAGTGTTCTGTTCACTCATACTGTTATCATTGATGAAGATCAAATTTCAAGGTACTACCGATCTTAAAATCTAGTATCTAGTCAGTTTAAGAGATTTATTTGTAATTGTTAAGACTCCTTAGCATATCATTAAAGTAATTATAAAATCACTACTAAAATATAATGTAGTAATCACTTAGTGTGTTGTTATCAGCTGTATTTACAAAGATTTCAAGGAAGTGGGAATGTCTAATAATGCAGAAAGTATTTTAATATCTGTAAACTATATGTAAATAAGCCATAAGTATTCAATCATATTATCAGAATAGTGAAAACTCCTAATCTAAAGGTAGGATCAGTGAAGCTGTGATACTGCTACACACAGTTTCAGTGGGAAATACATTTCTGTCTTCCACCCTTGGTGTGTATTTGTTTTTACTATCTATAAAGCCAGTCTCTGATTAAAGATAAAAAAAAGTGTTCAGCATCTCCCATTAAATAGTTACCTTAAACTCAAAACCAATTTAAATATTTGTAATTTTACATAGAGACTAAAATTGAAGTTCTCTACAAATGTTATAGGCAGACTGATACACAATATTTATAATCTCAATAAAAATGTCTAATTACTTGTAGTTCATCCAAAAAAAAAAAAATTCTTCAAACTATCATACTGTGAGAAATTTTGGAAGACTATTTTATGGTCTGCAGCCAATATTTTAGGTCCATACCCAACACTTGAGTGTTCATCTTTCTTTTTTTATACACAGTAAAGAAATAAATCTTGCTTTCTAGATGTTTGTAAGTCCTGATTTCCAGATTTTTTTTTTGTAGTCATGCACTTGTCAGATGCAGGCAACATGGCATTTCCAGTACCATAAGTATCAGTAGCTGAATATATTTTTAGTACAGGGGCAAACAGTTCATTTAAGATCATAATTTCAATGCCCATGCCTCATAACTATTCATGTTGTAGAATAGGCAAAATGTTTTCTTAAATTTGATTTGTATTTTGCAAGACAAATATAAAACACGCCAAGACTCCGCTCAGTTCTGAGTATCTTACTTGCTGTAAAGAAAGTGAGATCTTACACGTCTTCTGAGATTTTACCGAGAGTTTGTGCGTAAATGCTCAAATCTTACATATGTATTATGATTTTGCAAACTGTAAGCCTTGAGTCAAATGTCAGTTGCAAGCATTTGTACCATATAGGTCAGTGTAAATATTTTAGGGAATTGGTAACCATGCATGCCAGTAGTAATTATGATTTGTGGATTTTGTTTTCATTCAAAACTATAGGTTTGAAGGGATCACAATTGTAAGAAATGGTGGAACACATGGAAATGTTTCTGTTTCCTGGGTTATAATCCGAAATAGCAGTGACCCTTCGCCTGTGACTGCAGACCTATTTCCAGAGGCGGGAGAGATAAGTTTTGCTCAAGGAGAGATGCTGGTCACACTTCATCTGAACATTATTGATGATGATATACCAGAAGAGGCAGAGCCTTATCTTCTGAAACTCCTAGCTTATACAATACAGGGAGGTGCAGAAGTCAGTGAGCCATCTGAGGTAAGTTTACTTTAGAATTCTCTTGGAGAAGGTACTTTTGGAGAAGGTATTTGGAGTAGTTTTAACATTACCAGTTTTAATAACATTTATTGATGGATTATCTGAACAGGTTAAAAGGTTTGGTCTTGGATAAAAATCAAGAAAACTGATCCTTAATATAATCTTAGTGTATAGAGCTATATCTAAAGTATTTGGCTGAGTATAGTGTACAATGCCAGACCCTTTTACTGTGGTAGAATTCAGCTCAGATTATTCCCAATGTGCTAGGATTGAATAAATGCTGTCTCGAGTGACTGTTTTCTAACAGAAGACAGGAAAGTTATTTTCATTTGTTCCTTTGCTATTTTAGTGATTACTGAAATGTTTACAGAGTAACAGCTTCAAGGGGAAGCTTTGGTGATTAAGTCTGTAACCTATGAACAATTAAATAAAAGGTGGCTAGACTTGCTGACAGTTCTGTGACTCAAATCCCTCCCTTGTCTTTCTCAAAAATGGTTGAAATGAGCTTGGTGAATAAAACGAAATCCTTTACAATCTAAAACATTTTTAAATTACTCAATTTGGCTGCTGAACCAAAAAATCAGTTATTCAGAGCTCATTCTGGCATATGTGATGAAGCATAGTGGGACAGTTGTCACTGTCAGTGCGATACTTCTTGTATATAAAGAATTCTTTGAGGCTGTCCATCTGATTTCTTTCCTGATGCCTAAGGAGATTAAGGAGAAAAATGTGTGGTGACTATTAGGAGATGATTTTGTGAAAGCATGAAACTATGGTAAAAAGTAATGCAGCATGCTGTTTTCTGGTTTGCAGCTTCTGTTTTACATTCAGGACAGTGATGATGTTTATGGCCTAATAAAATTCCATCCTTTGGAGAATCAGAAGATTGAAAGTAATCCAATGGGACGCTTTTTATCCTTGAGTTTTGCAAGGGAAGGAGGAACAGTTGGAGATGTGCAGTTGGTTTATACTGCACTGTACATTCCAGCTGGAGCTCTGGATCCTGAGAGAGCGAAAGGTGGCATTCTGAATATGTCTACAAGAAGTACTCTCATCTTTCCAGAAGGAAAAGCACAAGCTACTATAAATATACCAATACGAAATGATGCATTTCTTCAAAATAGAGCTCATTTTGTCATACAGGTATCTCAGCTGTTTTTGGGGTGTTTTTTTTAGCCCATGTAGTATAAAGGATATAAAATAGTAGTGGCTCCTTCCCTTTTAACTTCATTAAAATGACTCTGCCTGATTTAAAAAGAAACAAAACAATTAGTTCTGTAGCCAAGAAAACGCTATTATTTAGATACTGCTTCCACAGATATGCTATAAAGAGCTTTATTCCTAATAATTATATACTAATTACATAATTTTTAAAAAATACACTGTTGTAATAGGATTTAGTTACTAATTGTGAAATTTAACAAAATTATATCAGTGTTGCAGAAGCTAGTTACCTTCAGTATTTTCCATTTAAGTCTGGTGTCTTCAAAATTTTCAAACAGAGATGTTGATGTGGAATCATAAATGTAAAATTTGGTCTTTTTTTTCTTTATTTTCTAGTGTACCAAAAATGTTTTAATTACTTGAAAAGATTTCTTCCCTCTACAAATTTCCCCCTACATTCTATTAAAAAAAAAAAAAAAAAAAAGAGAGAGAGAAAAAAATATTGCCAAAATCATATTATCATTTTAGTTGCACACGCTCTTTCTATGTTAACAGTTAGGCAAGGAATATGTTTCTGAAATATTAGAATAGGTTTATGTGTTTTACCCTCTTCATGTGATCTGAAAGATTGACAGAAGACTTGAAATATCTAATTCCAAGCTCCTTTCAGGTGATAGATTACAAATAACGTTGCAGTGTGGACTATGGACAAGATGTGTGACAAGTACTTCAATATGCAGACTTTTGGTGTGGTTTTTCAAACTGCAGATTCCAGGGAGAGGAAGTATACTTTCATGTACTTTCTCCATGAACTATAAAAATGTTTTGAGTACACAAAATCAGATGCAACTTCTAACACAAATAATTCCTTTATAAAAGGAAGAAAAATGCCCCTATTTATCACTATGACACTATGACATTTATTCACTTCTACATTGTGAATAAATTATAGTCTCAGAAAAAATGTTTAGAATGTGACTACAAAGTTTGTACTAGGCCCAGTAAAGGATCAACTCAGAAATTGGGGAAGGAGGGATGAAGAAATGAAGCATAAACACAACAAGAGAACAGATAGAGGAACTGGAAATATGAGATTAACCTTCTTTAGTGAAATCTTCAATTAAATAACCTATTGTTTGATGTGTAGACTACTTTTGGTATGGACAGGAAGATTTACTAATTTAGTAAACTGCTTGGCATTATTCGATTTACAGTGCATTGTTTTTTCCCTCATATACTGATTTGCTTTAAGAGGAAACAATGAATTAAAAAAACCCAAAGCAATATTTAATTAATTATTACTTTAATCTCAAAGTTACTATCCAGATAGTAACAAAGGGAATTCTTTCGGCTCTGTAGTATTTCAGAACTTCTACTGAGCTAACAACCACAACAGTGGTCCACCTGCATGGTGTTAATTTGAGAATTGGCACCTATTCTAAAAGAAATCTTAGAAGAGAAAGAAAAAAATAGAACCACTCTTTGTTCTTCAGAATCCCAGTAAGTAGCTTGGATGGTTGAGAATAAATTTCTAATTACAGTATTTATAAAGCAAATCCCATCTATCATCAAATAAAATGTGCATGAATATTTTTGAGTGTTATTTGAATAACAGCAGAACAAAATATGATACAGTCCAAGTATTTTATATAAATTGGTTTAAAGAATCAAAGGGATTAAAAACTCATCAGTTGAGAGGGTGATTCATAATGCTAGGAAAATTAATCCACAAACACCGGAGGTTTATGTCCAAAAAGGAGTCAGAGGAGTCCTTTTACTTTATTTGAATAAAGGGAGAGGCCTTTGTTCATTCCCCTGGGGTGTCTAAAATTTTTGGAGGACGCAGCCTCCTTTTTTATCCTAATTTCCCAGCCGCATTTCCCTTCTCTCTTTCCCCATTGGCTGAGGTACTGGAGAGGTACAGACTTCCCGATACACCTCATACCGAAGATTTCCTAAAGATTTTCCTCTAATGTATAACCCTCCCTTTAAATTTTTAATTCTTATGGAACTTAGGGTTTTTTCTTCGCCATTGTTTCTTTAATCTCTCAATGTCTAATTTTGTTTATCAGCAAACCTAAAGTTTATTTATAAAAGCAAGTATCTTTTTCCATTCACCAATCAGTGGAATCTTTCCCATTGTTTCTTTTATCTTCCAGAGCTAGTTTTATCTACCAGCAGACCCAGAGCTTGTTTGTAAAGACAAATCTGCTATTCCTCTCAATAATAACTATATAGATTTAAATGCCCTTCTCCACTAAAACCTGTGTGGCAGCATCTAATAACTCCAAGCAAAAACATCCTAATGGGAGTTAAAAGGTGGTTCTCATTGATGGTTCATGCACCAGTGAAATGTTTACAGAAGTATATATAAATTGGTCATAGCAATATCTGTTATTATGATCCATGTAGACAGAATCTGATAGTGTTATAAATTATATTTGAAAGGAATATTAAAACAATTAACACAAGGAAAGTCATGTCAATGGTTCTGATGGGCTAAATGAATGGTATTTTCCATTCAAAGATAGAATAAACATTTTTCTATTTCTTCTTAGTATAAATAAACCATCAAAAATCTAGTAATATAAGAGGAGATTACAGTTTTGAAATCTTGTGCTGATTTTCAATTATGAATGAAATTCTACGTATTAGTTATTGTAAATAGAGAAGTCTTTACATTTTTTAAATGAGGAAAGAAGATTGAATCACTCTTTGGCTTCATGAGAGTGTCTAAATTATTATGTTTCCAGTGACTTCAACAGGTTTTTATCAATGCATGACAAAAAAACTAATAAGCGTTGAAGTACAAACAACAATCTGGCAGATCAATTCATATATCTAGTAAGGAAATGCCCAGTTCAGAAAGTTAATTGTCCCTCTATGTATATTTAGTTGTGTACATGATTTGTCTGAGAGGTATACCATTCTGCTGTGGAAGTTCAATGCCATTCACTTAATTTCTTACACAGCTACTTACACATTTTTGTAGTAGAAATGGCGCTGGTAGGAAAAATTTATCTTGGAGGTGTTTTCCTCCTTGCATATGACACTTATTCCAAGATGTCAGAATAGTTTTCACTTGGTACTCAGGCTTTCTTATTTCTCAGGTTTTTCTTACTTTTTCTCACAGTTGGAAAAAGTTGAGCTGCTGAATAGAATTCCTCTTGTCCCACCCGTGAGTCCTAGATTAGATGAGATTCGAAATATTTCTTTGAGGATTACTCCAGATATTGCAAATGGAGAAATAGGCTTTATTAGCAATCTTCCAATTATTCTTTCTGAACCAGAAGAATCACCTGCTACAGTGGTAAGTAAATATTTTTATATTGTCCCTTACTATGGAAAACTTATTTGGAGAAAGCAAAGTTTGCTATATCCACTATAGCATTTGAAAATTAACGTGAGAAAAATCCATCCTCCAAGTTTGATCTTATCTCAAATATTCTCCTCCTTTATCAAATCAAAAAGGTAGAAATTGCTAGCAAGATTAATGTGTTTGTCATCTGAAAAGTGCGGTGAACTTTCCTTTCTCTGTAAGAATCTAGAATTGGTTAAGTCTTCATGCTCAGATGGAGCAAAAGATGCTGCAGTTTAATTTCTTTGACCAGCTGCAAAAACACTCTGTAGAGTAGGACGGATTTTGCTCCCAAATTTGGTGAAAGTGTCTGTGTTTTTTATAATTCGCTTACATGTGAATATATAGTTTGGCTTGCTGTGTCTGTTTTCTAATAAATAATGCTTTTTTGTATTTCACAATACCCAAAGCATTTTCAAAAGCATCGTCATCCATCTGAATGCTGTAACCCCAGCCAGAGAAACCCTCTATAAAATATTTTTTCTTACATTTCCCCTTTTCCCCCCTAGCTGTCTTAACTGAGATCTTCCTTCAAATCCTGATTCAGAGAACTGCTTTTCATCCTCAGAATAAAACTGCTGATATAAAACCTGGGTTGTCTTTATGAGGCGGGCATTGGTTAAATCCATCATAGAAGGGTTTTTGTGTTCATGAGTGCTAAGTGATTTGTCATTTTAATGGTCTGCCACCTCCACTAAGAATATATAAACATATATGTCCAATTATATAATGGATAAATTATTAAATATATAAGATTCAGTATATATCTTCATAGATATATCATCTTTGATTTCAGATGTTATACAGATGGTATAAGTCGGAGGTGAATATTTTGAGGCTCATATTCAAACAGTAGTTTGCAAGGGGTTAATTGTTTTTGCGTCTAGTTTTGCAAGTCACAGCAGACTCATGTTCTTTACAGGTTTCCATTCCATTGCATCGAGATGGGACTGATGGTCAAGCAACTGTGTTTTGGAGTTTGAGACCATTTGGTCCTAATCACAAGGCAGTAACACAGGATGATATAGGTCCTTTTAATGGCTCTGTTGTTTTCTTATCTGGACAAAGTGATACTGCAATCAACATTACTATTAAAGCTGATGATATACCTGAAATGAATGAAACTGTGTTATTAACTTTGGACAGGTATTGTACCCCAATCTTTATTCATATGTACCACTTGCTATACTCAATCTATATATAAAAAAATTGGCACAGTATTAATTATGAGGTGTTGCCTCCATTGTGTTGATAAATGCCTGGAGCAATAGTGGGCCCTTGATTTAGACTGCGTATGAAATCTTTGACTCATGATCAATGTAAGAAACCATATTGTGCTTATTATCTAATGACTTAGTTTTGTTTGTATTTTGATTAAAAATAATGTATGCTACTTAAAAAGTTGATTTAGCTTTGATCTTTAGTTCTAGCTCTTGATTATAACACTTACTTTCAGGAAAATAATGTTTAGTGAGATAAGGGGGAAAGTTATAGTGAATAGTAATGAAAGCAATACATAACTGTGTTTTTCTCAGAAGAGGTTTATAGTCAGGATGTTGTTGCAGAATTAGATACTTCCATCACAAATGCTGGCTCCAAAATAGGCCAGTGTGACTACTACCACATGCCTCAGCTACAAAGGGAGCAATGATGTTTCTGAAGCATTGTATTGTGGTCACCTTACTGTGTGACGTCAGGTTTGCAGGATAATTAAGGCTGTAAGAGGCCTCAGAAGTTACTATCTGCATGTGAACACTACTCAGAATGCTTGAATTATTTCATATCCAGGAGCCTTTTGTTTTATTAGCAGGAGAATCTTGGCTATTGCTTCAGTCCTGCTTCCAAAAATTCAGATGTATCTATAGTTTAGAAATACTATCACTTCTGCTAATGCCTCCTAATAATCTAAGGTATATTTTTCCCATTAATTTTTCTGGAAATGTGCTAAGAGAGGGCCATCAGCTGCAATGTCTGCATTGAACATCTGCTACATATACAGTCCTTACTTTATGTAGAAGTATCCTTGTTGTAGATAGGAAGGGCAGACTAGCTGATGGGAACTTTTAATACTATATGTTCATATAGAGTATGTGCTAGCAAACCAGAAAGCAACTCCTTAGGCTGCTGCTGATCCTGTTATTTTGAGCATTGTTCTATCACATGGGAAAGATGCTTTTTCATTACAGGGTTGCTCTGCTTCTGTAGAAGCTAGCTGGTGGATGCATCTGGCGCACAATGAATTATTTCATTCTAATCTTGGATGCTCACTGTGTTGAAAAGATGGTCCTGTTGAAAACAAACAAAAAACAAAAAAAACCCAAAATCATAAACCAAAAACCAAAGCCAAAACCAGAAACAAAAAAAACCAAAAAACCCCGCCAAAAAAAGCAAAACAAAACAAAACAAAAAAACAAATGGAGACTATTGCAAGCAGTTTTCTGTTTTATTTTTTTTTTTTCCTGTGGATGAAATTGATTTGCCTGAAAGTTCTTTAGAATCTGTGGCACAAACAAAGAAGCTAAGATTAGAAATAATGACTGAAGTTGTGAAGGAGTTGTGTAAAGTGACAAAAATGCTGAAGTGGAAGGATGGGAGACAAATTAGTATGTAGAGGAATTGGGCTGCATAAAAGATTAACTTTTTAGTATTGGATAGCTCTGCAGTATGTGTAACTATAGCTTTTTACCACTTACTCTGACTAGTAATCCCATGCCTTGAAAATTATGTCTAAAAGGGGATTGAGTTGGCAGCTGAACAAACGCAACCACTGTTCTGCTTTTGCTATGTGTAGTGGGAGTAGCAATTTCTATTGATCATGAAGTGGTTGGTAAAAATTTTGCCAGCAGTAAGCAGCTTTCCCACACTTGGCAAGGTCAGAGAGTGAAGTAAGGATTAGGTAGTTTGGCCAGGAAAAAGTAAATACATAGGAGATAAAATCGGAACTTTTCTCTACACCTGGACAGTGTCCCTCAAGGCTACAAGTGAAATTTGGCAACTTTTAACTTGGGTAAAAGACAAGAATGCAATACCTGCAAAGATCATCCTTTCAACACTGGAGATGACTCTTCAAAGCAGGGGTGAATGATACTGGCAGGGTGATGCGTGTAAGCTTTTGGTATTGCCTCCTACATAGTTTGTGTTTTCTAGATGAACAGAAGATTTCAGTTTCCAAGACAGGCAGCCAGCTCCTCACAGCAGTAGTGAATTACCATGAAAACAAAGACACACTCTGCTGTGGATGTGCTTGCACTGCTTGATAGACTGTAGCATAAGTCAGTAGAAAAGTAGAGCATGTACAGACTTTAATGAAACTATAGACGTAGAAATACATCCATAAGCATTCTATTTATTGCAATTAGTAATAGCATGGGCAAAATAATATGATAATTAGTTCTAACAAGGATGTATTATTTACAACTCAGTGATGTTGTTATGGTAGTTTTGTGTTTTAAATGAGCTTTGATTGTACCCATAATAACAAAAGAAACCTTCCAAGCCATTAAAAATAGTATTTTACTTCCTTGCTCTGTGGCCACCATCTGTAGGCACTGGATATTAAAAATAATTATGAATGCTGTTCACAAAATGGAGGCCAATGTATATCATGAAGAGTATGCTTACCCAGAAGACGGACGTGCTGTAAAGAAGCAAGATAATCCTATGCCTGCTGAAGAGTCTTCATGTATTCTTTCTTTAGGACCAGCTTCAGTTTGGATGCCTGCCCATATCTTAGGCCTGAATTGAAATAGGCCTGAATTGAAACTAAAAATATCACTACAGACCTAAATCTGATAGTTTTCTTAACTTCTGCGAAAGAAGCTTGGCTGTTGGCAGTTGCCATGCCCCCAGTGCAGCTACCCAGCTATAAATTTGGCAATTGGCGCAGCTGAAGGGCCAGGACTGTCATGGGACATGGATTGTGTTTGTTCTCTTAAATGAGTGGAGCCGAGAGTAAAACCTCTGAACTTTAGTCCTGCGAAAAACAATACACAAATTAATTTATTTTTATTTTGGGAAGATTAAAATCCAGTAACAGCTGAGTGTTTAAATAGTTTATGCTCAGAATCTTTTGATCATGACTTCCATAAATTAAGATACCAGAACAGATCCATGTATGTGTATGTATGTCTCTAATGTGACATATGTTCAGTGAAGCAAAACTGTTGTAACATGGAAAATTTTATAGTTCTAGTGATTTCTGTGATGTGATACAGGCTGAGGTACTTAACACCTTCTTTGCCTCAGTCTTCAACCTCAGAAATACAAATTATTCTCAGGGCAACCGGTCCCTGAGCTGGTAGAAAAGGTAGAAGAGGTAGAAAGGTAAAAGGAGAAGAATAGACCTTCTGAAATCCAGAAGGAAGCAGTTAATGATTAGCAGAGCTATTTAGGTGAACATAAGTCTACAGGACTGGAGAGGATCCATCCTAGGGTAATGAGGGAGCTATTGTAAGACCTCTCTAAGCTGCTCTCTGTCATTTATCATCAGTCATGGCTAACTGAGGAGGTCACAGACAATTGGAGGTTGGCCTATGTGGTGCTTGTTCACAAAGAGGGCTGGAAGGAGGATCTGGGGAACTACAGGCCAGCCTGCCTGACCTTGGTGCCTGGCAAGGTTATGGAACTGATCATCTTGAGTGGGGTCATATGACATCTACAGGATGGCTGGGGCAGCAGACCAAGCAAGCATGGTTTTAGGAGGAGCAGGTCCTGCCTGATCAATCCGATCTCCTTTTATGATCAGCTGACATGCCTGAGGGATTGGGGCAAAGCTGTGGATGTTGTCTATCTGGACTTTAACAAAGTTATTGTGTGCCACAGCATTTGCCTTGAAGAGCTGGCAACATATGACTAGGACAGGTCCTTGCTTCTGTGGGTTAAGAACTGGTTGGATGGCCGAGCCCAGTGGTGAATGGTGCTGCATCTGGTTGGCAGCCAGATGCAGCACCAAATCTAATATAACTAATCAGCTGAATCTGATTAGTTGCTTCCTAACTTCCAAGTTCTTGAAATTCTGGTCTGATTTACACTGTGACTGTTAGAAGGTAGTAAGTATTGCTAGTCTTCTAAGTACTTTCAAAGTATACCTGGAGATGCTTAAAGTACCTCCTCATGGTACCTTGGGACTGTTTATTTTCAGCTGTCCCTTGGATTCTGTTAGAGCTGCCATCGTGCACTACAACATGATACTACATTCTAGCACTAGTACTCAGTTTTTTGTCTGAGCTGTGTTTGGATTCATGCAATCTGACTTCATGAAGGTGAAATGAAGTCTGGCATTGCCCTTTCACTTTTTGATTATTGTGTCTTAACCACTTAAGCTTGTACATCACGTACCAAAAACCCACTTGATATAATAGTTCATTTGTATTCTCTGCTGTGAAATATATTACCAACAGCTTAGTGATATAATTAAGAGCATTAAGAGAAATATAATGAAAATTTAGCATAAATTTTAGCTCTGGAAATTTCATCTTGAACTTTTTAAATAGTATTAATGCCTGATGATTTTGGAAAACTTGCATACATTTCTGAAGGGAAGAAGAATGTCTTCATATATAGTATTTAAAATGTAGCCTCATTTGAAATAATCAAGAAATTTCTATTAAATCAGATCTCCTATTTGAAAGAATAGAGCTGAAAATGTATTTGCTTTATTACTTCAAACCTTTGAGTGAAGTCTTTTGTCTACTGAATTCTGAAGCTGAATTATTTAAACTTCACTTTATAAATTCTTTGTTTATTTGTTGATAGTAAATCCAGGTTTAATATTAACTGTATATTTATTTTAAGTTAGGAAAATAATCTATGCGTACTTTCATAGAATGTTTTTGCAGAATACTTGTTATTGCAGAATAATTTCCTTTCATCTGAATTGATGAGATAGTTTTGTCATATGTGCTTATTTCCTTATTTTTATTTTCTCCTTGTTTTTTTTTGGGGGGGGGGTGGTGGTTTTCTTCTTTTTTTGTTGGTATTTTACTCTGATACTCTGATTAATCTAAAAATTGTCAAAAATAAAGTCTGATGTGATTTTCTGCTAGAATAGTCTTTGATATCTATGTGCTGTAACTCCCAATGTACTTATCTGTTTTTATCATTACTATGTCAGATTGATGAAGTAACACAAAATGGAGGCATGTTGATTGTATTTTTTTTTTTTTTTGCGTGAAGTTATAAATGTGGGCTGCTGATGCAGTTGTGAGAAGACACGGGGGTTGGCAGTGAAAGAACTCCTGGCGGAGGGCTGGGTAGGGCATACCATGAATGGGCCTTGACATCCTGAATTGATTAGGGGGTCATTTCTCACCAGTGAGGATTGCCCACTTGCTAGCATTTGTCAGCAGAAAATGCCAAGGAAGGAGGTTCCCATAAAAGGAACATGATGTGTTTGGAAAGGGAAAAGAAAACTTTGTGGTACTCTTGTTTTTATTATTGTCTAAGACTGGTACTATTGAAATTCCAGGAACTAGCACTTTCATTCATTCCCCACCCCTTTTCTTTCCCTCTATTCTTCTTTCCTTCTTTCTTTCTCTGTTAACAGGGTAGAGACAGAAAGGTTTGTTGTGTACTTCGGGTAAGTGCAGTGAACTGTGGTTTGTCTTCAATGAATCAATGCTTTGTTTTATACGTGATTAGTTTGAACAGAATCTGTCAATAACTTCTTTTCCTCTCAGGAATCATGTCTTCTGCATCTCTTCAGACAATGCTTGGTTGTCCTTTGGTTTTTAATTTGATGGCATGGGTTTCTGGCATGAAGCTTTATTTAGGATTTGTGAATGGTGAAAGTTACTAATGCATGACTCAGTGTTTGATACCTGTGCTTGATTGCAATATGAATTCATTGTCTTAAACTGCCAGAAATACAATTTGTCCCACCTAAATGCCTGAGTGGACTAGAACTATAAAGTTTTCTGTTGAGCAGTTATCTTTTTTTTTGGAATGAAATAGGTTTAGTTTATGTTAACACAAGTTTTTGTGTCTGCTGGCATATTTTTATATGCAAAAACTATTACTTATTACCATTTAAAATAGACACTTGCAGTTTGTTCATTGAAATTTTCCTCCAGAAAACATGGAAGATGAATCTGAATTCATAAACCAACATTTAATAAGCTATATCAAAATCATCAGTCTGAAGGTGCATTCTTTATGCATCTTTCAGCAGTAGTTTTTCTTGCATTTTTAATGGAATGTACTTAAAACAATGTAATTGAAACTATATATCTGATGAAATGAATGCAAGAAATTCAAGCTCTCTCTAAGTGTTTTTGGATCACTCCCTATGTTTTGATCCAAATAAAATGTAATACTAAATGTGATTTTAAATTTTTATTATATGATTCTGTTTCTTTTTCTTTGTATTGTATGCATGTGTGACTAAAAAGCCCAAGAACTATATGCTGTAAAAAATAATCTGAAAGAAAAGGTATCTCAGGAACAAAGGCTGGGGTTTTTGCAAGGGAATGGAACACTCTGATGTGTCTTTCCTAATTTATTATATTCTTTTTAGGTAATTGTTTTCATAATTTATTCATAACAATAATCAGGATTCTGATGTCCTTCACATGGATATGTATTTACTTACTAAAAGAACCAACACTCAAAAAACCTTGACTTTTTTCCTTTCCCAGGGTCAGCGTGGAAAATCAAATACTGAAATATGGGTTTACTACTTGTGAGATCACTATTTTGGAAAATGATGATCCTGGAGGAGTGTTTGAATTTTCTCCCTCTTCCAGAGGTCCCTACAGTATCAAGGTAGCTATCTGAATAACTTTTCTTTATTGTTATGGAAAAGTAAATCTTAGCAGAATGCGAGTAAAATGCTGGATTTTCTTTTTTTTACAGGAGGGGGATTCTGTCGAGCTGCAGATTGTCCGCAGCAGAGGGAGCCTTGTCAGACAGTTTCTGCGATACACTGTAGAACCAAGGGACAATAATGAGTTTTATGGAAGCACAGGAATTCTGGAGTTTAAGCCTGGCGAAAGAGAGATCATAATTACTCTTTTGTCAAGGATGGATGGGATTCCAGAGGTAGAAATGAAAATTTTCCTTTCTCTAAATTGTGTTCACAGCATAGCAGTTTGTCACTTATTAAAATATAAGAAAATATATTGTAGCGGAATGAGTATGTAATCCTTTTCTATGGAATGTATCCCAGTCTCCAAACCAGGGATGCCTGGATTACTAGAAGGTACCTTTGGCTTTAATAGGCCTCAGTGGATTTTTTTTTTTTTGGTAAATTGAAACTGAACTTCTCATCCATCTGAGCTTTTGGCACCCGTGGCATTCTGTACTATAGAATACCACTATTTAATTGAGGCCTGTACAATCCATTGCTTTCTTTTTGTTCTGTTTTTGGTAAATACCTGCTAACTGAACTCAGTGCTCCCCAGTCTACACTAATATTTTCGGTATAGATGCAAAGATGCAATGCTTATTTTAGTGTTCCATGGTGCATCTACTGTGTTTGTTCAAGAAATATTTGAAGTATAAAGTCACATTATATTAATAATGCAAGCTGACAAGTTTTTTTTTTTTTAAATTACCTTAATGTCAGTGTTTTTAAAATCTTTACTTCCACTGTTACAGATGACAAAGATGTACAAAACCATTGTGCATGTAGAAACTGTGTGTAATTTTCTCTTGTTGAAATTGTCCTTTTTTCTGCTGAATAAATCTTTTTATTCTGACTGAGTTTCCCTCTTCCAGCTGGATGAGGCATATGCTGTTGTGCTCAGTGGCTACAGTGAAATGTCAGGCAAGCTGGGGAATGCCACAAGGGTAAATATAACCATTTTGAAGAATGATGATCCACATGGTGTCATTCAGTTTCAACCTGATGAACTATCAGTAACAATAAAGGAAAGTAAAGGAGAAATCATCTATGCTGGTAATTCTTTTTATTAGAGTAACTGCTTTCTCTGCTGTCTGCTCCTGCAAGGCTACTTTTCCCTACTTCACCTTTGTAGGACAATGCCTGACTCAGGAGTTTCCGGGGGGTACAGTATGATGAGCAGTGGAGATTACTGCGGAGGAGGATGGGCCTTGAAGCTGTTAGGGATCAATCCAGTTAAAATATAGCTTGAGAATATACCAGACAGGAGGGACAGAGAATTTATTTACTTGCAAGGAGCAGCCTGGTTTAAGTAGTACTGCTTGGTGAGCATGAGGTGCTGTGTGAGAGAAGAATGAGCTAAATTTTCATACGTGTGATTTCAATTTATCTATCTCTATTGTACCAATAGAGTTGATACAAGTCTTTACTGCTGTAATGGTCTATTATTATGTGGGTTTTTGTGTAGGGCACTTGCGTATTAGTTTTGCAAGTGGACTTACTGTTTCCTTTCCTTTTTCTTTATTTCAGCTTTGCTGACCTTTTTCATTTTGAGTTGTTTTTCTGGAGATGCATGCTGACTGTACATGTTTACATTTTACAGCCTCTTACAGACTTATAAGAAACCAAGGAAACTATGGCAGTGTTAGTGTGTCCTGGATTGTTGACCCAGCATGTACCAATGACGTCTATCCAGAACAAGGGACTATATTCTTTGATAATCTGGAGTTTTCAAAAAATATCACAATTTACTCTCTACCAGATGAGGTAATAATAGTTAACAAACATACTTAGTAATATGTTTTTGTGTAAATATATGGAGCAAAGAGGAAGTGCTGAAACATTGAAATTTAAGAAGAATCTGTTTTTTAAGAAAGTGTTGATTTTTTTTGAGAAAAATCAAAATGCTTGGATAAAAGTGAATTTACTTAAGTAAATAATAAGAGAATTTGAGACATTGTGCATATCTGTAAACCAAAAAGTTAGAATCCTTCAGTAGTCATGTGCTTAAATTATAATACTAAGTAAACCACTTGTTTTGATAGCAAGAATCCTAATCTCATATTTTAATGCTGATATATTTGAAGTTAAATAAGAAAGAATGAGAATAATTAGGAATAAAGGAATAAATAAATAAACATAGCTGTAAAAATAAGTTATATCAGCATCAGGAAACTGCAGGATAACTTTTGGATTATCTGTACAATAGTAAAGATGAGGGGTTTTATTTGCAAAGATTTTTGACTGATGATTATTTTTGTGTGAGTGTATGAACTGTCATTTTTCTTCCTTTGTAACACACTTGTGAATCAAGAAATAAACACCAACATGCAGGAACCCTGTTTGTTAACCTCCTCAGCTGTTCCTTTTAATTTCTTCATGGTGTCATGTGCAACAAATTAATTTCTTAATACTTTGTCATTTAGGTACCTGAAGAGATGGAGGTATTCATAATCAGATTATTCAATGCCACTGGTGGAGCAAGACTGGGCAATATAACCAGTGCATTTTTACAAATTATGAAGAATGATGATCCCATTTATTTTGCAGGTTAGATATTACTGTTTTAAAATTTTGAATTCATATTCTACCCCATACAGATCTTATCCCAAGACCAGGTTATTGAAAAATCTTAATCCTAGTGGAGCTAGTGTGTTATAAGACTTATTTTTTTTTGTTTTTGTTGTATTGCCTTTTTTTTTTTTTACTTAAGAATTTTTCTCATTTTATGTCATTATTCTTTTTGATGGCTCTTGGATTTGTTAGGTAGCTAAGGACAACAATATTCTCTTTTACCTGCGAGTTTTCCCCTTTAACTACATGCACCTTCTCTTTGCTCTTAAGGGGCATTAGGTGAATAAGCTGCATGCAAGAAGCTTAGGCTTGAACTTGAATTTGTTGCTTGTGTCTTTTCAGAACCTCTGACAGTGAGCATTACAGAAGGGAGTGTTGCAAACTTTACAGTCCTAAGGAATGGATCTACTAATAGCGTTGTCACTGTTCAGTATATTACTGTTAATGGAGATGCAACAGCTGAAGAGGGAGACTTTGTTCCCAGTGAAAAGGATAGTTTAATTCTGTTTGATGTTGGAGAAAGAGAGCAGACCTTATCTGTGTATATTAATGATGATGACACCCCTGAAACTGATGAAGTATTTTATATCTTCCTTTTGAATTCAACAGGTAAAAGCAATGATTTAATATATATTTAGTAACTGTCCTTTTCTTTTTTCTCTATTTTTTTAGCAGCTGGTTCTTATAATAAAGCAATGTATAAATGCCAGTCATTATATGAATAAGGTCTGCATCAACATTTCTATAAAATTTCTGTACAGTGTGTTTGGATTTTGATCTTCAATCGTTTAATCGGAAACAAAAATTAAACTATAAAGCTGAAACTGTCCTGCAAAGATAACTTGAGTTGAAATCTCTTTCCAAATGCTCCAAATTAGATGGGGTTTTGACTCATCAGTAAGAAAATATAAGTTAAATAAATAGGTAATTTTTCTCAATTATCTGAGTATAAGGTAGTTCCTGTTTCCTGTGTTTCCCGAGACCAGCTATAATTCAGTCTGATACCCAGCTCTCAGAGAACACCAGCTTCATGGAAATTACTGGAAAAAGCCATACTTCTTCCTTCTTAAATTTTCTTTTTAGTGCTTTCTTTCTACTTGACTAACTTTGTTCAGGATCTGTTGGTGTCTTATTTTACCATTCTATTGAAAACATGTGATGACTTTCCTTCTTTCACATATTCCTGCCAGAATGGGCAAAATACAGAATATTTCTAGATTAATTCCTGAAAGGGAAAAAAGAGAAATTATTATTTTTCTTTTTATCATCTGTTGTATATAGTGACCTTGATCGTTTCATCCCTTTTGAAAATTTTATTGGACTCTGAGAAAATACAAATAGAGGTATTTGAAGTTAAAACAGGTTGTTCACTTTGGAATAAAAACAAGTCTAAGTGCTTTTGAAAAGGGTGAAAACTAGGATGGAGATGAAAACATAGTGTACCTTTGTGGACATAAAGAAGTGTTGAAATGTCCCTACTTTGCTAATATACACAAAGAAATACTACTAATTTCCTTACTTCACCAGTGTCTTATATTTTTTTCCTTTCATATAGGCTGTGATATGGGTATGACTAATCTCTTAGGGATTGTTGTTTTCTTGTGTTTAGTTAAAGTGCAATATTTCTGCTGAAGGTCTAATGGAGAGCTAGGATCTCTGAATACATGTCTTTTTCTTCTGACCTGACCAATTGACCAAACATGAAGTACTGCCTCTCATACAATCCTTTCTTCTCAGGATTGCATCATCTCTTGTCATGTCACTTTTTTTTTTTTCAAATCTACATTCTTGATCCTTGCCTCAGATAATATTTACATTTTTTTACTTTGATTTGTCTGTTAGTGAATAGTTTAAATATTAGTTTGCACTGTTTTATCACTGCTTGCTTCTTTCTTTGCATGAAAGCTGTTGGTGTGAGAAGAAAATACATTCAATTTTAGTTACCTCCATTTCTGATTCCAGTTTTGATAGAATTAATCACTCTCTTTTTAGGGGATACTGTTATCTTTAACGGTGGAGTGGCTACAGTTATTATCGAAGCAAATGATGATCCTAATGGAATTTTCTCCTTAGAACCTCTAGAGAAGCCAGTGGAAGAAGGAAAAAGTAATTTTTTTTTGTAAGTAACTTTTAAATAATATTGTTGCCCCTTTTTGGAATACATGTATGTATATCTTGATGTGTGTGTTATTTTATGGATAGTACTTTGATCTAGTCTTATTTTTTGCATTGCTAAAATTTATTAGAAAAATAGCTTCACCAAATTTTGGATTAAATTATTTGCAGACATATTGAGGATCAACAAAGCATCAAACATCAACTCTTATGTTATCAAGTAGACTGTGGAAAGTAAAATGAGTACAGAATTCCCAGTTAAAATATAAACAAGGATGATTGCAGCACAGGGGGCTTTTTATATCACAAATAAGATTACAGCAAAGGGGGTTTTGTTATACTTTCACGAGAGTGTAGATTCAGAACCATCGAAATGAATGAGCCAAATATAATCTGGACCAATAGAGAAGTAAAAAGATCTTTTCAAAATACAGCTAAATACAGCTATGTGGTTGTTAATTTCTTTTTGCAACTCCCTTTGAAATATTACCCTGCAAAAAACCTATTTTACTGTATTCTTTCTGTTATTTATTTTTCTTCTATCTGTAAATTGCAGATAGGAGCTGTTCTCAAAGTCCAGATGTGCCTTTTTTCTAGGCTCAATATATTTCTCCCTAGTCTGGCCTGTAGCTCCTAGGATGTATTCAGGAATGGGAAGGATTAAGAAATTAAGTTTCATGTTATCTGACCTTTTTATGTTCCTTATGTGAGAATGTGGTTATAAATTGACAAAAATTCTGATTTTCAATGAGAAAATTTTTGACAGGGTATAAAGAAACATAGGTTCACAATAAATCTGATAGGGTGCGCAGTTTAAGAACAGGCTTTTCCACATTTGTTTAATTATCTTTTATATATTTTTATTTGATTTGATTGTGTGTTTTAAGGCCTTGAAATAGATGCCTATGACTGTGAGTTAAATTTTTATGCATGTGTTGCACATCTAAAAAATTTAAATCTTTGTTAAAAGACAATATTAAATATATATTCTGTGGTTGGTTTTCTTATGCTGCCCCTTAGAGATTTTTTGGTCCTTAATAATTTTTATTTTTAAATTGATGGTGTGAAGGGGGATGATTTGAACTCAGCACTTTTGCATACAGGTGCTTTATGGAAGCACTTAATTCCAAGGTTACCAACATCTTACCTTGCTTAGTCCTTATTGATAAAATATATTTACTAGGAGACTGTCTCTTCCATACCCCCAAAAGGATTTGACTTTTGTTTAGTACGTAAGAAAAGGGTCAGACTATTTTATAAACCAATGAGTGAGAACAGCTGTGGCAACACTGAGCTTTTTAGAGAGTAACTGGAGTTACTGCAACAGTGCTGCAGTGCTACACTGCAGGAATGGAACACCCTGCTTAATAACAACTAAAGGAAACTTTGGAAGCAGTAAAAACTTATTGTCTTTCTGTTCCTAGACTACTTTATTGAGTTGGTTTTTCAGACTTGTACAATAATGCTTTACTTTTTTTACTTTTTGCCACACAAGCAGAAATGCTTTTTTCATATGCAAAGATATTTTGTTAATAAAGGAACTTCTTTGTGTTCAGTTCAGTTCTTCAGTTTTTACTTATAATACCTTTGGGAAATTATTGAAATTATGTTACCAGATAGCTATGCAAGCAAATAAAAGCTTTTTTTATATTTATTCAATTCTTAATATGGAATAATCAAGTTTGTGAAGGACCTACTATATAACTGAAATTAAATAACAATACAAAAAAGGTTAAGGCACCTTAATGGTTAAAGGAAAAAAATGCTTGTAGTTAAATGCCTTCTCTTTCTTCTCTAAGAGTGGTCAGTTAACACAATTTTTAATGTTAATTTGCTGAATTATACATTAATTTTTTTTTATTAAGAAATAGAAGTGCAAGACAAACCGATGTTCATCTAAACAGTGCTATTTTGCATGTACCATCATTGATTGCTTTCTTTCTAAGACATCTGTGGTATACCTTGATGAAGATTTATATTGTGAAATTGCAGGCCCTCTAAGAGGATTGTTTTATTGTTCATGGTTCTGTTTGTTATTTTTGCTTATTTAGGACAATGCATACTGTATTCCACAGTAAGGATGATTAGTCTGTGTTTTCCATTGTTAATGGATAATGCTGATGCGTACCTGCCAGGACATTGACTCTTTCTGTGTCTCTGAATAGGATTTTGAGACATAGAGGACACTTTGGGAATGTCTCAGTAATCTGGCAGCTGTTTCATAATGACTCTGCACTGAAGCCAGGAGAAGAGTTCTATGAAACATATGGGACTGTGCACTTCATGGATGGTGAAGGATCAAAGCAGATAGTGCTCCATGCTGTTTCAGATAAAATTCCTGAATTCAATGAATTTTACATTTTAAAATTGGTGAATATTTCAGGTACTGTCTTCCATATATCCATTCCCTTCCTATCAGGTAGAAAATAATTATATTTAATCAATTAAAAAGAAAACAATCCTACAAAGAGCTTTGCCTTGATGCCTATGTCATCCTATACTTTTCTTATGACATTTTAGGTTTTGTTTTTCATTTTTTCTTTAATTTAGATATATGAACGCGGTTTTGGAATCAGACCTTTAAAAAAGATGCCTTTTAGTGATTTCAGAGGTGTAGAGCTTTGTGTAGAGCTGACAAAATGAAGATATAAAAGGTTATGCGTATCTACTATAATGGAGATTGGCTGGTTTGTTTGCTTTTTTCTAGAAATTTCTCTAAAATACAAATAGTTACCACTTCATATCACTTAAATTACAACCGCTACAGGCCTGCTACTGAGTAGAGTTCTAAATCTGCTGGACTCCTTCCACCTCAGTACTATTTATGGTCTTCTGTGCCGAGATACAACTGAAAATATGTTGACATTTCTGTAAGTGAAATCCGTATGCATGTACAGAAGATTTCCTACTTAGTGGTGCATGGAGGCTCTACAGTCATACCATGATCTTCTTACTGTGGAGAAGTAGGTGGCTAATGGCAGGACTTAGGAGAAGTTTTAACACACAACTAGTTACTGATTTTGCAGGGTAATCTCTGTTTTTTGGAGGCAATGAACCAAATGTTGTCATTTCATATTTGTGTAAATCTTGGAATGCAATGAGAAATGAATTTGACCTCATGTGTTTCAAATGAAACAAAAGCAACCTGTCTCATTACTAATTCAGGAAATCTGAGCTAATCTTGTTTTAACTGAAAGACAGTTATATTCTGCAATTGAAAAATTACATGGCTTGTTTCCTATGAAAATGTTCTTTATAGTGTTTTAAAACTAATACAGTTAATTTATGTTAATCCTAAATTTGGAGAAAATTTTAAGAGTTCAGAGACACTTTAAAGAAGATTTAGGCCTATTTAAAAGGTATTTTGCTTAAACATTTTAAAATACTTAGTAACTTTTTTCAGACCAGTAACTTTTACTCTTAATTTCCATTATATAGGTGGGTCTCCTGGTCCTGGTGGGCAGTTGTCCGACACAAACCTTGCTGTAACTGTGATGATCCCTTTCAATGATGACCCTTTTGGAGTCTTCGTTATAGATCCAGAGAGTCAGGACAGAGAGATAGCAGAAGATGTTCTTTCTGAAGATGATCTTTCCTATATTACAGACTTCACCATTTGGAGACATCAAGGCACTTTTGGCACTGTCCGTTTAGGTTGGGAAATACTGTCCAGTACGTTTCAAGCTGGATTACCATCAATGCTGGACTTCTTGTTGCTGGGATCATTTCCAAGTACAGTGCAATCTCAGCCGCACATGAGACGCCATCACAGTGGAACAGATGCTTTGTATTTCAGTGGAAAAAAGGATGCATTTGGAATTATTGGTCTGGAATACCCATATGATGGAAATACTGCAGTAACTAATTTTACATTTTCAGCATGGCTAATTCCTAATGTCAACACTGATGGTTATATAGTTGAAAAGGATGATGGTCATGGGACTTTATATTATGGTGTGAAAATCCAAACAAATGATTCTTATGTCTCTGTAGTGCTTCATTACACAGCATTAGGATCCTATATGACATACATAGCCAAAGCAACAGTCCTGAAATATCTTGATGAAAGTACTTGGATTCACATTCTGATTACCCTGGATGAAAGTATAATTGAATTTTACATGGATGGAATTCCAGTTCCTGGAGGAGTTAAGAGCCTTAAAGGAGAAGCAATTGCTGATGGTGAGGCAATAGGTTGTATTATTTTTCTTCATATGTGAAGTTCTGTGAAATATGGAAGAGTCTAGCTCCTTGAAAGATGTATGCAAGATTCGGAAATTATTATATCTGATTAGTTAAAAGCAATTCATAGAAAATTCTAGGGATTTTCAAAAACCATATAAATGGAAGTGAGAGCTGGGAGATTTTCAAAAACCATCAGAACTGTAAGGGAGCTTGAATGTCAATAATTTAAAAATAATAGTTAGTAATTTTGTTTCCACATGTAGGCTTATAGATATATAACTATACATATATATATTTACAATTAAGATTTTGATTAGATTTACAGTACTGTGGCTAAGAAAGATTTTTTTCTCTTGATTTCTGAAACAAAATGCAATAATGTTTTTGATTTTAGTTGTGTATGATATTACAGCTAAACCACGACCTTTAAGCAATGGGATTTTCAGGGTTTAGATTTACTTAATCGTGTATTTACATGCTATATGAAAATTTTGCCCATCTGTTCAATGATGTTTGAAATTACATTAGCATATGTACTTCAGTTCCTCTAACTTGATATTCCCAGATGTGACTTAGTCATACATAACCATTACGGACTTTTACACCCAACTAGCATAGCAGTGAGCATCATAATAATTCCTTTACAAAGTCAGGTATTGTATGGTAGGCATACGTTTATGTTTACTCTTTCTTTTGCATTTCCTCACTCTTCCATGTGCTTCTTTTTCATAGTAGTAATCTCCTTCTTTTCCTTTCTTCCTCTCCCCATTATTTCACAGGTTTTCTTTCATGGGGATAGGCAGACTATGATTATCAAATTCTTGAGTACAGGCTCCTCTGTAGGAGGAAAATTTGATAACATGCAGTGATGTTAAATGCATATACATCTACATGAATGTATGTGCACAAACATAAAGCTCTGTCTGGGTATACTAGAAGTCTATGCTAAGGTTTTTAATCTCTTACCATTTAAGGTTGGATACAGTGGGTGCTGTAGCCTGGCTTTTCTCACCATCCTCTGCCTTGTGTCTTGGGACCATTAGCAGTTGTGGTTGCTTGTTTCTAGAAGTGACACTCAGTGGCACATTTCCTTCCAAAATCAAAAACCAGCTGAAGAGATATGTTCTCTGTGTTTTAGAGTGATAGGAGTATGAGCTATCAGCTTAGTTTATTTGTGAAAAAGAGAACTGTCATCCTCTGATTTGCTGAATAGAATAATTTTCTGGAGAGAAAGAAATGTTAAAGCAGTTGTAAAAAGTGCTTGGAACTGGGTCTACATTTCTTAAGCCTCTCTTTCAGTGCATAAGGGTATAAGCATGTCCTGTGTAGCTAATACTCTCATCATCAGAATGGATTCTCTGTCCTAGCAGAGGACACATTAAATATACAAAGATAAAATGGGCAAAGCAAGTGTTTGAAAAAACAAAATTGAGATGGGCTGCAGCTGGCTGTGAATTTTTTTAAGGGAAAGAAGTTTCCATTAAAGTTTCTAAGATAAGTTTCTAAGATTCATTAAGATAAAGTATGATGACAATGTGCAGATAGAATTAGTAGGATGAAAAACATGAACCATCTAGGAAGGAATTGTTTGACCTGAAATGATCTACCTGTAACACTGAGGTGAGGCTTCAGGAGCCTCTCAGTCTACATTTCAAGATTAATGTGATTATTAACCTAGGGACAATAAACAATTTACCATAGATTATTAAACAATTACATATATTAGTTATTTTCAACCCAATAACATGAGAAAAATTCTAATTTTCTTCTCAGGTCCAGGAATAGTGAGAATTGGAGCAGGAATCAATGGCAACAGCAGGTACACAGGTTTAATGCAGGATGTAAGGCTTTATGAGAGAAAACTGACACAAGCAGAGATCTATGAACTCCATGCAACTCCTGCAAAGAGTGATGTACACCCTGTTTCTGGGTACTTGGAGTATCGGCAAGGAGAAACCAATAAATCATTCATTGTGTCTGCAAAGGATGACAAGGAGGAAGAAGGAGAGGAGTTATTCATCCTAAAGCTCATTTCTGTGTGTGGTGGAGCTCGAATTTCAGAAGAAAACACAACAGCAAGGTTAAGAATACAGAAAAGTGATAATGCTAATGGTTTATTTGGCTTCACTGGACCATGTATTCCTGAGGTAAGATGCTCATAAGGAAAGCTACAGGAGAAATTTTAGACACGATCAAACTAATGCCAAGGCTAACTAACCTTTGAAGGGCCTTGATTCTACATTTTCAGTTTCTGTAGTCAAGCAAAGTTTTCTAGAATTTGGAATTGTGTAAGTTCTGTTCATACAGCCTCAGTCACTCTACAATTTCCAATATTACTTTTTTAAATCCCCTCCAAGTTATTTTTATTAAGAAAATTTATGTTATTACACAAACTGAAGACTAAGGCTTAAAATTTCCTAGAACAGTTTTTTTCCTCTACTTCTGTAATTTCTGAGACTGTAACCTGATGTCTTCTTGGAGGGAGTTAATTTTCTTCTTAGTATCTGGTACAGTTCTGTGTTTTGGATTCAGGATGAGAATAATGTTGATATCGCAAGGATGTTGCTAAGTACAGCTTCTCCTAAGTCAAAGACTTCTGTGTCATGCTCAGCTAGTGAGGAGCTTCACAAAAAGATGGGAGAGAGCTTGTCCAGGACAGCTGACCTGAATTGGCCAAAAGAACATTCCATATTACAGAATGTCAAGTCCAGCGTATAAACTGGGGGAATTACCTGGAATGCAGCTGGTCATTGTTTGGAAATGGGCTGGGTTTTGGTCAGCACGTGGTGAGCGATTCTGCTGTGCGGGAATTGTTTCTCCTGAGTTCTCTTCCAGTCTCTTCCTCCCTTAAATTAAATCATCACCATTTTCGTCATCATATTTGATATGAATTCACTTAATACTGGCTGGAAGTTACTATTTTTAAACATTAAATATGGAGGTGATCATCATATATGCAGTATGTGAACCTGAATCTTTTTTTGAGGGCATTGAAATAATTGTAATTAATTTTGTAGTTTTTTAATCGTTATGAGGGAGAAAGACATGATACCCATTTCTATTATTAGGTTATTTTGGGAAAAAAGTTCATAATGATTTCAAATTTGGGAGCTCTTATGACCTCTTAAGTGCATCCTTTCTATCTGAAGCCCTTATGATGTGTTTGAAGGCAACTGTCCTGCCTGACTGGTGATAGTATTTAGTTCGGTTCAGTTTGTTTTCCAGGTGACTACCATCTGCTACCATAATGGATTCCTTCAGTTTCCAATGCCACTGATAATTCTGTGATGTCACAGATCAGCAATCAACCGTAACGCAAAATTAAAAATTTATGTGGCATGTTAATTGTTTCACCTTTATCTTATAACATTGTTTATCAATAGTTTGATTTCCTTATGTCTGTATCTGTCCATTAAGCAGCTGAAGGCATATTCAGTATTTGCACTGTGCTATACAGCAGCTCTGAAATTTACCTAATGCTTAAGATACTTTAGTCATTCTGATAACTTTCGACTAAAATGATTTTCTATTTTAGTTTGATGATGATAAATTTTTAATACACTTTGCCAGTATCAATACCTGATTTGTTCCAAATATGTGAAATTTTTGCTGCTAAGGGCATGTTCTTTGTGAAGACAGAATTGCAAAGAGTACTGTAGCACAAAAAGTTCTTCAGTTTTTTCCCGAATTATAATAGTATAGTTTAATTTAAATGTATCTATTTTTTTCCATAGTGGTTTTAGACAGGGAAAGGAGGAATCCAAATCTTTCTTTAAATTAAAATTAAAATAGCTGACATTAATATAAAACAGTATAGTCTTTTGCTTTTGATACACACATTTCAAACATTGATTCTGTTTTTGTGTCCAAAAGAAACAACAGGGTACAGTTACTGGCTGACCTCAGGGAGATGCTAGAAGCTATTGCAATTTCCATTAAGATTGTTCTGACCGCCATCAATATCAGTTTCAGCTTCCTGTCACTCCACAAGTGCTGCAAGTAACATGACAGCATAAAGAATTCTGAACATTTGAATAGCATTAGAGAATTCAAACTTTTACATTTGTTGCTTTGATTTACTTTGATCATAACAAATGTGTCAATTTCTTGCTTTCTTCCAGGCTGCTGATGAGGGTTCCACTATATCCTGTGTCGTGGAGCGAACAAGGGGCGCCCTAGACTATGTGTATATAAATTACATTATCTCACAGGTTGATTCCAGGGGCATTAATTACTCCGTTAGCGATTTTTCTAACAGCAGTGGCACTATCACATTCCTTCCTTGGCAGAGATCAGAGGTAAACCCTACCTTCCTATTAAATATTCATCCTGTCCTTTGCAAACCTGCTGGAAAACACCTTCTGAGGATGCTTGACTGGTTTTCATACTAAAGAGTCTTTTCTTCACGTGGCTTTTATTACATTTTGCAGCATTTTTTTCATCTTTGACATCTAACAAGTGATAGGATAGATGCCTATCTATCTGTGTGCATTTCACTTCAGGCATTACTGTGCATGCATGAATGCTTAAATGCAAATAATTGCACATAAGATATATTTACATATATGTATATATTAGATATTTGTATACCTATATATATATTTCAAGTATAGGTAGCCCTGGGCTTGAATAGTGGAGCCAGTGACTTCTGAAATTGGAATATAATGAGATTTTGCATCTGAGTTGTGGAGATCAGTTTTATCTTCACAACAAATAAATAGACAGCAATCAAATTCACTGCTGTAATCAAATGTCTTGCAACTGTTAGCCACATTCTGTCTCTTTTGATTAATCTATTTCTGTGAATTTGATCCCAACCCATAGCATGGGAATTTTACATTTATTTGAAAAAGAGATGTGGGACTGCAATACTGTAGGGAGTTCATAAGTATTTTTTATTGGTGTTTGTTAAATAGAAAGGGTAGGTTGATAGTAGAAAATACTGTCTTTAATTTTCCTTCTGTTATTCTGTTGAAGTCAGTAGGGACTGAGTGAAACCTACTGACATAATTTGAAAAGATCCCAATGACTCACTTAGAGCTGTGGATTTGGTCCCACTTAAACAATGTAGCTGATTACAGCTTGGCAAAAACTTGTGATTTTTGGAAAATATTATGCTTCTGGCAATGTATTACTGCATTACATACAGTCATTTAAAGTTAAATTTGCCGAGCTTTTCCAGTCTGGCATCATGGATGAGGCTTGACTTCACAAAGTAGTAGAACAGACCTGGTGAGCCCTCTTGCTCCATTGCTATGTTGTCCAATGTATGGTCTACACAGAGAGAACCTAATGGTCACGGCCCTAAGAAACACACTGGGAGCAGTTGCTCATCAGGTGAAAAATCTTAAAGAGAATTTCCATTGATATTTTTAAACTACTCATTCCCATGGCTCTACAACAGCTTCCTAAATTCTTTCTCGTATGTATTTGTTAAATCACAATATATAGGAAGTTGGAATCATCTGAGATTAATATTATAGTTTATGCAGAGCAGATTATGTTACATGGTAGGATGATCTGTAGCCTCAAGTGTCAGGTGGCATTAAAAGCTCACTTCACTTGCTCTCTAAATTAGATTAATTGCTGTAAAGTCTCTGACAGCTTGGTAAAGACGTTTTTGGAACTGGCATTCTAAGCTTATCATAAGGTTAAATAATTTGGAGAGCAATAATGTCCTCTACATTGCTTTCTGAACTCAGAGCAAATACAGCTGATTGACTAAAAACTTAATTGTTTAAAAGGGTCATAAAATTCCTAAGGGATGTATGTTGCATACTTTGATTTCTCCATTATTTGGTCCTTCTCTAGGTCTTAAATTTGCATGTTATTGATGATGACATTCCGGAGCTAAATGAATATTTCCGTGTGACATTGGTCTCTGCAGTGTCTGGAGATGGAAAACGAGGTTCAACTCCTACCAGTGGAGCAAGTATAGATCCAGAAAAGGAAACTACTGATATCAGCATTAAAGCCAGTGACCACCCATATGGTAACAATGTTGAAGATGATACAGTCTTATTGCAGATTTATATATACTTCTAGCTCAAGAGGTAAAAAATTTGCCTAGCCTAGATAGATGAGGAAGCAATGAAAAGTATTACACTTTATCTAACTTGAGATTAATCCATAATTTTTATACAAGAATGAAAGTCAAATTAATTACTCTTGAGAATACTACAAAAAAGGAATTAAAGCTGCCCCAACCAAACATGGGATCATCCCCATTTGCAAGAAAACCACATCGCATGTTGTTAATTTTATGCTCGTTTTTGTGAAATGAGAATTTGTTAAATGAGAATTTGTAACAGAGGGAGACATTTAAGCATGCCTATTATTATACCAATAAGTACCCAATATTATGACATTTGAGTTCTTTTGGGAAGCGTTGAATTCATTCTTGGGAAATAGTTTTTTTAAGACTAACATGAATATCAGTGAGAGTGAGAATAGTACATAGTACATTCCTGGAAATAGCATGATTGAATCCTAAAGGCATCTTAATATGTTTAAAATTTCGTAAACATTAAATATAGATATTATAAATATTTTTGTTTAATTTTTATTATTATAATTTGAATTTTATATGAGAAGCCATGTAAATTATAATTTTTGTCTTTCAGGTCTACTGCAGTTCTCAGTGGGGCCACCTCCTCAGCCCAGTGATGACATGATTGTGCCAGCCTCTACTGTGCCCCATATCACTGTTAAAGAAGAAGTTGGACACGTCAGATTATTGGTAGTTCGTGCACAAGGGCTTCTTGGAACAGTTGTTATGGAATACAGGACAGTGCCACTTACAGCTTTCAGTCCTAAAGATTATCAGGTAAGGCCATTGCCAAGATGTGTTATTATTTTAGAATTGAATTATAGCTATTTGTCCTGGAAATAGCCATCAGTTTGAATATTTTAGCTCTGCTGTGATTCTTTTCACAGAAATAGTTAAATAGTTTATTATGGTGTTATGATAGATGCATAATACTATGCAAATATAAAGCTCCTGGGTTTGATTTTGATATCCTTAAGAAAATTGTCAGTGCAGGAAGAATGGATATTTCCTATTGTTTCTGATTATGCCAGACTTTATATGACCATACAAGTGCATATGCAGGTGAAGATAATATTAGTACTTACTAGGACTTGTACATATTCAACAACATAGCTTATAAGTACATTTTCTTCTCTGACTGCAGTTTGTGCAGAAAAATGTAGATAAATGAAGATGTTTATAATTCAGTGAATTTAGATTGCTATTATAACAAAGGCTCAGCAGATCTTTTAAAGTTAAAGTGAAGAAAAGTAGATGTTTTGATAAAAAGAAAAAGAATTGAGGTTTTATTTCTTTTTTCATTTGGATGAGAACACTAAACTTGAACAAAACTGTGAAGATCTATCATGTTTCAGGCTGTTTGGGGCTCAATGGAATTTCAGCCTGGAGAAAGATACAAGTACATTACTGTTAACATCACCGACAATTCTATTCCTGAACTAGAAAAAACTTTTAAAGTAGAGCTGTTGAACCCAGAGGGAGGAGGTAAGGCACATAAATCAACCCACTGATTGTATTTTTGTGATCTTTATTTATCCCTTAAAATCTAACTTTGTGAACTATTTCCATGTTATTTCTAAACACACACCCTCCAGAAAGCGGTGATTCTTTTTCCAAAAAAACTGTCCTTCATATGTTTTGTTGATCACTGCTGTAAACAATCAGATCTCAAAAGTGTATTACTCCCATACATTCAAAAGCAATTGCTGCTTTTTAAATTACATAATTCCATAGTTGAGAGAAGGAAATAAAGCAATGTAAAAAAATTTCTTTTTTCAGTATTAAAGGTTTAACAGCCGAAGGTGTGCTTTTTATCTAAAACTTAAATGAAACTGGAAAAATTGCAATAAACTGGCTTATAGCTTATTCAAATGGACTATAGCCTTAGAAAATTGTGGGTTTTGAGATGCCTGCGGAGTTTAGCTGAGTTGGAGAACTAGCTAGAAGCTAGTGTAAATCTTGCTGTGAGATGTTAGTCTTAGAACTGTTGGCAAGCATGAGTGCTCCTACCATGTAAAATCAGTTTTGCCTTACAGAATTTTTTGATTTACAGAATTTATTTACATTGCAAAAAGTTTTTAAGGGAGATTCCTCCTGGTTGGAGGAAAAGAAGTAATACAAAATATTGAGAGCCATAAAGCGCCTTTTTAACTGATATTTTTCTAAGCAATTCAGAATTGCAAGTGTGATGCCTTCTGGAAAGTTAGATCATATTAACATGAATGTCTGTGCTGCAATGCGGCGTGATGGTGTTATGCTAGAATTCTTTTGATAAAAGTTGGAGCTTTCATGCCTGTGGAATTTTTGGTCAAATAGTTGTTTCAGTTAAGCAAACTTTTCTCTTTCACTTTTTTTGTTTAGAAAACTTACAGCTAACTTTGGTAATTTGCTAGATGCAGATACTTCCTCAGCACAATCTTTTGGAGCTTTCCAACACCACTGCAAGCACAAAACTTAAAATAAAGGCTCCATCAGTTAAGCTGCCGATTTTTTTCAACTTTCTGGCACAAGTTTTTGATTTGTGAGAAAATATTAGAGTAAGAGCATTTCATAGGGTCTAGCGACTTCTTCTCTCTCCTCCCTGCCCCATTTCTAATTTCTCCATTAGGATTGAGAAAGAGGGAACACAGAAAGAAAGGTAAAAAAAAAGATAAAGTTACATATGTTTTTCTTCCTTCTGACTTCCTTTTACGATTCCAGTGCAATAAATTAAACAAGAGGTAGCATATTCAATATTTTTTCTGGCTTTTAGGAGAAATTAATTTTGAAAATTGACACTTTCCTAAAATACACCTCTGTCTTTTTGTGTTATCCAGAAATGTGTAAATTACTTTCTTCTTTCCCTTTATTTATAAATGTATATATGTGTATATATCTGTATGTCTGTCATCTTAAAGTTGCTGAGCTCTTTAGAAATGATGGAAGTGGTAGTGGTGATGGAAACATGGATTTCTTCTTTTCAACTGTCCCTCAACATGGTAAGCTTTTTTGATTAATCCTGTATTTTATTTATAAGTGTAATAGATGTCATAAATTATTATGCTTGATGCAACTTCCTTTATATGCAGTTAGAGATTATTAATTTAGATTTAACTTAAAGTTTTGCCAAAAAAAATTCTTTTCCGTTTTAACTTAGGTGTAATTTCATTAGCAGTCAGTGTTTAATGTAAAGCCGAGTACAACAGGCTCATATATAATCAAAACTATATTGTTGTAAAACGCAATATAGCAATTCAGAATTAAAGCTTATAAAATTATCTTTGTCTGAGCATTGTCAAATTTTCCTGGGAGGAAAAAGCAAAGGTACTTTTAAAATTGAAGGCAATTTTAGAACTATGTTTAATAATATATGATATAATTTACCCTTCATGGCAAAAATACTCTTAAAGAAAAGTAAGTTGTGCTAGATTTTTTCATTAAATAATTTCATCTTTTTCATTTTTCCTCTTTCCTTTCTTCATGTTTCTATTTTTGTCACGATATGGAGAAGACAATGTTAATTAATATTGATAAAAAAATACCAAATGAAGAAATAACATAGAATATATGGGAAAACCCTATGCATATAGGACTTCAAATGAAAACCTGAAAAATGTAAAAATATTATATGAGCACCCAAATGCCAGTAGAGTAATATTTCTTTGGGTTTTTTTTTTTTTTGTTTTGTTTTTTTGTTTGTTTGTTTGGTTGGTTGGTTTTTTGGGGTTTTTTTGTTTCCTTTTTTTCTTTTTTCTTTTCTCTTTTTCTTTTTTTTTTGGACATTGTGTTTCCATTTTACTTGTTTCCAGGAATAGTTTCCTTTAGTGCCAGACTTTTTTTCTCTCTGAGCAGTAAGTTATGTCACCCAATACAATATCTTCAGAAGTAGGATTTACTTGACTTGGTGGGGTTTTATTTGGTCATTTTTTTCTCATTTCAGTTTATGTCAGGATGAGATCTGCATTCATGTTGTCTTTCCTCTTATACTGTGGTTTATACTAGAACTCCTCACTGTCCTAAATACTGCTCCATTTTCATTCATTAAACCTGTAATTTTATTTTCGTTCCCCCCTTAAAATAATACTTTTTTTAATTGCATAGTTCCATAGAAGAACTGAGGGGGCTGCCTTACTGAAGTTCAGTTCCTTTTAGGTACAGGGGATTATCATGTGTTTTAAAAAGAAAAAAACAAAGATAAACAGCACAAATATTTCATACTCTCTTTTGTATTTTTGTAGCTTATTTCTTCAGCTGCTTTCTTTCATGTAAGAAAACATGAGAGATAAAAATAACCCTTTTTGGAACTCTCATTTAACAGCTAGCTTGGGAATTGCATCCCATATCCTCGTGACTATTGAGGCTTCTGATGATGCTCATGGTGTGTTTGAGTTCAGTGCTGAGTCCCTTTCAGTGAATGGAACTGAGCCTGAAGATGAAGATAGCAATGTTGTGCTGCAGGTTAGAAAGCTTTGAGTCTCATATTGCTGCATTGTACTCTTCTGTCTGTTTTTACTGTGTTCTATGATGTTTTTGTCATTGGACTATGGGGTTTAGAACAACTTTGTTGTGAATATTTCTTTTTCCAGTCATGCAGTGTTTGCTAATGTACATTATTCAGCTTGAAACTAAAATAATAATAATATCCAAAAACTTAAAATCTTCTACTTACTTAGAATCAAGGGACTACTGTCTTAAAATAAGTATTGATAATACAAGTTCTCCAGAGGTGACATAATAAAAATGACATGCTTTTAAAACACAGACGTGTTTTAATTCATCATGCTATTGTGTTTGCTTAATTACATTTCACACTTCTATGTTTCTTTCTCATAGAACAAAAATATGCTCATCTTTATATGTTTTTCTTAGGTTGTGAGAAGTCATGGGGCCTTATCTCAGGTGACATTGCATTGGATCATAATCTGCGATCTCAGCAATGACCTGGTCTCTACAGATGGCAATGTAACATTTGATGTTGGCCAAGTGAGAGCAAATATTACATTACAGATTTCTCCTGATGATGTTCCTGAATTGGATGAGATGTTTTCAGTCTTGATCATCAATGTCTCCCTTGGTCGTCTTGGAAATCATACTAATGCGACATTGACTATTTTAGCAAATGATGATCCATATGGAGTCTTCATCTTTTCTGAGCAAAACAGACCAATAAAAATTGAGGAAGAAACAAAAAATGTCTCTCTGACAGTTGTAAGATGCGGTGGTCTCCTTGGTACAGTAATGGTGAAATACAGAACTATTGGTGATGAAGAAAAGTTGCCCTTTCTTCCACCTGATGTTGTCAGAGCAACAGAGGGAAAAGACTATATACCCATTACAGGTTATGTGATTTTTGGAACCAATGAAAGTGAGGCCACAATATCCTTGCCTATTTTGGATGATGATGATCCTGAGAGGTCAGAATCTGTTTTTGTGGAGCTAAGCAGTGTTGTTTTGATCAAGAAAGTTCAGGATCGGCCAAGTAAGTGTCTTACATAAAACCTAAAATTTAACTATGAAGGTTAGTATTTATATAAAACAGGAGAAACTGCAGCAAGACAAATGAACTCCAGTGAACTCCAATGAATGTCTGCCAAACTCTGTATACTTAAGATATCTCTTAGTTACCTGACTTGTGCCTGTTGACTTTTATTTCCTTTGGCACACTATTTTATTGAAGAAGCATGAGTATTTCTTTTTCTGTTTTGCATTTCTTATGGAAAGTATGTCAGGCCAAATACGTTACGATATTTGTTTGTGCACTAATACATGCTTATTTAGCTTTGTTTCAGGAAGTTCAGTAGTAGAAAATAGCTAAGCTAGTTTTTTAAATTAAACTACAAAAAAGTCTTATTAAAAAAAAGTGTCGTGATGCTTTCTTAGTGTTGACAATGTTTACTTAATTTCTCATTCATATAAATTCGGGGCGTTACAGCCTGAGTGTGCTTACAGCCATTTGTGCTTCAGAACTTCTTAGCATGTCTAATTGCTGCCCTTGCTCACAGATTAAGGGGTACCTTCAAATATAATTCCACTTGGAGTAGAAATCTTACTTATATTTCATCATATCAAAAGTAAAACTGAAATTATTGTGAACTGTATTGATCTTATTATTAGTCTTATGGTTAAATAAATAAATAAATTCACAGTACTTCATCTTTTCAAAAAAATTATGGCTTGTATGCTCCAAAGCATAGTAGAATAATGTTCAGATTTTCTGCCAGAACATAATTTAGACAGATGTATTTTGATGTGGCTTGTAGTTATGCTTTGTCCAATTCCAAAAAAGATAATTTTCATGAAAACTAGAGACCGCTAAATTTACATGTGTGCCTATGAACTCCTAGCCATAGTAATCATTTCAGGTATCACTCACTAAGTTTTTTCTTTATATTTCAGTTATAAATTCTCCTCGACTTGGTTTAGTGGGTGAGACAATAGCTCATGTGATTATCGATGCCAATGATGATGCTTTTGGAACACTTCAGCTTTCAGCTTCAGCTGTGCGAGTTGCTGAAAACTATGTTGGACCAATCATTAATGTGACCAGAACTGGGGGAATATTTTCAGATGTTTCTGTGAAATTTAAAGCTATGCCAATAACTGCAACAGCTGGTAAGAAAGCAGAAGAGCAGAACTATGCAGCCTTTGTTAAAGTTGAAACAAGCAAATGTGTAATGAATGATGTGTTGTATAACAAGAATGAAATATAAGGCATTGATTGTGCTTAGCAAATATGAATCTAAGACCTAGGGGAAAGTTTATGCATTATCGCTGGAGAACTTAAAAGTCAAATGAGGGAAGGAATTGGGGTGTTTGTTTACTTTGTTTGTTTATTTAGCAGACCACCACTTAAACACCCCCTTTCCCCCCGCCTCCCAAAATGCTATAGTAGTATATGTAAAAACAATTTAGTCCCATGTATATATTTAAACGTGTATATTTAGTAAGCTTAGTGAAGCTTATTGGAGAAGTGAGAGCTGGGGACTTAGCTGTATAACAAATATGGAAAAATCTATCAAAACCCAAGGAGACTTGTACTTCTGAAAATGGAACATAAACCTCCAGTATAGCAGGGACCAACATCCAGTTGGTCCCTGCTATAGAGAAGGTACATAAAGAAAGGAGAAAAATTATGAAGTCTCTAGGACTACTTAGACAGTGATAAATTGTGTGCACTATATTTCAGCTAGGTCCAAACTGATTAGGTAAATGATACATGATCTGAGAATTTTTAATTTCATTTTTATGTATCAGAGTAAGCTTTCAATTAGTTTCTGAAGCAGAGCTGTGATCTGGTGTATCACAGATGTTCCTCTAGACACTTGAGACAAGTTTGTCTAAAATGAAGTCAACACATAAAAGGTGTGCTTTACTGAAGTCTGCTTTGACAAGGTGCTTCTGTTTCACTTCTATCTCTTGGAAAGCGGGACAGGAATTATAAATCAGATAGTAACATCTTGGCAGTGTGATCTTGTAAACAACAGACAATAATGGACCTTTTCTAACTACCTCTTGGTCTAACAGTTCAGAATCTCTCTCTCTTTTGGTCAGCCAAGTTTTATTTTGATCCAACCACACATCTAAAAGGCAACAGGACATAAATAAATAAATAAACAATTGTTTTGGGTCTAAAGATAAAGGAAAAGACATCATAAAACACAGAGAAATGCATGTGTAAGCAAAGAGAAAATGTGTATTTATGATAATGTTCACCACACTGAACCATTAAGCATTGATATTATCTGTGTTTTATTATTTTGGATTTTTTCATCTACAAATCTAGGTGAGGACTACAGTGTAGCTTCATCAGATGTTGTCTTACTAGAAGGGGAAACAAGTAAAGCTGTGCCAATTTATATAATTAATGATATCAATCCTGAGCTTGAGGAGTCATTTTATGTTCAGCTGCTGAACCAAACAACAGGAGGAGCCTTGCTTGGATCTTTGACGAGGGCAATCATAACTATTGAGGCTTCTGATGACCCATTTGGATCCTTTGGTAAAGGAGTACATATTTTCTTTCTTCCATTAACATTTTTTTTTCTGTGCATTTGTGGGGGAGCTGCAACTTGGCAGCTGAATAAAAACATTCAGAAGTTGAAACGTCGGTATAGAGAGTAAAGGAAAAGATAAGATGAACTGAATTACAACATGTAATAAAAGGAGTAATGGGGCTTTATTATAACAGAAGCATTGAGCCTCTTGGAGGCTCTGATTGTTGGCACCAAGCAGTAAACAAGAGGCAATAGGCAGAAACTGATGTCCGGGAAGTTCACCTGAACATGAGGCAGACCTTCTTTACTGCAAAGGTGATGGTGCACTAGAATAGGTTGCCCAGAGAGTGGAAACATCTAAGAAATGTCTGGACACATTCCTGTGCCGTGTGCTCTGGGATGACCCTGCTTGAGCAGGGAGCCTGAATTGGATGATCTACAGTGGTCCCTTCCACCATGACCCATTCTGCAATTCTAAAAAACAGCAATTTCTACTTAACGTATTCCATGTTAAATAGTTATAGTTTATTTCTTTAATAAGTGACATGGAATCTGGTAAAGAGTTTCTTTGCTGGGAACAATTATGAAGTTATATTCTAAGACCTTAGAAATAGTTCATGTTTAGCCTCAAACTATAGGTGTGTTGGAATAGACTTTTTGGATGAGGGCTTAATTTTCATGCTAATTTACTGTGCAGATGAAAACATAAGTATTGAAAGTCTGCTTTTAGGTTTAAACATGATTAAGGGGGGTTTACCTGTGCAAATAAATGCAAGCAAGTAAAATAAAACTCTGTACTTCAGAAACGGATATATTTACTTTCAATTTTTTTGTTAATGTACATCTCCCTATGGTGCATGTCAGTTTTTCAGAATACCCAATTCACTGTGGAAGAGCCTGAATTTGGATCAGTAAGCATAAATCTGCCAATAATCCGCAATGCTGGGACACTGGGTAACGTTACTGTTCAGTGGGCTGCTACCATTAATGGGCATCCTGCTGATGATGACTTGCGAGTTGCCATGGGTAATGTTACTTTTGCCCCTGGGGAAGCCATTCAGATGTTGCTGTTGGAAATCCTGGCTGATGATGTTCCAGAAGTAGAAGAAGTAAGTAGAGCAGTTATGTCTCTCTTGAACAGTATCAGAGTTTTAACTTGTGTAAGAAAAGTGTGCAGATCAAAGCAGGAAATGTTATGTCAGAAAACTGCAACAAGTTCAGATTTTATTTTGCTTGTGATTATTTTTAGAAATGGCAAAAATTATCTAGCTGCACTATTTTTTCTTCTTCTTTTTCTTTTTGAGATCATCCATATTGAATTAATTCAGGCCTCCAATGGTGGTGCTATCGGATTAGATGCTGTGGCAAATGTTGTTATACCTGCCAATGATAATCCTTATGGCACAGTTTTCTTTCATCAATCCTCATATCGAATTCAGGAGCCACTAGAAAGAAATTTACTTGCTAATATATCAGTCAGGAGAAGGTCTGTATAATGTTGGCTGATTTTGAATCTCTTTTTTTTGTTGTTGTTGTTTTGGTTTGGTTTGTTTTCTGTTGAGTATTTTTCTGCAATAATTTTAAATGTCACACCCTTGTATAGGTATTTGCATCAATTTCTTGTTCTGCCAGTTTTTATTTCAGATACATTGATTTTGAACTAGATGTCTGCTTGTTAGAAATGTATATAAAGTACAAATGTAATAAATGTGTAGTGTAAACCCAGTGTACACTATGTACTTGAAGTTTTATTTTGCCTGTTAAATTGACAAACTATTTAAATCTGCAAACCAGTCTGTTCCTGTGATTTTAACTGGGGGACAAAATGGATCAAATATTGTGTGATGGAAGACAAAATGAAAAGCAGAACAGGTTTTTCATGTGAACATGGTATCCTGAGGACACCTCAGAGGAATGATAACAATGCTAGACAACAAAGGCTTTTTCTTCCCTGACAGTCCTAGGAAGACTAAGTTAACTCCAGAAACAAATGTTTGCGAACATGCATGCTTAATAGACTGCTACCCAAACTATAAACACTATAACTTGCTCTCCAAAAAACCAACTACTCAGTTGGTAGTACTAGCTTCAAGGGAAGTCACTGAATTGGTACTGCTAACTTCAAGGGAAGATTTAATTAGCTATTTGTAACTTTTCAGCAATTCAGAAGTCATTAGTTGATTTTGTTAATTTTATTCTTAACCCGGTAACATACAGAATATTAGACATGCTTCACCAGCTAACATAATATTTTTATTTTAATGTCTTTTAGTGGGGGAAGGTTTGGTCAACTGCAAATATTTTACAGCACTTCTGAGACTGACATTGTAGCTCTTGCCATTGAGCAAGGTGAGGATATACTGGCCTATTACAACTCTCCTGTACAAGGAATTCCTGACCAGCCATCCAAGATGAGAGTGAATGTGTCAGCAGCAAGTGACCCACTGTATGCCTGTGCAACTCAGTGCCTAAAAGAACAAGCATGTTCAGCCTTTACATTTTCCAGTGCCTCTGAGATTCCTCTCTGCCTCTGGCTGACAACAGAGATCGAGCCATTAACTAACATGTCAGGATTTTGGACCTACAAGAAAAACATCAGCAGTACATCCATTCTGTTTAGCACACAAGCCATTGCTGGTAGTGATTACGAATCTATCACAGGACAGTGGGCCATCATGCAGGAAGGGGAAGAGTTTGCAAATCTCACAGTTACCATATTTCCTGACAACCTGCCAGAACTGGATGAAAAATTCACTGTATGCCTGTTGAAAGTTGAACTATTTAACATCTCAGCCAGCTTAAAAAATCAACCAACTATTGGACAGCCAAATACTTCCACAGTTATTATAATGATGAATGGGGATGCCTTTGGAGTATTTAAGATCTATAGTGTAAGTCCCAATGCAACAGAAAAAGGTCTGTATGTTGAAGTAGAAGAAGGTCCTCAGGCCAGCGTGCAGCTTATGATAGACAGGACAGAAGGCAGCCTGGGACAGGTGGCAGTGGAATGGCGTGTTGTTGGTGGAACTGCTACCCCAAACTTGGATTTTGTGGGTGTTGGTGAGATTCTGGTGTTTGCTGAAGGTAAGGCTAGGTTTAGCATTAACTTCTCTTGTCCAAAACTAAAGAAAACACTACACAAACACACAAAGACCACAAAAATGAAAAAAAAAGGATGAAAAGTATAATATTAAAGTATTTTTTAAAGAAATATTGCAGTGTGTATTATAAAGATAACATTTTTACTAAATAAATAAGGAATAATGTTGCTGAAAGAGGTGTTGTATCAAAAATAATGAAAATGAGAATCAGGCCTAAGTGATCTTTTGTTCTTATCTTCTCAATACAATACTATTTTTTAATGATATATCTTTTTAGCTTCTGAGATTGTATTGATTTCGTAACATAACAGTATAGTTAAAAACCTGCAAATAAGAAACGTCTATGTCAGGCATTATTTAAGCACTGTGCAACATGACGGATGTATTTTTGATTTTCAAAGTCTGAGATAACTGAGGAATTGTTTTGAAAACAAATTATGGGAGTGTAGTAAAGATTCGAGTGTTCATTTAGTTTGCTAAATAATCTGAACTTAAATGAAGGGTTGCCAGGAGTGATTTGGAAACTGACATGTAATTATGTTAGTGTTTGTAAGTTTACTAAATCTATTTTCAAAATATTTTGAAAGGCAATATAACAAAAAATATATGTATGGGGTAAACTGATAATTAGTACAGGTTAGGCACATACAATGACCAATAGGATTCTGTTGCAAATTGTAATGTATTATAGAGACTGTTAATTGATTGTGTTTGCTGCTTACATTGTCATTCTTCTGTATTCCAGAAGACATATAACTTATACAGTGACAGGCCACTTTAATGCATTTCCTGGTCCAGTAAATATATAGTCAAATTTCATGTACATATGTCTGTATGTGACATCAGAAAAATGTTTTCACTTGGTAATTTTTTTTACAAGAATTATATTCCCCTTTTCTAATTAAAATTTGAAAGCCAGAGAACTTATAAAGCAAATAAGAATTCTAGGCATTCAGAAATTATGCGAAATTGTTAATTTCTACAGAGTATATTTATTATTTTTAAATTATATTGTCTAGCGTACCATTTCATTAGTAATTGAATAAATTTTCATAACGACATTCACTAACTTCTAGACAGGTAAATAAGTAAAGATTCTTCATGTCTTTTTTTATATTAGTTAAGTATTTACTACTAGAGTAGATGATTGCATCTTTTTAAGGTGATTTTCATGTGAACATATAAGTATGTATATGTTCTTCTATTTTTAGGTGAAACAAAAAAGATGGTCACAGTGACCATTTTAGATGATCCAGAGCCAGAGGACAATGAAAGCATCATAATCAGCTTGGTGCATACTGAAGGAGGGAGTAGGATTCTGCCCAGTTTCGACACTGTCACAGTGGTTATCCTGGCAAGTGACAATGTGGCAGGAATCATTGGCTTCCAGACAGCTGGAAGGTCCGTTATTGGTCATGAAGGTGGGTTCTGTGTGTTGACCACAATCATTTTGATTAACATCAGCTTCCATTTCTGTGCTTTCTGTTGGTAACCATTATGTGATTGTATCACTGTTCAGAGAATGCCAGCAAACAGAGAATAACCCCATACTCAGCACACAGTTCTTTGCATTTTTAATTCTTGCAAACATAGATAGTACTTAAATGAAGTCTATGGAAAAGATGAATAGACTATTTCCAAACCTGTATTTCACCATTTGTTCTTTCCCTTCCTTTCTCTGAAGATTATGCCTTGCTTCTATTGGCATTGCATTTCTAACTCCTTTTAGCATTTCTCATTCATTTATACCATCTTCCAGAACTATATATAAACCCCCTTATACAGAACAATTGCTAATCTTAAGCAAATGTTATCTACCACTGACTTAAAATTAGCTTTTAATTATCTAGAAAATATTCCCACAGAAATAAAATAGGAAAAAAATCTTCCATCTTTCTAAAGTTTCTCTTTGTATTTTTTATAGCGGCTCATTTTAGGAGTGCAAAAATTTTGATGTCACCACTCAGTCATGACTTTTGACACTGATAATAGTTGCATATCTAGTGTCTATCAGTGTTTTAAGAGAACATGTTTCATGTTTTACCTAGAGTTGGTAAAGTTCTGCATAGGACAGTAATAATAATAATGGTGACCGCTCTTGTTATCCCTTGCTGGCATATCAGTGTATTGCAATCTCAAATTTTTATGATGTGTAAACTGATGGGTAGAGAAAACTAACGGAAATTTGATGTCCAAGAATGTATGCACTGAATTTTTTGTTGGAAAAAATAGTCTATCTCAAAAGGACATGGTCTGTTTCTTTCCTGTAATGAAAGGACACCATAAGCTTTTGGGTTTTGCATAGAGTTTGTGTTAATTCTATTGTGCCCAGTTTCCAACCTTTATTATTCCACATTAGTGGTTCTGATCTGCCTGACAAGCCAGCTGCATTCTTGCAGTCTAAGAACAGCCCAGGGAATTAATTCAAACCATCTCATTCCCCAAGGTTATGAAAATGTTATACACTTTCCACAGGTCTGGAGCTGAAATACTGTGCTATGTATAGTATGTATATAGTGCTATAACTGATCACAATTCCTTTAGCTTGTGAAAAACAATGCGTTGCAGTGCATTATAGCAAGAAAAAGCAGCCAAACTAGTTCACTTTGATTAAAAAAAACGGAATGAGCTAAGGCCTTCATGTGATTTCAGTGTTTTTACTTCATTTTCATTATCAAGTTTTTTCTTATGAAGACAAACATCAAGCATAAATCAAAATAGTGTTATCTTTTATATTTATTATATTATTGAACAGTTTCTGTTAAGCAACTCAGTCTTTTTTTCAAGCTGTTCATATTATTTATCCCTGTGGGGAGGAAAGTTTTGAAAAACTGAAGATTGGTGAGGAAAGAAAAATAAATTCATTTTAGAATTGTTTTTACTTAAAGACCAACACTAGAGATGGGAGATGTTAGAAAATACACAGTGTGAGAAAATTCAAGTATTTGTGTTCACTCTGGATTGTTGGCTGTCAACCGAAAAGAAATGGATTTTTCTCACAGGAGATAACAGAATGTTATTAAAGTCTTAAAAGCCTTTCCTGTAGACTTGGACCTCCCTGTAAGCAGGAAAGGGAGTTGAGAGGGATAGTGAACCACGGCCTGGTGAGGGATTTGTGCATTGTCAGGCCTTTTGATATGTAACACAGTGCTCAGGCCTGGGCACTTTTTTGCCCTGCTAATATGGAATAAGTTTAGCAGTGTTGGTGTCTCTGTTTTGAAAGTTATGTAATGGAATAAATCTTTTCTTCGCACTTCAGTGGTGGATCATGGCTGTCTTGGTGTTACCTGCATATATTCAGTTCACACAATCACCATATTGAGGGCAGCAGCATTTAAGTACAGGCAGAACAGGCAACAGTTGTATGGCTGTGACTCAGTTGGGTGAAAACACACTGCAGTTGCTTAAAATAAGGAGCAAGAGGAGAGTTCATTAGATCCTCTTCTCTTTGATAAATTTAGGAAAAATTTAAAATGGTGAAATGTTAAAAAAAACCCAAACCATAAGAAAAAATAGGGAAATTAACCTAATAATACTTTCAATCATGAGAGATCAATTTGTGCTTATGTTAGTATTTCTAACTGGATAGGAATAACAAAGATTTTGGTAAAGCTGGCTGAGCTTTACATGAGTCAGTAGCCGAGTACTGGAGAGTCTTTAATTGAGACAAATTGTACTTCAGGTTTCTTCTTGATGCTTGGATTACAGTGTATCAGGGTTCTGTGCCTTGAAGTATTTTACAGTCTTCAGTGAAAACTTGTTGTATTACATAATGTTGCACTGAAATGACCTTTGTATATATCTATGTATATGTATATGTGCATGTATATGTATATACATATGTATATGTATATGTATATGTATGATATATATGTTCTGTGATGATACTAAAGTAATTATTTTCTGTCAAATATTTATTTGTATGTAATGAATGTGCAAAATTTTCAAGTAGGATAAACAGATTTCAGAGCAGTGTTAAATGATATGAAAAATTAGCCTTAGGGGAACTGGTAAATTGTCAGTCTCAGATATCTGACTGTAGAAGCAGAATTCTTGTGATGTCAATAAATTTTGAATTCCTTTGTTCTCTTAGAACTAGTGTTAAACAACTTAAAACAAGGCTTAAATGAAGTTTGAAATAATGAGACTGATAACATACTAATGCTGTATATTGGAAAATTGGTGTATAGAATTTTTGTTTTACTTCTTTGCAATTTCATTTTTCAGTTTCTTAAGGTCTTTTGAAGTTTGTTGTTCATGTCTATCTCATTCATAGCCAATGTATTGGCATCTCTCAAATATTTCCTTACCAAACAGTGAACATGTCCAGAAAGTGATCGATATTTTTCTGCCTGTTTTAGATATACAATACTATCCTGCAGTATAATAATTTGGTGTTCTTTGACCTACACGGTCAGTGAGAGTAGCTGTGCTGCTCGATGTATGCCATGGACTGAGAACACAACCTAACACCACATCTTCTCTTTCCCTTTCACAGATGTATCTCAATGATTCTCAATAGGGTAGCTTTTAAGTGTGTACATAACACAAACTAAAAGATGGAATTATTCCTAGTTCTGCAACAGCAAAAAAAATTGGTATCAATTTATACCAATACTAAGAAAACAATTTTCAGTCAATTGAGGATGGACCTAATCTTGCATGATTATTTCCAAGCTCCTCAATACTGCATGTCCTTGAAAACGAATTCCACACTTATATACTGGCAAACTTCCATTCTGTGAACTGGGAAAATGATGTTGTTATACAGATGCAATGGACTTATGTATTATAAATAAAAGTCTCTCCTGTAATGGAGATATATTGCATAATTTTCATAATGTTACCTGCTGATCAATTTCGTATTAATATAATATGTGATTTTGCATGCACATATTTAAAATATTTCATTAATGCCAAATAGTTATTTTGTATAAATGTATATAGATGTTTCATACTTTATAATAATATAAATTTTCTTAATTTTTCAAAAATTTTTAAAGAGTTCACTCTTCAAAAGTCAAAAGTGATCATTTGATTAAATATTATAAATGTGTAAAAAATACGATAATTACTTCCTAGAGATGCTTGTTTTCATTTGATACTTATTATCTCTGAAATGATAATAAATTATTAAAATAATCTTTTAAATTATGTTTTGATTCTAAATACTGTCCTTTTAAAATTATAAATTGGGTTTTTTTCTGGATGTTTTCTAACGTCCAGAAACTGGTAACATTTGCAAATTCTAACTCACATAAATGGAACTTCCGGGTAACTGCAAGCATTTTTACACATGCATTATTTGAAGTCACAAGACACTGCAGATTTTAGGAACATGTCTATTCCTTGCCACTTAGCTGCTGTAGAAAACTGTGTTAAAGCTTGTTTAGGGTATTTATTCTGTGTATAGTTCACACTCAGATACTGCTCTTCTATTGTCCATGTTTTGATAGCAGTTATGCATATGTACCAGGTTTCTTTATATTTTGATAGATCTTTTTGAGAATGAACTAAATTCATAAAAACCCATGAGGAAAGAGTTCAGATTTGTGAGGGTTTTGTTTCAATAAAAAAAAAATTAGTACATAACTACTGGGAAGCTCACTATTAAAAATATTAAGGTTTTACATAAAAAAACCTTTAACTGTGATTAATTTTTCTGTTTTCATTTTAATAGTTGAATTGTAGAAGAAGAAATCCCAAAATATTGCATTTTGTCATTTGTTCCTAGGAGAACAACTGCAATTCCATGTTGTAAGAACTGCCCCAGGACTGGGAAATGTTACTGTTGAGTGGAAGATAGTTGGACATAACATAGAACAAAATTTTGAATACTATTCTGGAATTCTCTTTTTTCCTGAGGTGAGTCCTTAAGAAAATCTAATGGCTACAAGAGAATATTGTAATTTGAAGTGAGCTGACAAAACAAATATGCTTTTAAAGCAGTCTTCCTTGTTTTGATATGATTAAACAGCAGGGAGTTTATACTTTTCAGTATTCACCTTGGCATTTCTTAAAGATATTGCTCAAAATACATATGATGGAGTGATATTACTTTTACTCTGTACACTAATGACTAATCAGTTTATCAATAACATTTATAGGGAATATTGAATACAACATTATATGTCCGCTTGCTGGATGACCGTATTCCAGAAGAAAAAGAGGAGTACCGGATCATCCTGTACAACATCAAAACAGAAGGTAATGCAGAACTACAGACTGCTATATCTGCTGTATCTAAAATTGCCATTTAGTAGTGTAATAACTTTGTGTTTATTAAACCATTTTGGAAGTGTAGGACTATGAATATTGAAAATGTTGCAAACTATGCAAAATTTGTTCACGTTTTATTGGAACAGGCTTGATGCTCCTGTGTATTAATGTATACATATGCTACAGATGTCATAAAATAAATGGATATTTTTAATCTTTTTAAACAATCTTCAAGCTGTCTCTCTGATCTGTCTCTGAATTAGAGGAGGTCAGAATATTTTACTCTTTCATTGAAATTATAATGAGAAAAGAAGCACGAAACCACATCCCTTCTGAAATATCCTTTGTTAAACTGGAATTAGTGTCTAAACACCAAACTAACTTGACATGGGTGGTGTTGGTGATAGGTGCCTTGCTAACTTACCTTAATATTTTGTTTACTCCTGTAATCCTTCAGTATAAGTATAAATTCATACAGTTATTCATCATGGCAATACTTATAGTAATTTCTTGATAGAATGATTTAGAAATTGAATATAATTTTAACTTAGTAAATGAATTATGATGGAATTTAGGAATTATAATGAATTCCTAAAGAAATTTTTCTCTTTCTTTTTACAACAGAAGTAGTTTATTGAAGTCTACTGTTTCTTCAGATTTCTCATTTCTTAATACAGTCTTGAACTCTATACTTTTTATGTATACAATTTTTTATTGTGATTGAATGTTCCTGTGCTTGTTAAAGAATGCAATTACATATAAGAATTAAGAATTCAATTACATTCCACACAATCCGTAAAATCCATTGAGTATATAATGTGTTTGGTTTGATTTCATTTGCAGTGTTACTGACTATCATTTGTACATAAAAATAGCAGTAACATAAGATAAAACTTATTTACCTAATGCAATTAACTGTAGTCCATTGATTCTTTTGCAGGTGTTTCTCCTTCTGGTGCTGCTGTTTTGGATAGTCAAGGATATGAAGCTGTTCTGACAGTAGAAGCTAGTGATGAACCACATGGAGTACTAAATTTTGCTTCTCCATCCAGGGTAGTTTTACTTCCAGAGGAAAACAAAACAGTTCAACTTTTTATTAACAGAGAATTTGGATCTCTAGGTTTGTATAACATCTCCAAGAGAAATTATATTTCCTTTTCAAAATCATTAGACAAATGAAAGTCATGACAGAGAGGGTGGAAATTCTGGAAAACCTTGGATACAACTGTGTTTTCAGAACTTCTGGGGTCTTTACTGCAGGCTTGAAAACTAAGTTTTAGTTAAAACTGAAGCCATAAACTTTAATTCCACAACAAGGGAAGTCTGGGACACATGGTATAGCTAGCTGGCTGTTAGGGTTGTACTTTTATGTCCAGCAAATCTGTCTTGAATTGTCTTTCCAGAAGAAATAAAAAAAAAACGTGAGAAAAGGAGCTTGTATGAATTATCATTCCCACATATTGCATAATTTTAATAATGTTACCTGCTGATCAATTTCCCCTCTATAAACTTCCAGAATCTGACAGTTTAGGAATATCTCATGGAAAAAGTTGCACTGATGCCTCTAAATTCAGTTTATGCCTCTCCTAAGAATTCTGTATTTCTTTTTAATTCAATTTTCCTTTTAAAATCAAATCAAATAGTACTAACTTCAATAATGTAATGTGTGCCTAAATATTTTTTGTGGGTTTTTTTTACTGAGTACTTTGACTTGCATTGAGAGATAGCATACATAATGATTTTCTATTCACATTTTTAGGCTATATTTAGACCTTTGTTAAAATCTCTCTTATTTTTGTTTTCTTTGTTTGGAGGTGAAGTGATCAATTGAAACAAACAATCAAGATCTGGGCACACTACAGATTTGCAGAGGAATTTAAATATAATTTCTTTTTTTCCCATTTCTTTTTTAATGTCAATCAGTATGTAAATTACCTTTCAGATGCTACTTAGGAAAATATTAATAAATTCTAAGTTTCCATTGTAAATGTAAAATCTCTCAATTGAACTCCATATTTATTTATTAAAATAAAGGTTCTTTTATATCTTATGTTTTATTTCATACAGACTAACTTTGAATTTCATTTGACATTTTATCTCCAGGATCACTCTCTTTAAATTTGCAACTTGACTTACTGTGGCAGATTTGTGAGATGTGGCTTTGTAATAATAATAAAAAAAAAAAGTCTAGCTTTCCCTCTAGTATAATTAATCAAGGTGTCCTGTAATTTTTATTCTCTATAAATATCTATGTCAGTCTATTTGGGAAGGAAACTAAATTTAGAACTCTTTAGAGCCTTTCTTAGACATCAGTCGTTCCTGAAACACTCTACTTCCCTTGACACCAAACCTGGTATAAATAATACATTAGATGTCCCAGGTATGTAATGTAATATTTGCAGTTCCCAGCACCTCAAATAGATGAATGCATTGGGTCCTAATGCTTTCTGAGTCCTGTAATATTGGACAAATTATTAAAGGCTGGACTGAAAGAAATAAGTCCCATTGGTGTTTTAATCCTCTGGTTTGTAGTTAGGCTTTCCATTTCTTCAATGAGCATTTGGTCTATTTTCTTTGTCTATTCTAGTGAACATTTCATAAGAATTGAAAAAAAGTGGGGTTTTTTTGTTTGTTTTTTTTTTTGTTTTTTTTTTTTTTTTTTTTTTTTTTTTTTTTTTTGTCACATTTTAAACAGGTGCTGTCAATGTTACATATGCCACAGTTCCAGGATTGGTCTCCTTAAGTAATCAGACAGAGGGGACCTTGGCCGAACCAGGAGCTGATTATGTAGCTGTTTCTGACTCAGTGATTTTGAAAGAAGGAGAAACATCAGCTGCCATAAATGTTACTATTCTAGAGGTAAATTCTATATAATTTCACTCTATACTTATTGGTATGACAATTGAAAAAGAATATTGTGGAACGTGAATCTTTTATGCTGTATTATTTGAAGCTATTGATTTTATGGTGATTTAGAAAAACTGCTTTGTTTTTTAATAATAAAATCACAGAAGGACAAATAATAACAGAAGACTGCTATTTATAGTTAAGTGAAATTTCACTCTCTCATAATGACTTTATTTTCTAATATTCAGATCAGTGTCATTCACTGCTTGCTTCTGGCTCTTATTTTATCAGTAGTTGCCATGTGTGCCTGCAGAATTGAGCAGAAATCTGTTCTCATCTAGTTCAGAGTCACTGCAGTATTTTCCATTAAATGTAATGTTTTACTTTATAATTTACATTTTATGTAAAAATGTCCAGGAAATTGGAAACATAAATTAATTCTAATGTTGCTATAAGGTTAGAGACTTGTAGTGTGTTATTTTTTGACAAATTCTGTGATTGTTTCTTAAAGAAAATGAAAAGAGAATATACTGGATTTGTGTTTTGTAGGATGATGTACCAGAAGTACAAGAATTCTTCTTGGTTAATTTAACTTCAGTGGAACTTATCATGAACCATTCAACTTCCTCCCCTCCCAGGCTGGGTAAAACAACTTACAAACCATTATGATTATTTTTATTTTCATATCTGTTGAATGCACATTATATTACTCTGGCATATCATTATTCCACTTGCCACTTCCCAAATAAGCCAAAATGAGACAAGGTATTCTGCAAGAAACATTGTAGAACATCAAGCATAGTCATTATGACACTATTTTTTAAAGCCCTGTAAAAATTATAAGACAATTTTCACAGATGAGTTATTTAGTAATTACCAGTTGGAGAATACAGTTATCTCAAAAGTTGTGTTGGCAATGTGTTAATGTGATTTTAATTTCTGTAAATGACAGAAACAAATATGTACAAAGAATTCCTTCAAGTTCCTTTGCTCACTCTTTCAAAAGTATCTTTTTATTACTTTTTATCAGATTTGTTTGTAGGAGTCATGATCTACTGTGTTCCTACTCTTCCACAGAACTTCATTTATTGCTTGCTTATTGAGTTCCTCATTCTGCTGCCTAATTCAGTAGCACAGCTGCCATTGGCTTTAAAGACAGTTGGGTTATCCTGTGACACCAGTGATTAATTGTGCTGATTATTTCTTACATCATCTATGACTCTTTTTCCCTTTCTTTGCATGCGTATTGAAGTGACAGAATTAATTCGTTACAGACTGAAAGGTAACTTGCAAGACTGATTGCTGCTGTATAGACTGAGCTCTGATTAGTTGAGTCTAAAATTTAAAACACAGAAAGAGTAACATTGAAGTCTGAAGGATTTCCTGATTTAAATTGCTCTGAACGACACATAATCTTACCTTCTGCCGTAAGTGGTTAGCAGTCTGAGTATGACCATTTGACTCTGATGTACTTAGGATGATCAGATAATAGTTTTAATCCATGAGGCAAAATTTTGTCCTCATTATAAAATGTCACAATTAATTCTGTTATCAGACTATTTTCTAATCTTGTTTTTCCTTTTTGTGTATTTTCTTTGTTATGATTGAGAATTCAAGTCCTTGTTGATGCAGTGCATTTGTTTAGGATTTAGCAATCCGGTTCTCCATAATAATTTTAAATTACTAAACCTTTAATATAATTCTAGGTGTCTAATATAAAAAGTGATGGGTGTGCTGCACATGGTACTGATATGCAGTTAATCGTACCAATCTGAAATATATCATAAATGCTGTCTCTGTCTTAGCCATGTGCATGCAATATGTGCTGTAGGTCTGGGATGTCTGTGACATATAGTTAAACGCAGGGAACTTAAGTGACCTTTATTTCTGATCTGAGACTTTCTGGGTATGGAGCAGAAGCAGGAAACATAAAGGACAATTCTGTTTTCTTCATGCTGCTCTAACTCCATCCCATCATCTAGAACAGGTGGAAGAAAAGGCCCGACTCTAATACAAAAGTGCAAGGAATTAAGAAAAGGGAAAATGTTCAAAACTTGAAAATGATGAAAAAAAATAAATACACTTAATAGATAGGAGCAAGAATTAAGATAGGGTAAAATGGCAGGAGGTCATCAGGAGAGAGTGGAGATGCCAGATGTGAAATTAGAGGTCTGATATTGAAAGTGAAGTGTTATAGGTCTTGAGTGAGTTGATCAGACTATGACATGATGAGGGAAAACACCAGTTAGGAATCTAAAGGGTCTATATGCACTGTAATCCCTATGGATTTCTAAACCTTTCTGCTGCCTGTATAGAGGTGTTGCAGCTGCTGTTCATATTCGTCATTGTCTCATAGTGTTAGATCTGCATTCAAGACAGTGATCATTTACTTTTATTAAGTTTTATCTGATTTAATAGAAATCTCTCAGATTGATCTAAAAATAGTATATTTACTACAGATTTAATGGAGTCAATTTGTTTTGTAGAAATTGTCATTCTTAATTTATTTTTAATTTTTATTAAGGTAAATTGAGATATTCATGTGATGCTGTTTAAACAAAATAAGGCATTATTTTGTCAGAAGAATCAAGTTCTGACTGTCAAGTTCTGGTCTGTGAAATTAGTGGAAATTGCCGGCATTAATCTATTATTAATATTTTCACAGGGCAATACATGCAATAATCTTGCAAAGTTATTATGGATAAACATGTATTTTTATATGGTAATAGAATCTTAAAATACATAAACTAACTAAAAAGAAAATAACAATTCTTCTTTTATAGCAAAATCTGTGGTGTGTGTCATTAAGATATTTTATCAGGCACTAAAACATTAATATGAGATGATATATTGGATAGTTTATTATTCTTTTTTACTCATTTACCCTCCAATATTCAGAATGGCACTGTCTGCAAAACATTAAATATCATCATAAGAAAAAAACACAATGAATTAAGACTTGATGAAAATCTTGCTGTTGTAATTTTCTACTTTTTCTGTGCCATGAGTTTCCTTCAATTTTTTTCTTTTTTTTTTTTTTAAATACATTGAATATAATGGTGGTAATTCAAGGCCCTGTGTTGTAGCTCTAATAGTAAGCTACTAAGGACAGATTTTCTTGAAGTCTTTCCAAGTATCCTGTTCACTTCCTTTTCTCCTCTACATTTATGAAATAGAAAATTATTTTTTTCTTCTACAAAATTAGTAAAGATATAAAGAAATGCTTCTGTTATTCTTGAAAATAATGAAAATTAACTCTGTGGTTCTTACATACTTGTCTTTCTGTTTTTCCTTTTAGATGTAGAAGGCTTAGCTTCTCAAATTATTATTGATGCTAATGATGGAGTAGGCGGAGTAGTTGAATGGGAAAGTACCAAGTAAGTCTTGTCACCTTGAAGAACTCCCTATGGGAGTTAATGATTAGTGTTGCCCAACTATTTGCATTTTCTGTTAACATTAAAACTCCTATTGACGTTGGGAACAGATCTTTGAGCTGACTACAATTACTCAGTTCAGTGGAACTGGAAAGATAATGCCCACACAAGAAGCCCAACATTTGCAGTATGTTTACTCAGAAATCTCATGTTACCATGTATTTATTTTCACTATTGTCCTTTGGTATTGTTGACTTCCATCACTCCCTCAAGCCTCCATCCAGTGCCCCAGCCTCTGCATCCGTGTAAGCACGCACATTGACATCTCCCAGATCTTTTTCACTGATTTCCAGGAGCTAGGAAAAAGGCATCCATGCTCATAGACAGGCTTAACCTAGTTCAAGTTCATTTTTATAAGAAAAAAAAGGTATAATGGTTGCATTAGACAAGTGGCTTTACTGTAATAGGCACTTTTTCTTAACAGGTAGAGGGGATGGTTTTAAGTGAAAATATAAAAATTATCTATCTACCATCTTATTAAAATAACATGCTCAGTGAGCACTGAGAATTTGTCTTGGTTTTTGTTTAAGTTTTGCAGTTAATGAAAGTCATGGGAATCTGACCATAATGGCAAAACGAAACAAAGGATCTTATGGAAATGTGTCTGTGTTTTTTTATGCCCAAAATTTGGAGGCACAACTGGGTTTGGATTTTAATGTGGCCTCAAGGGTAAGAAGCAGATTTTAAATCTAGTAGTTTTCATTTCTTCAACTTCCTAAAAAGAACATAATCTTATTTATTCTGCAGAATGGTCACTAGTACAGCCATATTTCTCAACTTCTTTCAGTTGCTCTGATCATCTGAATAGAGATAGATTTAGTAATCTTATTTTAGTCTTTCTTTCTTTTTTAGTACTAAAGCATTTTAAAATATAAGACACATTTTGAACTTTGAAACATCTATTTCAAATACAATTTGCTTATAAAGAGAATATAAGATATTATGTAAGTTTTAATATTTTTTGCAAAATAACTTTCAAAGTGAATTGCTCTTGTTTGTCCTCACTGATGTGCTAAACTATTTAATTATTTTGCTTCTTTTCCAGTCAATTTATAAAATTATTATAAAAATTGACATAGAAATTACTCTTCTTGCCTCTTCTTTCTGCCTTATTTAAGGCAATTCTGCTTGACCTTAGTTTAAGATTTCTGTGTGCATTATCAGCTAATGAATATTCAATGCTTTCTGTGCTTCAATGCTAGACTCTTTTTTTTGCTGATGGAGAAAGGAATAAATCTGTTGTTGTTATGATTTGTGATGATGATATTCCTGAAGGTCCTGAGAAGTTCCAGTTAATTCTAACAAATCCCTCATTTGGCCTGGAATTAGGGGAGAACACAACAGGTAAAACTTAGTTTTGATGTTCTCATTCTTCAGAATTGTATCTCAGTCATTTTAATTTCATTCTTCTGCATAATCATGTTTTAGAAAACACCAGAGTATTCCTATGATAAATTATTAATTTCATTAATTAATATTAAATTCTTAAACATCACTGTGAAAAATGTAAAACTAACAAAATAATAAGTAAAATAAGGAATCAGAAAATGCAAAAGCTGCATCTTTTAATAAGAGAGTTTAGATTCTTCCTTTCTAGAAATCTTCCTAGATAGAGCAAAATACTTACATTTTCTGTTAAGTAGTATCAGGGACATAAAAGCATTATAATTATATTAAAGAAAGAGTGTATTTGTGTATATATTTATTTATTTGTATATGTGTGCTATTATATTTTAGTATTTTAATTAAAACATATTTCTATTACTTATTTTTCAAAAGCCACAATTACTATATTTGCCAATGATGATGGACACGGAATTTTGTCATTCAATAACAGTGATCACTTCTTCCTAAGAGAGCAAACAGCTCTCCATCTGATGGAAAGTGTTGCAGTATTAAATATTATTAGAGAACCTCCTCAGGGAATATTTGGAACAGTGTCTGTTCAGTATCTTGTAAGTGAAATTAATTCTTCAGAGCCATCAGTGGATTTGGCCCCTTCTCAAGGATACATTGTGCTGGAAGAGGGAGTCAGATTTAAGGTAATATGGTAGTTATAACACAAAAAGTAAAGAAGGCTTTTTTAAAAATTATTTGAAACATTTCAGCAATGTTTGTGGTTTTTCATGTATTATTTTTTTCTTATGTTTTCCTTAATTCTCAGAATAAACTGAGCTAGTGGGAGTGCAGAAAAATTAAATATGCTTTTCTCTAGGTATTTCTCTCTCTGTAATAGTTCAGATAAACTGAAAACAATATAATGGGTATATAGTATGATGTGTGTATAGGACCATTTATTTATGTGTTTAGCATGTAGCTGAAAGATAAACTTTGACATGCAGTCATAATTTTGTACTGTAAATAATTGCGGTGGAATTAAAAATACTATTCCTTTACGTGGCATGAACTGAAGAGAGTATGCTGCAGGAGAGGCAAAAGATGAACAACTTTCAGAGTTTTAGAAATTTAAAATCAGTTATTTTTCTGGCAGTATTAATCCCACTTCTTCTGAACTGTCTCCACAAGAATTTCAGCTAGAAAATGAGCTATCTTAAGTCTGTCAATAACAGGTTAGTATATTATGTTTAGGGGAGTAGGATCTGAAACAAATCTTTCTGGAAACACTGCTTTTCAGTTTCTGAACCTAAAATGCATTTGACACCTCAGCGATGGCCAGTTTAACAGATCTCTGAGAAGTAGGGAGCAAAAGATTTCTTAATAGTGTCTTTATGGTTTATTGAAGAAGTAAATAGAGATCTAAAATGTCGTGAGCTCTATTTTAATTCCAGACCTGTTATTACTAAATAATTTTTTTTAAGGCAAAGCTATATGTACTACTGTAACTTTCACCTTTTTGGGTAACTGGGAGGATGACAGTGAAATCATCTATTTCTTTATAGAGAGTTCTCTGCTTATTTGAGACCACCTTGAGACAATCCTATTCTTATCCACCATGGTGCAGTAGAGGGAACGAAACACCTAAAAGAGAGTATTTCAAATATTTCTCTGTTGCCTTTTTTTCCTTCTTTATCCCCAGATAGTTACCAGAAATGTAACTACCCTGTTGCCCATGAGATAGTTCAGTTGACAGCTAAAGTAAAGTAAACCCACCTTGACTGAGCTGTGATCAGGTAGCTGTCTCAAGGCGTGTGTAGAATAAGTACAAAACAAAACTAAGAAAAAAGGATCAAAACCTGTTACACTTCAGAGTATCTTATTATAAGAGTAAAGAGGAGAAGGGGAAAAATAAAAAGAACGTGGATATGCTCGTGCTAGTGTTGCACTAATGGAGGTCAGCAGAGGGATTACTTTTGAACCCCAGCCTGAACTATCCAGGCCTTATTCCTGCCTTCTCCAGTTCATGAGCTGCTGTTGTACTGCCCTGCTGTCCAGAGCTGTACAGAGAAAGAATAAAAACAGCAGCATGGCTTGAATAACATTGTCATTATTAGCTGTCAAGTCTCAGCAGCTTTCTATGCTTGTTTCTTGTCAGACACTGCATATTTCTGCAATCCTGGACGAAGAACCAGAATTGGATGAGCACTTTATTGTCACCTTGTTCAATCCAACTGGAGGAGCCAGACTAGGCACCAGAGTGCAAACTATGATTACAATATTACAGAACCAGGCTCCACTGGGGCTTTTCAGCATCTACCCAGTTACAAATAGGTACTGAATCCTGATTCAATTAAAAGGAAGGTTTTTTTAATATTCATAGAGATAGTTTCCCTTTAATTAAAAAATTAGGAATCCAGTTTTAAACTTTATGATTTTAAAAATGACACTATTTGTCAAATATCATTACTGCTGTACAGCAAAGCAGAAAAGCACTTAAAATGGACTGTTCACCATTAAAAATGTTGACTTCTCTGTGCATTTTTTCCTTGAAACAGTACTTCATTATTCCCCAAATATTTCACTAAACAGTAATCAATATTACAAATTCCAAACCATAAACCAGTGTCCCAGGAATCAGAAATTTTCTAATTTACCTATTTATTTAAGCCTGTGTAACATACACTCTCACTCAGGGCTGTTTTTTCAGAACGAAATGAGCCAATCTTACTTGGACAAGCTCAAGAATCTCATGAGGTTTAACAAGACCAAGTGCAAAGTGCTGCGCCTGGGTCAGAGCAGCCCCCAGTACGGGCTGGGGGTGAACAGATCGAGAGCTGCCCTGCCCCGAAGGACATGGGGTGCTGGTGAGGGGCTGGACATGAGCCAGCCATGGGCACTTGCAGCCCAGAAAGCCAAATGCGTCCTGGGCTGCATGCAAAGCCCTGTGGGCAGCTTTGGAGGGAGGAGATTCTGCCCCTCTGCCCCACTCTGGTGAGACCCCACCTGCAGAGCTGCCTCCAGCTCTGGGCTCCTCAGCACAGGAAGGACATGGAGCTGTTGGAGCAAGACAGGAGGAGGCCACTCAGTTCATCAGAGGGATGGAGCACCTCTGCTGTGAGGAATGCTGAGAGAATTGGGATTGATCAGCCAGGAGAAGAGGCAGCTTTGTGCTGACCCAATTGCAGCCTTCTAGTGCCTAAAGGAAGCCTATCTGAAAGTTGGAGAGGGATTTTTGGCAAGGGCAAGTAGTGACAAGAGGGAATGGCTTAAAACTGAGAGACAGTAGGTTCAGATTAAATATCAGGAAGAAAGTCTTTACTGTGAGGGTGGTGAGGCACTGGCAAGAGAAGCTGTGGATGCCACATCCCTGTCGGTGTTCAAGGTCAAGTTCAATGGAGCTCTGAGCAATCTAGTGGAAGATCTGGTCTAGTGGAAGATGTCCCTGCTTATGGCAGGAGGGCCACAGGATGATCTTTAAGGTTCTTTTCAACCCAAACCATTCTGTGATTATATTAGTCTATGATACGGAATGATGTTTTCAGAAATCATTCAGCTTCACCCTTACAGTTGTGTGTTAGATTTCAGGCTGGTTTAAGATTTTTTTGAATTTCCTATTATTTTATCAAAGTCTTGTGTGAAGAAACATTGGGCAACCTTAATTAGTATTAGTCCACCACAGAGCAAACCCAGTATTTTCTTTTTATTGCATATTCTGTGCTGAAAACATACAGTAAGAATCCTATTTTTATACTATAAAAATAATGCATCTTAAAATTAATTTCACAATTCTCAAATTTAGGACAAGTGTCTTCACAGTTGAAGAAGCGAACACTACGGTTTATTTGAAAGTTTCACGGAGTAATGGGCTCAACGTATCTGTGAGTGTTGAGTGGGAGACATTGTCGGATACTGCATTTGGCATCAGTACGTTCACTTTATCAAGAGCATCTGTTGCTGTTTTCAGAGTGAAGATAGCTACAGTGTAACAAAACATATAGGACATATAACTTTGGAATGAAAATTTACTTACAGTATTGCTATGATATCAAAATTCATTAGATAAAAGATCTTGGCTACTTAAGAGTCAGTTTGTCATCAGCCCTTGCTGCCATAGTTCCAATAATCTGTGTTGCTCTTCCTGTTGCTTATATATTTTCACAAGACCTTTGATTTATACATATGTTCTTTACTACTTGTAATTCTGGATTTTTCTAAATAATATAAAATACACTATTTTCTCTAAGTGTTGAATGACTAGGCCATTTAAGAATCTTATTGCCATGGCTATTACTTGTGACGAGAGAGAAAATGAGGATAAACACATTTTTAGTTTCTTTGTCACTTTTTTATTTCTTCTTATCTAGTTAATTTTCTCACTACCTAAATTCCAAACTGAATCACACTCAATTTGCCTATGCATCCTCCATATGTAATAGTAATATATGAGAAATTAATTTATTATTTAATTCTCAGTACAGCCTCAGTGCTATATCATGTCCCTGCATTTACATGCACTTATACCAAGTATTTAGAAACAACTCAGAATGTCGATGAGGCATTCAGAGCATGGTGCTAAAAATGTCAAAATTGTGGGTTTGGCCATTGTATAAGCCACTCACTTAAGAGCCGGACTTGATAGTCCTTGTGGTCCATTTAAACTCAGAATATTCTGTGATTTCTGATGCTAGATTTGGTTTTCACAAATAAGTAATGAAAATGGTGTTGTAAAAGACCGTAAAGATAAATACTTTTTTCTTATACTGTATTGCAGGGGATGGTATTAGTGTTCTGTCTGTCATGCAAAGCTTTGTGGAAGAGTCAGCAGCTAGCTGGTGTTTCTTTGAATTGGAAAAAAACCTATATGGTGTGCTGTTGCGTTCACCTCCATCTGTGTTTTCTACTCTCTACCAGTGGAAAGGAGTTTTTGTTGCCATCGAGGTAAATGCTTGCTTACAGACACCACCATTAAACATGCTGCTTAAGAAAACCTTGACGTTTCAGTTCTGCATTTTTGTTCCTCTCTCAGAATTTCAGTATGTGGAATCCTAAAAACTGTGTGTCTTTCCAAATCCATGCCTCTCCCTACCTTGTGATTACTCATGGAGGAAGCAGTTGGGGAGCTTCCAACAGCAGTGTATATGCATTCATGCCTGAACGCAAACTATTGAAGGTAAATCTGTGTTACTTAAAAATTCATTAAATAATGGGGTTAGAAAGGACTTTGTGAGGCCCTTCTGTTCCACCATGTTTTGGGAAAAAGAACTGTTCTCGGGTAGTTTGGCAACTGAACACTCTGCATGAGTGAGTGATGTAAGTTACTGTCTTGGTTTAGGCCAGGGCAGGGTTAATTTTGCAGTAGCTAGGAGGGGTATGCCTGGAGCCCTGAGGTTATTCTATATCACCCAGGGGAAGGGGGCCCTCCTGGGGGTTGGGGTAGTTGGGTGCAGTTCACATATTGATGGGTTTTGCATAGCGAGCATTTTCACATGTGAATGTTACCTCTCTTTTACCCTCTGCTACTATTATTTTTGTTTTTAATGTTAATTTTCTTATCACGTTGCTGTTTGCAGTAAATTGTCCTTATCTCAACCCATGATCTTCACCTTTTGTGCTTCCAGTTCTCCTCTCCATTCCACTTCAGGGGGGAAAGGAAGAGGCAGTATGGTTTGAAGTGTTTCAGTGGGAATACTTAACTGAGAAATACCATTCCTAAACCTTGAAAGTTGTTACAGCTTGTTGTCTGATGTTTTTTATAGTCATATTTTGAGGGAGAGATAAAATGACCTTGGAAATGAAGAAAGAAATTGTGGAGTAATGAAGTCATAGAGCATTTTCTGAAAAATGTATGATAACCAATATTAATTTTGTAAAATGATCCCATATATATTTTTTAAACTATAAAATTACATCTATGAAAATTTTTAATATATTATTTTACATGTGTTTTGTATGTTTACAGTTTTTAAATCTATGTGTGCATATGTATGAACTTGAACTGACTTCAAAATACCATTTTTGCCATATTTTCCTTGTAGCTACAGACCCTCTCTATTTTGGACACCACACTTGTCAAACATTTTGCTGTGGATGAAGAAGACTATTTGGTTTTTGTGAGTGATACTACCAGTTTCAGTTCCATCCAGGTTAGAGCGCACTTGTCTTCATGGCTTTGATGTAGGTAGTTTGATTAGTTTTCAGTTTGAAATATGAAGGAAATATAGATAAAACAGTAAGTATGTATTCCTGAAAAATTAGTTACATTTCTGTTATAGACTTATAAGACATGAAATTCTAGACTTGTTTAAATGTAACAACACTCCTTACATTAGCATGTAATTTAGACTTGTTTTGATTATATTGCTACTCACATTTCTGATTTGAAGTCTATTACATTAAATAACTATAGAAATAACTTCTGACCATAAACCTATCCATCTGAAGAACAGGCACAGGCACTTTCAGTAAGGTAGTTACTTACAGTTGCTTATCAGTGTGCTTTCTACACCATAATGTAGGATCCACTACAGAAGTAAGGAATTCAGTTAATTATAAGTCTTTCCAATTTCTCATCAAAACACTTAATTTCTTTTTTCTTAGTGCTTTTTATAAATATATAATAAAATACATATTCTATTTTTGCAGGTTTTCCAGTGGAATAAAGATATATTTGTGCTGCATCATCAACTACCACTTTACAAAGCTCTGAGCATTGCCTTGTTTCCCCGAGGAGGCATTATGTACTTACTAGTTTCTTTGTCAAATACCAGCCAGAATGTACTCTTGTACCAATGGCTGAATAATGAGTTTAGGAATCTTCGTCAGTTACCAGCAAAAGAAATAAAACATATGGAGGCCTGGACTTCCGGATCTGATATATATTTAATTGTTGCAAAAGGTATTTAGCAGAAAACAAACGCTGAGTTTGCTATGTGCTCGCTTGTTTAATAGCAAAGGTATTTGGAATAAAAGGGGTTTAGACAGAGATTAAAATATTACTGCTGGATGACAATTTGCTGAAAAGGATCTTACCAAAGTAATCTGTGATTTGTACCTCAGAAAACGAAAACATTGTGTATGTTCTCAAATATTTGTGAAACTAATGAAATATTTTCCCAATACCAATAGGGAATAATAACTCTATTCATCTAGCTGCTAATTGCACCCTTTCTAAGCTTTCCTGAGTTTTGTTATATGCAAAGATTGTTGTTCAGCAAAGTAGATTTTTATTACAAGTATGACACTTTAGATGTTGTTTTATTTTTGCATCACTGTGACTCTTTAAAAGTGTGTATTGCAGTCCATAGGTTTCTTTGCCATTGACTGTTGTCTGCTGGGCTTTTTATTGTTCTTTTATATGAATGTGTGCAGAAAAACCCTTAAATTATGTCATGGAATAAATCATCTAATGGGAAATCATGCTCTGGAGTTATGCAAATAAAAAGGAAGATACAATCACTAGACTCACTTTGCAGTTAAAGTTGCCAACCTCTGCCTTTGAATGGCCACCAGTGTGTGATTTGAGGCAGCAATATAATGTATGTATAATGTATGTTTTGTAATTTTTCCCCTTTGTAGAAACTGGAAATTCTGAAATTTTCATCTGGGAGACAGGGCAGTCTACCTTCAGACACTTTCAGTCTCTTCCAGTCTCTGCTGTAAGAAACATCCATGTTTTCATACCTCCATCAGGTTTAGGTAAGATTTTGTTTATAGTACTGGAATTGAAGAAATATATGCATTCAATTTTCACATTATTTATCAGATTTTAAGAGATACTTTTAACAATTGAGCTGCCAAGGGTATTTCTGATATTACAAAAAGTTTTAAATATATCACTGAATATATCTTTTTTCTCTTCCTTGCTCAATGTAGTTCACATCCTCCTCTCTGGTAAGGACACAACAGCACTGTACTCCTGGAACTCGGAAGGGAACCAGTTCTCTCTGCTGCTGGAAGCCCCATATGCAGATCATATCACTTTCACTACTGCAAAGTCTCTGAACTCCAGCAAGAGTCTGATTGCTCTTACTGTTGAATCCAGCTCCCAGATTTATGAGCTGACAACTATCTCCAACCAGTCAGATTTTATACCTAGGTAGGTCTTTTGGTTTATCTCCCAGCTCTTGCATTCCTTTTTCTGTGGTAGTTTTTGTTACAGTGAAGACCATAATAGGCTCCTCTGTGTGATGTGTTTATTAACACTAAAGAGAATTTTTCACAGGTAGACTTAAGATAACCTAAAGTCAAACTTCTCTCAATTTGCTTTAAAATATGTAATAAAAGGACTTGTAGTTAAACTGGATATTGAAGCTTTTATTTAGGATAAATTAAATTACATTACATTAATAAGAAATATCAGTTACTATATGTTCTATTGGTATTAAGAATAAAAACAAGCCAAACACTAATCCCACAACCTTTAAACTTCATTGACTTATTCAGGAATATAAACAACAATTTCAGCATCAAAAATGCTCTTTATACTTTCAGTAGTCCTTTCAAAGTTTGTTGATCATATCCTCAGTTTATAATTACTTGATGTGTTTGTTTGTATGCTAGTTCAGGTGAATTGATATTTGAGCCTGGGGACATGGAAGCTGTGATAGCAGTCAATATCCTGGATGACATCATCCCAGAGGAGGAAGAATGTTTTCAAGTGCGCCTGAAAAACCCTAAAGGAGGTGCAGAGATTGGTGTCCACAGTTTTGTTAACATAATTATTCCTCCCAATGACAATGCCTATGGAGTCATTGCATTTGCCCAGGTAAAACTTGTAAGGTAAATCATTAAAATATGTATATATAATTTCTGAATAGCAGAACACAAACATACTTAAATTGCATGTGGCAGATTCTTTTTCTAAAGTCTTATAGCAACCTGAGACAGAAGGGCTTTGACTTCCATTTAGCATTGTTACTTGGTTATATAGATGACAGGTAATAGAAACTCAGTTCCAGTCTGTCCCTATTGTGGACTTTTTATGATCCCCTTACATTTAGAATAACCCATTAATTTATCAGTTTTACTTTGCAGCAACCTAAAAAATTAGTTATCAGATGGCATATATGATATCATTATAGTCTTTATTGATTGGTTAATCAAAGGAATTAAGTAAAGATTCTTTTCCTCTAAAATAGTTATGCCACAGGATGAGCCCATCTGCCTGAACAAAATAAAAACTTTGGAGAAAACATCAGACTATAGGTATTATTTGGAGTTGTTGATTCTTAAGTTATCAAATGTTGCAGAAGTTATGTAAACAGATATATGTACTAAATGCATAATGAAGATATAAAACACAGAAGAATCATCACTGAAATGAAACATTGTGTGAGGAGGGTGAATATTAGTAAAGCAACAACAGTAAAAAGATGACTGTCTTGAAAGTCTACATGTTTATCTGCTTCACGTGATTTGGATATAAAATACTGTACCAAAAAAAAACCTAACAAAAACCGTTGAATTTTTGCCTCAGTATAAACAGGTCTGACATTTCAAATTCTTGTGTTTATGAAATTTGGATCTGTTGAGCATTAAGTTATAAAAGTTTAATCAATAGACTTGCATTTAGCTGCTTAATAGTTGAATAATTTTTTGAAGCCCAATGTCTCTGTTCTTTTGAATATGCTGTTATCTAAAGAAACTTCTCTTTTTAAGAAAATAATGCTATGGTTCTACTGCTGTATGTTTTCCAGAGTTCTTTATTTAAGCAAATTGAAGAAATGGAACAGGACAGCTTGATCACCCTGAATATTGAACGTTTAATAGGAACATATGGACGAGTTACAGTAGAGTGGATCACTAATGGGAGCATAAGTGATGTATTTCCAGCTTCAGGAATGGTATTTAATAATATCACTATTATTGGGGAGGCACTGACTGTATTGTCTCAGACAATAGAAAAAGATGTACTGAGTGAGAAGGACAGTACACGTTAGATTGCCCCACTTTTCTGTTAATCCCTGCTTCCTGGTCCTTTCCTGTGATTCAAATGGTTTTTGTTTCTGGCTGGCACATAATACAGTGGTATCACCCTTACACTTCTAGAACCTGATATTGCAAAGCTGTCCAGGCACAGGAGATGTGTATCTGTAGTGTCCTATTGCCATCTTCCTTTTTTCCTGCTGTAAGATTCAGTTACTATGTAAAACTGTTTGCATAGGTGGGAATCTGGGAATGCTTGCTCTTTGTCCTGACCTTTTCAATACAATGGAGAACTTAAGTGGCCCAGCAGAATATGAGAAGTCCCAGTTTTCTATGTTTTTGAGACTTCCCAGTCATGTTAAAATCCAGTTTTTCCTGTGGCCAAAGCTCTCTATATACCCTGGGACTGGCAGGAATCAGTTTCTGTAAATCAAAGTCCCCCACCTTCTGGCTGTCTGTAGTGTACACAAAGTCTGAAAAATAGTGAAGAGAAAAATAAATGAACTGGAAATGAAGGGTGCCAAAACAATTATTCTGAAATTGTTAGAGTACTCCTTGTGCATTCCAGCTACATACCATATGGGTACGCTGCATAGCTTTGCATGTAGGAAGAGTCAGAAGGGATGATATTAAGTGGAAATTTCTGTTTGTCCTACACATTATGTGTAGACTAGACTAGATATGTTTCTAGACACATCTTCTTTGTTGAGAAAGACCTAATCAAGTGGCAGGCCCTTTGAATTTAAAAATAAGAATATGTATAAACAAAGCATGTATCAATCATTTTATCTGAAGAAGAAGAAAAATAGAAGTTGAGTAGCCATTTTTTTCACATAGCAATGATTTAAAGAGATGTATGTTCATTATTTTGATACAGATATATGTGGTGTGTTGACCTTAGCTGTCTAAAAACCCCCAACTATTTCTCTCTTAGCCCCCATCTCAGCAGGATGAGGAGAAAGAGAAAAATCTTGAGATAAAGGCTGTTAAATAAGAAAAGAAAAAGCCATTGTTTACCTGGATTTCTTCAAGGTTTTTGATAGAGCTTGCTGTGGCTTTCTTCTAGATAAAGTAATGTGTTACTGCTGCCCCCAGGGAGTGGTGGTAAATAGCTCCTGTTCAAACTGGCAACTTGTCACAAGTGTGGTCCCTCAGGGATCGATATTGGGCCCAACAGTTTTTAATAACTTCATAAGTGATGTAGGTGATGAGCTCAGGTGTACTCTGATGAAGTTTGACGATGTGAGGAAGTCGACTCTTTGGAGAGCCATCTAGCAGGAAGACCTGAGTAGACTGGAAGATTCATCAGGAACAAATGTTGCACTATGGAAAACATAATTCAGGAGTGCAGCACCCACTGGCCTCTATCCTGACTGGGGATTAGCTCCAGGGAAAGGAACCTGGGGATTCTCCTGGTCAATAAACTCAATATAAACATTATAAATATGAATATGAACATTGATGCAATCCACCAGAATGTTTCTGGGTTGCATAAACAAGGCCACTCCCAGCAGAGATGAAGTAGTCATTAGCCCACTCTACTGAGCATGTTTTGGGCTACAGCTGTTCAGTTTTGGTCCTCATTATGGAAAATAGATATGGGCAGGCTGGTAGGGGTCCAGAGCTGGCCACAAATGTGGTTAGAGGACAGGGAAGCCTGTCATATGAGGAAAGGCTGAGAGAACTGTTCAATTTTGAGAGAAGGTTGTGGGAAGACCTTATGTTCAGACCATGTGTCGGTATTTGAAAGGTGGCGACGAAGGAGAATACTTTCTACAAGGTGTCATGTTGAAAAGACAAGGGGTAATGGATGTAAGTTACTCCTGTGGAGATTCTCACTGGGCATAAGAGGAAAATTTTTCACCATGAGAACAATCATCCATTGGAATAACTTTCCCAGGAAAGTTGTGGACTCCCCAAAACAGACACTCTTAAGATTGAGCTGGAGAGGATGCTGGGCCATCTTGGTTAGACTGTGGTACTGCCAAGAAAGATTGGGCCAGATAATCCTTGTGGTCCCTTTCAACCTTGTATTCTATAAGATATGTACGTGTGTATGTAGATGCATTGTATAACTGATAGAGTTTACAGAATAAAACTCTAGGTTCACTAACACTGACAAGAAATTTGACTTTTTTCCTGCTTTCTCTCTAAAACTTTAGGTTACATTTTCAGAAGGTCAGGCCCTGTCCACAATCACCCTGACAATTCTTGCGGACAGTGTTGCAGAACTTTCAGAGGCAGTGGAAATCATACTCACCCGTGTTACCACTGTGGATGTTCAAGATAGCACAAAAGGAGCTATCATTGATCCCGAAAGGGCAAGAGCCGTACTTAGCATTTTACCCAGTGACTCTCCACATGGTGTGATTGAATGGCACATGGAGTCTCTCTTTGTTAAAACCACAGAGCCAGAAGGTAAGTCTGTTTCTTGATTCTTAGGAAAAAATGTATGTTTTTTCAAAGTCGGCATTGTTGAAGCTATAACACTGGTTACATAAATGTATATATATATACATACATATATACATATATGTATATATGTGTATATATATCAGCAGTCTTTTATTAAAGTTTTATATATCAGCAATATTTTATTATTTATAGCATAAATATCCCTCAAAATATGTAACTATGCAGTATTTCACATTGCATACATCATATTCTTCAGCCGTTCTTGTTTGAGAGGTAAGCTGCAAATCACGAATGCATGAAATACTTGTGTTTATATAAAAAGCAGAAGTTACCCATTTAGTGGGATTGCTATATTGTTTAAAATAATTTGAATAGAAAGACTTTCCTCTTGAAGTGACTCAAGAAGGGAAGTCTTTTGCTCAGAGGCCTAGGGGAAGGAAGGAAGCAGAGCAGGAGTCAATTCTGCTTCATGAAAAAGCTGGTATTTTTCTGCTTGCAGTTACATGTTTGATTTGGTTTTCCTTCCAGGCACAAGTTGAAAAAGATCTCCCAGGCACTTGGTCAGAGGAGAACTGACATGATGGGCAGGCTTCTTCCCTCTCTCCTGGTTCAGGGAGCTAGCTGGCGTTTTTTGGGGCTCTTCCCGCAGTTACCTGATAGGCTATTCATACTTTAACAATCCAGTTAGAATTTTCTAACAATTTAATATTCTGTCCATATTAAAAAATTAGATATACAAAAAATACTTTTTTCACCAGAGTATACTATCACAGGTGAAATATTCTAACATGTTTTATTTTCAGGTGAATTGGTGTTGCCCCTTTATTAGCACCTAGAAGTAATGTATAGGATTCTGTTAATTTCTTACACATTATAAACATTTATACTTTGAAGTTAGGATTCAAGGAAGGTTCCTAGCTTCCACTGGTTGCACAGGTGGTTTTTTTTCCCAATCTTTAACTACTGTACTTTTAATAAATTATTCACAAATTCTGTCTGTGTAATAATACCTGGTTACAATAACTGCTTTGAAGTGCAAGCCTATTTAAGCCTAATTTCATCTATTTCTGCAGTCATATATGCACTACTTTTAGCCAGATTATGTGTTTCATTATTGATTGGATAAAATAAATCTGCTTTCCCAAAAGGATGCTGAGCCTGACTGATGCAAGTCTATTTAACTTCTTCAATATTTGAGTTAAGGAAATGTGATGTTTACAGCCAGAATGACTACCCTCAATACCACTTTCTGTGTTAGTATCTGTAGTGATGGCCTAGGCATGAAAGGTCAGGCCAATTACTGAGATAGAAGTTTTGAAGGATAACTGAATAAAAGTAGAAGTGTTGAAGTAATAATTTGTGTAACACACATATAAAACTGTATATATTTAAGATCTTATTCTTCTTCTAGATCCAGTTTTTCAATGCACAGTATCTTCAAATATAGGTACTGTTTTGTTGACATCACTTGTGTGTGCTCATCTGCTTAAGTCCTAGAATTCTCCCAGGACCGTTGTATCACTGAGCAGAATTGAAGCGCTTCTAACAAGCAGCTCTGGTAGTTAGCTGGCCTGAGAATCAAGCAGGCCAAGGGCTGAAATATGGCTTCCATAGGGCTCATCCTAGGCTCAGTTCTCTTCAACATCTTCATCAACACCTGTAGCTTGAAGGGGGGTGGGTCAGAGACAGAGATGACACACCTAAAGTCCATGTGGCAACAGAGAACGTTCATTGTTTGAACCCCTCTTTATAAAGGGGCTTTGAAATGCTCATGGGTCTGATAGCACTAGATAGCTCATTGGTCTGATCTTTTAAAGATGCTCAGCTCCCGGACAAGTGAGATGTCTGCAGCAGAGGATAGAAGGTAATTGATTGAGATTCCTGTCTGTCAACCCAGGGCCCAGTTTATGGAACCAGCTGGTTTTCTTATTTATATCCAAATTAATTGCCTAGTACAAGCCAGCTTGTACTGTGATATACTGCGAGAAACGACTTGGATCCAGGACTCTTGGGAATACTATGTTTGCTGACAACATTAAACTGGGAGGAACTCCCTTGAGGGCAGAGAGGCCCTGAGGAGAGACCTCAACAAATTAGAAGGACCTTGACAAATTACAGCACTGGGCAATCACCAACTATATGAATTTTAACAAGGGAAAGTAACAGATTCTGCGCCTGGGATGGGGCAACTCTGGATGGATGGACAGTCTGGGGAATGACATGCTGGAAAGCAGTGCCATGGAAAGGAACCTGAGGGTCCCGGTCAGTGACAAGCTGAACATGAGCCAGCAGTGCCCTGGCAGCCAGGAGGACCAAGCGTGTCCTGGGGGGCATTAGGCACAGATTGGCCAGCTGGGAAGGGAGGGGATTGTCCTGCTCTGCTCTGCTCTGGGGCAGCCTCACCTTGAGTGCAGGGGGCAGTTTATGTCACTTCAGCATAAGAAAGACATTAAACTTTTAGAGAGCTTGCAGAGGAGGGCCATGAGGATGGTGAAGGCCTTGAGGGGAAGTCGTATGAGGAGTGGGTGAGGTTATTTGGTCTGCTCAGCCTGGAAAGGAGCAGACTGAGGGGAGACCTTATTGTAGTTCCAACTTCCTCATGAGGGGACGAGGAGGGGCAGACACTGATTGCTGCACTCTCTGGTGCCCTGTGTCAGGACTTAAATAAACTGCATGAAGCTGGGTTCAGGCAGATTTAGGCTGGCTAGCAGGAAAGGGTTTTTTTACCCAGAGCGTGGCTGAGCACCGCTCAGGGTGCTCAGGTCACCAAGCCTGACAGAGTTCAAGAAGTATTTGAACAATTGTCTCAGGCCCATGGTGTGATTCTGGTGTTGGACTCTGATGATCCTGGTGGGTCCCTGCCAACTCAGCATACTCTATGATTGTAAAACAATTGTATCTTGAATTTTTTCTATCTCCTTACTATAGGGCAGGAGAATTCAACTACAGTTACTCTACAAATTATTCGAGAACAAGGATTTGTTGGAGACCTTGCAGTCCAGTTGAGCACTGGGCCAAACTTTGAACTCCCCCCCTCCAATCGTGCAACAGAAAATGAGGATTATATACTGGAAAAGAAAACAATAATTATGGCAGAGAATGCAACAGTAGCTTCTGTCATAGTCACTATTTTGCCTGTGAGTAGACTAACATTTCCTTAAGCTATTAATATCTTTTAAGGAAATGGAAATGGTACTGATTTTATACTAGTAGTATGACTTAACATTCTAGAAATAGCTGTGCTGGGACTCTTGCAGCCATCTCTTTCAAAACACCTTGCATACTCATCACTGGGAATGAGCCAAATTCTTTGTTTGATTATACTCTTGAAAAAGATTATGTATATTCTTTAACTATATTTAGAATGGAGGTACTGATTTTCGAGTCATGGCTTGGTTTCTGGGATCTAGCTGACTTTCTCATAGGTAGCAGTAACAGATGACAGCCAGCACTGCTTTCCACTGTTCTTGCAGATCTGGAATCTGACTTGTCAGCTTTGATTTCAAAATCTCAGCAAAAGTGTCTTTTCATCTTTATGGTATGAAGCCAGAGATTGGTTATATGGTCCCAAATACTGAGAAGTTTTGAACAGGAAGCAACCTACAAGTAGTCAACTGTACTATATTGCAATGTATCATTAAAATAAAAAAGACATTTAAAACTTTTTTTCAGGATAATATTCCAGAATTACGGGAAGGATTTATAATCAATATCACTGATGTGCACCTAATCACTTTGTCTGAAGGACAGCCAAGTGTGAAGAGGCCTGGATTAGAAATAGCTGAAATAACAATTGAAGAAAATGATGATGCCAGAGGAATATTTAATTTTAATGTTACAAAGGTAAATAAGTCTGAATGAAAAACATGTAAAGTGGCTTTTGAGCAAGATGGTCTGATTTCTCAGATGACTTATGAAAGCGTTCTGATTAGCTTTATGATACTAAATTGTTCTGGGTAAAATGGCGAGATACCAGACAAACAACTCTTTCTTAAGAGGTTTGTCACAAATAATACACAAAATTTATTACGGAGCTAGCATTGCTGAAACCAATGTCATAAAAAGGGATGTCAGGAGGTCATTTAATCCAGATTTTTGCTCATAGCAAGGTCAATACTAAGGCCAGACCATTTTACAAGTATTTCTTCACTTATTTTTAACTGCCAGTAAAAAAAAAAAAAAAAAGTTTGTTGAGACATGTCAATTTCTTTTTGAATGTACAGGGTATCACTGGAGCTGTTTCTGGTTATGAGGTACCACCACCACAGAATGTGCTAAAACTCCCAGTTGTTCGACAGGCTGGGAAGTTTGGGTCAGTAACTCTGTACTGGGAAGCCATTCTTTCCACTGCCAGCTTTGAAGACTTCACACCATCATCTGGAAACCTTACATTTGCAGATGGACAGGTATTCACTTGCTGAAAGTTTACCTGACTTGAGGTTACCAGCTTAAGATTTTTTCTATATTTTTCTCTATCAGAATTTTCACTGAAAACATATTATTTATGGCCTTATGTATATGAATGATGGTCCCAGCTTCAGTTTTTTAACATGGAAATCCTGAATATTCAAAACCATTGACCAAATAGACTTGTGTGTCTTTGATACTTTGACAAGTGAGGACATAACTTCTAATAATAAACCCTGTTACAATGAAAATTTATAGTGAAATCCATCTTTGCTATAAATTCTCAAAATAAACCTATATGTTTTCTTATCTGTGTTCTACACAAAGTTTTAAATTTCATGCTGCACCTTAGAATACTTATTGTACACAAGGGATTTTGATTTTAAGTGAATATAAGTGGTCTTTGGCAAAGGAAAGGATGTACATAGTGTGCAGAATTTTAACAGAATATTGACAATATTGTCAACATTCACTTTTTACTGAGTACCAAAGCAGAACATTCTGCTGGTTTTAACAAAAAAGATTTACATTGATGGACTGAAAAACAACTACTGAAATTATATCTTCTTATTATAAATATACAAGCATAAGAAGAAAAATTAACAGGTGAGCATTGTCTATTACTAGATACAATTTGCCTATTTTAATTTTTTTCAAACAATTGACAGAATATTATAAATGAAGCTTTGTTGCTTTTTTTTTTTAACATTTCTACAGGCTACAGGAGAAATAGAAATTACAATCATAGATGACGATGAAGTTGAATTCCTTGAGATATTCAAAATTGCCCTGGTGAGGGTAACAAGTGGTGCAAGACTTGGGAATGACACCCTGGTAACTGTTGCTATTCCACCAAATGATTCTCCTGTTGGGGTATTCAGGTTTGAAGAAAAGAATGTGAGTTTGATTTAGGCTGCACTCCTTTCTGCTAAAGTTGAAGTGGGTTCGTGTCACTAGCATATAGCTGATTTTTGTAAGCCTTCACTGCAGTGGAAGATGTGATTTCATTGAAATTATATTAGTGCTTGTCTTCATCTAGCTATGTAGGATGGTAGTAACAGTGAAAGTGCTGCTGCATAAATGTAGATTTCTGCATGACTGAATCAATTTAATTCACTATAATAACAATTCAGGACAACAATTTGATGGTCTGTATATTAATCTGCATTACTGAAAGTAAAATTTGGAAAGAAATTACAAAGTATATCCCATCTTAGTTCTTGCAGTGCTTCTGCTCTCCCTTTTGCTGGTACTAAGCCTGCTGGTGACTTTGTCTGTAATTGTTTTGGATCATAGTGCATACAGAAATCACTTGAATGACTAGTCCTTGCTACCAGAATTCAACACTCTACTTACACCTGTTACGGCCCTGTCCATTTTCACTCCTGGTGTTTAGAATTGTCATTGATAATGTTCTCCACTGTTTATCTTAAACATGTATCCATGTAATTTGAATAATCAATGCAGCTTTTGACTTTTTTCAATACAGTCTTTCCCATATTCTCCTTCTCTTTCTCCATCAGGTAATTGTGAAGGAACCTAAGACACCTGATGACCCTGCTGCAGTTGTTTTGCTAAATGTAAGTCGAAGTAAGGGAGGAAAAGGAGCAGTTACAGTGTTATGGATTCTCGAGGAAGCAGCCAGATATGATCTGACCCCACTAAATGGTACCCTTCATTTCAGTGAGGTACTGCAATAACTTATTTATTATTAGATTTATAAATATTTCCTTCTACTGATGTATATTTGTATGGTTGTTGTTACTTGTTGATAGAAGTATGGGGTTACTAAGTATTGTACACTAGAAAAAGGTCAGTTTGAACTGGTGGGGTTAGAAATATTCATGCTTCTTTCAAGATGCAATGGAAAGCTGACATGCTCTTTTAATGCAGCATAATGTAATCATCAGGAAGGTAGCTCTTCAAATCTCCATTATTTTAACTATTAAGAAAGAGAAATTGAAACCTAGCAAATGAAAATAATGATTACAGAAACATTTATTCCACTAAAGTATCAAGCATCTTTAAAAGAAAATTTGTATTGAAAGGGTGAGAAAGAAAAATGAATGCTCAAAATCTGCAGATTAAAAAAAACCCAAAAAGCACCTTCATACATTTCAAACTAGACAGTGTTATTTAATTTGTATTTCATGGCAGGTTGCAGCTCTGAACTCAGAGTTAAATATTGGATACTGATACTATGTTAATATTTATATTCTACAGTCTACTCAAAATATTTAATGAAGAAAAGTATTTTAGCAGAGCATAATCTATTTTCTCTCAGTATAAGATTGTTTTTTCACTAAATCAGTAGGCATGCTGGTTGTTTTACTTTGAGTCAGCTGAAAAATAGAATTTTTCTTTTTCTGGTAAAACCAGAAATTTGGCAAAGTTTTGCTGTCATTTCTCTACTGGTAGGCTTTGACATTTTGTCTTGAACATTTATACATGCTTGAGTATAAGCATAAACTGTATGCATGATATACTAAATTTATATATGTTTGCCACTTCCCACTGACAAAAATGTAGATTAGGCAGAAATTTGACTAATATATCTAATCTTAATAATTTGATAATATATATAATTTGACTAATATATCTAATCTTAATAAAATAATCCTTAGAATATGTGTGTACTATTGAATAGGTAGTTTCTCTATAGAAAGTTTCCTCTAAGTTAAAAAACACCTATGTGAGTACAATTTCAAAGGAATTTCAATCTTTATTAAGTTGAAAAGAGTAAGGGTATTTTTAGGGTGGCCCGCAATGTTTGAGAGACAATTTTTATGGGCTATTAATCTGTGAGAAGAAATTTCAGCGAGATCAAATAATCTCATGTTTTAAAGTACTAAAGAATATGGCAAGGATTCTTAACATTTGATATGTTAAAAAATTTGTTTTAACACTGTATTTTGTTTAATTTCATTTAATATATATCCATGTCTTTCTGGTCTTTACATGATGCAGACTGAGTCCCAGAAACTGATTATTTTACATGCAATACAAGACGGTCTGCTGGAGGGGAATGAAACATTTACCATCCAGCTAGTCTCTACTGGTGATGCAGAGATATCTCCTGTAAATGGTAAAGAGTTAATTCAGTATCTTCTGGTTTTGGATATTCTATATGAGAACTATTCTAAGTCTGATCATATTATTTTAGTCTGCAGTGCTTAAGTATTTTGTGGGCATCTAGTTGGTCACAATTGTGAATGTCAGTCTTTTTCCCTTAGTTCCTTACCTGAAGAAGTCAGAGAGTTCTACAGCCCTTTATGTTAAACAGCTAATGTTTAACCATTCATGTCAAAAAATTTACCAAAGGTAAATTGCTTAGTTTTCACTTACCATGAGAATAATTTTTCTCTTTATAGGTGTTGCAACCATCACTATTATGGGAGATGAAGGAGCTTCTGGGGTGGTTGGGATAGCCCATTCATCCCAGCATGTTTTGATAGGAGAACCTTCTGGAAGTTATAATGGAACTGCTCTTATTAGGTGGGTACACATCTCATTTTTTCAAAGAAAGAGCAACAGCCCAGATTCAAAAGCTATGAGACCCCACATTTGGCAATTTATTGAGTATTACATTTTATCATAACTTCTATAATCAGTAATATTTTAAAAACTAGGTGATTGGTTTTAAAGAAGGGTAGAATATACCATGTGTGTATCCTTTCAGTATTAAAGGAGAGGTCCAAATATTCCTCTCTGTCTTCAAATTATTTACCACATCGATCCACCAAAGGAAAGAGGATCTTAATCAAAAGAAAGGGGTAAGAAAATGTGACATTTGAAGGTGCTTTGTGCTTTCTAGAATTTGATTCAGGATTTGTGCCTGAATAGTATTTCAGCAAATTGTTATATTCTAGAATAAACAGTGTGGGAATGGGGATTTTAGTGGAAACAATATGCAATTGTTTTATTCAATCAACTGAAAACAGAACGAAGAGTTTTAGATTCTTAGAAGAATCTTCTAAGAGCATTGGAAAAAAAAAGATTATGACACTTCCAGCAAATATAAAGCAGCAGAACACCTTCTGGTACTGGCCCAAGAAGTGCAAAAGACAAAACAATGCCTTGTGCAAGAAGTAGTTTAAGACTGTGTTACGTGCAGAATGTGCAGACAAATCTTTACTGTGACTTTTCCAAGCATTATGTTATTATAGGGTTTTAGACAAGTAGCAGACAGAACATATCACAGAAAATCTCAAAGTATTCTAGTATCCTACATCTGCCTTATAGATCAAATTGCCCCTGGCATTACCCTGACATCCAATTGCCCTTCTATTTTGCATATCTATCTCTGGAAAAGCAGAACAGAATGAAGAGAAATCAGTTTTCAGGCCCTATCTTTGGGCTACATATGGAAAGAAACTTGAAAGACCTCTTGGTAAAAATACAGCTGGAGATTTCTCCAAACACAGAGAAATAAAAGAGAACTTTAGATATGTTTTGAAAATGCCTGAAAAGGGAATTCTTATGGTCTTAATAGTGATTAAGTACATTAAAACTCAAGTTTTCATAGTGCTGATAACATTTCTTCCATGCACAACAGTATGATATACTATCTCTGTATCTCATATTAAATAATAAAGGTAAAAATAAAATCTGTGTTTGTGTCCTTACCTGCAGCCTGGTACGTGGCCCAGGGATTTTTGGGGAGATCATAATATATTGGAATATAACACCTCCTCATCACACAGAATTTGTTGAGGTATCGGGGACCTTGACCATGCGGGATAGGCAGTCTGCAGCAGTTGTTCTAATACAGGTATATGAGAAATCTGATCCCAGTAGCTATTTCAAGTACATCCTTTTATTTTCTGAGGATCTTGGCTAAAAATTATTTATATCTCTCTCTCTGGAAATGGTTTAAATCCTTCCAGCTGTTGTTGGTTGTTTCCTGTAGGCTATAGATGATGACCGCCCTGAGGAGAAGCATTACTACCAGTTTCAACTAACCAGAATCAGTGACGGAGGACTCATAAATGAATCTAGCAGCCAAGCAAATATTACCATGGCTGCCAGTGATTATCCATATGGAGAGTTTACATTCTCCCATGAACTACTGCAAACAACAGAAGATGAAAAATGGGTATTAGATTAAAATTCTTTCCTATATAAAATTACTGATAAATATCAACATTATTGCTAGAATTACGTTCAACTTTAGAAAGAAAAGAAATCAGTCTCTAAAGTGACTGTGGCTATCTGTTAAATAGCATGTACACTGTACTTGATAAATCATATTGTTGTTACCTGACAGAACCATTGAAAATATGACTTTAGAACATCTTGTACAGGCAACTGTAACAGAAAACAAAGCCATTTTAAAAAGAAAATATTCTCTTTCCCTCAGGTTAACATCACTATTGTGCGTTCCAAGGGATCCTATGGCAGAGTGCATCTTTGCTTTCAGATAATAAGTGGGACTGCAGAGGAAGGAATAGATTTTACTCCCACAGTAAAGGAAATTATGTTTGAACCAGAGGAGGAAAGTAAAATTATTTGGATTGAAATTCATGATGATGACTTTCCTGAAGGTCCTGAATACTTTTCATTGGTGATTACTGAAGTGGAACTCCAAGGAAGGTAAAGTTAAAATTTCCAGTTCATTTGTTACAAGCAGAAAAACAAACTAGAAAAACAAATTATATTTGGATTCTGATCTACCTGAATAAAATCACTGCTAGACATTTTTTCTGCTTTACTGTAAAATTTTGTAAGACAGCTAAAATTGTAATCATAATAGAAAATGGATGTATGGTAAATCCATTTATTTTAACATTAATGTAAAGATATTGCTGATAAAGATTTAATAAAACTTAAAATCCATACATTAGATACAAATTGCCTAGTTGCAAGAAATGTCATAAAAAGATGAAATGAGAAAGAACAAATTAAATATACACGTTTCTAGTAATAATTCTTGAAACATAATAATATGAAGAAATGTGAAAAAAAATCTTCAGTAGTAACTGTCAGAAAATAAAATTATTTGCAGTAATTAAAAAATTGTCACACACATATCTTTATACTTTCACAAGAAGTTCAAAATGTATTTTTACGGGTTTTTTTTCATGCTCTTGCAAGTGGATTTGATTTTACTGTAAGAGAGAATGGTCTACAGGTGGATCAACCTCCAATAATAGGAAATATCTCCACAGTACGGGTCACTATTGCGAAAAATGACAATGCTGAAGGTATAATAGAATTTGACCCACAGCATGTCCTTCTACAGGGTAAGTTTACCATAAGTTCTCACTATATTTTGGAAGATAAGGCTTTGGCATGAATTTTGAAATTACATAAATTTTTCTCAATTATTTTTATAGTGGAAGAAGATGCTGGATTAATCATGATTCCTGTTTTGCGAAAGCGTGGAACTTATGGCAATGTCACAGCTGATTTTCTTTCTCGAAGTATTTCTGCACTTCATGGTGTTGACTATGTCATTCATAATAATACTGTAACTTTTTATCATGAACAGAACCAGTCTTTTATTTACATCTCTATTATAAATGATGAAGAAAGGTAATTACATTTTCAGATATTTATTCACCAATTTACTTTTGATTAAGTCTTTTTTAGCATGCACTAAAAAATCTACCCATATGTGTGTATAGAGCTTGAATTGGAAAACACATTTCTGCAGGCTAAAAAAATCACCTAAGTGAGAAAATCATCTACAGGGGACAAGAGAAGATGTTATATTACAGTGACATAGTTCCTGTTGAATAGTATACAATCATACATGCAATCAAATATGATTTTAAGTTACATTATAAGAAATGTTGGCGTCAGCATTTTATCTGAAGGATAAAATGTTGGCGTCAAATTTTATCTGAAGGATAAAATATTTTTCCGTGTCTTTTCTATTTTTTTTTTTTTTTCTATGCAGTGAATTTGAAGAGCAATTTGAAATCCAACTGACAGGAGCTACTGGTGGAGCCGTCCTGGGGCTCCACCTGGTGAGCCAGGTCACCATTGCGAAAAGTGACTCTCTCCATGGCATGGTCCGATTCCTCAACCAAAGCCAAATTATTCTTCCCAACCCTGATGTAACCACAACGGTGTCCCTGGTGGTGGAAAGGACTGGGCAGTTGGTGGAGGCACAAGTGGGTCTTGCCTGTAAAAGACTAAAAGTTTTCCAGTGACTATGTCAAAAAGCTCCTTCATTGTGCTTTGAGAGCTTACTTAGTAACTTATTTCTAATAGTATAATTACAGCTTTTTATTAAACGTGAATTGCATGTAGCTGCAGTATAACAGAAAGTGTTGTTACCTTTTTAAAATCCTCTTTCTTCTCCCGCTTCCCTTCTTTTATTATGGTATATGTATATTGTTTTGAACTAGCTCCTAATCCCACAAAAAATATGGTTAACTTCATGTACTACTACTAGTTTAATTTAATTCAGGGAATTGCTTACTATGAGTTTTGTAGAGTATTTTTTTGCTTTATACAGGCCACTTATAAAGTGGAGATATAAATATAAAACATGGTGGGCCTTTGACAGTCTTGTCAAATAATTGGAAAATTTCCATTATGAACCATGAACTCTTCTTCTCCATATATAAAAATTGCCTCAATCTTTGACTTTTTCTAGAAATCATTGGAGAAAAGCATAAAATACTTAAATTAACAAAATAATAATTGTAAAGTCCTGAATATAACCTCCTTAAAAGCAATCTAATTTGTGGGAATCGCTGGAAATGCTGTGGCTTTTAATCAGGCTGAAGAAATTTAAATGATTCATAATTTTCTTCATCATCTGAAGAAATTTTCTTCATAATCTGACTTTTATAATAAAAAATATTTGTCATTTTTAGACTTGACATCACATTTCAAAGGGAAATGGTTTTGATCATGAGTACTGATGTGGGAAGTTTTGCAAAAGTCATGAAAGAGAAATAGACACTGGCCTTTGTGATTCTTGCTATATGCTAAAGAAATCTTAGTTTCTTTTCTATTACTAACATCTAGAATTTAATAAACTGACATTGTGACTAACACTTTAAAGTTCCCATTTGTGAATTGACATGTTTACTTTTTCAAAGGCTTCTATATTTTGTCCCATAGAATTAATTATGACTATTTTGTATCCTGTATTAATAGCAAAGATTTAAACACAGCTAAGTACTTTTGGTGCTCTGTCACTTCTCCTTTTGGGATGCTGTTATAATATAAATCTGAAACTGATTTATATTATAACTGAAACTGATGTCTTCCACAGATTTACTGGGACATTTTGGGACCCAATTCAGAAGAGATTTTGTGTCCTCTGAATAATGACATTGGTGATCCTGTGAATGGAACATTGTATTTTGAAGAAGGAGAAGGAGGTCTGAGAACAATTAATCTGCAAATCTATCCTCATGAAGAAGTTGAAGTTCAGAAAACCTTCATTATTCGACTGAGCCTAATGAAAGGTGAAACAGAAATAGATTCTAAGGCAAACAGCATTACATTAATAGTAAGTTATTATCACTTTTCTTTTTTCAGAGATTTCTGTTGATATTGGTATTTATAAATGCAAAGCTTTTAAAAATTAATCCCAATGATTACTTAGTCATTTGGCTTTTTTGACCTTTTTACTATTTTGATATATTATGTTCAATTCTGAAAGAAAAAGGACAGAGAATCTATCAGTAAAAATTGGAATAAAAGTGGTGAGCTGGCTCTCCTATTTGCAGTTTTCTATAGTTCTCTTTGGAGAGAGCATGGACTGAGCCCACATTTCTATCTGTCAATATGTTTATCATCTGCTGTGTTTTAAACCCTGCTGGAAATTAAACCCCACTCAACTGCTTCCCTTCTCCTACCCTCTCTTGTGAGAGGGAGACAAAAAGCAGCTTCTGAGTCAAGATAAGAGAAATTTACTTAAAAACACCAAAGAGATGAGAAGCAAACAGTAACAGCAACAACATTTATGACAAAGCTATACAAGAGAGACGGTGAATTACGCACAAAAAGGTGCTCACTGCCAAAGCTCCACCAAGACAAAGACAAAATGCCTTTATCCCCTGAGCAAACAAAAAACTATTATGAACTAATCATCCACACATACTTGTCCTCAAATGCTGAGACAGTGAAAATCAATGATGGACCAACTCTCCAGGCTAGACCACTTGGGCTGCACCAACCATCATGTGTGTGTGGTAGGTAACAGCGATCTGTACGTACCCACACAGCACCAGGCTCTGACCCCTCAGAAGTTGCAAGTAGGACATTGTCACTCTTAACCTCTCTTCAGAGGAAGGGAGAAATCTGGCCTCTCATAGTAGAAGAGAAATGCAGATGTTTTTGAGAGTTATCACAGACAAATCAGTGCTCTAGAGATACTGCAACTAAGGAAATATTTATAAAGCTGCTGTAAGAAGCTGTCGAAAGAATCTCCCCTGGAAATGGTATTTTTTTAATTATCTGGTCTGAAAGACGTTGATGGAATTAGCTCTTACTTCCACAGTCCCCTTCAGGAAGTCATGTTGCCCCAAATCCTTTTTGCAGCTAATGGTTCATGGAGATGGATGTGGATGAGCTCTCTCTCCCATAGTTCTGAGTTTCCTGTTAGTATTAGAAGAGTTTCTGTATACTAATTCATGGTGCCTGATCATTTCCTGCTTTAGAATCAAAATACTCAAATGTAGCATTTGAAATAAAACTTTGTTCTTTTCCTTCTTGGACAGGGGAACTGAAAACTGAAAAAGAGACATTTGAAATTTTCTCTGCTGTTTTTGGAACTAACAGATATATGCCCCTGTAGTATCTAGCAGTGAAAATATCAGTAGGTTCAACAAGAATACAACTCCCACTACATTTCTAGTTTTTTAAATGTTTGTTTACCTTTTTACAGATAGAGAAGTTTGGTGATCCAAATGGAATTGTACAGTTTGCTCCTGAATCATTAACAGAGAGTAATTTTGCAGAACCCTCAGGAGACGAAGGGCCACAAAATATTACACTGTTTGTCAAACGAATTCAAGGCATTCTGGGGAACATAACGGTATTCTCACTCTTTTCCTAATAAACAATGTAATCTGAAATCATCCTTGATTTCAGGTTGAAAAATATCTTATTCTGTGCCTTTCAATTGCTTGTTTCTCAAATTAATTTTTTTATGTTGCCTTTTAGACTGAATTTAGGAAGGGCTTAGTCCTGGTACTTGTGGTTTGGAGAGTAAAATTCAGTCTTCTCTGGTCAGGGGAAATAAAAGAAAAACAAAACTGCTCTACTGCTCTTGGTTTCTTTCTCTCCCAGTTTTCTTTCGATGGGAGAATAAGAGACAATACTTTCATAGTGAGTTGATTTTGATATCATTGCATTTTACTTTTTTAGATGGAATCAGACATCCTCAGACTTTTCTGAACCACCAATGTCAAAACATTGTTTTTTACCTAAAGTTTAGAAGTGAGTGTTTTAACAGTAACTCATTTAATTTAAAATAAATTGATCAATTAATAGAAACATCTGCTGTGTTAATGAGAGTTCATTCTTTCTTATGTGAGGAATACTGGAAACAGAAAAAACAGCAATGGTATTTTGGTGACAAAAGAGAAATACTTTTTGAAAAATGTTCATAAATTCCACATAGTTTTACATAAATCTTCTGAAACTAGACAAAGGAAATATTTATATTCTTAACACTGTTACTGAAATAACACACTCTTTTGAAAGATAGTCTGTGTGATAGCATATTCTACCTATGCATACCCAAAACAATTGTTATTTTAGCCATTTAAAAGCAGTCTGTTCCATATCTTGTCTATACTGAATCCTGAATTTGCAAGTTTCTGACTTTGGAGATTATTTTTCTTTCTTTTAAATTTTGCATTTTCTCTACTAATTTCAGGTTTACTGGGAAATATGTAGTGAATCTGACATCACAGGTGACTTTCTTGAGACAGAGGGATCTGTTGTCATTGCTGACCAGCAGAGTACAGCTGAGATAATTATCTACCTGTTACCTGATGATGTTCCAGAGCTGGATGAAAGCTATGAGGTACAGCTGATTTCAGTGGAAGGTGGAGCAGATTTAGACCATGAGAAAGGAGTTTCAAAGATCACAGTGTTTGCAAATGATGATCCTCATGGAGTGTTTGCCCTGTACTCTGATCAGCAGTCAGTATTGGTAGAAAAAGCCCTGGATCGATATGTTCAGATTAATGTGACTCGGCATGCTGGGGCATTTGGAGAAGTGATGGTTGAGTACCGTGTCCTATCCCCTCATGAGGAAGCACTAATTAAACCCGGGAATGAGGTGGGATTCCTCAAAATAGAGGATGGTGCCAGCTTTGGAGTAAAAAGAGTGCCAATAAGCAACCAGGTGTGTATTACTCTTTTAGCTCCCATGATATCTGTTGTTTCCTCTTGTTTCGTCACAATACAAATAAGATTAAAAATTCTCACTAATATCAACTGTGAAGAAGCAGAAAAGAGAGTCTTGGTGTTATGAATTTCCTCTTTATGGAGTAGAACTGAAATAGAAAATCAAATTTTCTGACAGTAATTGAAAAATCACTGTTATGGATGTGTTCAAATATTTTAAGTTTCCTTACATTGTTGTTTTGTGTTACTATGAGTTCAATATCTTATTATTTTATGAATGCAAATATTTTCTTAAGTTTCTTTGGATTGTAAATAGTGATCTGTCATTTGTGACCAATGAAGATAAAGATAAATATACTTGCAGTCTCCTTTGTTTCCTTGTTGTTTGTAATTTTTATCACAGTCTTACATCCACTCTTACATTTTCTTACAACCATCTTAAATACTTTTAATCCTAAAGATTAAAATCAAACCAAAGGCAGCCAGTGTGTCAAATGCAACTTTTTAAAATGGCAATAGTTGCTTTACAAACTCATATTCCAGCAAGCTGCTGACAGACTACTTTCACAATATTGATGGCTTAACTGTAATTCTTTGAGAAACATAATCAATGAAACACTTGTCTTGAAAATGCTGCTTTGTCTGTAAACAAACAATAATCTGCCGGTTGCTTTGTTAATTATTTGCACTGTTGGATAATATTTTTAGTGGAATTAAGTTTCTACCTTTTTAATGAAATTCTCTCTCCCAAAGGCATTTATTTTACTGGGCTTGAATTTTACTCTGGAACTTACTAATGTAAGCCTGGTTAGGGGAAGTGCCAAGGATGTGCCTAAAATATTAGGAATAGCAAAGTCTGCTGTGCTGCTTATTCCTGAGGAAGCTGCCAATTCACAGGTCAGTAGCCTGGTTGTGATGTCATGTTCCTACCACAGAAGAGAGGTACACTTCACTGCAGAAGATACCTGTTCTAAAAGTCAGTGAAGTTTTCATTGTAATCAATATGATGGAAGAGATACTTCCTGTTATTTCTTGCACTGTATGTTTTTCTTTCCTCTGACAAAAATTCTTGTAGAAACATTTTAATACAATTGGAAAAGGTGTCTTCATATGTAAAATGTAAGTAGTGTAAGTATTTACAGGAAAGGGGACTTAAAAGAAAATAAGTAAATCTGGATGCTGTTTCCATAAGTACTGCAACACCAAAGCAGAAAATAGCATGAATTCAGTATTATGTGCAAAAAGAGATGGAATATATGTTGGGTTAATGCAGATATCCGTAAATTTGGTAATCATTGAGTGATAAATTTTCCATTTATCTATTTTGTATGAGAGTGAGTAAAGATAATTTTCCTACTTTGATATGGTATATATGCTACCATTCAATTTTTTTTATGTCAGGCAAAGGCATTTAACTCTTAAAGGTTTTAACTCTTAAATTTATTGAAGTTTTTATTTAATGATTTTAATTATCTTTAAGAATTGTTGTAGTTTTTAATTTACAATGAAACTTAAGTCAGCTAGTCTTTCTGAATACACTGTTTTCAGAAAGACTGTTATATACCATATACTACTATACATACATTAATCATTGGTTTTTGAATATGCAAATCATCTTCACTCCTATTTGCTCCTCAGAGAAAAAGCAAAGTAGATCACAGTAGCAAGAATAATTTTGTGTACAATGTCATGCGGTAGCAACTTGCTTTTCACTGGATATATAATTAATACCTTATTTTAGACCTAATTATATGTATATATCTATATATGTAGAGAGAGAGTAGTACAGTTATTACCTGTGAGCACTGAGGGCAGGCTGGATTTATTTTTCTTCTAAACAAGAGACACAGATTGTATTCACTGTTTTCAGTAATGAAATGTCACTCATACTTGGTCCTTTTCCCTGCAATCTAATTGCCAGAAATCTAAAATTTGCAAGTATTATTAAAGAGTTTGTATGAGCTCTTTCAAGAGAGCATATTTATATGTCCGTAGATGAATGCACATATATTTATCTATATGCATGCATCCTTATTGTAAGATGCCCATTTTACAAAAGGTACTATGCTTTCACATATGTTATTGTCCATTTTTTATTCCATTTTCTGATGAAATCTACTATGTTTTCACAGGTTGGCTTTGAATCTGAGATATTACGACTTACAAACATTGTAGCAGGGACAGGCCATGCTGTCATAACCAGAAGAGGAGTTTATGGCACTGTTATAGTTAGCTGGATTTCAGGGTGCCCACCAGACCTAGTCACTGACTCTGTTAAACTAGGCAATATTACTCCTCCATTTGGTGAGTAATTGCTGAAACAAGTTATACACAGCTACAAGGACAACAGCTATGACAGTTGCCTAAGTGATGATACCACCTTTTAGTTATTTGTACCTCTGCATGTTTCCATTATTAATGAAGAGTCATTAGAATGAAATTCGTGTGATCCAATTTTTATCTGTAAGGGACATATTTACTTTATGAGAAAAAAACAACTTTTCTTTATAGACACAATGCTATGCCCCTGAAGGACAGTTTTCCATAGGAAAGACTCTTATAATGAAGATTTTTTTACCTCAGTGAAATCGAATTGTGACTAAAGTTCCTATATCAGTATATTTCCAGGTAAAAATAGAATTCCTGTTTAGTGATTTTGACTGTCTCAATCATTCTCCTTTCAGGTACTGTTGTATTTTCCTCTGGGGAAAAAAGTAAAGTGATTTCATTTCAGGCTACTCCAAGCCTAAATAAATCTGAGATATTTGCCATCACTTTAACAGCAGTGCACAGCAATGTGTCTGGTGGGGCTCGCCTGAGGTAAAGATATTATTTACACTTTTGAGTTGCACTGATGCTGTAAGAATTATGACATGTATAGGGGAATATACCTCATACAAATCCCTATTAAATTATAGGTAGCTAGCAAATTTGAGTTTCTTTTTTGACAATTTCTGTGTCTTGTCTCACATGGAAACAAATGTCAGTACTGAAGATCTGATCTGTCTGAAACTGAGGCTTTTCTTCAATTCCAGTCTGTTTCCTGGCATTGGGATCTGAGGTACCTAGAATGTGTCTAGAATAATGGAGACAGTTAGGAAAGACAATTAGGTTGAAGAACCAAGATCAACAGTTTTAACCAGAAAGCTGAAGAATAAAATAAACTGTCAATTTTCAGTGTCCCTAAATATCTGTATTTAGAAGATCTTAGATGACAACCATTATTTAAAAGAAATCAAACAAAATAAGAAATGCTCTAAAAATGACTAATTTATATTACACCCCCTTTTTATTCTGAAAAATTAAAACGTTACAATCAATGTAGTTTTTTGACTCACTTAAATTGTTTTCTGTTCTTCAAACTATTTTCACTCTTCCTTGTTGAAGATGAAAATGTATAAAAAATGGAGTGACACTGTGACACTGTAAGGAGAAAATTTATTGGCTTCACCATATTAAAATTGAACTGGCAAATCTGAAGGAAGTCAGGAGTCAATCAGATGCCTAAATTCCTCAAACAGACTCTCCTAGGTTTGTCCCTCCTATGCATTCGAGTCCTCAAGCACATATTTACTTGTGCAAGTCAAATACCTTGAGTGTATGAGAATAACTTTTCCTTGAAAACTTAAGACTGCATCTCGCATTGATTGCTTTGAAGGTTTTTTGGCTTCCTAAGTGGTGGAAGGATCTCATCTGTTAGCCAAATCCGCTCACTCTAATTGTGCCATTTGGTAGCCTCTGGCATTGAATAATGGTTAAGTTCTAGAGAGAAATGGATGACACAAGATTCAGCAGAGTCAGTCTAATATTTTGTAATAAGAAGGGAATATATTTGATATGAACAGAGTAAATCCTAACCTGAATTGATAACAAGACTCAGATCTGAAAAAAAAAATACTTTGGGTAATATTGAAAAGAGGCAGTATTACAAAGCTGTACTGTATCTTTTAAAATAACTTCCTGTCCTTCTCCAGCTTCCTGGGTAAAACTGTAAATCTGCTAGCATCTGTCTACTTCACGGCTTGCCGTTGGTACAGGAGGTTTTGTTCAGTGTTTAAAACTGGTATTATTTGTGGTGGCTATATTATATTCCTGTATTATGTTCACAGTAGGAAGATCTACTTTCCTTTGCCTCTCCATTTTGTCAGGAAGACCATATTTTATGTATAATTTACTCAGTATCCTGTCCTGACTTAGGATGCATTAAGCATGAGGAGGGCAGCTCAAACACTACAAAAACATTTTTAGGGAACCTCTTTATGTCTTGCTTTGTATGATTTCTATTTCTTCCCTCTACCATTGCACGTTTTTTAATCTGCTTTCTCACAGCCGTCATGGATTGCTCACGGAAAATTATTATGCTCGACTGTTCTGCTTTTTATTACTTGTATTTCTCTCACAATGTGATATTGTTTCTGTTTCAGATCAGGATTTACGATAGCTAAAATTGAACCAATGGGGATTTTCCAGTTTGATCTTAACTCAAGATCAGTTTCAGTTGAAGAAGATGTCCAGGTAGTCAGACTATATGTCCAAAGATTGTTTGGTTTTCAAAGTAATCTTACTAAAGTGACATATCAGACCATTCCTGGAAGTGCCAAACCACTAGAAGACTTTATACCCATCTACAATGGAGAGCTTATGTTTTTACATTTTCAGACAAATGCAGTGATAGAAATATCGATAATTGATGACACTATGTCTGAAATACAAGAATTTTTTTTTGTAAATTTGACTTCTGTGGAAATTCTGGATGTTCAACCTGCAAACCTTGACTGGAGTCCCCGTTTAAATCCAGCTTTCAGTGTTGCAACAGTTAATATCCTGGCTAATGATATTCATCACGGAATACTAAGTTTGGGGCCAGAGTTTGTTTATGTTGAAGAAGATACAAACAACAATATCTCCAACACAGCAGTGCTTCAGATCAGAAGGACCAAGGGATTTACTGGTGATATAAAAATTACTGTTAAAACCTTTGGGGGAGTGAGTGCGCAGAGTGCAGTAGATTTGTATCCTTTTGGAAATGTTTATGAAAAAGCAAACTTCACATGGGCAATGGAAGGAGAAGATTTTGAAGAACAGACAATCTCTTTGACTTTGCTGGATGGAGAAATTGAAAGCCAGGTGTCCATAAAAATTTTTGATGATGATGAGCCTGAAGGACAGGAATCATTTTATGTTTTCCTCTCAAATCCTGAATATGGAGCTCAGATTGTGGAAGGAAAGGATGAACACGGATTTGGTGCTTTTGCAATAGTAATTATTGCAGGTAATATTATTTCCCCTAGGAAATGAGTACATATATTTCAGTTAAATTACAGTAAATAATTAATGTTCTCATAGCAATTTTCATGTAAAATTGGAATTCTATATGATAATAAGCAGGGTATTCTATTCCTAAATCTAACGTTTTCCAGATGAGAGGAAGCATCTAATGCACAAAGCCCCCTTAGCATCCCTCAGCAGTGTAACTCAAAATACATCTATAGGTGCTGCTTATCTCTGTTCTTGTTCTTTATGAAAGGAGAACACTGAGTGAAACGTGTGTGGTGGGTCAGAGACAGTGATGACCACACAACCAATGTTCATGTGGCAACAGAGAGTGTTTAATGGTGCAACCCCTCTTTATAAATAGGGTGTTACTGGATAGCTCATTAGTCTGATTTTTTAACATGGCCCAGGCCTCAGACAAGTGAGATATCTGCAGCTTGGAATGGAATGTAATTGGTTGAGATTCCTGTCTGTCAGCCCAGGGGCCAGTTTATGGAACCAGCTGGGTTTCTTATTTATATCTGAATTAATTGCCCACAGCTTGTACTGTGACATACTGTGACCGCTGAGCATGACTGTTTCTTTAAAGATGGAGTAGCATTGCAGGCTCATTTGGTTTTGTGCTATTTTCCTTGTTCCTGGGATGTGAAATTCCCACCTCAGTAGACCTGTAACTTCCAAATTCAAAGAATAAGTGGGATACTTTATGCTACAGACCCGTGACTATGAAAAGAGTCATCAAGTAACTTATGGTATGAAAATGGAAGTGTCCAAGAGGAACCTGTTATAGAACTGCTGGGCTTCCATTGTTAGTTCACAGTATTGTACAGATGATTTCTCACAGTACTCTAGTGCTGCATTCAGACCAAAATATTTTCTAAAACTGTAAATACTCACTACTTATTGACAGTTTATGGCACAAAAAGATCACTGCCTTTTTTTGCTGGGTTTGTTTCTAAAGACCGGATGATTTGTATTGTGCCACTTCAGGTACTTTGCTTTCAGAATATTTTAAGCTTCTTTTACTTTTTCGTTTACCTGTTTGTTTTTTTTTTCTCCTTTTCCTAACTTACTCTGTGAAACATGATTTTGAAAAAGAAAATGTCATGGGACATTTGAATACAGGAAGACATAGTTCCTACTGAGACCATAAGATTACCTAAAAGAGGAGAGACATAAAAATTTACTGACCCATTATTTAAATAATGTATTGTGGCAGCAGTGCTTGATGGGAGACAGTGGGTATAGGTTGAAATGAGATTTCATTTGAGCCTGGGTATTTTTTTCTATTGTGTACAGAGAGCCAGTGGCACGGGTTGCCTGGGGAGGTTGCATGGGCTCCCTTCGTCCCTGGAATTTTTTCAAGCCCCAAACCTCTGAGGCATATGGTTTGGTTTCAGAAATAATTAAGGTTTGAGAAGAGTGTTGGACTAGAGACTTCAAGGGCCCTTTTAACCTGAATTATCTTATTCTGTCAGGTGTATTTCATATACTTTGTATTTTTAATTTAAGTCTTTTTCTTTTACAATGGATGGAGTTTGTACAAAGTAGAATGAACAGCTTCTGTTTTCATTCTTTGCTACGATGCAGTTCACACCTGCAGTGTAATCATCTTCTGCTTCTGGCGATGGAGGACAGGACCTGGCATACTCAGTCATCAAGGAAGAGTTTTTCTTTCAGTCACTGTGCTACTGTGAGAAAGTGATGTCAGAATTCCAATTTCCCCTAGCTTTTAAATATCCTGTCAGGCTTACCAACTATATATAAACCAATCTAGTCTGCAATATAGATGAAGTTTTAGAAAGAAATTGGGCACTGGAACAAATTTTAGGTTAACTCAGTTTAGTCTAATCAAGAAAATAAGGTCCAACATTACGGGAGTGTTGTGTGTTTAGATAGTCTTAAAAAATCAGTGTGGGTATTGAGAACTAGGATTAAACTGTGTTGCTGGATGAGTGTAGGAAGCAACCAATATCATATACAAAACTAGATCATATTAAACAAGTTATCTTCATGTGCATTATCTGTAAAATTTTCCGTGGAAGTAACCAGTGCCCTGGGTATTTGTGTTAATCGTCGCGTTGCTCCACCCACACCTGTGAGGATAGGCAATGACTGGAACAGGTCAGCGTGGAAGAAAAGTGGGTGAAAGGTCTTAGGTGGAAAATCTGAGGGTCCTTTATTCTTCTGCTGCAGTAACAAGAGTGCTCCCAAATACAGCCAAACACTTAAGACTTGGAATAAGGGGTGATCCCTATTTATAAACACTAACATGGAAAGTTCTAGCAACATTATAACCAATCATAACCAGGCAACATTACCCATATTAGCATGGGTAACTCTCCTGTTCAAACAAACTTAAACTCTCCCTAACTTAACACAATGTCCCTGAACTTAGGGTGTTGCTTTCCATGGTCTCAGGTTGATCCTGGCTATGGTTGGCTGGCTGGCCAGCACAGGCCACTGGACCCCCACATTTAATTGCAGAAGTATGTGTATAGACATGTGTTGCAATTTGTATTGAATACCACAGCTTGTATTGAATACCACAGAAGTGTATTAATATGCTCTAGAGTTATACCTACAGTACAAATTTTCATGAAGTTGGAACATGAGACAACGTATTAAGGTGAATGATTAAATAGTTGTTCATGTACATAAGCAAACACACAGCTTCTGTTCATCTTATTATATATATATTGACTTTTAGTAAGTACTAAGTGGAAGTAGATTGTCTTTTCAATTATAGAATAAAGCCATAATTACCTGCCAGGAGAAATCCTTTAGAAGCAAGATTTGATCGGGCACTGTGAAGACATTAGTTTCCCCTCATTAACGCTGGGAATTTTTATCTTCCAATGCTGTTTTTCTGAAGTTACTTGCATTCCCCTCAGAAAAATGTAGTGTTTTGCAGCGCACAATTTCTACATATAGAATAAAGATGCAAGAGAAAAGATGATGTAATCATCTATGAAAATTGATGGGTTCAACCACATCATGGATAGGATGAATAAGAAACCTTAAGTTACATCACTGGAGGCCCATCTTTATCACATTACCTACTTTATTTGTTGAGGCCCATTTCTGTTCTGACACAATGTTTTAAGATTTATGATAAATATAGCTGGAGTGAGTATCTCATAAGGGCATTATAAGCAAGGCTTTTGAGATTGTTCTGGAGATTGCTGTAACACTTGGTCTCTTGAAGTCAAGGGACATAGAATTCAGTCAGTTTGTTGAATGCTGCTGAAAATACAAGCTTACATGCAAAAATGGTGCCAGGACTCTCATAAGGAATTTACTTCCAAAAGCAGTTGTTATTATTCTAGTGATTAAAATAAAATTTAGAAACTCTAAGTTCTAAATTTAAAATCTAGAGTGTAAATTAAGAATAGAAATATTAAGAGAATTGAGGTGTCCCGAAATAGTACTTTACAGCATGCTTTTGATATATGACTAGAGTTTTAACAGTTGTGCATATTAAAAGTATAATTTACTCTCAGCTTAATTTTCTGGCTTTTTTACTTTCATGGACTATTTCCTACACAGGAAGTGATCTCCAGAATGGTATTTTGGGATTCATTCCAGAAGTACAAAGTGGCCTGATACTTGATGAAGACTCAGAAAACAGAGAGGTGTTGCTGACTGTCGCACGGCAACCAAACAGGTGCAGGCAACAGTGGATTCCAGTGCTCTTCCTACACTCTGTAATATATTGTCTTGAATCACAGGAGCTACTGTTAGTGGAAGACGTTTCCATCACAGAGTTTATAATAAGTGTTTCCCTTTCAGCTCCTTTAATAGCTTCACAGATTTTGGCAATGGGGCATTTAAGTTGTGAATATAATTAGGTCTGTCACTTTATTGGTATAAAGCAGAAACAGGAGAAAACTCAAATGCTTACCATTCTATACTGTGAGTCAGCAAATGTGAAGGTTTTGCTTAAGGTAATGTATTTGCACTGCTAAAGGTGTAACTCCAATTCTCACCTCTCTGTATAATGTAAGTAACTCTAAATACTACAAAAAGTAATTAAGAAGTTCTGTGTCAGTATGCTTATGTCTTCACTTTTTTCCTAATTAGCACACACATATATATATATTGTACATTTGTGTGTACTTTAAATAAATATGCTCAAGTATGGTAAGTTCCTTATACTTACAGGAAAGACTAAGTCTACCTGGCTTTCCAGGCCAATGGTTACTATAGTATTAATGAAAGTACTTGGGCATCCCTGCTTTCCAAGTGTCTCTTATTCAGATGATTGCGTGTTATCTGAAACAAAAATTAAGAAGAATCTGGGTTCCTATAATTGCTTTATTTTCTTCTTCTGTTATTTTGTTTTAATAATCTAAATGAATATTAGAGGGAGAAATTTAAATTAAAAGAGCTATTTTTTTCATTGTAAAGCAGTTGATTCCATAATGATAAGTTTTGAATAATATAAAAAACATATGTTATATCTATGGTTTATGTTTCCTAAATCTGTTGTTCTCTCCTTCAGTATATGCATACTCTTCTCTTTTGCTTATAGGGCTTTTGAAGATGTGACAGTCTTCTGGCGTGTGACCTTTAATAAAACAGCTGTTGTGCTTATGAAGGATGGTGTGAATTTGGAGAATGAACTTGTATCTGTGCTGGGAGCCACGACCTGTGTGGCAGGTCAAACAATGTGCAACATCTCTATTGAAATAAAACCTGATCATGTAAGTAATTATTACTCTTCATGTGCAGCGTTGAATTGCATTTTGTCAAGATGAAAAAACTCCTCTGATCCAGAAGAACTAATACTTAGTTTGAAGATAGTAACTTGATATCTGCTTGACTTCTCTAGAACATGTTTATTTATAGTCTTCTACTGACTCCATTGTGACTGATAAATATTTGGGAAGGAGATAAGTATTTAGTTTGAAGAGTAAAGTACAGTTCTTAGGTTTTTAAAAAAAAGTAAAGGAAAAAAATGGAGTTGTTTCAATGAAACATTCGATCATATACTCTCATCCTTTACACAATAAGATTTTCATCTACCAAAGCATTTCTTAAGGTGGTTGATGGAAAACATTCTGTAAGTAATATCTCATTGCACAAAAAAACCTTTGAGTCTTTCTTTTGTGTGATTTTATATTCCTAAATCTAGCACAGTGATCCCTGAAAACTCATAAAAACTGCCTAAGAATTTCTAAGTATCTAAAAATCTGTTTCTGTTCACATCTGGCTTTTGAATACTGAAGTTAAATTTAGGAGCCATCATCCACTAAATTGCATTTGTCTAAGTCTGACAGCCTTGTGAGAGTCAGCTGGCACTCTGAAATACAGACATGATTGTATTAACACAAAACACAGTATTCAGTCATTTTTATTGAAAAAATAAAATGAGAGAAGGAAAGAATATTTTAGAGAGAAGGAAAAAATATTTTAGTGTGAATACCTAGGGGTTAGAGTAAGCCCTTGAGAAAGAAAGGAATGATGTTTGCCATTATTTTAAAGTTGGAGAGTTTTAAATATTTGTAAGAAATTATCCTAGCACCCAGGTGTAAGAGCCATAATGAGGGATGTGGGACTCCAGGCGGCTCTTCATAATGCAGTTTATTACATCCAATACATTCTAGTAGTCCAGGGTCGTGGGTGACAGAGCCTGTGCCTACACCTGTCAGCTCCAGCTCCAGACAAGCCTGAAGACCCTTTAGTTTTGGTTACAATGCATTATACACTTTTCTTTGCTGAGTATCTTACTACAGAAGAACCAATCTATACCTTAATTTTTACCTATAGCATGTCATAACTACTATAATTACCATATTCATGTTACTATTCTCTAATCACTAAAAGTTAGTACATTACAGTTTAAGCTAGAAGGTGTTTTTCAATTTTCTTGCAGTGGAAAATTCTGAGACCTTTTTTCTACTTCAGCATCAGCAGACTTGTTTGCCTGTGCTATCTTTCTGCTTGTTAAAAATAGCTTCTTGTTTGAGGTGGGTTTATCTTTTGCTCTAAGCCATAAAAACCCCTTCTAACTAACATACCCTTTGCCTTCTTAGTTATCCAGTAAGACTGGCTCAGCAATTCTTTTCTTCTATATCAAAGCTTACTTTCATTTCTATTCCTTCTTCAGATTCTACATTGAAAAATCTTTCTGCCGAGCATACATATCTGTGAGACTTTCTTGTCAAGAATGTGGCAAAGCTAGTAGCAAAGCTGAGGTCTGGGCAATGGAAAATTAGTAGATGGGAAGATTTCCATGTTTTCTTCTGACTCAGTTCTAGAAAATATTGCAACATGCTATATGTGGGAAATAGGGATTTCCTATTTAGAAGATAGGATGCATTCCCTTATTTCACTAAGGGAGCCATTTTCATTCTCCATCTTCAGATGTTATTTTTACATCACAGAGCCAATGAATAGGTGTATAGGGCACAGGCTGCCCTACTGGGTAAACTGAGATTATGAACCTCTTTAGATCAAAGAAGTGATATCAGTATTTGATTACAGCAGTGCACAAGATGCAGAGACATGCGGTTGTGCCACATGAAGCACAAGCCTGTGCCATCCTAGCAAGTGCTACCAAAAGGTTAAAGCTCCCCGTTCATTCCAGTATAATTGTGGCTGTCATTAGTCAAGGACATTTCATTCAGAGACCCACTTAACGACTTAATTGAAAACATATACTATTTATCTCTCCAAATATTTCCTAATTCTTCTTCTGGTTCTTCTTTCATAAGTAAGCTTGTAAATCAGTAGTAAATGTATTAAAAATTATGATATAGCAAATACATTAAGTGCTTTACATTTTTGAAGGATACATTCTAGCTTTCGTAAGTTTTACTTCTTCAGCAGTACTGAGTTTATTAGCTAAAAATCCTAAAATTAAAGTAGGATTTCAAAGATTTTAGAGTTGAAACACAAAGCTTTTTTATGTAGTAGGTTGGCCCTAGCTTGATGCCAGGCATCCACCAAAGCCTCTCTGTCACTCCCTTTGCAGGGGAGAGAAAATATAGTAATGCATTTATGAGTTGAGACAAGGACCAGGAGAGATCACTTACCAAACACCATCATGGGCAAAATAGGCTCAAATTACAGATACTGAATGAATTTTTTGCTAACAATAGCAGAGTAGGATAATCAGAAGTAAACTGAGACCTTAAAACACTTTCCTTCCTCCCCTCCCTCCTTCCAGTTCTACCTCCTCCCCTCCAGCAGCAAATGGAGCTGCAAATGGGTGTTATGTTCATTTCATCACATGTTGTTCCTGCTGCTGCTCAGGAAGAGGAGTCTTTCCCCTGCTTCGCCATGGGGTCGCTCCAATGGGAAGCTTCTCCAACATGAGTCCATACCACAGGCAGCAGTTCTCCATAAACTGCTGAAGTGTGGTGATCCTTCTGTTGCCCTTTCAAGGGCAGGCTGCTCCAGTGTGGATCGCCCACGTGGCCACAAGTCCGACCAGGAAGCCTGCTCCAGTGTGGGCTCCTTTCTCCATGGGTCTGCAGGTCCCTGCCAGGAACCTGCTCAAGTGTGGACCACCCATGGGGTCATAACCTCCTCTCAGGCATTCCCCTGCTCCAGTACTGAGCTCCTCCATGGGCTGCAGGTGGATCTTTGTATGCTTATGGATGTCCGTGGGCTGCAGGGGCCCAGCTGCTTAACCATGGACTGCAGGGGAATCCCATCTGAAGAACTTTCTCCCCCACAGAGACCTTGGTGTCTGTAGAGTTGGTCCTCTTATGTGTTGTCACCCTGCTCTATTCTGGCCACAATTATATCTGCATGAGAACAGGTTTCTTACTTCTTAAATATATCATAGGGATGTTCTGATTGGCTCAGCTATAGCCAGTGTCACGCCCATCTAGGAGCTGTTTGGCAGCTCCTGTAGTTCCACCGATACCAAAACCTGGCTATAGAAATTCAATTTTAAAAATTGTAAAAAAAAAAAAAAAAAAAAAAATAAGTGGAATTTTTGGAATTTTAAAATTGGGATGTTACATTTGTGCTGTAGGTATAAAATAAAAGACAAGGCAGAGCATCATATTGTAAAGATAACACTGCTACCTTATTTTCAACAAGGAAACAAAGTTCCACAGCCTATATTTTCAGAGTGAAATATTTCTCTATATGTGAAACATCACAAAAGTCTATCAAATAGTATTGTCTAAGCTCTGAGATTTTAAATAAATTGAGTTAAGTGTGCAAATCTACTAAGTTTTTAATTTCTTGTAAAAACATGCATGGACATACTAGTGTCTAAATGCTTAATTTGTATATAAAATGTTTTTCAGAATTTTAACTGATATCAGTACTTGAATACAGGAAAGTTATTATACACATTAATTGCATTTTCAAAATTGCATACTTAATTCTGTGCAGTATTTCCAAAAGGGAGTAGGATATGCCTTTTTGTAAGGTAAAAAGAAAATGAAAGAGCAAATTCTTCATAAGTCATACATCTATGTAAATCTATAATCTGGAATATGGCACTTTTGGAGGGTACTGTCATTTATGTCAAATTTACAGTCACTATACCTGCACTATTTAAATAGCTACTGTAATGCAGCAAGTTCTGTGTGAAAATCTGGGATTTAATAATTGTGCCTGACAGAGTGATGTTCATTGCAGTATTGTTTTCATGACATATTTTATTGTACTTATTGCACATTTCAGGAAGTGTGCTTGTGTAGTGTTATTAAAGTGATCCACTGTGCATACAATGTAATATATAAACATTTATTCAAAGCTGAAAGTTATTAGTAAACCTTACAATGATGTGAAAATCATCATTCACTTACAGGTTCCAGAATTTGAAACTTATATTTTTGTTGAGCTGTATGCTGTAAGCGCAGGAGCTGCTTTGAACAACAGTGCCAGATTTGCTTTTATAACTGTCCTGGAAAGTGATGCTCCTCATGGTTTGGTGTATTTTGCTCTGGGATCTCGATTTGCTGTTGCTTATAAGAAGACAACTTTAATCAGTCTGCAAGTTCTTAGGGATTCTAGTACATCAGTAACCACAATGGTTACCTACAGTATGCAGGTAAGACTTATTATTATTTAATTTATTTTTATGTGTCTTTCTGATGTTTAGGAAAGCACAAACTTCCAGCTCTTCAGGGATCTAGTGAGAGGGTTCCCCTGGGAGAATGCCCTCAAGGACAAAGGAGTGGAACAGAGCTGACAGATCCTTAAGAAAGTCTTCCATAGAGCACAGGAGCTAGCAATCCCCAGGAGTAAGAAATCAGGCAATGAAGGCAGGAGACTGGCATTGCTGAGTCAGAACCTGCTGGTCAAACTAGAGAGAAAGAAACAAATGCACAAGCAGTTGAAGCAAGGACAGGTGAGCTGGAAAGAGACTGGAGATAGACTGTGAATGTGTAAGGAAGGTCAAGGTGAGGCTGGAAGTGAACCAGGCAAGGGATATAAAAATGACAGGGAGGGTTTGTTGACCAGAAAGGTATGTTAACTAGAAAGAGAAGGTCAAAGAAGGTGTTTCCCCCTGATAAACAATGCTGGGAAACTGGTAGCAACAGATTAACAAAAGGCTGATGGACTCAACATTTTTTTGCCAGTCTTCTCTGGCAACCTTTTTTCCTACACCTTTGTAGTGGGTGGACAGCAGGATGGGGCCTGGGAGAGCAATTCCCTCCCACGGTATGGGAAAATGGGTCAGGTTTGTGACTACATGAGGAAATTGAATATTCACAGTTCTGTGGGACCTAAAGAGATGCATCCCAGAGTCCTGAGGGAATTGGTTGATGTTGTTGCCAATACAGTATCCCTTGTTACTTGGAAAGTCTTGACAATCAGCTGAAATCCCTGGTGACTGGAAAAGGAGTATTACTATATCCATCTTTAAAAAGGGAAGAGTAGAAAGGAAGACCCTGGGAACAGTCAACCTGTTGGCCTCCCCTTTGTGCCTGGGAAGATCATGGAACAGATCCTCCCAGGAGCTCTGCTACGGCATGTGGAGGACAGGCAGGAGCTTGGAGAGAGCCAGCACAGCTTCACCAAGGGAAAATCTGTTTGACAAACTAGTGGGCTTCTCTGATGAGATGACTACATCGAGTACAAAGGAAGGGTTACAGGTGTCATTTATCTGGGCTTCCATAAAGCCTAACACATAACTCACAAGATCCTACTCTCTAAATTGGAGAGAGATGGGTTTTATGTTGTATTTGAATGGACTGTTATTTGATGGATAACAAAGTGGTTGGATGGTCACATCCAGAGGGCCGTAGTCAGTGCCTCAGACTGTCAGTGACAAGTAGTGTCCATCAGGGATCTGTATTGGGACCAGTGTTATTTACTGCCTTCATTAATGGCATGGACGAAGGGATCGGGTGCACCGTTAGGAAATTTGCAGATGACACCAAGCTGAGGGGTGTGGTTGACACTCCTGAAGGATGGGATGCCATCCAGAGGCACCAGGACAGGCTCAGGAATCTCATGAGGTTTAACAAGACCAAGTGCAAAGTGCTGCGCCTGGGTCAGAGCAGCCCCCAGTACGGGCTGGGGGTGAACAGATCGAGAGCTGCCCTGCCCCGAAGGACATGGGGTGCTGGTGAGGGGCTGGACATGAGCCAGCCATGGGCACTTGCAGCCCAGAAAGCCAAATGCGTCCTGGGCTGCATGCAAAGCCCTGTGGGCAGCTTTGGAGGGAGGAGATTCTGCCCCTCTGCCCCACTCTGGTGAGACCCCACCTGCAGAGCTGCCTCCAGCTCTGGGCTCCTCAGCACAGGAAGGACATGGAGCTGTTGGAGCAAGACAGGAGGAGGCCACTCAGTTCATCAGAGGGATGGAGCACCTCTGCTGTGAGGAATGCTGAGAGAATTGGGATTGATCAGCCAGGAGAAGAGGCAGCTTTGTGCTGACCCAATTGCAGCCTTCTAGTGCTTAAAGGAAGCCTATCTGAAAGTTGGAGAGGGACTTTTGGCAAGGGTACGTAGTGACAAGAGGGAATGGCTTAAAACTGAGAGACAGTAGGTTCAGATTAAATATCAGGAAGAAAGTCTTTACTGTGAGGGTGGTGAGGCACTGGCAAGAGAAGCTGTGGATGCCACATCCCTGTCGGTGTTCAAGGTCAGGTTCAATGGAGCTCTGAGCAATCTAGTCTGGTGAAAGTTGTCTCTGTCCACTGCAGGGGCTTTGGAACTAGATGATCTTTAAGGTCCTTTTCAACCCAAACCATTCATAAAATCATGGCTTTTATGATTCATTTTATAATTAAAATTAATTAAATAATAATAAATTAAATATTTTATTATTCTTTAAAGTAAATATCACTGTGATTAGCATTTTTTTCAGGAAACAGTCAAACATTTGCTGAGCCTAGCTTCTTTAGTTTTCCATTATTAAAAGAAATTTTTCTTATTGCATTGTCAAGAATATTTTTATTAGCGATATCTTTCAGTGGTCTCAAAGATTATGGTCAGCCAGGTATCTAATATATTTTTTTCTTTGTTCTAAGGCTCTTGTGAGCCTTCAATTTCTGAGGCTTTTTCATCTGAAAATTTTATCCTGATGGTTGTATTTACAACATCCAGATAGCAGGACACTTGCTCTGTTAGGGTACAAAACTATTATTAGTACCAGAACATATATAGGAAAAGAGAGAGGAATTATTCAAATTTTATTCAATATTCTTGGAGAACTAAACAAAAAAATTGTTCTTCTTCTCAAAAATAGCATGTGCTAAAGTAAATTTTATCATCCCCATTGATTTTTGTTGGATTATGCCCTTTATGTAAAATAAACGCCATAATCCAACAATTTTTGAGTTGTTTACATCTGAAGCACAAGACTCTTCTAGCTGTTGACACTTTTTTCTCTTAAATGCACACCTCACTCATCATTATTGCAGCTGATGAAGTTTCTCCTTTAGCAGATGGCAAAAACATGATTCCTGCCACTTCCTTAGTATGTGTGAATCCACCATCAGGGCACACGTTACAAGATATGCTCTTTCAAGTTTACAATCATCGGTAGTAGTTAGCCTGACCAACTTTGAATATTTGTGATTTTATGCCTAAAATCATTGTTATGGGGATGAATTATTATATACTTACCCTTTATATTAAACTTACCCTTTATAATAAAAGGTTCTGCATTCTGTTGTTATATTGAATGCATGTCTATTTTAACTATATAGGTTTACATTGTATTTCCATCCATTTATTATATAGTAATTGGCCAGTGGTTCAATTAGATTGTATGGTAACAAATTTTCACATTTATTCAACCTAAGAATTCACTATAATTTAGCTGTTAAATGGAAAAGAAATTGTTACTGTAGAGTGTATATTTAAGCTAAAATATAGTGGACAATCTCTTATCCATTTGTAATTTTTATAACCAACCTTCTTTAGACATTTTTTAGGTTTTGAGGGTGCATGGCCAAATACTGAAGTATTGGTATTATTAGGTGCTTTAAAATAAGAGGCCACAGCAGACAGGAAGGCAATAACTGGAAACTGATGTTTATATCTACCTACAAATGTTTCTTAGACATTGTTCTTGTCACTAGTGCTTTTATTTTTGCTTATTTCCATTTCCTACTGGGAAGGGATAAACAAAAGGAAACTTCCCCCTGGAATTTTCACAGGTGATACAATCATGTCTACTGCAATTTTGAACAGGTACAGGCTGCATTGACTTACCAGGTTCTCCAATGAACTCAGAAAATGTCTGATTTATTCCATAAATAAGCTCTACTAATGAAAGCTAAATATTTTTAAAAGGGGTCTAGTATTTCACAAATAAAAATCCTATTTTTTTTCAGTAGGAGACCTTTACTTAGGAGTCAGTATACAAGCTGCCCTTATTAAATTAATATATACTTTTGAAGAAATAATACAGTTGAATAATAGCTCAGGTTAGTTTCCTCTTAAAGAAAGTTTATTATATAACCAGATGTAATGTCAAGGCTATGGCAAGTGACAAAAAGAACAAGACTTTGAAGAATGAAACAGTATCTGCAAACCACATGGAAGGTAAAACCAGTGTTGCTTCACAAGGAAATAAGGAATTACTGAATATATGTATTCTATAGCATTTGCTTTGCCTTTGTATTAAATGGATTATTCATCTTTTAAGTATGTATTCTGGGACTGAAAATACCATGAATTGATATTGATTTGGACACAGATTTCCAAAACTTTTGCTTTACTTTTATTTAGTTTTCTACGTATTTGTAATGCTTTTCTCTACCCTAAAGTGAGGGACTTTGTGCTGCAGTCATAGTCTTACATCAACCATTCTGGAATTCACACATGTGCTAACATTTCTGTAGTATTTATTCACACAGCAAGTTTTGTGGTTTTTGTTCTGGAAAAGAAAGAGACCCTTTTTACTACTGACAATACATAATTCTTCTCCTAGGTTTGATTGATTACTAATTCACGGAGATAATTATTTTAAATGCAATAATTTCATCACTCATAGCTGCTTTTTGAAAGAGGACTTCTTTTTTACACATTTTGTTTTTAAAGTACATTCTACAGCAGGTGGTTTTGAACAATTGCATCCTATCATAATGTTACCTAAAACTCTTTCGGTTTGTTTTAAGGAACTACAAAAACCTGAACCTATTGGACGGACCTTCATATCTCCAGCTGTGGCAGGACAAGATTTTGCCAGGTCTGAAGGTTTATTGACTTTTGAACATGGACAGCGAAATGCATTCCTGGATGTGACCCTGACTCCAAAGACAGGATCTTTAAACCCATTTCCTAAACGTTTCCAGGTTGTACTTTCTAATCCCACAGGCGGTGCCAGGATAGATGATGTGTATGGTATTTCTAACATCACCATTGTCTCAGATTTGGACTCCTTGCCAGTTTGGGGACTGATTGATCAACTGCATCAGCCTCTTGACGATGCCATTTTATACAGGATCCTTCAGAATCTGAATGTCAAAGTGGCTACAGAAACTACAGAAGAGCAACTTACTGCTGTGGTGCATATAATAGATAAGGTAAACACATCCTGTTTGTTCTTAAATGACTAATGACATTAATTAGAGTATAATAACACAACAGGACACATACACACACACATATATATACATACATACATATATATATATACATTTTTATATATATATATATATATATATAAAGGCAGATCACATCCACAGCAGTGACTCAGAAGCACAGACTGTAAAAGTGGAAATTGGGAAGTCCCACAATCAAGGAAGGAGTTTGTCTACCACTAGTTAGGAGGTGGCAAGAAATCAGAAATCAAATAGATTGAAATGAGCAACTAGTATTAATTTTGCATACATACTTGTAGCTCTAGATTTTCTACTGTGCAATTTTCCTTTTGGTGCTGCAGTTTCATAGAGCTTATTATGTTTTCTTGACTCTTGGTTCACACCTTTGTTGCTTTTAGGCCTGGCACAATCCCTGCTCCTATCTATACAGCAAACTGCAGTCAACACACAAGCAAATCCTGCTTGGGCCAGCTGGAGTCTACTGTACTCAAACCAAGCGTCAGTCTTTTTTCCTTCAGTAGCTTAGGGAATTGGGTTCTCAGGGTAGCTGAGTGCTTAAGCATTGCTCTAATTTCTATGAAAATTATGGATTAGTTTTATGGCATTCTGTCTCTTCTGGACCCTTGGAATAATGCATAGAAGCTGGAAAATTTCTAAATACCTAGATACAAAGCCTTATTACAAACCCATTCATTTTTGATTGCTGCCACAAAGAAAATGGAGAAAATAATTTAAAAACTTCTAGGATTCAAAAATATTTGGTTTGTGAAAGAATAATTTCTTTAATGATTATTAAATAAATCCTTTCTTTAATAATCAAATCCCCTAGTAAGCATATCTTTATGTAGTTTTGACAGACTGTGTCTTATGCCCTGGAAACTCCTATGTGATCAGGAGTTGGGAAAAATATTCTGAACTTTCAGTTTGAGTATTGAAATCCCAGAGAAGATACCACTAAACTATTGAACATGAGGAAATGTTACAAGCAGATTCCTTTGTGTAAAATGTTGCTTGATTTCTTCTCCTCTCATTAGGTTACAGGTGTAGGTGAGGAACTGTTACTCACTGATAAAAGTAGAAGTCTATTCTATGAGATACTCTGTGCTCTGGCTAGCCCAAAACGCAAGGACACACAAGGATATAGCCTGCTTGCTGAGGTGGCTGAGAAGTTTGCTTTTTCTCTGTTGACTGGGATAAAGTGTGGATCACCAGGAGAAAGGTTAGTAAGCTTGAATTCATAATATGTTTTGTAAATACACGACAATTTACCAATATAGAAAATCTAAATTATATTTTCAGAAAAGGAACTTAGCTCCTATCTAGTATGTTACCCATATGTGAATGTATTGTTACAGTGTCATAATCTTGCAAAGCATTGCGTCACACTGCCAGTACATATAGTGCTTTGTAAGACTGGGTGTAACACATAACTGTTACTTTGGTATGGGTTAGATGTGGGAATATGAGCCAGGAGATCTGATATGTATTGATGCACCTTGAGCTCAAATATTGCCTGGAAAAGTATGCGTTATTCTTGCTAAAAACAATAATATGTGATTGTATGATGCAGAGCTATGTTCTAAGCCTTAGATGAAAGTTGACAACCCAAAATTTCTACTGGCATTTTTTAATTTGTATGTTCTTGATTTTGCTCACTTGAACATTGTTTTAAAAATGTTTAAAGCTACTCGTAGTTTTAAATTGCTAGTTTTATCTCCAAGAGCATAATAGCCTCATCAAGCTAGTGGGCAGGAGAAATAGGTGACTGAGAAATCAATTATTGTTTTTCATGAGACAGGTGGTTTTAAACACTTTGTTTCCCCATTGGGGATCTAATAAACAGCTGGTGGTGGAATGTGCGTTCAGTGTTTAGAACTTAAAAGTTAAAATTCTTTATTCCATGCATTTTGCATCATCTGTTGGAAAAAAAAAATAATGCAACATCATCCATTTTAATGCCTCCCCTGTTTTTTAGACTCAGTTCTACATCAAGTTGTATCAATGAGTGTTTTGATAAGCTAATTCACTATGGAAAGGTTTTAGTTGCAGGTCATAAGGAGCAAGTCCCAGAGAAAAAATGAAGATGCTGAAATATGTAAAAAATTCAGCCTTTTTTTTCCCCATAGAAACTGAAACAGTGTGCCAATTAAATATGACAAGTCTATAAATGATGAATTAATAAAGTACTAACAAATCACAAATACATTTTAGAGTTGTTATATGATGAATAGTGAAGCTTGGTCCTACTTACCAGCCTTATTGCTTTTCCATTTCCACAGAGGCAAAAATATCCTTGACAGCTGCCCATATATTGCAATAATGGCTCACAACTGGTATCCTCAGCAAATCAATGGACATAGATTTAATGGAAAAGATGGAGATTCTATTCAAGTACCTGAACATCTACTAGAGGTCTCTGTAGTATTACCATCTCCCCAAGAAGAGAACTGTGAATCTGTACAGTTCACAGAATACAGCAGTCAGCAGTGGTTCCTTACTGGAGATAAAGAACTTGCCCTGAAGAACAAGGTTTGAAGATAATGCAATTTTTTTTGCAAGAATTAGTTTTAATCTAGATATTGCTCAAAACATAATAAGTGTTTCATGGTTGTCTCTGATTAAAATGAGCACTGTGTTGAATCTTAATATTAAATATACCTTTACATTCTACATGTTGTTTCAGGTTCTTTCAATGAGCTTGAAGGGTCAGAGTTCACAACCTTTGAAAGATAATAGTGAAGTAATTTATCGTATTTATGCTGAAGGAAGTCGGATTGTTCCACAGAAGTCTCTGTGTCTCCTCTGGAATCAAGCTGCTGAAAGGTTATTTTATTATTGTGTTTAGTTTTACATTTTCTACCATGAATCTATGTATTTGTGTAAAATGTGATAATGCCAATTAAATAATTTGCAAATATAAAATTGATCCATTTAATGTCTTTTTAATTTTTCTGGCCATTTTACCAGTACATAAAATGTTTTTTATAATAAAATGAGTAGTTATTCTATCTCAGATATTTCTCAGACTTCACCCTTTTTTCATCAAAATACTATTTAGATTGCACAATGATGCGTTAGGTTACAGTGATTAAGGCCATAAATCTAGAATTGCATCAATAAATGTGTTAATGACTTGGAGATAGTAACGTTCTGTATCCTGTTGAAGTCTAGTTGATTTAGATTTAATTTCATTAGACCAACTGGATGATATCAGCCTGCTATTGATGCAAACTATTTGTTTGCAGGAGGAAATGCACCACAATCTACCTGTGTGCTCTCCTTTTATCTGTGCACAAATTCCAGTAGAAATGGCTTAAGCTATCACCTGTGGTATGCCTTATCCTTTTTCCAAACCCCTTCAGCAATATGGAAAAAAAGTCAACAAAAACCGAAGAACAAAAAAACCACCTGAATTTTAGTTTCAAACCAAAAAAGAGCAGTATAAAATGTTCTCCATAACAGGATAAGGTGTTGAGCAAATAAATTAACTATTTGAAAAGTCAGACAGACCTAGAAATCTAGCAGAAATTTTAAAAACATGGCCACAAAAATTCCCTAGTGAAAAAGAGTTAATTTCAATACATTTACAAAAATTAAAAAAAAAAACCAAAACATGAAAACCAACATTTTAATATCATGTAAATGTGCTTTTCTGAGCACTGCACATGATAGACTACAGAAAACACCTCTGCAGTAATTTAGGGAAGGTGGTATTCCAGGAAAACAACAAAAATTTTTAAGCCTGCTTAAAATGTGAATTACGCAAGTCCATTTCCAATTTTGTCAAATTTGTTTTGCAGCTGGCTGTCCGATAGCGGGTTCTGCAAGGTGGTTGATGACGCATCAGATTATGTGGAATGCTCCTGTTCTCATATGTCCATTTATGCAGTTTATGCCCAAACAGATAACTTGTCTTCATACAACGAGGCTTTTTTTTCTTCTGGATTCATCTGTATTTCAGGTCAGTTCATTTAAGACAGTTTGCTGTCTTATTAATAACAACTGATGACCAGTAAAACTGGTTGATTGATTATTAACATTTTTGGTAGCTGATGACAATCTTTTTATTTAGTGGAATATTGAGTGAATGTTAACTAGCTTCATGTTATTAGAGGTGCCATCTTGTCTGGCATTTGCACAGTGACAAATTTTGCCGCTGGAAAAAAATGTGAGGCATGGAAATATCACAGAATCAACTGAGTTGGAAAAGATTTGTGAGGTCATCGAGTTCAACCTATGAGCTAACAACACCTTGCCAACTAGACGATGGCTCTGGGTGCCACATCCAGTCTTTTCTTAAACACATCCAAGGGTGGGGATTCCACCACCTCCCTGGGCAGCCCATTCGCATCCCTGCTGGCTCATATTTTGGCACATAGGGGCAGCCTGCTCCTGTGCCTTCAAGATTTTTTTCTTGAAGTATGTCCACTTTCCTGGATCCCTTTGCTTTTGATGGCTGTTTCCCAAGGTACTCTCCTAAAAAGCCTCCTGAATTCCACACTCTGGAAGTCTTGTGTAGAAGTGTAGAAGTTTTATTGAAGTTTCGATATCCTTGTTTCACTGAATATTAAGAACTCTATTATTTCATGGTCACTGTGCCCCAGATGGCCTCTGACCCCCACATCTCCCACCAGCTCCTCTCTGTTTGCAAACAGCAGGTCTAGCAGCCCTACCCCTGGCAGGCTCATTCACCATCTGTGACAAGAAGCTCTCCTCTGTAAACTCCAAGAACCTCTACACTGCCTCTTTTCCGTGTTGAGTTCCCAGCAGATACCTGGCAGGTTAAATGTCCTACAAGAACAAGGGCTGGCAATCTTGAAACATCCTCCAGCTGCTTATACAATAATTCATCCATCTCTTCATCCTGGTTGGGTGGTCTGTAGGAGACTCCCACCAGGATGTCAGCCTTGATGGCCTTTCTCTGATTCTTACCCATGGCACTTGATCTTACTGTCATTAATCTCAAGTCCCATGGTGTCCAGATCCTCCCTAACATACAGAGCCGCCCCTCCACTCTTCTCCCTCTCCTGTCTCTTGTGAAGAGCTTGTAGCCATCCACTGCAGTGCTCCAGTCCTGCAAGTCATCCCACCACATTTCTGTGATGGTGACTCTGCCATTGCTTTCCTGTGGTGCCATGGCTTCCAGCCCCTTGTTTGTAACCCACACTGCAAGCATCAGTGTCCACACACTTCAGCTGTGATTTCACCCCTGACTGCGGCTTAACACCCTTGGGCTCACCTCTGGAGTGCCTGGTTTCAGCCCCTTCCTCCTCCAAACCGAGTTTAAAGCGTTCTCAATCAGCCCTGCCAACTCATGGGCTAGAATCCTTTTGCCCTTGTTGAACAGATGGAGCCCATCTGACTCAAGCAGGCCTAGTGCTGTAAAAATTGCCCATGGCAGAAAAACCAAAATTCCTCTGATGGCACCAGCTCTTAAGTAGCCATTCCGTGATAATGTGGGTTTTCCTATTCCTTTTATCATTCATCCCTGCTCCTGAAGGAACTGAGCAGAACCACACCTGTGCTCCTGCCCCATCAACCACTCAACCCAGAGCCCTGATGTCCTTTCAAATGACCTGGTACCCTTCTTGTCATCAGCGCCAACCTGGATGAGCAGCAGTGGGTAATAATCAGAGGGATGAATTAGTTCAGGGAATCTCCTGCTGATATCCCATACCTGGGCCCCAGGAGAGCAGCAGACTTCCCTGTGGAATGGGTCTGGGTGACATACAGGGCCCTCAGCTCCCCTTAGGTGATGAACTTTTCACACTACCCTTCTTCTGTTCTTAATTTCCTGAGGTTGTGATCCATCTGACAGACAAAGTGCACCTGGGACACTCTCCAGATGTTTTTGTTAACCATCCTGAGTCTCTGGACCCAGGGCTTGTACCTATTCTGTAAGGGCACCTGGGAAAGTGATGGGGGTCAGGAGGGAATTTTGCTACCTCTCTGAGTAGGTACCCATTTCCATTCCCCCCGCCTGCCAGGTCTCCTCCTTCTGCCTGATGGTAAGAGGGACGGGCTCCTCTGACTCCTGCCAAGCTTCTCTCAGGTTGCAAGGCTGTGACTCCACAAGTCGATTTCTCTTTTTGCTCTCCCTAATACTCCTTAGCCTTTCTACCTCTTGCTTAAGCTCTGCTACCTGACAGAGCAGATCATTCACCAGCTCACACCACGCACAGGTGCCTTTAGCACTGTGCTCTGGTGCTGCCCTGCAGCCAGGGATCTGGACAGCTGTGTCTTTCCTGGTGGGTTCTCTTTGGGCTTAGCAGTTTTGCTGGCAGCAGTAGCAAATGGCTTTTGACCATTTGTAAGCCACTACTGGATCTAATCAAGTTGGTAGAAAAAAACCAAAAAAACCAAAAAACCCAACCAAAAGACACCCATCTTACACAACCCACCAGCAGGAGCTGGGAGAGCATCTGCATCCCTCCTGCACAAACTGCTGTGCCATGCTCTCACTGCTGTGCCGTGCCCCTGCTTGCCTGGTCTGGCTCAACACACTCCCTAGAGCAATTTAAATCTCCTACATGTGATCCTAGCATATCCCTTGCTTGCCTGTTTCTTAGAGATGATTGGCTGTTTCTTAGGGATGATTTATTGAAAAGAGATAATATGTCATTCATCTGGGGGAAGAAACTTAAAAATCCTAAATTCATCTGTGTTTCTAGCAGGAGTACTGTAATCCTCTTTGTCAAATTTCTTTGACAATTTTAGCTGGAATTTACACTCAAAAATGATAACTTAGGGGAGATAGATTCCATTACACTCTGCTGCCTTACTGCTGCCCAAGATCTTGGGAAAACACCCTAAGAGTTCAACCTATAATTAACATGACTCTTCATTAGCAGCTTCAGCAGCAAAAATCACAAAATGTGAAGCAGGAAGCAGGGGATCTAAGTTCAGAAATCAACTTGGCTTCTGAAGGAGCCTTTCAGATTGCAGCTGGTTTACTATTATGTTGCAGCAATCACAAAGAAAAGTAAATTTTCTCAGAACCACAGAATTATTTAGGTTGGAAATGAACTCTTGCATTTATGGGCACTAAAAGCAATGGGCTTATTCAGGAAATATGCTAAATGGAATTCTTGACTAATTTAACCCCCTAAATGGACGTCTGGTTGCGCTTCTTGTGAGGTTTATGACTTCTATATTAGATCATCACTATATGAGTAACAAAAATTGTGTAAGCAACTAAATCACCTATTTACCCCTTCCAAGCAAACTGCTCTTACAGATTAAATCTAGGCTCCTTAATGTTTTTAAAATGTCAGCCAAAGAAAATAAAGGCAAAGAAAGAGGAAAGACCTCTCCATTTTTTACCTGCTCCACACAAATTGATTTATATTTTATTTGGTTGTATTTAATAATAAAAAAAGGAGATTTTAGCACACAAAACTAAGCAGATTTTAAAATACAGTTGCTGGATTACGGAGAAAAAACAAGTAAATTGATGAAACAAAATGCTGTAAAATGCAAAATGCAATAGAAACTGAAGAAAAAAAAATATGCAAAAGCTTAGAAAACATTTTACTGAATTGGAATCAATAAAGATGCAGATCATTGTTCAGAACTAGTCACTTACAGTATATGTCATAAAAATGTTTTTTAAAAATAAAAGTAGTTTAGCTTGGTTAAGGGTTTACTGTGAACTTGAGGCAAATGCTTTCCAATGCCTTTTAGTTTTTTAGCCATTTGAATATGTTTACTTGTGTGATGATACAGATTACTAGATTTAAATGAATATTTTAGGTAACAAATTGTTTAGGAGTGATAAGGATATTTTTCATATATCTTGACATTTCCATATGGGTGTGAATAGAATATTAAAAAAAGAAGGATAAAATAGAATATTATAAAAAAGAAGAATATTAAAAAAAAAAAGAGAGAGACCATGTAGATGGTCATGTAAATATCACTAAGTAATTTTGAAATACTTAGATATAATACTTTTACCAATTATTTATTTTACTTATCTCTTACAAATACTGGTAGCTGAACAAATAGTCAATCTCAAGACCGACCTAAAAGATCTGCCTTAATTAGCCAAAATCCTGCCCTGACTGAAGTGTCAAAGTGCACAATTAACTCCAATTAATTCTGAGATTTAGCAGTGTTTTTCCTGGTGGCTTAACTTTCCTAGAATCCTTTTCACAGGAACTACTTACTGGTAGGAAAGAGGCCTTTGTTGTGTTCATATTTACAATTAATTAGTGAAACAAAAAGTGGTGTCATTTCTACTGCTATAACAAATTTCTATGCTTAACACAAATGAAACAGGAGACTGGCTTTTAGAAGATTATAACTATCTGTTATAATAGTGCTACCAAACAGAGGCATTTTTTATGTAACTGTTTCTAAAAAGGTTTTTTGGAAGCACTAATATGAACACTGAACTGTTACCTTTGCTTTGAATATAACTATTATTATAATCACCCATGACATGCAGAATGGGACATCAAAGAAACGCTTTTCAAAAATTGCTTGTTTACATTATGAAATTATTTTAGCTTCCAAGCCTATGGGAACATTAAATACATATTAGTACTTGAAATAAACTCATGAGTGATCCCAGAGTGGACCAAAATGATCATACTCTCCCTGCAAGGTTTGTTTGGTTGGGGTTTTTTAGGAAATCTGCACCTTTGAGAAATATCTGCTGGATAATATAATAATTTACACAGTTTATTAGTCTCGACTTAAATAAGTCTTATTTTTTGAAACCTTTTTCATTATCATTTCTGTGTAGGTTTCACTTTGGCTATCATCTCGCACCTGTTCTGCACCAGGTGTGCCATGTTTGCAGCTAAACTTCTCACTCATATGATGGCTGCTTGTTTGGGTACTCAGGTAAGAAAAAAGGCTGAAATCTCAAAATGTAGAGTAAGTACATGTTTGCTTTCCTTTTCTTCACTTTCATGGCTGTGTATGAACAGACCTTCTTCAGTGTAAATGTTTTTGGAAAGCATAAAGTTTCAACATATGACACCTAAAATTAATGCAATATTCATGTGCAGTGTTGGAAATTCAAGTGAAATTACACACTGTCTGAGAATATTTAATGAAAACTGATGGATAATATAGAAATGTGAGAAGACATTCCATGTCTGGAATGCTGTGCTCAATTCTAACTTTTGAAGGATTTTGAAAGTTATTGTCTGTTTGGGCCCACAGGCTTTTCTGTCTGTGGCCTGTTTTTTTGTTTAAATACTCTACATATTAACTTGTATTTAAATACTCTACATATTAACTTGTATTATCTCTGAAGAATAATTCCTGAAAATAGTTCCATGTTGTGTGTAAATGTAATAATTTTAATTACAGAGGTGCAATTTGTATGGTTCTAAGTAATTTTGTCATTCATCCTCAATCTTTGAAATACATCATTCTTCTGATCTCTTTGCCTTTGCCATGCAAAGATTTTAAAAGTTTAAACCAAGATTTTTGAAAGAGGATTTTAGCAGGGTAACTGCTTAGCTAGTGAGCTAGTTTGGAGAAGAAGTAAAGACTGTTGGGCAGCAGTTTTGTCAGATAAAGGAAGGTGGTTTTTAGTCAAGAGTGAAAAGAGAGTGTTTGACAAGGGAGAACTGAATTATTGTACTAGCTGTTCCGAACAGCTCAAAGAAAATCTTTGCACAGTTTACCTGTGTTGTGGTATGTTGGCCTATTGTGAACTAGCCTGATTAGGTAGCAAAAATTTGACAACTCTAGGTAGATGATGTATATACAGCTGTAGCTACATACAAGCATTTGGTTACTATACATATGATAGGAAATTCACAATGTAATTGAAAATTTCATGAGTTTGCTAACCGATGACTCTGTACATTTAAGACAGTTTTAACTGAGAACTTACTACATGAAAATCAGCTCTTCATAGTTTAAATACAAGGAAAATGTTAGTAGTTTCCATTTCTATCTTCTAACCTTTTTATTAGACACTGGATTTGTAACTATTAGCTCTCAGGCCAGCCTAGAGAATGAAGGAAGCTTGTGTTTCTCTGTGTTTATATTTTTATGAGAAAAAAAACAAACCAAAACAACACCCCCCCCCCTCCCCCCAAAAAAAACCCCAAAAACAAAAACAACCAACTGGGAAGTTTTTTTTGTGGCATTTCCAGTGTTTCATACATACAGAAATAATTAGTTTTTCTCTAATATCTGCTCTAGGTGTTTATTAGGTTTGTAATTTTGAGATTCTTTTTAAATTGCTATCAGTGCATTTGTCTGTAGATGGCAGTCAAATCTTCTCAGCGCATTGCTCAGAAACTTGCTGTTCCAAGGCTGTTCTGCTTTGTAGTTTCTCACAAAGCTTCATTTCTCTGTCAGTGATGGGGAATGGTGATTCAAACATTCAAGCTTCAATTCATTCTTGGAGTACCCAGGGCTGCCAGCATTAATGGAGCACTTGTAAAGCATTCAAGAGTAGATGTTTCACCGTGTGTTTGATGGAGCTCATTGGAAAAACATAAAAGTCTAGATATTTATAAAACATTTTTTATTCCTTTCAAGCAGAAGTTCATGTAACAATACCCTAAATACACAAAGAAAAAAATTTCTGGGCTGAGATTTTCAGTTTTGGAGTAAATTTAGGTGAATTTTTGAGTATTCAAAAAAATTGAAGTAGTATGAGAACATACTTCACAATAACTGTCATACTAGTCAATAATTTTTTTCTTTTCAGAGCTATAAACCTAGATTACAATCTTAATAGGAACAATTGTTATGCCTACCTTGCTTTGCCTGAGAATTCCCAGGCAGAATGCATGAATAAGCACTTTGTACATGGCTTGTTTGTGTATACTCTGCTTGATGCATCTTGTCCACATTAAACTTCAGAGTACATGCTGAGTATTAGAAATAACATGAATGTACTCTAAATTCTCTGTTTAGACTTCTTGTGAGTGCACTGTTGAGCTGCTTTCCCTATATGCAGTAGCACTTCTCTGGAATATTTGAAGATTCATAGACTACTTACAGCAATTGCTGTGTACAAATGGCCTTCCATTCTTCTGGCCAGCAAAGCAAAATTAAAGTCCAGTCAAATAGAAAAAAACCTGTGTCATCCTATTTTTGTCAAACAAAAAAATTAGTATTTTCTAATTTATCCTGTCCTCAAGCTTGTTATACACTACTATGATGCACTAAGCATCATCACCCGTCACTGCAATAACTACCAAACTGGCTAGGTCAAGTTGATCCTGGCATTGACTTTGATGGAAATGCATGATGAAGAATTATGTTACTCTGTTTAAATATTTCAAAATTGTGTTATTCAACCTGAGCAGAAATTCAAACATACAGTTATGTTTTTCAAGAAGCAATAGTGCATACCATCTTCTTTTAAAGAAATTGTTAAACATTTATTTAAAAATTAGAATCTGCATTCTTGGTAGAATTGTTGCTTTATTATTTGTACTCTTACAGATTTGGACAATTCTGCCCAAAGATAAATTTTAAAGATGCGATAAAATCTCCAAGAGATGATGAAGGAGCAGGATATGAATGAATGAATGAATGAATGAATGAATGAATGAATGAATGAATGAATGAATGAATGATCATAAGAGCCTGTAGCTTTTGCTATGATAAGAAAGTGAAACTTTACAGAAAGAGTGAAATGGTGCTTCAGCTGTACTGTTTTAATCTTAACTCCTCTCTTCCAAAATAAGGAAATTCTTATTTTCCCCTACACAAAATCAAAGCTCAAATGAAATTGACATATATACCTGGATAGGGGGAGCTTGCAAAACATGTTCCAAAATGAGATTTCTATAGTGATTCTTTATACCATCCACCACAGAGACAGTTTGTGACAGTGAGTGACTGAGTGCCTGTCCCTCTCCTGGCAGTAGAGAAAAGTTTTGATTTTAATTCAGTCTTCCCCTATGGTAAGCCTGAGCCTTTTAGTCAGCTCCTGGGAAGTCCTAGTTAAAGGACTGTTTCTGAAGAAGCTGAGAGATAGAGTTCCACTAAACTCCAGGTCCATATGAAATATGAAAGTTCTATGGAACAGCAAGCAACAAATATTTGTATGCATTACTTTAAAGTTAGAGCCCAGTTTCCCAGAGTAAGGGAGTTTGTCTTTGAGGAAAACTAGGCCTGAAATTTCCTTGCTCTTGATTTCCTTGCTGTAACCTGACAGCAGCAAATAACGCTGATGAGATACCAACAATTCTTACTTGCAAGATTTGAGAGGAAATAGAAAAGAATTGTATACAGTGATCCAGAATTGGTGCTCATTTTAGAAATTTGGCTCCATGCTAATGTGTTTTGTTCTGTTACTTTGTGATTTGAAATATTTCAGTAAGAATTGTGAGTCCTGTGTAGTCTTCTTCCACCCTTGTTGTCAGTGTTCCTATCTTTGGGATAATAAAGTCTAACATTTCTCATTTATAGAAGGAAAGATTCTACAGATGTCACTAAGAATGGAAAGTGGAAAAGATTTTCACTTCTGTTGGAGTATTGGAAAGCACAGCTAGCTGAGACACTTGTTGGGTATGTCAGAAGGGGAAGGTGTGTCAGTAAAAATGTTCATGTGGATAAGCTGCTTTCACCAGTTCCCTGCATAACATTTGTATCACAGTAAATAAATTTTATTTACTCTATAACAGTCATGCTGTACCAGGGGATACAATCAATGTTCCCCTGTCCTACTGAAAACATGGTCCCCTGTAATACTGCAGACACTGACTCCTGGATTCTTGCCTATTTTTTTGTTACCATTGCAAAAATTAGGACCTAAGCCTCTTCTCCAGGGACTATTTTCCTAGGTTTCAAACTGACTTATTTAATTATTTACTAGTTATCAATTATGTACTAGTTATTATTAAACTGACTTTTTTACTTATATACTAATTATTACTGATTTCAGTAATTCCTACCAAGTCAGAGCACAGTTCATGCAGCTTCTTTCAGAAACAGTTTCAATCTAATCATAAGTAGAACTATTTGGGAAAGGCATTTAAATAAAAGACAATTTCATTCAACATAAATTGAATGCTTTTATAGCAAAGGAATACATTTTATGATCAATGAGGATTTGTAAGCCAATTACTCCAAATTTCTATTTTTGAGTGTGCAATATCCAAGAAGAATCAGTCAAAGCTGGAGCTAATCAGAGATTTTTAGTAGAAGAGATTGTAATCTATATCAAGATTTCAATAATTTTGTAAGTTATATACATTGATCATGTATATATGCAGATATTTAAAGATGCTGGATGAATAGATAGATAGACAGACAGAAAGATAGATTGATCGATTTCAGGTGTCCTTGAGTGTTAGATAAGGTGTGTGAGGTCCTTCAGAATCTGAGAGTCAAGAAATCCTTACCTGGAGAAGTGGACTACTCAATCATTAGAATATATATTATGCACAATTAAACAGTGAGGAAGGACTGCTACCACACAACAACAGCAGATCATTCCTTGATGACTCGGATTTCTCGTTGGGAGCTGACTACTCATTGAACTCCAAATTGCAGAATATTTCCCTTTTCTCCAGCAGAGGGAGTCAATTTACCTGTGAGTTCCATCAAGTGCCACAGCTTCAAGAGATTTGATGGGATGATAACGTCTTCAGATACTTAGAGCTAAAGCTCAGACAAAAGTAAAAGGCTCTGCAAATGCTCTAGGAGTTATCTTGTCGGTCTCTGTCTAGGGAATGAGGAGATGTAGAAGCAGCTGAAAAACTTATATCCCAAGAAGGGAGAGTAGTAGTCGTGGCCGAGTAAATGAGTGTAAGAAATAAATAGAAATATTCAATTTAATTTTTATGCTGTTTGTTTTTTATCTGCCAACAGAGGATTTTGGTGTTTTGCTGATAATCTAGCACTATGGAAGTACCCATATATTTTTACTTTTGCTACTTGTAGGGATTTTACTTACACCACCCTTGTTCATTTTTCTCATGTTGAGCCCCATGTAGTGTTATACACAAGCTGTTAGATTTTTTATAGATTATCTCCTAGAATTTGCCAGAACTCAGATATATGAGCAATGCTATAACATATGTTAGAATGCTGCCACATTACCTCACACCTCCTGTCTGCACTACAAGCATTCTTTCACTTGAAGTATAAGAATATGAGATGTACCAGCTAATGCCTTCCAGCTTTTTTTTATTATTCTCTACTTTTCTCCAACATCATAAGCAGCAGTGGACCACACACACAGCAGAAGAGATAGAAAAATTTCCAGGTTGCCTATTCACTGCTGTTCTTGGTGTCTTTCTGTGAAGCAGGTTATAGAGAGAGCTGCCTCTCTCTATTTCATGCTTCATTGTAATTTTTCAACTCTTTCTCTCATTTTATGCCTCCTTTCTTCATCTGCCTTTGTTCTGTACTCTCATATGTGCCATTCTGATTTAATAAAAAAGTAGTTATCTATTACTTCTCCTAATTAGCAAATCTTCTGTTGCTTTTTTCCCTGGTGAAGGCTGATGGAGAGAAGGACAGCACCAATTGCTGTTACCCATAAATTCAGGCCATAGCAACAGCTGTGCTGTATAATTATAAAGTTCCCAAAATATTCTCAATTTAGCTTATCTTTCAGAGGAAAAAATCTATAGGGTTTTATGAGCAAAAGAACTTCATTTTCCTTTACAGCTAATTAAAATTATAGTAGCCATTGAAACTTTAAGTTCTGGTTTTTTCTCCAGTACTGTCACTTTGCTTGCATCCACATGCAAGAAAGTTTCAAAGGGGTCTTTTTTCCCATTTTGACAGTTTTCTCATTACCTGCTTCATAGCTTTAAGGCAGCTCAATTCCATACAAAGTAGATTCACAACTCTGTTTCAGGACTTAATTGGATTATTTGTAGACATGAAACCAGAGCCTGACTTTGCCAGATTCATATGGCAAGTTTACTATTAAGTGTACTGGAGTTCTGATTTCTTTTGAAAATAACTGAATATTATTTTTATAAATACCAGCTTACAATTTACGACTATGGTTAACTTATGTTTGTGGTTAATTATGATTAAATGCTTTTGAATAATGCCTAATTTAATAATGCTTTAATGCTTGAAAATTTTTTCATCGCTTAATCAGTAGGCTGTGGTTGAATTTTACATGCTGGTAGATCTGATTTTGTTCCCATGGTCATTCTTCCCTGTTTGTATAGAAAGTACCATTTGAAAATGACGTTATAAAGATTTATAAGAATTAAACAAACAGATTATAACATGGCAGAATTTTTTCACTTTTTATTTTTAAGATATGTCAACCTTTTAAAATATCATTTGAAAGAAAGACACTAATACTAATGTAGATCTGATTAGATTCTGAAAAATTATAATGAAAACCTTAAATGCTTGGAATAACAATGAATAATCAGTGACATTATTAAAAAAGAGTTTGGGGTGTATATTAGCCAGAGGCAGAAACCAGAAGCATATAACTTATATGTTTATATGCCAAAAAAAAACCCCAAACTGTGTTCAGCCATGAAAAAAGCTTTAGAAAACCATGATGCTATATTTCCATGTTTCCATTTCAAAAAAACGAAGAAGCTTTTTTGGGCAAAGATAGATTAATAGAAGTCAACTAAGCACAAACCATGTGCATCATTAGAATTTAACACCTATAGTTGAAACATTTGCTGGGAATAGTAGAATTTTATGTGGGTCTCAGAGACCAGAGATGGGATAAAATGCACAGAAGATCATTAACTACATTGTTTTACTTGACAGCTGAAATGGGATAGGAATCTTCCCGTAGTCAATAATTGTGGACCAGCTGGCAAGAAGTAGCTTGGAAAGCAAAGCAATTCAAAGGTTAAAGATTGTCTGTCTGTGAGTAAATAAACAGAATTGAGTCAAATGACTTCCTAGCATGTCATTTACCCAGGGATACAAAATATCTGTTCCACTCAAACGACAAATATTCTGGTGAAACTTGTTAGCCCTTTTCCCTTGCCCCTCCAGTATTTATCCCTGAGCCTTGCAGTCTCCAGAGACTTGTATTTTATTGTATCCTGCTGTAATTTTGGACAGATACTGCTCTTGTCTGTGGTGTGGTATAAAGCTGAATGTTGCACAGGTCTTCCACCATTTTGTAGAAGCAGGTGGAAAACAAGGGGCATATAAATGTGCTCACTGTGTTATACAAGGTTAAGTGGCACCTCTTTACACAAGCCTTTTAGACCTCTTGTGCTCTATGGAATCCAGATTCAAATCAGGAAAATTCAGCCTTGAGAATAAGTTAGTAAATATTTGTGGTTTTGAGACCAAAATGAAAAGAAAAAAATTCTCAAACAATAACTTCAAAAACTGAAGCTTTGCTTTGACATAGGTGGCCTTTTATTTCTTTTTGATCTGTTCCTATAGTGAGAAAAAAGTTGGGAAGAGAGGAATCAAGTAGACTATGCAGGAAGATGCATAGTCCTCTAAACCTAATATACAGAAGGGTTTTTTTTTGTCTTCCCACCACCTCTTCCATACGTGTGCATGACTCAGCACAACATAAATGACAGACAGACAGAGAAATATATAACTGAAAAGTACAGCTATAAACTTGTGTTCTATATAAATTCATAATTAAAATTAGCTTATAGTTACTGCTATTTACTTCTGAAGTATTTTTAAAATATTGCAAACTGTGCTTGAGTATAATTTGTGATCAATATAAAGCAGCATATTACAGACAACTGGAGACAGTTACATGAACATTTTCAAAAGGTCTCCATGGGGGAAAAAAGACAGCTCTATAACAAAATCTATCTTCATGTTTAATTGTGTTCTTCAGTTGTCACAGATCCTGGCAGCCACTCACCTTTGAGCAGAGTTTTGGGTAGATGGGTAGTTAATGTGTTCCTAAACCCTGAACGTTTGCCAAGTCATTAACTTATAGTGATATACAGCATCCTACCCTTGACATGGGACAGGTTAAAGCAATATCCATGTATTAATCTTTATATTTTTTATAAACTAGTACCTTGCCTTTAACTTTATGCAGACTGATATTTGGCATTAATATGTTGCAGCTCATTACTAACTCTTAGCTCAGATCAGATGTGATGGCATCTAATCTCGTCAGGATAATTTTTAGTCTGGGCATCTCAGCTTCCCACCTTTGAAGAACAAAAGCTTTCAGGATATATTTGATAGTAAATAATAACTATTGTTAAAATATATCTTATTAACATCAGATCAATTTCTTAAAATCTTGTGTAAATGTGGTTTCACTGGAAAAGGAATGAAATAGAAGCAAAAAAGGCAGTTGAATGAGAAGACTTTCATCATGTGATTAGTAAGTCTAAAGCATTAGCTATTCAGCCACCTTCTTTGTTATAAAATTCTTTACATTACTGATCAAAAGGTCACTTATTTTACTCTAACTTTATGAAATGTGTTCTAGGTTGAGATTTTGTATTGGTTTAAAATGAAGCTAGCTTTGACACCTTTACCATTTAGACTTAATTGTGTTCTTGTTTTATGCCTATATGCTCAGTACTGCAAAAGGATATTAGCAAAAGTGAACTTGCTGTTAATTGCGATAACAGATCATTCCTGACAAATGAAGCAGGTGCTGATTTTCTCCTTAGAAGCATGAGTGGAAAATTGGTCTTTTTATCAAAAGTACAAATAAGAAGTCACTCCTTAGAAATCCAGTAATAGGTGCAGGTGAGCTTGGCTAGCTCTGGCTGGAAGCAGAAGTCACTGGGAATGTTCCACCAAACTCTCATTCTCTTGTTGCTTGGAAGATTTTCCTTCAGATTTATAATGAACTTTTACTAAGCTCAGTTTAGTTTAGACATCCAGAAAATCTACATTGCAGAATAATAAAATGTGATGAGTTGTCTCTGAAGATAGCTGTTCACAGCTTTTTGTTCTGAAATACTGCTGCAGTGTGTGACACTCACCCACAAGCATAGCGGGCAGGTTTCACACAATGGTATATTCCACAACATTTGCTGAAGCTTTAAATCTTTCAGGTCTAATTTTTTTTTAATTTTTATATTTAGACCATTCACTTTTGAGGTAGGAAACACAGCATATCAGTTTTCATTTCTGCCCAAAGATGTGTATCTCCCTATGCTCCAGCTTTCACAAATGTCCTTATTGGCAAGTGTCCTTATTAAACTTCACCCCAGAAAAAAGCATCTTCAAAAGATTCTTTGTCTGAAATACTGAGATGCATGGGTGTTATTATTGAGTTTGACAAATATCAGATTCCAGTAGACAAATCTGTTTATCAAAGGAAAAAAGGAGCACTTTATTTTTTCTAACCTCTTGAATTACTGACATGTTGTCTTCAAAATGTTACAATATTCTACAGGATTCTTCTAATGTTTAGGGGTGTGTAATATAGCAGTTGTTCCCTTTTCAAAGTTGCTGCCTAATTAGTTGATATAGCTGTTAATATATTAGTTAATATAGAAAACAAGAACTAGAAACTTGACCAAATATAGGATGGTTCTATTAGCATAGTACTAATTCCCATGACCCCACTCTTCCCACTGTGGCCCGGTCAGCTGCCCCCTCCTCTCAGTACCCTGCCTCCCATGGTCTGTGGCCAAAGTCTTCTGCAAACACAACTGAGACAGAAGTCTCAGCTGGATGTGATCCCGTGTTTTTTTTAAAGCAAAACCAAATAAATGTATTTATTTCTCAGTAGTAGATTGCCCACTTAGTTCATAGTTGTATATGGATTCCTAATTTGCAGCTTTACTAGTTTATAAAGTGTAAGCATCACTGTTTGTGATGCTTACAATATACTAGACATTTGAAATAGAAATTTGAAGAAAAGAACTGACTTTTTAGTATAGAGCATCCCCTTTCCCATTTGCTTCAGTAGATTACTTTCCTGCCTGAATGTTCCATTGAACATTATATCATATTACCCCTTCAAAATATTCAAATATTATTGGGGGCTGTTGATTGAGATACAGACACAGAATATGACTCCAGCTTTGGAAGTAATCACTTGCCATCAGTGATGAAAATGTGAGTGTTGTAGTTTCGCTTGCTTTATTTCATAATCCTGCACAAGAATCACCCACAGGAAATTGTGGCAATGATTTCCTAACATGCTAATAATCCTAGGCAGGCCTGTTCCTTAGCAAATATCTGATATACCACACAACTTTAATCAAACACTGAGAGGAAACCAAACTATAAAAAATAAATGCTTTGTAAGACATCATTTGTATTGTCCTAATTTTGAGCTGCAATACAGGTAAAGAATTGAAGGATTTGTAGCTATTATAGATAGCTTTCAACCAAGATCAAATATACTTTCAAAACATCAGATGAATTTACTGCATTTATTTAAGGGGAGATAAATGTAGTTTTTAAATTGTATTGAATTTCTATGGAAAAAAATAAATTGATAGATTCCTTGTAATTTAATTTTGAGCATTTTTGGTCTGAAGCAAACCTAAACTCAGGATTGATATTCTGCTTTCTAATGTTCTTTCATGCCCATTTGCCAACACTTTCACCTGAGCACTTTACCTCATTTTCTTCAAATGAAAGAAACAAATTAATGAGTTTAAGAATATGTTCTTGTTTGATAACTACCAAGTAGTGTGCTTTAAATAATCTAGTAAATTATGAGCTGCCATTTATTCATTAATTAAGTGGTCTTTCCTAAGATGGAATAAGATAGATGGATTAATTTTTCTTCATTTCCCAAAATTAGTTATAGCCAGGGTCACATTGCTGAACATAATTTTTAATATGGCCAATACTTTCTAACTAAGATTTGCAAAGCTTTGTGTAGTAACATCCTGTGACAGACAGAACTATTCAGGAAAGTCAAGTGTCACTGATAAATTAGAAACATTAAAAATTCATCTCAGACTGTAAGATTTTTCTGCCCTTCCTTTTCCAGCAAGACTTCGTGCACATCAGGTGGAAATCTGGAGATTCAAATATTTTTCTTGTAATTTGCTTTTAGCCCTCTGTTTAGCAGTGTGGACAGTTCCACAGATGATGGCCCTCTCTTTGTCTGTCACAACCCATCAGGCTAATAACAGCTGCTACACTCTCAGATGTTACAGAATTTCTAAAACTTAATGTGACTTTTCAGCAAGTCTAGAAGTCTGTTAATAATAAGAAAAAGTTTTGCAGAATCTACTTTATCATTTGACAAGTTTAAAAAAGCCTGTCCTCTGTCCAGAGGACTTGTTGACTTTCAGAGTTGACTTTCCTTTCCTCAAGGTACTGAGGTTTTTTCCCCTAAGTAAACCCAAAGAAAGAACCCGCCCAGTATTTGTGTATCTTAGAGGTTTGGGGGTTGCTGTTTTGTGTTTCCTTGCTTTTCTTTCAGACTTTGTTTTTGGTATAAGTCATCATAGCACTTAGTGAGCCTCAATTCATTTTGGGAATGGGAAGCTAGTTCCCCTGTATGATAAGATTATCATACATTTTTTTCTTGCCTTTATTTGTTATTCATGTTTTCACATTTCTGTATAAAATCAAGAAAGTTGTAACTCCATGTTTCTAGTCCACTTCTCTTTCTGTGCATTTGATGTTGTTTTTTCTAAAACAAATCAGTCTGTGAAATTTCTTTCTCTTGTCTTTTTTTAGTCCAGCGCTTAGTAACATTTGAGGTGACTTCAGGAGAACTATGAACAGAGTGTGACATAAATACAGCTGCTAAGTAGGTATGCATTAGGGTAGAAATCAGCTGGTCATTAACAGCCAAATCACAGCACAGAAGAAAATAATTATTAGGATGATAGGACCTCTATAGATCAAGTAGTCCAATTCCTTGCTCAATGCTTCCTGTTCAAATTAGAGAGTACAGAGAGAGCTGTTTAGTTTGGATTTCATTCTGATCAGCCAAGCATATGCTAGGAAGTGGCTTGTTTCTTTCAATTCTAGTATTTCTTCATGGATTTGGAATTCAAAATGGGATTTGGAGAGTTTTTTATTGATATTGAACTCAGATTGTTCCAAATTATAAATCAAAGGTTTCCAGTTGAAATGGATCATATTTAAGCAATGGTCTAAATGCTCTAAATAGTCTAAATGATTCTAAATAGCAGGTACTTTTCAAAATCCTTCTTGTACTGAATACACTTGGAGATATTAATAAAGATAATTATTATGGTTTAGCTCTGCAGATCATATTGTTGCCTCCTGAATTTTAGAAAACACTTTTATTTGGCTGATTTCAATGGTTATAATGAAGGTATTTTATTGTATGAGCTATAATTCTTGGTGATACATTCAGTTCAGAGATATGTGCTTTTAACTTAAGTTTTATTGAATACAAAAACTTAGAGTTACCAGCTACATTAACTTTTTATTATTATTTTCCAAGCTGTTTTAAAAAAATTCAAGTGAAATAACCAAACCAGACTTTATCCCATAGTCTAGTAAAATGCCCAGGTTAACTATATGGGTGGATGTTTATCTGAGATTGAAATGCTGAAATGTTGTGCTAGAGGTTCTTGCAAAGCAGGTTTAACTAAGGCAAGACTACTGTATATCTCTTACAGAATCCTTTAGAATCCTAATTCCTACCTCCATATAACAATCTGATCTGTTTCTCTATCACATTGCCCTTATTGATGTGATCACTTTTTCCTCTCATATTTAACTTTGATTTAGAATATGGATCAAGAGGTTTAATGTCAGAGGTTTAATTTCATTTGTCCTGCAGACGAAATCCCATGTGAAATGAAGATACAATTGTTATCTATAACTCAGTTATTATGCTTTTTTGAGCCTATTATGATCAGAGTATTTCTTTTATTTTACATAGAAAACTGATGAAAAACAATGGAGTGTGGTACAGTAAAAATACTCCTTTTGTTCATTAAAAATAATTTAAAAGCAAAAAAGTTTGAAGTCTGTAGAGCCACCTTTCTATTCAATGCTTTGTCAACTATTCCTCACAGGTAATGAAGACAACTTATCTTTATGGAGATCTTTGCTATAAACAGCTACAAAAAGTTTTCATATGGTTACTAATTAAAATGTGAATTGAGAACAAAAGTAATTTTCCCATAATAAAGCACAAATTTAGTCTATATCCTCTGAGTATTATACTAACAAAATTGTACAGAAACTGTGTTGGCACAAGCTCTGTCTTTCCTGGGTGTTTTGACTGGACAGAGATGAAGCTGCATGGGCACATGTCAGAAGCTTTAGCTTTTCAGCACCTGTTCTAGTTGTAAGGGCTCCACAGAAGCTGCCTTCAGTTCTGCGGCTCTGACCTCACTGTGCTCCCTTCCTGCAGCGGGAAAGTCTTCCTCACCATGAGAGCAGTCGAGTTAGACTCCTGCTTTGAATAGTTTTGTGAGGAAAGCTATTCCTTGTCCTTATCTACAGTGAGATTGTGTTTGCCAAAGTACATTTAACTTTTCTAGAGGGAATTTGTCTTCTTCTCTTTAATGGTGTCCTCATCCTGCTGGTATCAAAACAAAGCAGAACCCAATCAGTTTTGGAGGGCTAAAGCATACAAACAGAAATGAGCAGTAGACACAAAGCTGTCTAACAATAACAAATATTTCATTTTTCTTCTCTCATAAATTCAGAATTAATGGGAAATTAGGTAGCTTCTAAAATATTATAAGAAGAAATAGATGGTTTTGATCTAGACATCTAAAGATGGTGTAAGTATCTTGGATCAGTCATTTAAATGTTACATAATAAATCACAGGATAAAACATCAAGACTCAAATTACATATAAGAAAGTTCTTTTGTAAAAAGGTTAGTTACTAGACTAAAACAAAGTTATGAGATTGGGTAATGGAGTTAATACATTTCTTTTGCTGTCCAGGTTTCTTGTCATTAAATTATAATTTAATTTGTTGAGAAATAACAATGTACAAATATGTAGAATTTAGAATTTCTTCCAAAAGCATTGGTTTGAATTTCTTTCAAAAAATGCATATATTTGAAAACAAAAAAAGAAATTCTTTTCCCTTGAGTGTACAAAACAAAAGAAGAATTTATTTTGTTTGTCCTGATGTTGGTATATTTATCTAAGTGTCATCATGGTGTCCAAATTATGACTTTTTTCAGAGTTAGAAAATCAATGCTAAATTTTATTCATTGATAGCAAACTATATGAAACTGCATATGATAAACTATTTAGAACATATGAGAAAGTTATTACATGTACTAAAAGCTCATTAGAGATTTTGTCTTTGGGTGGATTTTGTCTTTGGGTTTATAATTGCTGTGAAATTCTATATAATACCATCCTGCTTGAGTCAGTTGGCCAAATTACAGTCATTTCCAAGACAAGAAAAGCACAATAGTAATTTTATATGATGACCTGATCTAATCAGAGGTACACAAATGTGGTTTTTTCGTACAGAATATAAGTTAAGTGGTTAGGATGCAGTTTCTGTAAAAACTGGTCTCACTCATTACTTCTGGCTTATTTATGTTTAGAAAGTAATAAAAACTAACAATAAGACACTATTCAGTACCTTGTATTGCCGGAAATGATGACAGTGCTAAATAGATTTTCTTTTTTAAAAAGGTCCAATTACTCCATTATTAATGACATTATTTAAGTACTCATTAAATGTGACATTATTTAATGGGCTCATGTTAGTTTAAAACCTTCATTAAAGGATTGCTCTGGGGAGCTTTGTAATCTTGTATTTTTCCATCCCTCCAGTGTTATATTTCCTACTGCCACTATAAATTTGGGAACTTTTTCATTTGAACAGTGAATCTGGAATCTCAGGTCATTGATGAAGGTGAAAATTATGTAGATTTCAGATGATAGAAGAAACTGGAAACAATTAAGCTTCATCAATTTTCACTGTTCCCTTTGAAATTACTGTGTGATGTCATGGTGATGGTTATTTGTTTTGTGGGTCTTAATACGAGATGGCAATTTGCTGTCTTGATAAGTGTGGTGCACTAAATAGTTCTAATTGTCACAAGTGATCAGTAGATGAATACTATCCAAATGTGAGAAACAGGGTAACCAGGAAAGTCTGCACTAATTGTGTATGCATCTTCTACACTTAGTAGGGAGGGGAACATCAGCATGCAGATGGCAATGCTGTTATTCCCTTATTTTTGAGAACTGTTATTTTAATATCCTGGAATTGTAGGGGGAAAAAAAATCATTCATATCTAAAGCTGTTTTCTGTTGTAATTTTTTGTGGCAAGCATTCTAATTATATCTCAAGTTAAACTGGTAATGGTATTACCAAAATATTTCTTCCAAAGCTTAGGAAAATTATCTTCTGATAATTTTTTTTAAATTAAGAAGTATTTTTCATCTGACTAAAGTTTTATGTGTCAAAAGACAGAGTTTACATCTATAGTCAGTAGTAAATTTCTGTCACTTTTGCACTTACTCTAAGTTACTTTTCAAGTATTCTCATTTATTTAATCAGGCCTGCTTAGGAATAAGTATGTCAAAATGTGAAAATCTCATTGTAGAATTTGTTTCAGAACTGAAATACTGAATTTAGTACACTGATATTGGATGGATCTTGTATTAAGGCTGCTTTGGGGATCTTCTGTGCATTGTCATTTCTCAGGGATCACCATGTCAGTGAAAAATAAAGATAAAAGTATGTAAAACTTTCCATATATTAAACTCTAAACTCTAAACCCTTCTGGACTGAAAACTTCAGAGTTTAGTGTATCTAAACTCTTCTGGACTGAAAACTGACCTCTCTTTATGTGCATACATAGATATACATATATAAATTCATGTGGAGATGCAACATAGATATTTTATACATACACATAGGAAATATTACAGAGAAAATAGAGAGCAAAAGATAGAGCATTGCTAGATAGAATGTGTGCATATTTAAATAGATATTTTATTTTATCTTTTTTATAACATTATTTCAAAGTGTGGGAACCTGTTGATGCTGCCTCTCTTCTACCCTTCTGTTCTTAATTCAAATTTCATCCTGAAATCTTGCCTGTGAAGGAGAATACTTATTATTTTTGTAAAGCCAGCTGTTTTCCAAGCATTTTAGTTGTGTTCCAAGATTGATTAATGTTGAAGAAATGTCATCTACTTCTCTTACATGTGATTACACTTGTCATTGTTAATCTAGTGATTTAGCTTCTTGGAAGCCTTCTGGATTCAGGAGACATTTCCTCTGAATTCTCCTATTGTGATTCAGAGGCCAGAATACCTCTATAACTAACCTTTGCCAGGCAAAATTTGTTTCATAAACAGAGAGACCATTATGTTTTCTCCACAGTAGCTAGTAGAATTTTCATTGTTTTCCTTTCTTCAATCATTGTTAAGCTACTGCTTAACAATGATTTATATCACCCTGTGCTCATTATGGCAATCTCTCCATCCCCTCCTGTTTCCTGCCCTTGTTACACTGAAATACTGTATTTTTTTTATTTCTTCTTTCCTTCATCCTTCAGCCGTCTCTCCATCTAAGCCCACTCCAATCCTTCATTGATCATTACCATCCATAACTTCTTCATATCTAGCCCTTAGCACTGAGTGACTGCTGGATGCTGTGATTTGACTCTCTGCTGCTTTCTCAAAAAAGTATTTCTCCTTCTGATACCTCCCTGCAACTCCTGTTATTCCCCACACTAATCTCAACATAAACTTGCACTTAGCTAAACCCATTAACTCTGCCAGCTCCTTTTTATTTAAATGGTAGGCCTTTTATTAAACTCTTAAAGTTGTGTTCACCAGTTGTTACTGGACACTGTAATCTCATTCTTTCATTCTGTGGGACTCCTTTTAATGTGCTCAGTTACAAATGTCTTCACTATGGTGATGAACATGAGAAACTTGTCTTCTCCATTCCCATGCAACGTTGCAGCAGGATGCCATTCAGGTCCAAACTCAGCTTTTGTCTTGTGGCAAACAAGTCCTGTTCTTTGAATTGTCTCATTGGTCTGCATTATTGTGCATATGAATGGCGCCTACACAGTTCAGGCATGATTTGAACACCTAATAAACTCTGATGAGTGAACATTAGAATGGCATGTGATTTAAATTGATTGCTACTGCAGGCAGTAGCAGTAGGGTAGGAGTTTGTTGTTTGAGACCTGAAGAACAATCAGTCTTAGAAATTTGAAAATAGTAAACAGGAGGAGCTTGGAGAGAGATGATCAGTCATTTTTTCCCTAAATCTTCTACATTCAATTTGGGTTTTTTTCCAGAACTTTTTTTCCTCTGAACTAAGACATTTTTTGTAGTGGAACATGAGGGAATGAATGAGTAAGTTTTAACAGAAGTAATACAACTTTCAGTTCTTTTTTACAAGCTGTGAAATTAACTCCCAAAGAACTGTAAAATTTCTGGGATATTTTGAAACATAATATTTAGAATTATTTATAAAATAAGAAATACTCTCTTTTCTCTTAATTTATTAAACTGCTTGCTTTTTATTATGAACCATGTATATGTCTGAAAAATTTGAATACGCTCATTTTGCTCATTCAGCTCTTTATTTAGCCATATATCATGTTGGCGACTTAAATAATACCATTGTCTGTTGTTCAACATGCCTGTGTTTTAACAGAATATTTTAATCTCAACTGCTTAAGCACATAAGCCTTGCTTCAAAAATAGGGACAAATAAAATAAGTAATCTAAGACCAGAACTTTAGATAAGGTATATCTAGACACTTGTTGTAAAGCAGTTCCTCACATCTGATATCTGAGCTGTATTTGCTCTTGATCTTTATTATGAAGTTTAATTTCATGATAATGTTTTACCTTATAACATAGTACAAAGCAGAGAGCCCAAAGATCTCACCAATCAGTCTGGGTTTAAGCTTGCAAACTAGACAGCTGTGCTAGTGTAGCATTCAACTCAAACCAATTAGTTCTAGCCAGAGGCAAGGTTTATTTGTGTCCATCTGGACAAGATGTAACTTTTCTTCCAAGCACCAGGAAGTATTTGTCTACTACTGTACTGCACTGCTGGGGCATAATGGTCAGGGACCCATGTGCTAAACAACTTAGGAAGAGTGCATGTGACATTAATACACTTTTACTCAAGTTTTGACATTCAGATTAGCTGTGTGGTGCATTATGTATGTTTCTCCTCAGTCTGGCATACTGTTTTACCTGTTCTACACTAGCCTCCATTTTTGATTCTCATTGCCTACAGAGCTGTACACAATTAATTTTTCTATTGCTAACAAAAAATTAGCAAGTTATATTATTACTTAGTAAATCAGATTAGACAATTTGATACTTAGGAAGGATCTAATGCCCTCTCCTAGATATATGACATCTTTCTATGAGAGATTTGACAGTATTTACAAATAACAGTAGTTTGGAAAGAAATAAACACATACTAATGAAATTGCCAATGTCAGGAATTCATAATTTCTAAACTAGTGAAACTCATTTATAGCAAATTGGGCTACTTCCCAATTTTATATACAGTGAGACAGGAAAAAAAAGTATCTCTTTCTCTGTATTTGATGGTGTTGTGTCAAGGTGTTTTAACAGTGCCCATATAAAAGACTATGTATGTTTGTATGTATGTTTGTATAGCTGAAATACAAGTCATACATCCAATGTGCTTTTCTCTTTGTGTTGGTTTTCTTTTCAGTATACTGTACTGGCTGTGGTCAAGATGAAGTTAATGTTCTTGATAAAAGACTCTTGATATCTTGATAAAAGAAAAAATCTTGATAAAAGATGCAATGTAGATAACAGACCAGTGTTCTGGCTGTTTCTGAAAAGGTCATGTGTGATGTCAAGCCTTTGCATTTTTCCCACTGCCTCCATGTCGAGTAGGCTGGTGGTTGGAAAGGATCTAGGAAGGGTACACAAAAGAAACAGCTTGACCGAGGTGACCAAAGGGGCAGTCAATACCATGTAACATTGTATTTAGAAATAAAAATTGAGAGACAGGAGTTAGCCAAGTTTGGCTGGCCATCTGTCTGGTTGTGGGAGCTGGTGAATGATTGCTTTTGTATCACTTGTTTGATTCCCTTTCCTTCACTTACAAAATTGTATTATCATTATTAATTTTTCATTTGTATTAGTATTATTCATATTGCTTTAATATCACCTAGTTAAAATCTAAGGAGGAAAGTATTTTAAAAATTTACACTAATTTTATAACTTTTAGTGTTTATAATTTTTCTTCTATCTTGCAGCAGATATTTTGGTTAAAGAAAAGCTATTCTTTAGGAAAAAGAGTAGCATCATAGAAGGTTTTCTTTCTAAACACAGAGCTATAACATCACTGAAATACTGCAGGAACAAACATTTGTCCTATGGAAATATTCCTGAAAAAACAATAATTACCCTCCTAGTGTCAAGTATATAATATTTCCTTCCTAAAAGTAAACAGTCCTCCTAGTGAAATCTTAATGAAAACTGTGAGTGACTTTATATATGTGATAAACACTCTGATTAATGCTTTAATTTTCTAGAAAAAAGGACTAAATCTACCCTAATAAATTTAGGGTAGATTTATGATCATGTTTATGATTAATTTTATATATCAGTGAATAAATCTACCTAAATACAGGTTTTTGAAATAACTTCAACAGAATTTTCTCACCAGATCTTTGGCTAGCCAGACTAGGACATGTGCTTTGTGATATTTAGAAACATGTATTTTTTACTTTAGTGAAGAAATCTGTAGTTTAGCAGTAAAGGCCACCCACTCCTTTTGCTCTTTATATTTCCGGATTTTCAGATATTACTTTAATGTGTTTGGCCTTGTCACAAAAGCCTTAATTTCCCCCAGTCTTCCTTTGCCCAAGGCTTATAAACATGTCTTCTCTGAATCACACTTACCTACAATACAGGGGTTTCTTTTTGTTTTTGAAGGTCCACCTCTCCCTGAAAAGTAGACTGTGATTCTCAAGGAGCTTTTTTACTTCTATTAGTATTATTACCTTTACTTTCCCTTAAGTGGCTGTAAAGTTAACAAAATTACATTTTTATTTACTATAGTAATAGACAACAGAAATAAGTTGCCATTCTGTTTTGCAAAGTTGTCTATGAAAACATGGAATAGCAAAACCACCAAATATATGTGTCATATATATTATACAGATTTTTCTTATTAATTCTGAAGCCTGCAAATAATTACATAATTGCTTGATAAATATAAGCTTAAAATTAACATGATGTTGATTTAGATTAAAAATAAGCCATGCAGTGTATTTGAGAGGAAAAAGTCTAACTATTTTTTTCTTAATTTCTGGGTATCATCACTAAAAATTAGAGCACATATTCATGAGCTCCATATTCTCAGCATTTTCTGAAAATTTACTGTTTTATATTTAGAATTTAAAACTTTATTTCTGACCAAAGTTACAGAGAAAGACAAAAGTTGGGCTTAAAACTGGCTCTAATGAGTATTATTACATAATTGAAAGCTAAATTTGGAAAGACTTTTAGGAACTCTGTGCAGGAGGCAGAGACTTACTGGTTGAGGTGCCCCTCTGAGATAAAGAATGGCTCAGCAGACATGTAAATCAGAGCTTTATCTTCTTCTGTTCTCATGCTTTTACTCTCATTTCCTCTCTGAAAGCACTTCAGATGGTCTTCAGGTTGGAAATATTTTGAAATATGTTTTTTTTTCATTTTATTTTTGCCTTTTCATCAAAAAAGGTGGGTTTTTTTTTTAATGAGTTCTACATAAAAGTCTAGTTAACGACCATTTCTGTCCCACAAATGCAAGAGAAGCTTAGAAATTATCCAGTGCATCTTTGACAGTGTATTATCTGCTCCTAATTTTTCCAGATACATTTAAGTGAATTTTTCTGACCCATTCTTTGGATGTGTATTGTCACTATTATATGAGGAAATTGGGAGGGGTGTCTTTGGGAGGGATTTTTTGTGCAATGTCCACATTGGATAAGATAGCACACATCTTAGAGGGATATTAGAAGCAGGAAAGCAGGAAAGCAAGCTTGTACTGCACTGAGATATGCTGTGTTACATTTTGGTAACATACCAAAATGTAGGTAACATACCAAAATGTACAAGAGATATAATAGTTTTGTTACTCCAAAAAAGTTGTGCTGGGGTTCTAGCTTAAAGAGGAACCTACAGACATAATTTTTAATACTTAATCTTTCCTTGTCATCTTGGATTCAAACTTCTTCAAATTTTTTCACTCAGCACATACTGCTGAGATCCTATGATCTGATTCTGACTTGTTTCTTTTTTCTTAAACTACTAGTAAATATGCCTCAGACATATATGTCTTCATGTATCTTCATCTGGTTGTTTTCTTTTCTTTAAAAATGACAAGAAAAAGAACAAAAAAAGTCTACCTGCGTCCAAAAATACCAAAACACATACACACACAAAAAAAACCCAAACAAAAAAATCCCCAAACAATAAACCACAAAAAACCACTCGCAAGGTATGCCAGGTTCTGTAAATGAGAGATAATAAGGTATGTGTACCAATGTCTGTAAACAAAAGCTGCCCCACCTTAAATCTCAAGCACTATTCACCTGCCAACATCACTTGGATTTAGCATACCGGGTCCTGTTTGTTCAAACTGTTGCCACAGGAGCTAATATTTCAGCTGTTTGCCATATACAAATCGTGCCAGTTTTCAACTTACCTTCCTTTCCATTCCAGATATTACAATTGTAAAAGGACTTGGTCAACAGTGCCACATTCCCTGGCTTTGTCGAACAAACTGTGATTTTGAGGGAGGTGCAGCAGTAAAGATGCTAATGTGTCAGTGCTGCTATTGAAACTGCTGCCTGTTTGATTCTTTCTTTCCTCTTCCCCCCTTACTTATCAATAAGGAGGTTCATTTTTATAACCAGTATTTTTCCAAGCAAGGATTTGTGAATGTTGACAGTCATAAATAGCCAATTCCCTAAGAGTGAAACTTTAATCTGGAGATACAGTTCCAGATAAATACACACCCTAACGTGAAATGTTTTGGCATGTCCTGTTCTCACTATGAATAAAGATGGTTCATTTAATCTTGGAACCTGACTACCAGGCTATAGGCTAGTATGTGTGGGAGGCCCTTTTCACATCACCTCTTAATGCTGTACCAGCTTGAAACAATTATAGCAGAATTCCTTAGGTCAAAGTGAGGGAGCATGACTGTGGCTAAATGCATTGGGCACCTATTTAGAAGAGGGGAGATCCCAGTTCTGATTTCTGCTCAAAACACTGTATGAAAACCTTATATTAAAGAGTTATTTGAGTTCAGTGTCTGCTCTTCACATCACCCCACAGGTTGAGGAGCTCATGAAAGACAAACTTTTCCTGCTTCTATTTGGATCCTGCAACCACTGACCAATTACATAAAAGACAGTAATTGCTACCATCTGAAAATGTTTGGGGTTTTAAGAAATAACTCTTCTGCCAAGTACAGAAGAAATTGTCCATCTGTCAGCCCTAATCTATTCCTGAATACATTATATAGAATCGTGGAATCACAGAGCATTAAATGTTGAAGGGACCTTAAAGATCATTGAGTGCCAAACACCACTTCCATGGGCAGTGACACCTCCCTATAGACGAGTTTATGCAAGGCCTTATCCTAACTGGCTCTGAACACTTTGGGATTTGTGGCATCTGCAACCTCCCTAGGCAACCTGTTCCAGTATATCACAACCCTCACAGTGAAAAAATTATTCCTAATATGTAACCTAAATTTTCCCTCTTTCAGTTTGTACCCATTATTCTTGTCCTATCACTACAGTTCCTAATCAAGAGTCCCACTCCAGCTTTCCAGTAGGCCCTCCTCAGTTGCTGGAAGGTTGCTAGGAGGTCTCTATACAACCTTCTCTTTTCCAGGCTGAACAGCCCTAACTTTCTCAACCTGCTGTCTTAGGAGAGATGCTCCAGTCCTCTTATCAACTTCTTGGCCCTCCTCTGGACTTGCTCCAACAGTTCCACATCCTCCTTCTGTTGGGACACCAGAACTGTACACAGCACTCCAGGTGGGTCCCACGAGAGCCGGGCAGAGGGGCAGAATCATCTCCTTCCTCCTGCTGGCCGCACTCCTTTGGATCCGGCCCAGAGCACGTTTGGCTCGCTGGGCTGTGAGCGCACACTGCCAGCTCATGGTGAACTGTTCATCAACCATCACCACCAACTCTTTCTCCTCAGGGCTGCTCTCACTCACTTCTCTGCCCAGCCTGTAGGTGTGTTTGGGATTGCCACCACCCAAGTGTAGGACCTTGCACTTTGCTTTGCTGAGCTCCGTGAGGTTTGCATGGACCCAGTCTCAAGCAAGTCAAGGTCCCTCTGGATGGCATCGCTTCCTTCCAGCATGTCAGCTGCAACACACGGCTCGGTGTTGCCTGCAAACTTGCTTGGGGGGCACTCAGTATCACCGTCCCTGTCACCAACAAAGACAATGGACAGTATCAGCCCTGGTACCAAGCCCAGTACTTACCTCTAAGGAACACTGCTTGTCAGTGGTCTCTATGTGGACAATGAGTCATTGACCACAACTCTCTGGGAGGCAGTCCAGACAGTTCTTCATCCACCCAGTGCTCCATCCACCAGATGCCTGTCTCTTCAATGTAGAAACAGGGATATCATGTGGAACAGTGTCACTTTGCATAAGTCCAGATGTCAGATGCTCTGCCCCATCCACCAGTGCTGTAGCACATCACAGAAGGTCACCAATATGGACCCTTGTAAAGCCATGATGTCTGTTACCAGCCAACACATTGTTTTTCATTTGCCTTAGCATGGTTTCCATGAAAATTAACTGGTCTGTACTTCCCCAGTTCTTGCACTTTCCCCTTTTAAAAATGAGGCTTAGATTTCCCTTTTTCTAATAATTGGGAATTTCACCTGGTTGTCACAATTTTTAAAAAAAATGTGTCTGTCGGCTTAGCAAATTAGTCTACTAACTCCCTCAGGACACACAGATGAATCTTATCAGGTCCTGTGGACCTGATAATATCTGATAATATCAACACCTTCCTACAGCTCTAACTTCTGATAAGAGATGAGTTTCATGGAGGTTTCTTCCTTCCATGTTTCCTGTTGATAGAGAATAAACTATGCACAGCTGTGCTAAAAATGCTGGGGGCTGTGAAGTACGTTCATGGGAGACTCTGGCAGTGATAGGACCAAGACTCACCCCAGCATGGCTTGGTATTCACCAAAGTGTGTTTTTCACGAGATCCAGACAGCTACATCTGAGGGCTGGAATATGGTTCTTAGGTTTTAATGTTGCACTTTAGACTACGGATGATAATTGTGGTGATAGTGGGCATTTACTGAACTCCTAGACCTCAGATTAGTATTTTAACTATACTTCCCTCATAACACAGAGCATTAATTGCATTTAAAAGCCTATCTTTTCCGACTCTGATGAACATTAAAGAGAGTAATGAAGCCTAGTTTTGCGAATGTTTGGCAGTGGTCTCTATGTCATACAATAATAGCATCAATAGTTCATAAAATATTAGTAAAGTTATAGCACATTTTGTAGGTTTCTTAGACTATGTTGAGATGCCTTGATAATTCTGAAATTTTTGGTTTTTCACACATATTTGATTTTGCCTTTACTATTTAAATTGACAATCTCAGTTAATTTGCAATGGTGCTTTTAGTTTCTTTTGCAAATAATTAAGTATACCCTTTGGCAAAATTCAGATATGGTCAAGTCTCCTCAACTCCCTCTCCCGAACAATATATCAAGCTGTTAAAAAAATGTTGCTTTGCACATCTGTGTTCATGCATTCAGTAGCTATTTTTTATATTATGAGATCAGAACCAACTTCATCCTTTAAACACCAGTAATTAAGTTCTAGAAAGTGTTAAATAATTTAAAGTAAAATTAACTTTCTTAGGATTCACTGTCAAGGTTTCACTCTCTTAACTAAAAAGATCATGAATCATCTTTTTATCCCTGACTGTGACCTAAATAAGTAGCATTTTTTGATAGATCAATAAAATCCTAAATATGCAGATCATTTAATTGTGTATAATGTGTGTAGCTGTTTAATCTTTTGAGGCCATCACATAGCTTTGTAAGTGATACATTAATATTAAAATATAAAAAATAAGATAAAATTATGCTGTAAAATCAAGCAACTTATGAAAGTGAAAACAGTTACTTTCACTGCTAAAGATACACTTTCTTTGAAAAAAATTATTACTGAAAAATTAATATCATTAAGAAAATAAGCAAGAAAAGAAAGAGTACTGTAAGAGTACTGAAATGAATAAAAATTAATAGAATTATTTAGGATTGAAAAGACATGTAAATCAAGTCCCACCATTAACCCAGCACTGTCAAGTCCACCACTAAACCACGTCCCCAGGTGCTATATCTAAATGTCTTTTAAATACCGCCCAGGATGTTGACTCTACCACATCCCTGTGGAGCTCTTCCAGGGCTTGACAACACTCAGTGAAGAAATTTTTCCTAATATCCAACATAAACCTCCCCTGGCACAATTTGAGTACTTTTTCCTGTTGTCACTTGTTACCTGGGAGAAGAGACCAACCCCCACCTAGTTAGCTCCTTAAAGGCATCTGTAGAGAGTGATAAGGTTCCATCTGATCATTCTTTTCTCCAAGCTGAGCCCCACCAGCTTTCTCAGCTTCTCCTCAGCAGACTTGTGCTCTGACACCTTCACCAGCTCTATTTATCTTCTCTGGACACACTCCAGGAGATCAATGTCTTTCTTGCAGGGAAGAATTCAGGATTCAAGGTGTGGCCTCACCAATCCTGAGTACAAAGGGGACAGTCACTCTCCTGGTTCTGCTGGCCACTGTTGCTGATCCAGGTCAGGATGCCACTGGCCTTCTTGGTGCCTGCACACAACTCTCTCAGGTTTAGATGCTGTCAGCCAGCATCTCCAAGTTCTTTTGTACTGGGCAGCTTTCCAGCCACTCTGTTCCCAGCCTGTAGCTCTGCATGGGGTTGTTGTGGTCAAAGTGAAGGAGACCCAGCACTTGGTTCCCAAGGGTTCAGTATTGGACCAAGTATCTTCAACATCTTTATCAATAATCTGGACAAGAGGATCAAATGAACCTGGCATGCATTTGAATCTCATGCCATTGGTGTTGGTCAATCAACGCAGCCTGTCCAAGTCCCTCTCCAAAGCTTTCCTGCCCTCCAGCAGATCAACACTCCCATACAACTTGAGGTAATTCACAAACTGTCTGAGGGTGCATTTGACCCCACTGTCCAGGTGATTGATAAAGACATTAAAGACACTTGGTCCCAATACTGAGCCCTTGGGAACGCCACTTGTGACCAGATAGTGACTTGATGAAACTCCATTTGCCACTACCCTTTGGGCCTGTCCATGCGGGCAATGTTTCAATCAGTGAACAGGACACTGGCCTCCTTAGCTTCAGTTCCACAGCTGTCTCTCCCAGAACTTATGTTTTCATCCAGATTTCCTGTTCTGCCTCCAGGCACCTTTCCACACCATTTTCTTGTACTCTATTTTCCCTATGACCTTTTTTTCTGTACTGCCAGTTTATTTAGCATGAGTCCCATGTGTTCACCATGTAATGGGTACACCATGGATCAAAAGCAAACATATTATTATGGTCCTGGCTTCAAAATAATCTAGTAATAATATATTTTTTTAAAAAATCTAATATGAAAACAGAGCAGATTTTCCTTCATTCATTATGACAGGAATTTTTGCTGTTGGCCAGAAGAGTGAATCCTGAGCAGACGGCATTAGCAAAAATTAAATGTAAATATTTGGAATTGCAATCCCAGAGTGTTCAAAAAACTTGTTTGCAGGTACTGTCCTATAGTTTCTACTTCTGATAACCAGAATAGTTCCTAGATCTTTGATTTGATTATTAATATTGTTTCCCTTCTGGTATGTGACATGCGAGCACATATAGATATTCTTCAATTTTTGTTTTTATTTTATTGGTATAATACTGCTATTTGGGGGAGGTCCATTTAAATCCCTTGAGTTCCAGTTATATGATACCACTTCTAGCTCAGCCACTGTAGCACAGCATCCCAAATAACAGATGATGGCACGCTTTGCTTTAATTATGAACATGCTTATCTGAATACAGAATATATTTATTTCTGCTGCCACTCTGAAGTTTACCTTGACCTGCATGGTGTTTCCAAGCTGATTGTCTTGCACACATTTATTGAGTGATCCTTAGGATGGCTTTTCTCTTTCAAAGTGAAGAAAAACCTGTGTAGGACTATCATACACTCTGCTCAGTAGAGGGGATATGCTCAGTTTTTCTGACACTATGTAGCAATTAGCTGATTAGATTTATGAAATATATTTGGTAAAAACATAAATATGGTAGTTTCATAATTTCTTGATATGTTAGTTGGTCTTGCTGAAGATCAAACTAGAATATGCTTCTGTTTCAGTTTTTCTAACAAAAAACGTAGAAAGCCAAGAAAAATATGTAATGTTTTTGGTGGCTAAAGTTGGTAGCGAAAGTTGCTTCCTGAAATCTGTATTTCACTGACTTATGACAAATTATTAATCAATAATTATATATTTAATTTAAAATGTTGAAATTGAATAGTACCCTTGCTTTTCCTGCAAAGTATACAGTATCTCAAAGCAGACTTTCAATACCTCTGTGATGGAGGGAGTATCAGAAAATGTGGCACTTAGTTCTGAAAATCAATACCTGTTGGCTTACCATGGAGTCTGGCTTACTGCAGTTAGACTACAGTCATAAGGAGTAATACCAAGATGAATCCACTAATCTTGTGCAGCGGTGCAGGGGTGCTTAAAAAATGATTGGGCATGATAAAATTACCTCCTCTCATTCTGATAACTGAATAGGAACCAGATGCAGTTTCTGTATAGAAATACAGAAAACAGGAAAAGATAGCTAGAAATAGCTGATAGTGAAAATTAGAGTAGATTAGAACATGCATGTACTTAGAATCGTTACTGTTGAAACTTTTATCCTTTATCTAGCATATAGGTGCAATCCTATGCATTTATTTAGGTTATTTGAGTATTATATTAGTAAATGTAAGGATAGTAAAATACACACAAATACATATTCATATAAAATAAATAAAGCACTGAAGGACAGTTTAAGCTCTTCATACTTTTGCTGGTAATATATCTGTCATGCGGATTTTACTGCTGAAATCAAGGGGTTGACTCACACAGAGAAATAAGGCAGTGAAAATCTGGCCCTAATTGACTTCAGACTGGACTTTCCTGTACTGAAATACTTACAATTGCACAGTGGCGATGTAGCTCTAAAAATGTCGTGTAAATCTGGAAATGAACTGAATTATGATGTGACTAGCTTGAGTTTAAAGTAGAGTCTGAACTCTAGTTAAATTTTGAAAGAGTTGTTTAAAGCTGAGAGTCATTCATTGGAAACTCACAGTTGTGACTTAAAATGTTTCTCCCTTTGGACTGCATTTCTACTGTATAATAGCAAAAGTTGTATTTAGCTTAAGAATTTGTTTAAGGAAATGTTTTTTTCCAGTGAAGTCAGTTTTCATACAAGTGACATGTAGTGTCTCTCCTTCTCTGAGGTTAAGCTGTTCTACTCTGCATAAAATGTTTGCAGCATATTATTGGTATATTAACCTTAGATGAATTAGTGCTATTTACTGAGAAAGAGCAAGATGTACCTTTGACTACTGTGTCCTAGCTGAACATCTACTAGGTTATTAAATATTCCACAGGTGGGATTCACTTATCTTTGAATAGATTTTATTTTCTTGCCAGCTGTAGTTTAAGTATTCAACAAACAAGAATGGAAAATTCCTGCATGTGGAATTTTCCAGAAGTGAGGATTACAATTGTTAGCTCTGTTTTTCTCCAATCAGAAATAGTAAATTGAATCAATTTCTGAGGATTAGGTGTGATAACATTGGTGACTGTGATAAACAGAAGTACTAAAACTGTTAACAGCAGCATTTTTCAGCTTGTTTTTCACTAATGAGAAAAGCCTGATCTTTCCATGAAGGTGCGCTTCTTCATTATGAAGGAGATCAGTTCTGATGTTGATGTTTTAGAGTTGTGAGCACAATTTGAAGTGTCCAGTATGGAAAGTAATTGTCTGTGTTTGATTTCTGGGTTATGTGCCTCCAGGTCATAGATTTTGGGGACAATAGGCAAATGCAGGGTGACCTGTAGACTAAATGTGTTCTTTCAATCACTTTAATAGCATTATTTTGTTGTCAAACATTTCTAATTTGTTCTTGTAATTCTGTCCCTGGTGCTTTTGTTGAAACTTAATAGGTCTAAGCCATAGTCTTAGATTTACAGATTAAATACAAAGAGCAAGAATTTTCCCATATTTGGGCAGATAGAAGCAGGAATCTGCAAACAGAGCATGAGTGTATTCAGGCTGCCATCACTACTAAATATGTTCTCTGGTACTACAATGTTATGCTTTTGAGAATTTTACCTTGCATTCTCATGAACAAGGCAAAGTTAGACACTGTTGTTTTGCACAATAGTAACACTTTTGCTCCTTAAGAAAGAAGTTACTTAATCTCAAGAGTCAAACAAACAGGCCTCACCTTAGATCTGAGGTCTTTACCTATTTGTCACACTTCCATTGCAAGCATCACAGAGGCAAAAATGGGGCATAAAGTTAATTTTTGCCATCATGAATATTTCAGGTTTCAAAAGAACAAACAAAAAATATGTAAAAGATCATCTTAGGTAATTGTTCACAGGCAGAGAGGTTGGAAGCTGTGCACTTGGCTTTATTACCGTCATTAGTAAATACAGGTGTGTGCCAGTGTGTCCAGACCCAAACATTCTCATTCAGCAATCATGTGCTGAGTGCATGGGCAAGTCACCTTTGTACCTTTCCAGAGTTCAAGCTGAGGTCTGCTTTGTGTTCAGTCTTATTGTGTTTCCTGGGAAACAGGAACAGTGTAGAATAATAGCATTTTCCCAAACAGCTGGTAGTACTATGATTGATGGCAAACTACATTGTATGCTATGATATTGTTTTTCCTTGGCTCCGTATAAGCACCATTCGAGGGTTTTTTATAGATTTAAAATACAAAATAACTGTTTCTGTTGGAATTCAGAAGAAATGTAGGATTTTTCTTTCACTAAGCACACACAAAATTCCATTTTGACTTTTCTTCCAAAAATATGCTACCAATCCTTCCTTTGTAGTTGGCAGATGTTGCCTTACCTGTATTCCATTCTGGCTTATGTTTCCAAAAAGAATATGAACATAAGAATATAAAGGGCAAGGGTAAATAAGAAGCAAATTGTACTATTTTACTTTCTTTAGTACTTTCCTGCTTTATTCACACAAATAAGCAGAGGTGGAGGGATTATTGAACAGTTTTGTTTTGATTATTTTTTTTAGGTTTCCAGGGTAGTGTTTTCAATCTTAACAGACCATTTTTTCAGGGAATTTGTGGTCATGCTCAAATAACTTTCATTTTAGAAGAGACTAGAAATTAGCTGGCTGTTCACACTGTCAAAACGATGAAATAACAATAGAAAGAAGGATGTGTCCACTCCATAAACTGAAATTTTGGTTATGTATAAATTCCATCTATACTTGGAATCAGTTTGCTTGGAAACAGTTATGTATTTATTCAGGATTTGTAAAACTGGAAAATCACAGTGACAATCAGAGAGTTAAAGCAGTGAAGTAGTGATTAACAGCAATGGAATAGATAAGATTAAAAGTCAAATGAGGATACAGTATGTGAGTGGTTTTTTTGAAGACAATGTCTTTCTGTGAGTCATTCTGGAAGAAACAGAGGAATTATAGAAGTATGGGGACAAGTAGGAGACAGCAGCTAGCATTTTTGGATTAAAAATAAAATGAATAACTGGATAATAAATCAAGTTTTGCTTAAATCCCTTCTGGTCACTCAGTCTAGTACCAAAGATTTTTAGATGGAGTTCTCCTGCTTTCTGTGGCTTTTCTTGTGTTCATGGTGGCTAGGACCTGCCTGCTCAAGGGGACTCATTCACCCATGTGAGTGGTTGTTAGTGCACAGCAGCTTCTGTGTGGGATGTGTAACACAGACACTGCGGTACCCTCGAACAGCCATTCTGCAGGATAGGCGCAACACTGCTTAATTATCTCCAGGAGACATTTCCAGGTTAGAAGCAGGACTCTCTGGAAAAAAAAAAAAAAAAAAAAAAGTTAATAATTTTCTTATCAAAATGCTGTGCCCAAAATTTAGTCAAAGTTTTTAGTGGGTAGGATGTTTTATTTACTTGATTCACACTCACCATTGTTGAAAATCTGGAGACGAAAAACTCTGTAGAAAGTATCATTGTGGCAAGACTCTGATATTTATCTAGTGGACTTAGATCATGTATTAAATGATCATGTACACTGTGGTTTGTTAAGGTACTTTCCTCAGACAGGAAAAGAAAAATAATTTAAAAAAATGCCCAGCACCCTTACTCTACAGAGCTGTAGAGAGATAATAGCAATGAAACAAGACAACCTCATCTGAGTCTTCCAGACTGATAAAATTGCTCAAAAAGGGGAACTCATTAGGTAGGAGCACCAGTGGTGACAACACTGGCCAGCAAAATGCACCACTTCTCAGCTCCCTCTCCGAGATACTTACCTTAGAATGTGTGACCATTCCCTCTGCTGACCCTAGTTAATCAATCAACCAGTCAATCCCTACTCTACTTACATCTTGCAAACTCAAAATGCATTACATGAATACCTTTTTCTTGATATTGCTGTGTCAGCATAGACTTTCTGCAGGTGTATCACAGTAAAGATAACTCTAGACAAAAGTTGATCATATGTTTCAGCATAAAAAGTTACATCCAGCTGGGCATCTCTTGAGTTAAATACTATGAAGAAGCAAAGTGAAACCTCCCAGAATGGAAGGCCCTTGTTATCTTCTATTGCTATGGCAGGAAAAACAGAAGTGAAAGCACCACTAGAAAATAGTATGCTAATTTTTATAGGCTGATGTTCCAAATGGTATCAAAAGAGCTGTAAATTGCATGCTGCTAGCAGAGGGTTTAGCATTACAGAAATACAGAATTTTTTACACAGAATCACATTTCATGTTTAATAACAAACAGTATGAATGTAGCTCAGTGAACTTTAACAAATCAAGAACAACATTCATAAAGTGACCCTCAAAAGTGACAATGTTTAGTTTGGTCTTGTAGACCTTTGGAGTTAGTTTGTTTGATTTGGGGCAAGTTTATGTACATGAAAGAGTGCTATATTTTGGCTTCGGAATCTAGACTGCTGTTTACCCACTTTTCATAATTATACTATTACTTATTAATCTTTGTAGCATTAAGTCAGTAGAGGTCTGAAATAGAGCTTTGCATGGCTCAAGTATGACAACTTCTCTCTTCATTTCAAGTGACAGATGGCTTTCAAAATAAGCACAGCTACAGCATGTAGTATTTGTGTAATTTTTTTAAAAGCCCACTGCAAAGTGCTTTAAAAATATTTGAAATCTTTGTGTTGCAGATAGAGATAGTGAGAACAGAAAAGCGTTCTTTAGCTTTTGTGAGTCTTTACATTAGGATAGGGCGGAACCTGGATAGATTCAAACCCAGGTTCCTTCAGCCTCAGTCCAATGCTCTATTTACTTAATGTGCAAAGAATCACAGTATAAGAATATTCTTAGTAAAAAAATTCTGAATTTTTGTCTACCAAGTCTATAATCCCACTTTGAGATAAGAACCAAAATTAAGATCTATACTACATTCTGAGTTGGTTTTCCAGAAATTTAGTTCTCTATCAAATGGGATTTTCTTTGAAAGATCCCACTCTGAGAAGGCATTTCTACCTTAAATTTTAAAAAATTCCCATTGATATGAGCTCAGATTCTCTGTCAGATTTTCCATTAAAAAGTAGTTTCACTCTCTGCGACTAATTTCTTTAATTCAAGTCTGTGAAGGTTTACTCAACGTTGTTATTCGACAGGCAGTATTCTTCTTGCCTGTTTTTAAACCAATGCTATATATTCGTTGTTAAGATGTTCATAATCAAACAAGGTTCCTTACATGACAGTAGCCACTTTGAAATTTAATATAGGTAAATGTAAATATAGGGGAGTTTTTATGTTTCTCAAAATAGTTCACCTGAAAGTCTTTAAAATTTTGCCTGCCTGCCGAGTTCTTTCTTATTTTCTTGTGTATTTTCCTAGGTTTTTCCACAGTAGATAGGATGCTAAATTCTTGCCACAGGGCAGACCGCTTTGTAATTTTCCATGTGCTACTGAGAAGTTTATTAGAGATTTGGAATTAATCACTTATACAGTTCTGTCTCATAATGTGGTTTAGCTGTTACTGATTGACCACCAAGTAAAGAGTTCTTAAAATATTGATGATGACTTTCTATAAATTAACAATGCCATTAACCTCCACTCAAGCAATGAATTATTTTCCCGAAAAATCTCTCCTTTGAGAAGGAAGTTGAAATCTCCTTTTGTTTCTTCATATAAATTTATGGAGACTGAAGTGAGCAGTTGAATACTTTATGGAGCTATAAAAAATTATACTGGAGCCGGAAGCTTCAATCTTTTTCCACAGGAAAAAAGACTTTTACTTTTTCTTAAAAACTCGAACAGAAGCAGGAAGAATTGGTACCAGTGGTTCCATTGGTAGTTTTCCCATTAACCAGAGGAGAGAAAGGAGGCAAAAGGAAGAGGAGGAAATAATTTTTAAGGAACATTATTTTGTGTCCACAAGCATAATTTTTCAAATAGTCTCTTGTTCTTCTCTTATGCTGGAAAATACAAACTATTCCAGTAAATTTATGTATCTTAAGAACTAACCATATTTCCAACTTCAGTAGTGAAGACTGGAGGTAATTCATGAGTGAAACAGTATCCAGTCTCCAGATGAACTACATGCCAGTAAGAGAAGGTATGAAATTATGACAATCATTTTCTGATTACACTGCAAAACATTTATCTCTATGGATTCTGCATATAATAATTAGAAACATGAATATTTAGTTAATGTTGGATTCTGAAACAGCTCTTCCACTTTTTCCTTCTTGGGAAAAAAAATAGAGTTTACTAGGATAAAGGCAGGGATGAGATGGAATTTTGTTGAATATTTAAGACTTATTTTCAGGTTACATAAAGAGGTAGACTGTGGCCACCAAACTACTCTGTTCCTAAGTGGTGGCCATATCTTACCTGCAGCAGAAAAAACTAGTCAGGGGAAAATGGAGATAAGCAATCTACTGTTTATACCAGCCTGTGCAAAAAGCAGCAGACTCATGGGTTGTGTTTTGTAAATTGGTAAGCAAAAGCCATATTTGAAGTCACAGTGAGATATAAACCAATTATACTTTCATGCTAATCTTTTGTGGAATTTGAGAAACTTCACTCATCACTGAATTTTTAGGTGAGATGAACTCTTGTCTGGCACTGACAGCATTTGCTATTATAATTTCATTTCCTAATTTGATACCTGTACTCAGTGCATATTACTGAAAGAATATTTTTTGGTTGCTTGGTCTTTCTTTATTTCTTTTGTAAAGCAACATTCATTTCAGTTTTCTCATGGGGAGAAATGGAAGATAGTGCAGTAGAACACATACCTTCCCTTCTTCCATACTGCAGTATACTACACTATATTGCACAGTACCAAAACACACAATACTATGCCATATTGTAGCTTATGTACTTCAGATATTTGCATTTATACCAATCACTGATAACCTGTATTTGTCATCCTTTTTGTGTATTTATAAATTTCCATCTGTTGCTGACAGCTAGGATATTCTTTTGTACCCAGAGCATCACTGACAAACCCAGCGCCCACTCCTTTGGAAAGTGTTGTCTCCTAGCAGTTAATCTTTTCACCTCCACCTTCTGCTTGTAAATGATACCAAAGTCCTTTGTAACTGGTCTTTGTTATTTTTTCTTTCCTTCATGTGTAAATAAAAGGACATGAAAATTCTAAATGAAAGAAGATGAACATTATTATTAAGGGCATGAAAGATATCTGTATGGTGGCATTCATGACAGATTTACTACAAAAAGTCACAAACCAGCCTCCAGCTGTGAAGCAATTCTCTTCAGTGGCACACATTTTTAAATGTGAAAACCATTTAAATGTACTGGCTGGATAAATCTAATAATATTGCTTCTATACTGAAAGTTTCAAATACATTTTGTACCATAGTTGTCTGATTATCTGGCAAAAATATTTAAAACAAATGGAGAATTATTTAACTTGGCTAATAGCTGATGATTCTTCCTACAGAGCACACAAAAGATTCTCAAATATAAGTAATGTAAAGCTCCATGTAAAAAGACTAGCACCTCTCTGATGAGCATAGGTACCAAGTACAGACTCACAGCATGGCAATGTTTTTACTTAGGTGTCCTCCAAGAAAAGGAAAAATTACTGGGATAATTTTAAATAATATATATTGGGAATTAAACCTTAACTTATCCTGCACCTAATAATTTAGTAATACTTGGTTTTGGATGAAAGTTGTGTTTTTTAACTAAGATACAACACAGTTTTGAACTTTCTGTGACATTGCAATAGGCTTTTTGTCTTAGAGGATAGTCAGCTTGAGAATGAACTCTTTACTAGATTATTTAAACATGAAAATTAGCTTTCCCAACTCCAAAATATTAACTTGTTGAATGCAATGGTAGGACTTCTGTCATAATTTTTAAGGGCTATGTAACGTTTTATCTACGGTTCCTCAAAACATGAATAATTTTAATTTTCAGTGTTATTTGAAGCCCTTTCTAGTTTACTTCTTTGTAGCCCTTCCTGTATCTACATCTGGTGTTTATATACTTCCAAGTATTTTGCTTCTATGCTTAATTTTAATAAAATATTTTGATTGTTAAACTGTATATCAGGAAGAAAATAAATCAAGGACTTTAAGTCAGGGAAGATGGTGGGAAAGGAAGAAAAAAGGAGAAGCCAAAGAATACTCATTTTCAAGTCAGCTTCTCTATAACTCACACTTAACAGTCTGGCTTAATTCCTTTGTTAGGGTCAGTTCAGGACTAGAGGAAAAAGGGTTTTAGAAGAATAAAAAATATGGAAACCTGCTTGACTGCTCTTGGAGCATAGAGCTTGAGAGATCTCTGCCCAGCAGTGTCCTAATACAAAGTGCATGCTAGAACTGTGTTGTTCTCCAGGTTTTGTGGCTTGCCAACCTTTCAGAGGTGCAGCCAGCTCGTAAACTGATTTTGTCAGTCTTGCACAAAGAACATAAACAAAGTCGATTTCAAAAATGTTATGTAAGCATGGGACTCAAACCTAGAAACAGCTGGTCTTCAAGAAAACAGGTGGGCTTCAAAGACTTTCTTCTGAAAAACATAACCTATGACTTTTCCTCTCCTTCTGTGCTCTGATTTAGACTTTCTAGAAATACTGCATTGAAAACTCTTCAATAAGCATTCCTCCAATCCTCTGCAACTTTATTTCACCCTTTAATTTTTTCTTAATGCCTCTTTCCTCTCCCACCTCTGTACCAACATTTAGTCTGATCCCAAAGCAAATAGCAGTTTTGGTTTTGGTTTTGCTCGGCATGTTCTATCTCTCTAGAGATAGAGATTAGTGTAATAAAGTTGCGATGAACAAAAATCAAAATTGGGAGATAAACACAGGAAAAATAACCCTACAATTAGAAAAATGTACATATTTCCATCTCATTTTTATGTCATTGCTGTTGAATTGCTTTCTTCAACACAACCTAAAATATGTTTTCCTGTCAAATAGTAGAATATGAAAATAATCTGCTGTTGGTTCTTTAGTTCATGGTCATCTCTCCAGAATTGTCTTTGTTTTCACATATTTACTGTCATCAGAGTACTATGGAGTACCTTACAGATTGCCTCCTGATTTTATTTTATTTTATTTATTTTCTTTTTCCTTAGACGTTTTGGTGGTTTTATTTTCGTTGGTTTTAGTTGTTGTTTTTTATTTTAGTTTTCTAGTCAAAGCAAACATCCTTTAAGTTTGTTTGAAAGACATGTTGTGTAAGTGAAGGGTTTTGAGAACGGAGTACTAGCTACTTACCCATGGTCTTGGTTGGGGATAAATGAGTTAATACTCCTGGTAAAATGATCAGTTCATGATGATGTTTTCAAGACCTTTGCTGACATTAATAATTTCTGGCGTGGGGGGAAAAAAAGTTATAAAATTATCCAAAGTATATTTGAATGTGAAGAAAAGATCACTATTTATCTGTGTAGCTGGGAAAAAAGCATCTTTTTTATTTCCAGAAAAGCCTCCTGTAATTTAAGTGTAGGAATTCCATTTTTCTAGCTTGAAAGATGAACTAAGACCAAAGGTAGGAGGTTCAACAAGACAATTGCTGGGTCCTGCACTTTGGCCACAACTACCCCACTGAGAGCTACAGGCTGGGGATGGAGTGGCTGGACAGTGCCCAGGAAAAAAAGTGCCTGGGAGTGCTTGTCAACAGCTGGCTGAACATGAGCAAGCTGTGCCCAGGTGGCCCACAAGGCCAACGGCATCCTGGCCCAGTCTGCAATAATGTAGCAGGGCAGTGACTGTCCTGCTGTACTGGACACTGGTGAGGTCACTGAAATGGGTTCAGTTTTGGACCCCACAATTTAGGAAGAATATTGATGTGCTTCAGAGAGTCCAAAGAAGTGCAGTGGAGCTGATGAAGTGTGTGGAGCACAAGTCCTGTGAGGAGTGGGATTAATAATCCCAACTCCTGAGGGAGTTGGGATTATTTACTCTGGAGAAAAGGAGGGTCAGTGGTGACTTTATCCCTCTCTACAACTCCAGGTTTTAGCCAGGTGAGGGTCAATCTCTTCTCCTGGACAACTAGCAATAGGATGAGAGGAAATAGACACAAGCTGCACCAGGGGAGGTTCAGGTTGGACATTAGGAGGAATTTCTCCACAGAAAGGGTAATTAAACATTGAAATGGGCTGCCCAGAGAGGTGGTTGAATCATTTAAGGAAAGACTAGACTTACTGCCATGGTCTCATTGGCATAGTAGTCATCAGTCAGAGGTTGGTGTCAGAGATGATATCAGATGTCAGAGTTCAGAGTTTATTGATTCTGCGATTCTGTGTGATTCTGTGATCCTGTTATGACACATGCAATAGTGCAGAAAAGTAAAGTAAATCATAGGAATTGCTGAATTTCTTGGGAAATGCTTGATGGCAGTCTTGTTCAGGTTTATTTGCTTAGTGACAAACTCACTAGAGTTGGATATGATGATGATTTACAGTTACTTAGGTGACTTTCACTTTGACACCAACAGATGTGCCCACTGAGAGGCAGTCTTTACTCACACTCCAATCCAAATGCTCACAAGACTGACATTTCCTAAATTTTGCTCAGGTGGGATTTTTATACTTATTCCATGTGGGTTTTATTTACAAGTAATTTGCCTAAGGAGACAATGAAAGGGAACTTCATATTTTAGTCACTAAAATATTTTGAATTGATGCTCTGTCTTAAGCAGTCATATCAATAGCTCTAATATGGTACAGATACTAGCAAACAAAGTAAGTAACAGCGCTGAGACTGGGAAAGGGAAGAACTATGAACAGAATTTTGGGATCTTTTCTTCTGCATCGATACTAATTTTTGTAATCTTAGAGCTTTACATTTCTACTCAAGACTCAAAAATGCATTAAACAGAAAAATAATACCTTCTGCAATTGCACAAATTTATACTTCACAGTGACAAAAGGTTTAAATTACTAATCCTGTAGAATGAAAAGTACCACTTATGTTTTTTGTTTACACTCACATTGCTTCCAAATAAGACGCCAAGTTTTGCTGCTGTCTGTGTGCAAATCAGAAAAGTGAAGGAAAATCTGCAGTGAGTGATCTGGGTCTGCTGTACACCAGCAACACAGTTGGACAACTTAGGTAAGGCTTCTAATTTGCCAACATATTTAATGATGAAGAACTGAAGAAGCAGATAGCATCCCTCAAATTCTTCATTATTTTACTAATTAGATACTTTCCATAAATTTGCCACCTCACCGAATGCCCAGTTTTGTCCAAAGGAGCCATTGTGGAAGCCTGCAATTGATGGGAAATTTTAGGAGATCCCTATATATATTTTTTTTTTTTTTACCCAATTCTTCTTGAGATCTGTAATGCCTTGGTCCACTTGGCAGGTTTAGAGGAAGGTTGTTTGATTTACTCTGGGCTGTGTCCAGGTGAAAAAAACAAAATTCTGAGGAATTTCTGGAGAACCAACAAAATTCTCAGGAGGCTCAAAACAAATTTTTACTTGCAAATTTTGGAACATTGAGGTACAATAAGGTAACTTGGCAAGTTTTGAAACAACCCAGAGAAAGTAAGGCACTTCACAAACTTGAACTTATTGAAACACAACAAAGGTGGTGTTTTGATAAGTTACTTAACAAGGTACTTAACAAAGCATTGGTTAGAATTTTTACAGTCGGGCTTACAGAATATTTTGAGAAGAAGACGATAGTAAAAGAAGAGAAACACAGAAGAAGGAGAGAAAAATGTATTTAGTTGTGAGAAATGTGTTTGGTGATATTGGAGACAGGCATGTGACAAAACACACCACGGATCATGTGACAGCAGCCAAATTTTATTGAGTGCTGTTCTCCTTATAGAGACTTGAAGGTCCCCATGGTTAATCCTGATTGGCTGAACCAGTTGCCACCCGACCAGCCAGCCAATGGTTGCCTGTGTCCCCAACAGGCCGGGCCTGCTCCCTGACAGCCCAGACTGGTCATGTTATATAATCAAAGTAATTACATAATTAGTTACATAATCAGTTATGTTTCAGTAATAAAATTATAGGTTGGATTTCTTATAACTGTGAGGCCTTCAGGCCAGCTGTTAGCCACCACATATAGTCATCACATGAGGATCCAGTGTGGTCTCAGCTGCTTTTAAATCCAGGACTCTGGAACACCTGAATTTAGCATGTGTCGCTGTTCTTTTATCTGCTCCTGTGCACTGACACTCTCCTCCAGGCATGCGCATGCCCTTTAATGCTTCCAGCAGAGCCACATGGTCAGCATGCACCATTTTGGCCTGTAGCAGAGACTGATTGAAGTCACAGGGGACCAGGGCAAGCAGTGGCCCTCCTACCAACAATGAGCTCACGATTGTCCTCCCCTAATTCCCACGTGGTTCTTTTGAACAAATCCACTGGTCTCCTGAAAATTCCCATCCAGGTGGCCATGCAATGGGAAAAATGAAGTGTATGAAGCTAATCTTACCCAGGGACGTTTTGTTCATCAGGCCTTAGAAAGCAAGGAAGCAAAGTCCTTTCCTAGCAGAAAGTGGATAAATATACACTTGCCCTGCTTCAAACTGGACTCAGGGCAGCTCTGTTTAGCTTCAGTAAGAGTAGCATTTTGTGCAAACTAATGTGGGGCTTGGTCTCTCAACAAGACTTATTTTCTCAAGTATTACATAGTGTTTCCCAAACTATGCAGCTTTTGATCTGGAGCTAGCTCATATTCAGCTGCCTTAAAGTATAAGGCAGATGAAGTCGCATCTGTGTATTAGATAAAATATAAATGAAAACAGACCTTACACAACATGGGCAATGGCCATGCTTGGCAGAAATTCTCTCCTCGCTGTGCCAAAGGGCCTGTGGACATGCATTTGGGCTTACATGTTTGCAAACATGGCTTGGAGGTGGGTAGCATAATGGGGAGGTGGAGGGAGCGAGAGTGTTGGAAGGTGCCTCCACAGATGAGATTAACTGATGAGCTAAGGAAATTGTTTTCTTTGAAACGACAAAGTTCACTTTTGCTATGGTGTCAAAAAAGCAACTAGCATGTAATCAATGCAAGTTTGGAGCTCAGAAGATATTTCTGTGATACTATTTTACTGTATGAACATATAAAGAAGAAACAGAAAACCAAAATGCGGTGATGAGGTCATTTCAGTTAATAAATGAATAAGCTGCTTTATATACATTTGACCTTCTGGTGTTGATTAATTTAAAATGTGAGGGGTCTGAAGACAGCAGTTGCTGTTATTAGTATAGTCAAGCATAGGAATCATTTGAAACACCTGGTGACAGCAAAAACAGCCCTGTGTCTGTGGGGACAAGAAAAATGTTGAAACTAAGTACAGGAGAGAACTCTATAAGGAGACAGGTTTGAGATGTGTGAATGTTTAAGAAAAATATTCTCTGGATTTGGCTGGCATTTCTATAAAAGACAAGGAAAATACCACGTTCCTAGAAATAGAGAGGTTGTAGAAAAAGCGCTTTTGTTCCTGTCTTGAAGGTAAATGTAACCACATTGCTTTAGAACTATCAGTTAAGCAGAGAGGGTGTTTGCTTTCTTACATGTGCTCCCATACACAAAGCTGTTCTGCTCAGCCTGTTTTCATTGTATATGTAATCAAAGTATGCACTTTGCAAAGCTGGTTTTCGGAACTCTTTGTTCTGTCAACTTCTTTTTGCCTGCAGAATTACCACACATGCCTGAGAAATATTCATCATTTTGGGCCTACTGGACTTTAACAGCTCTAAGTTTTACAGCAACTGACCTGCAGAGGAGCTGCAGTCATCTGAGAGAAGGAATGTAAACTGGGCTAGGCAGCTATCAGCTTACAAATAAGTCTTTTTTTAAGAACGTAGATCTGAAGTTCTTTGATTCTGTCATATCAAGTAAAAAGTAGTCTTTGTGCAATGAGTGGCAGGAGAACATCCAGTATTTAAAACAATCCCGGAAAAAATTATTAAGCCATGGGTATTTATCCTTCTCATGCTGAATGCTGTATGTGAGTTATGATTTGAGAGACATTCTCCAATGCACAGCAGTACACAGTATACATTTTATGAAGTCACAGAATATTTTCTATTCTTGCAGCATTTTTTGTCACTCAACTAGTGGCACATGATTGGTATGGATACCAGTTTAGCTATAATTAAAAATACAGTATGATCATTACATATGACAAGCTTTCCTCACCATTGTAGAATGTACAGTAGAAGATATCATACTTGAACCTGAGAATATCTTATTTTCTTAATCACCTGTTAAATATTTTATTGTCAAAAATCAATTTTTGTGCAAGAGGGTTGTTTGGAAAATAATTTTAATTGTTTTTGGTTTTTTTTTCTGTCTTCCATTTGACACAATAGAACAGAAAGTGGTTTGGGAATTAATTGCTGCGGTATTAGGAATAAGATTGGTAGGAATAGGCACATCCACTGGGTCAATGCGTGGCTCTGAGGCTGATGTAATTGGAAAAAATTGGGACTTTTTATCCTGGGATGATCTATTCAACACATTGTCTACTGACATGTGATGGCATACACCTTTATCAGAGAGGACAAAGAGCATAGCAGGTAGTGGAGCTCATTGGCAGAGCTTTAAACTAGCTTGGAAAGGAAAAATACCAGGCTCAAGGGTGATGACCAGTGGGATCTTTCAGTCTGCTCTCAGAGGTGTTGGCTACAGTGTACCACACCTGAAATGTCTCTACAATAATGCACAGAGCATGAGGAACACACAAGAGAGGCTCAAGGTGTTTGCTGTGTCCCAGAGATTTGACATCACCGGCATAAGTGATGGAATGAGTCCTGTGACTGGAGCGTCCTGTTGGAGGGTTCCAGGCTCTGCAGGAGGGATAGGCAGGGCAGAAGAGGCTGGGGGTGGCACTGTATGTAACAGAAGGGTTAGAATGTATGGAGTTCACAATTGGCAGTGCAGTTGAGAGCCTCTGGGTTAGAACCAAGGGGCAAACAAATGAAGTCAGAGTCTACTATAGACCTCCTGGCCAGGACTGTGCAACCCTGGATGTCTGGACAGACTGGGATGCTGGAAAGCAGAGCCATGGAAAGGGACCTGGGGGTCCTAGGCAATGACAAGTTGAACATGAGTCAGAGGTGAAATGCTGGAAATACCCTTCCCAAGATTGTACCTTGATACAGATACAGGAGTGTCTGCGTAGCTTGAAGGACAAGATGGTGCCAGATCCCTCCCAGGAAGGCAGGAGCTTACTGAGCAGTTCCAGCGGCAGATGAAGACAGCTCTTCCAGGGTCAGTGCCCTCCTCAGCAGGGAACAGCAGGGTGGGCACAGCAGGTGGAGCAGTGGGCTGGACCCATTCGGTGCTTTCTTTCCCCTGCTGGGCACTGCTGACAAGCCACCAGCAACCCAGACCAGAGCAGGACTGCTGTCTGCAAGCCCATTTACTTAAAAAAAGAAAATAATGTGGTAATGTGTTCTGTATTCTCATTATATATATGGAAACTATTACAAAAACATTATATTCTGTAGAATTCATTAGAAGTTCTGGCCCCTAAATATCAAAATCATGTAGCAAGAAGTACAGAGTAAGTTTTCAGGCCAATTTCATAGTCTTGTGCTCTTATTCCAGAATAAACACTAGTGTATTTTAAATAACTTATTTCATTTAGACAATTGGAATAACAATAATTTTGGGAATAGCTGATTTTCTCTGCGGTTCTTTCACATGTTGGCAGAACCACAGAGCACAGGTTCTAGCTAGATAAGGAGGTTTCTGCGTTTGTGTTTGAAAAAGTGATTCAGTCTGTATCCCTGAACAAAGTCTGTGGCAGGAGGATTCACCTTCTGAATTCTAGAAATACTTGAACCATTTCTGGAATTTATTTTTACAACAATATGTGTGCATTAAAAGTTATATTTAATACCTAATTGATGCTATTGCTTTGAGGTAGGTACAATTCTAAGATCCTCATCTTTTTGGCATATTCAGTGCATTTGTCTTTGTTTGTCTGTTTTTATCTAAGTTAATACTCAGAGCACTAGTTACCCATTTGTTTAGAGATGAGTCTGTAAAGAACAGATAAACAGTGTCTACCAAGACATTATTTAATGCTATTTAATAATCTATATTAGATGGCGTGGTCCCAGTGATTTTGTTACACACGTCTGAAAACCCCTGTCTTCAAGTGGCATCACCTTAAATCTTTACTGCTTGTTAAAGCCCATGCAATTTCTAAGTGGCATTGATCATTATGGGTAAAAAATTCAATCTTTCCACTAGCACAACAAAATCTAGAGGTTTTTTTTTTCCTATTTCCGTTAGGTAGGGAAACCTTCTGCTGCTTGGCAGTTTTGAAGCCTTTTGCACAATGAAAACAGCAAATAAAGTTTCCTGTATCATAAAAAAAAAAAAAAAAATACAGATCACTGAATTCACAGCATCACAGAATTAGTTAGGTTGGAGAAAAATCCCGAGATCATCAAGTCACTAAGTGCCACATTCAATCTTCTCTTTAACACCTCTAGAGGTGGTGAGTCATCCACCTGTGGAAAAGTTCCTCCTGCTGTCCTACCTGAACTTTTCCTGCTGTAGTTTAAGACTCTCTCCTGTCATCATTACTTGACTGGGTAAACAATTGTTTGATATCATAGGCTAAAAATAATGGTAGAACTAGGTAAATTACCTATTAGCTCTTGTTGAAGAATGCTTTATTTGTAAGTAAATGTTAAGTAGATGTGCCTATGTTTTAAAACTTCTGGCAAAACCTGAGTTACATCAATTAAACATTCTTTCCTCTCACACCAGACTTAATGTTAGGATAGCTCTTCCAACTAATAGAAGGTGACAGATCCCAAGGTCTTGTAAAGATCTCTTTTTATGTATGTAAACCTCAGGGGGTTTTTTTGAGACTGTAGATGGCATGCACACTAACAACAGAGGTACTGCTGAGAATAATAATCATTTACTATGACCAGCCTTTTGTTAGGAGTTGCATTTTTAGTATTTTGATCTGCATATGCAGCCACTCATTCTGTAAGTATCTCAGAGTACCTCAAATTAGGAGTTTTTGCTTAACCCACTGTGTTTTAACTGAAAAATAAAAGCCCCTCAAAATTATTTCAGAGCTGTATAGAGGAGCTAAGATTTAGGCAGAGTTTTGTTACTGAAGTATTATGAAACCAAAAGACACTCTTTGTCTGGAATTACACCTTGGTTATTTCTTTTTTTAAGAACACAAATAAATAGAATCATAGAATGATTTGAATTAGAAGGAGCTCAAGGTTTATTTTGTTTTCAACCCCACTGTTGTGAGCAGAGACACCCTCCACTAGAGCTGGTTGCATCCGTGTCCTCCAGCATGTGACTACAGCACACAGCTTATCCTTGACAATTGACTAGCCTTGTGGAGGAAGGTAGAATTCCTTTTCTACCATGCTTAAAATACTATCCATGACTGCATGCTGATTGTATGCTGATCCCAGTTTATGGTGAGTCTGCCCTACCTCCTGCCCTTCCCTGCTGTGTCTCCTGCAGGGGGAAATCTGCAGGCAAGCAGGTGGAGAGTTGCATGTTTCTACATCCAACATCTAGGTCTGTGGTGTAATTTTCTATTTCTCATCTTCAGATGAGAAAAAATTTGTTAGACTACAAAAAATTTACAATAGCTCTGATTGGAAGGGACCTACAATAATCATTGAGTCCCATGGCCTGATCACTTCAAGGACGCGTAATTGCTCAAGCATTTTTGTAAGGGTGTTGTCCAAATGCCTCCTAAACACTGACAGGCTTGGAGCATTGACCATGGGACATGGGGCACTGACCATCCAAACTATTTACACAATGGATCAGAGGTCATCAGATGTTTTTCCCTTGCTGTAATTTTACTTGCCCAACATTACATTTCGTTGGATAGAGTCCTAAATTCAGTTTAGAGTTCATAAATGATCATGTCATCAAATTTGTGTGTACTTTTTGTTGGAAAATTATACCTGAACTTCAAGAAAAACCCCATCCAGAAATGTAGCAAGTGAGAAGCCATGTGAATATAGATCCAACCTGAGAAACCTCTAGAGTAAATTAAAATGCCAAGGCAGATCTGCTCAGGGTCTTATCTGAGCTTCTAGATAGAAAACAATATCACACAGATCTTACTGTAGAAAATCAAGGTCCATCAGAGGAGCTTGTTTTGGACCTGCCAAATCAGCACATTCGGAGCAGAGCCCTGAGCTCTGGGCGAGTACTTGAACCTGGGAGATTATAGAGAATTTTTTTGATAGTTTTACAAAGAAGATTTTTCAGCTTCTCTTTGCATCATTACCTAAAAACTATTATGTTATTGTGAATCTTGCGGCAGGACAGGATGTCTGGCTCTTTTTCTGTAATGACTAACAAAAACAACATGTATCTTTGTTGCAGATCTAAATGAAGGTGATAACAAAAACTTTTTACAGGCCACTATGCTGGATACATCTTTCTGAATCTGGTTGTAAAACTAAATGGATTAGCACCTTCTAAGAAGATGTCAGTCCTTATTTTTCCTAAACATATTATTTGTAAGGAGCAAATGGAGCAGAAGACAAACTGTGTTAGAGGACCTTATGCAGTTGGGTGCTTGTGTCAGGCTTGTTTTGAGGAGGGTGTGAGCTACTCCCGTCTTTCCCCAACAGCTAGCTTCAACTGCATAGCCAGCTGTGAGCTTCTGTGCTCTGCATCATGGTGCCTCACACCCTCCTACCTCTATCCTGCACTCTCAGATTGCTACCTCCTTGCTCAGAGATGCAAAAAAAAAAAATAAGTCCATGTGCCTAAAAGTGGGAAGCAAAGAGGACAGGGATTGAAACCAGCATGAAACCAACTTCCTTGCTGCCCAGCTGGGGGAAAGGAATGACTAAGATATGGTTACTGATGTTTAATCACTACTGAAAATGATTGCCAGATCTGCTGCTTAGTAAAGTGTAAACATCTTTACAAAAGCATCAAGGATCACTGTTGTAAATGTAGTTTCAGCATTCCAAGGTATTTTATTTCAGTTAGCTATTTGGCTTTTCTTACAATGTCATTTTATAGTGATAAGGAATAAACAATATAAGCAAATAAATAATAAACATAAAATAGCTTTAAAATACAATATGTGCACAAATTATAGAGTAAGATTATGGTGCTGCTGTTCATAAGGTACTTATTTTTTAGTATGTATGTTCACTGACTTAACTGAAAACACAAATAAAGCTTTACCCACATATATGGGTTTTGGTTTTTGGTTTTTTTTGTGGTGTCAATTACAAAGCACTCCTCTCAAATAAACCACTTAATCATTTAGCATTCATTTAATGTCATTTAGCATTCACATAAATTCACAAAGGAACTTTACCTCCTTATTTAAATATATTAATACAGAATAAATATGAAATAAAAAGGTAGTTAGGGAACTTTCAGCCAGTTAAATACTATATTTTGCATTTTCTAACTAATATAACTTTTTTCTCTGTGCTCTGATACATGCTGTATGTTGTATTGTTACTTTTTCCAGAAAGAGTGACTTAGAATATTTGCTGGTGGCCATGAATCTCTCTAGTTTTTTGTACATCCCTTGTTGGTATTTTTGTCCTGGCATTTAATATCAGAACACCAAACACAAGAATACTTGGCTCACATCAGTGCTGTCCAGTCCTATGAAGCAGCAACAAAAAGTATGATTCATACATACTATTATTAAGCAGTGTCCCTGTGTTCAAGGGGGGAACCCCTGTCTTTTGCCATATAAAGTAAAATCAAAGCATAAGAGAGCAGTTCAGTGAGGCCATGAGAGTTTAAATGTGTTTATTTTCCTATGTTATTGCTCATTGCAATTAAATCGAACAAAAGGAACAGCAGTTTAAATTATGGTCTTGATACTGTTCCTCTATTGAGATTGGGTTGGTGTAATCATAGATAGCTTGTGGTTTGGGTCTTTGTTTTCTTTTCTTTTTTAATATAATTCCATATAAAACATCTCTGTAAGGCAGACAATCTCCATGTAGACAATTTAATAAAATTGATAAAAGAAAAAAAATTGTTTAATGTAAAAAGGAATTGGATGGCCACTGTTAGGAAGGATCCGTTTCAGTAAGACACGTAAGAGCCCACTTCTGTCTAGAAGAAGAGAAGGTATAAAGCTTTGTGGGTTCATACTGTGAAACAGCATTTTCCATAAATTTCAAAAATGTGGCATAAATATTATGAGGTGTTCTTCACAGGCACACTCCAAAATGTTTTAAAAGAGTTGACCAGTTGCTCTATGGGTTTCTCTAGGTGGGAAGGATCTCTTTCTCAGCTGCAGGAGGCAGAGTGCTTCTTTCTGAAATGGGAAAGTAAAATTGTTGTGAGCAGATTTGTCAGACCTTATGCCTGTGCCCTCTTCCAGGACTAAATGCTTGTTGTTCAGCTGCTTGATGCTTTTATATTTGCTGGGATTAACTTCTCCACAGCTCCTCCCCTAAAGTATTGCAAGACATTCTCTTTCTTTCTTCTTGACCCGTCACAGCATGCTGCCTTTTCATCACTTCTTGCAATTGGGAAAGATTATTCTTCTCAGATTTATTTTCCCCTTGTGAAAACATTTTTCAGTTCTTAAAACTATAAATTATGTTTTACTGCTTTTTTTTTTTTTTACCTTTTGTTTTACTAACCCTCTCAGGGTTTTAACACTTGCAGTATCAGTGCTGAAACTTCTTGTTTTACAACTTTTATGGCTAATAGTGCATAGATTTAATTATTGGTAAAATATTTTTTTCAGTATTTATTGCATTGTCGGGCTGAAAAATTGGGACAGAACATTAAGACAGCCCTATCCAGAGTTGACTGGAACATGGTAAATCAATTACCTACGGTTTTTAAAAGACAAACCTTCCGGTCCTTCTCACTGAGTGTTGTTCATTCTCTGGATGGAAATAAATTTTGTCATATGGTTTGCCACAAAATGCAAGGAAAAACCTTTTCTTTAGGTTTGTTTTTTTTTTTTTAAGGAATATTCTTTCTTTTGTCACAGTGCTTCAAATTCATTCAAATTCATTGTAGTTCTTTGAACAGTTCTGAAGTGTTGTCACATAAACCACTTAAAATCAGTACTTTCAAGGAAGTTCAAACTAGTTTTGAGTCAGCCTCACAGTCTGCATTTCCAGCCTGCAAGTCAACAGCTCACCTATCTTGCCAGAGAATATCTTGCCAGAGAAAATGTCAAAGTCCAGGTAGACAAACAGTCCAGGTGGACTTTACTAAAGTCCAGGTAGACAATATATGCTGCTCTCACTTCATCTACCAGGCCAGTGACTTCATCACAGAAGTTTATCAAGTTGGTCAAGCATGACTTTCCCTCTCTGAAACCATGCTGGCTACTTCTGGTGATTGTCTCATCCTTAATGTGCCTGCAAATTGTTTGCAGGATTTGCTGCTCTGTCACATTCCCAAGGGTGGAGGTGAGACTGACCAACTTGTAGTTGTCCTGATCCTTCCTCCTTGCATTTCTTGACCTTTGCTTTCCTCCAGTCTTTGGGCACTTCCTAGTCACCTAGTTGTTGAAAGGTTATCTCAAGTGGTCTTGCAATGACAACAGCCAGCTCAGTCAACACTCACGTGGGCATCCCATCAGGTGCCATGGTCCCATGTGCTAAATTATTCCCTGTTTTAATCCTCTTCCACAAAGGGTATATCTTCCTTGCTCCAGCCTTATCCCCTAGTTTCTGGGACATGGCATATCCCTGAAGGCTGGTCTTACTAGAATAGTCTGGGGCAAAGTATTTAGTATTTCCACATTTGTTGCAATGTAAAGATAAAATTAGTTTCCTTGTGTCATGTGCTGTATCCTTATTTTAAAGTCTAATAAATGGTAGCATTTCAGCACTACCATGACAAATTGGAATTACCACTGCTTTGTGTTGCACTTATTTATTTTTCATACATAATTCTTATTTCAGTTTTCAGATAACTTACTTCTCCCTTAATTTTTTTATACCTGATTGGTATGGAATTTCTTTAGTCTTCTGGTCTTTCCTTTTTCTCTTTTGTACAATATTAAAATGGCAACTTTGATTCATTGTTTTCTCTGTAAATTTCTGTTATGAGGCCAAGTTAAGGTCTGCTAATTCTGAACTTAGAGTTTAATAAATTCTATAATCATTAGAAAGCTCATTGAATTGGTCACATCATCTATAGTTGGCGTCAGTGAATAAATTTTGTATGTTTGGTTTGGTTGACAATAGTGTTGTCTTCTTGTGTGGAATTTTTGTTAAAGTTGGTTGGTTAGTTGGTTGGTAGGTTATCAGCGATGATGAGAGAGATGGGGAGACTGTGAGATGGTCAGAAGAATCCAATCCTATTGTGGACTACATATGTTTGGGGACTATTTTAGGAAGAGTAGTAATGTTTTACTACAATGATTGAGTTAATCATCTCATAAACAAACTTATACTTTTTACAACATCTCTTGCTTGCAGAAGTCTTGATGTAATTTTCTTTTCTGGCAAGTCTTGATTTTATCTTCAGCTAGTCTTGACTTAATCCTCAGAGTTCTGTTTGCTCTTGCCAAGGCATCCTGATTACCAAATCTTATATGCCAATAATGTCCAAAGTACTCTCTGTCTTGTGTGCCTCAATATCTCCCCTTGTGTGTCAACCAAAACCACTCCTTTAATGGTCTTATTAATTAATCTCTGCTCACATTGAAGCAAGCAAGGTATCATGATTAATACAATTATTAGCAAAATCATCACATTCATACCTATCCCTCAAAAATCCTTTTGCCAGGGTGCTAAACCCCAGCCACCAAATAGGTTATCTAGCTAAGATCCAGATTCTACTCTTAGTTTAAACACACTATCCTTTAGCTGCTGTATAGTTTTATGGATAGATTCCGAGTGGTTAGAAAGGTTCATGCAACACGTTCCATCCAAATCTTCACAGCCATGATGTGCTAAAAGCAAAAAATCTATTGCAGCCCTGTTTTGTAAAGTAGTGTGCCTTACACTGTCAACATCTATTAATAAGTTTGATAAAGCAGAGCTGGTTGCACTCATTTGTTTTGCCAGCCAGCAAGCTACCTTATTTAATTGACTCAAAGCCTTTTTTGCAGCTGGGCCTGGCCAAAGAAAAGAGGCCCGATTCATCTGGATCTCAGTCCACAAAGGCAATTCATCATCACAGTATTCATCAAGTGCATGTAAACTGTGCTTTATTGTGTGGGGATATCTGTGCTGTAAAATTATGGATGCATTAGGTGTTAGCACAGTTAATTGTCCCAAACTACAGGTACCTCCTTTTATGTGCGAATGGAGAACAGCCTGGGCCTGATTGCCAAAAACAAAAAACATTCCTGATGGCAGCTATAGGGGGGCATTACAGGATTTAGAAGGGCTACCAGAAGTATAAATGCACCAAAAGATTTGATTCTTTTACATGGGTTGATAGAGAGAAATCCCAAGCTTTAGACTGATTTCTTCCCGTGTATTTAAAATTAACAAGAATATCCATTTTCACAGAACTCAGAATCCCTAATTCTTGGGGCTCTAAGGGTGCTTCAGGCAGGTAAGGGGCCCACTGAACCCCTGCGTCAGCAGTATCTGAACTCTGCACCACGCTTTCATTATTTTTTGGTATTGGCCAGTCACCTAATGGTGAGCCGACTAGACAGATTGAAAGTGGATTTTCTGGGGATACAGTCGCCAAGCATAGGGTATCTTGTTTTGTTACATTAGCCAGAGTTATCCAGACATTTGTTTTGGGTTGGTCAACAGGCCAGGCTGTGCAAATAAAAGCAAGCAGTGCTAATAAGCATAAGCATAGCATCTGATTTAACCAGATGTTTTATTCTTAACTATGTGTGGCAGAAACCCCCTTTTTGGACTTTAGTTTCCAAGCATGTCTTTTAGCACATTCCCTTTTTTTTTCTTCCCAAGCTCATTCTGGGACTAGCCAGATATAAGAAGCTAATTTGTTTTGTTTGCAAATATGGCTGTTTTCAGATTCCCTCAAAACTTCCCTCCTGAGAATAGGGAGGCGAGGTCTATAGTAGATATTTTTGCCCCTGACGAAGGAGAGGAATGATTAGGAGGGCTCCATCTTATGAGAAGACTAATTAATTACTTTATTATACTATATTATTCTATACTATATTACATTATATTATGTTACATCTAAACTGAATCTGCCAAGCACTTAACTGCATTCCGCTGCACAGCATCTCATGACTGTCAGCCAACAGTCCCAACACACACACTCCTGGATTCCATTGGTCAGTGAATCAAAACACTCACGCCAGAATCCAATTATCAATTCCTTTCAGGTAAACAATCTTCCATGATGCATTCCGCTTGTGAACAACACAGGAGCAGTAAATGAGATAAGAATTGTTTTTTCTTTCTCTGAGGTTCAGAGAACGTGAAACCCAGAAATTCTTGGGAAGAATTCTTGGGAAGAATTGTACTTTGCTTTTCTCTGTGAAGAGAAATGTGGCAACAGAGGTCTGTCCCTTTCCTCTTGGCCTACTACAATTAAAAATTCAACGGTCTTTTACCTTATTTGTAACTCCACATCATAAATGGTCTTGCTGAAAGGACTCTGCGATATCACAGATAGCACACTTTTTACACTGACATAAAACCCAAGGTTCACAGTTTCCTTTGCAGGTGGGACAAAAGATGTTACTCAGGAATTGCAGTCTCAGTGTGGTTCCTCCCTCCCTCCTCTTCTGAGAGCTTGATAGCATCCTGGTCTCCATCAGCTTCTGGTAGAGGTTCCTGGAACAATTTCGCATTCCTTGCAGAGATCCAATGTGGTCCATTCTTTGTAGAGATACAAGCAAAACGTCTCCCCCATGTGATCAAAGGATAAGGGGCCAAGGATTTTACCAGTTTCTGGGTCACAGATCAGTACTGATGGTTTCTCCTTGCATAAAAGCTATGTGGATGATGCAAAATGCCTAGTCATAGGGGGATTTAAGTCCATTATTGAACAGTTCAAAAAATTAAAAATATATAGGGCTTTCTGTAGTCTTTCAGCAGGTGTGTCTCCAGCTCCTCCTTCTGTTGGGCCAGGAGATGCTTGAGGGAGCCATGGGCTCGCTCTATAATGGACTGCCTGGTGGGTGAGGGGGGTATGCTCATCTTGTGGGTAATTCCCAAAAAGGAGAAAAAATGTGCGACTTTATGGGAAATGTATGCGGGGCCAGTATCTCTCCTAATCTGTTTCTAATGTGGCAAAGGCAGCGCTGAAATGATGGCAAGCATCCTTTGCTGTTTCTCCTATGTGAGCTGAGGCAAACAGATCACCTGAAAGTATATAAATAGAAGTATGCACAAATTTCTAATGGCCAAATTCAAGAAAGTGTGTCACGTCTGTTTGTCAAAATTGTAGGCTCTGTAGACCTCTTAGGTTGACCCCGTGTTCACATTAGGAAGAGAGCAATTCTGACAGGACTTGTAGCAAAAACACTAGAAGCTTGTACTGGAGTGAACTCAAAAGTCTAAACTCACAGCGTTTTGGTGAAAAAATGAATGACTCTAGCCTGCTCTGTTCTCTTTGGTAAAACATATTGCAGCAGTAGGATTAACAAGTCTGCCTGGGCATTGCCTTCTGTAAGAAATCCAGGCAGATTGGAATACAACCTTATATGCATAACAAAGTATGGAGCAATCCTTTGATTTAAAATAAAAACCAGTAGTTTCAACCAGTAAAAAAGAATATAATTTTAACTTGTTTTAAGACAGAGGCTTCTGCTTCAGATACAGCTCCTGTGACATAGGCAGCAGTTAGGGTCAGTAATTAGGCTAAAAGGTGAGCTGAATTTCTGAAACACTGACCACAGCAACTAATTCTACAACTTGGGGAGACCATTCAGCAACAGCAATATCAGATTGCCAAGCTCCCATTCCAGAATAACTCCATGGAATCAGTGATTTACAGGTTGTCCAAGAACCATCTGTGAATATTGCCATATCTTGCAAAGAAGTCTCACTTCTCCTTGGCTTTGGGAGCAAATTAAAAGAACAGCTTAACATCTTGCGCTTGTGTGGATGGATAGATGTCTGCCTTGGGTAATCTGCTGAAGCTATTTGCAATTTCTCTGATTTCTGTAGCAACCAATCAAAACAGAACATTGTAAGAGATAAAAATGTATAGTCAAAGTCCCTTCCAGCCAAGGAGGTCATTCTTTAATGAACTTTGACAATTAACATGGCCATAAGTTCATCTTGAATTGAAATAGTCTTGGACATAATATTAGGAAAAAAGACCCATTTGATAGTTACAGAGGTTTTTTCTGAGTCCCACTAAAATATCAAGGCATGTGATTGACTGTCAGTGTTTAAAATGATTAACCATAGAAGTAACTCTGGAGCCTAGCCTAGCGAGCTGATTGCCTTTGTGAGATAGCATCAGTTACTTTTAGAAGCACGACTTGTGCCTTTGTGTTTAAATGTCTAGATGATAAGAGGTCAGGCTCTCCCTTTAAAAGGGCAAACAATGGCTCCAAACCTACATTTGAGATTCCAAGTAAGGGAGGAACACAGTTTATGGTCCCTAGCAATTTTTGTGCGTCATGCTGAGTTTTGATTTCTTTTATAATTTGCAAAGGTTGTGCTGAAATAGAGTACATTCCTATGCACCAGCCCAGATATTTCCATGTGGATGTCTTTTGAACCTTTTCAGAGGCAATGATCACCTGCTGATGTAACAGCCTGGCTGACAGCCAGTACTGCTTCTTCCATTCAAATCACAGTTTCTGCAGAAATAAGAATATCGTCTATATAATGATACAATAGAACATCAGGCATGGTTCCCGAATCGGACTTAGGGTCCTTGCAACATACCGTTGGCAAATAGCCAACCACTGGCTGTTGCACTTTGGATAATATGCCTTTGGATAATACCACCCAGTGATATCAAATCAGTGGTGCTACATACTAATGCTCAGTACAGAAAAGTTGAATTTTGCTGCATTGTTCAGATGCAGCAGAATATCAAAAAAAACAATCTTTTAAATCAATCATTGCCATGTGCCAGTTTCTGGGGATCATGGAAGGGAAAAGGAAGCCAGTTGGAGGGCTCCCATTTCTTCTATTACTTCATTTATTTTCTGCAAGTCATGCAACAGCCTCCGCCCCCCAGATTGCTTTCTGATCACAAACACAGGGGAATTCCAAGGGCTATTAGATGGGACTATATGTCCTTTTTCCATCTGTATTAGTTCTTTTAATATGCACAGTTTGTCTAATTACAGGGACCACTGGTTCACCTACACAGGGTCAGAAGTTTTCCAAGTAAGTTTGGGGGTGCCATGTATCCCAATGACCCCTATATGAAAATATAAAAATTCCCACTGTGTCAACACATCACTCCTCCACAAAACCAGAGAGACTGGCAGCGCAGATGGTTTAACTGTGCCTGTCTGCCCATCACACCTGGTTATTTGCACCTTGTGTTGACTTAGCAATCTTTGACTATTCCCACCCACACCTGAGAGTACCTGAGGCACAGTCGTTAATGGCCAATCACTGGGCCCTTGGCTTTTTGAGATAACAGTCACATGTGCACTAGTATCAACCAATTCTGTTAAAAATTATGTCCCTGTCTTTCAGAGTCACTTTGCACTGGTATGTGGGACACTGAGATTTGATACATTGTGTCCAAAAAATCTGCGGGACCCCTATGGAACCAACCCCTCCCTTTCCTCTATTCAGCTGCCGGGGGTGCAGATAGGGGTGCTGCGGGGAAAAGTATGAGTAGGGCTACATTGCTCCTGGCCGGGACTGCACAGGGCAGGTGGGGGCTCCAAGCCATGATCTGTATTACCCTGGCTGAGTCAGAGTCAATAGCCCCAGGGAGAACAACCAACTCTGTTACTGAAGGGGATGATTGGCCCAAAAGCAAAGCATGCATATGCTGTCCTGGTGGTCCAAAAACTCCTGTGGGAAGCAAATTACCAGATTAATCAAGCCCCATTACTGTGTTGGAGGTTGCCAGGTCCGTTCCTGCGCTGCCTCTGGTGGCTGGCTGGTTGTAGCTCAGTGACCAGGGTCCGGCAGGTGGGGCGGGGCCGGGTGCAAGTTGACAGCTGCTCCGATTGCTGCATCGGCTGTGGGATTTGTGTCATCGCATCGTGCTGCTCCACGCTCCAAGATGAGTTTCCTTGTAAAGGTTGGCCATTCTGGTGAAACTTTGAGCAGCATAGACTAGCGAAATGAGAGCCTTTCTGACAGCAAGGGTATAATACCTGGGGCTTTGGAGTTTTGCACTTTTTGGCAGTCTCTTGTAATGCATCCAGATTCCCCACAGCTAAAATAAACCAGCTGCTTTCCAGAGGTTAATTTCAGGGCAGCAAAAGCATCCGCTATGTCCTGCCCCACGGCTTGATATGTGATTGCTGCGCTGTGTTGTTGTGTCCCCAAGTGGTTGCATGTTTGTATCATTTGGAGTAAAGTGTGTTCAGTTTCAGGAGGCTGAGATTTCAAAAAGTGTTTATAGTCCTCATTAGCATTTTCTATGGCAAATTTGAGGAGTATAATTTCCCTTGCTTGACAATTATCCATTTGTCTCTCCAGTGTTTGTTTAATCTGTCCACAAACTGCATATAGGACTCTTGTGGACCTTGTTTGATATTTATGAAGGACTATAGTGGGGTTTTGGCATCAGGAAACTTAAGAAATGCCAAACAAGATGTGTCCATGACACCTGCTAGGGCTTCTCTCGGTAAGGCAGCTTGGACATTAGGATTGGTATGCACCCCTTCCCCCATAAGGTGATAATAGTTAAGCCAGCAAGGGCTTGGTTTGCATGCCCTGCATATGTTATAATTAAATTCTCCAGTCTTTTTTTCCATTGTGCCATAAATATTGCATATTGTGGCAATGTGAGCAAAAGATTTGCCAAAAACTTATCATGAGGAGTCATGAGGTGAGTAGTAAAAGTTGCTCTTCATAAATTACTTAAGCAAGGGGACCTCAGTCCATATTCTGCTGTGGTACGGTGCAGTTTCTTAATTTTTGAGTGACCTAGAGGGTACCATTGTGGATTTCCCCACTTTGGGCCAAGTTGCACAGGGGCCAAAAAGATTTCTGCTGCAGTGTCAAAGTCCCTGTCTTTAAGGGCTTTCTTTTTTATCTGTAACCAATTATTATGCATATCCAAAGGGAATAAGACCGGATCTTTTCCAAGGCTGGGCTCAAAAGGATCAGGCTGCCCTACACTGCTGGAGTCAGTGTTTGCTGCATAAGGGATTGCTGGTGGTGTGATGGTGAGACTGGAGGTGGCAACCAGGCTCTATCCCTGGCACTCATCATGGAGGGCATGAGGATGGGGGATGGGGAGAGGGACCTGGGCAGATTTAAATCTGGCATGGTTGCGGGGACCATCTCAGCAGTGCCCTTACAGGCTTCCTCCCTCCCTCCTTTTTAATCACTTCCATGCTTGGCCTCCAAGGAGGAAGCATTTGTAGCTCTGTCTCATGGCCACACAGTGTAGCCAGAACGTAGAGCTTTACACTGACCTTGTCCCAGAAGCAGGGAGCAAATATAGAAGAAGGGGTGGCATTGGGGAGCATGTGTGACACCCATAGTAAAAATGACTTCAGGTTGTGCTTTGGGGTAGGGGATCTATGCTTGCCCAAAAGGGCAAGCATGGTTTCATGTCATGTTGCAGCAGGCAGGGGGTTATGGGCCCAAACATGGACCTCTCACCATCACAATCATTTCAGGGGCTCGCTGACTGCTGCCAGTCAGGCCAGTAATTTTTGTCACATAGAGGTACCAGTTATTGGCAATGATGGGAGAGATGAAGAGACTCTGAGGTGGTCAGAAGAATCCAATCTTATTGTGGACTACATATGTTTGTGGGCTATATTAGGAAGAGCAGTAATGTTTTACTACAATGATTGAGTTAATCGTCATATAAACAAACTTACACTTTTTACAACATCTCTTGCTTGCAGAAGTCAATGTAATTTTCTTTTCCAGTAAGTTCTGTTTGCTCTTGCCAAGGCATCCTGATTACCAAATCTTTTATGCCAATAACATCCAAACTCTCTGTCTGATGAGCCCAGTAGTAGGTGGGTGGGGTTTCTTTTATATAGATGAAAAGAGAATAATGTAAAATTTCTGGTAAAAATTTGCAGTGAGGCAGGAAAAGTAAATACATTAGATGTGACTCCAAACAGAAAAAAGTTCAGTCTTCACACTGTCAGTGAAGATAGTGATGTTAAAGGTCACCACTGAGATAAAGACAAGATAGTAGAGTTGGTAGCATGGAGTGAAGGTTGTGGACACCATGAGAGAAGGAACATTCAAAGGATAGGTGCGTTCAAAGTTTGAAACAGAAAAGCTCCCAGTCCTAACTTTGACAACACTTGTAGAATGTCTTGCAGGTCTCACAGCAAGTGCTTTTAAAAAATCTTGTGTTTCAGAGTGCCATTATCTGACTGGAAAATAATATATTAAGAGTAATATATAATATAAGATAATTAATATTGGCAACTGGAGGTCCATTAATACAGTATCAGAAGCATCTAAGAGTTAAAAAAAATTCTGTCGACAGTAGTGATAAATAAAGGAGGGAATGCTCACATGTACTTGTACTTAGATCATACCAAACTAGTCTGATACTTTTCTTTGACAAGAATGTGTCACAAGAATAAATAAAATAGTAATGGAGGAGGATTAGTCTAGGAACTCAGATCTGAGAAGACACAGACTAAGGGGAAAAGACAACAACGAGAGAGTGACAAATAGAGGTGTTGTACTGGTACTAAAGCCTGGGTTTATGGGACAGAAAATAACACACCCAGGCAAAATGCACCAATGGTCGGAAAGTAGAGAAGCGCTGACACTAAGGGGTAGTGGGGTAGCATATATAAAGCTGTGAATAATTTTGAAAACTGAAGAATGAAATAAAGGAATATTTTCTAGAACAAGTTGAACTGTCATAACTTGTAGGCTAGCAGCAAAATTCTGCACCAAGAAGTAATTCATTTAAAATGGGAAGGAAAGCTGGGTGTACCACTGATGATCACTGGATGATGATTCACTGAGTGATGATCACTGAGGGATTACCGTTTATCTGCCTAAAAAGACAGCTGCATCATGGGCTGCATCCAAGCAGTGCATCCAGCAGGCTGAGGGACAGTATTTGGCCCCTCTGCTCCGCTCTCATGAGACCCCAATCAGGTCTGAGGTTTCCATCCCAGAAGGGGCATGGACCTCTTGGAGCAAGTCCACCAAGATGATTAAAGGGATGGAACATCTCTCTTATCAGGAAAAGCTAGGAGAGTTGAAACTTCTCAGTCTGGCTTTGAAGTGACCTAATTGCGACCATCAAGTACCTGAAGGGAGCATACAAGAAAGATGGAGAGAAACAGTTTTCAAGAGTATGTAATGAAAGAGTAAGGGGAAAGGATTAAAACTGACAGTAAGTTTAGATATTAGGAAAATATTATTTACTGTTTAATATTATTTATTATTTACTGTGAGGAACTGGCACAGATTGCCCAGAAAAGCTGTAGCTGCCCCTACCCTGGAAGTGTTCAAGGCCGGGCTGGATGGGGTTTAAAGCAACCTGCTGTAATGGAAGGTGTCAGTGCCCATGGCAGAGATTTTGGAGCTAGGTGATATTTAAGGTCCCTTCCAAACTATTCTGTAAATCTATGACTGTGATCAGAGGTTTTTGCATGGATATAGGAAGATAAGAGAAGTGCTGGATGAGAATCTTATGAAACTTCTGCCTACATGTTTTCGTCCAGCCCTACATGTTTGCAAGAAGGATAGAATCAATGTATTACCAGTATAGAGAAGGACAATGAAATTGGAGCAAAAGCTGCAAAGACGTTTTGCACAAGGACAAATTTTCACATGTGTGAGCATGCATTTCAGTATGCGGGGTTACTGTGAGAAACAAGGTAAATTGATCTAGGCAGATGCTGTATTCTTGGAGCTAAACTGCTTTTGCTGTCCAGATCAGTTTAGGCATCTCTACAGAGAACTTGTTGTGTAGTGGATCAATTAACCCTGAAAAATGGAGCCTGAGGGAGCGTACTACTGCTTTCTGTAAATTCATGATAGTACAAATCCCAAGGCGGAGGAAACCCTGCGTAACCTGAGAAACTTACAACAGAAATCAAAACAGATATAAACTGACAATGAAAAAGTGCAGGCTGGAAACTAGATCTCGTCTAGTAGAGGAGAGATGTTCAGATACAGCCTGCCACTTGGAAACAGCAGTAGAAAAATACTCTTCACACACGTTTTGGTTTGAAAAGACAGGTGTCTGCTAAGGAAGGCAGTAGCCTCTCCTGAAATGGAAAATGTCAACCCCTTCCCTCCGGATTATCATAACTTTGAAATTAAAAGGGCTCTCAGACAAAGATATGGGAGTAGTCATAACAGTTCTTTATTAGGAAAAATAAAAATAAAAATGCAGCAATACAAAACTGACAGAGTGAAATTACAACCTGACACCCTGTGGATCAGGGTGTTGGTAGCAGTCCAATTAAATGTGGCTGCAGTCCTCCTGAAGTGACAGATGTTGTTCTGTCTGTTGGAGCAGTGATGCTGTAGAAGGGTGTAGTTTTCCTCTGAAGGTCCAGTGGTGGTGTAGATGGGCTTGGTCTTCCTCTGGGAATATATAATTTTGTAAATCATCTAATGTTACTCATTTATAGTTTGGTGTGATGATTTAGATGGAATCACCTGGTAATAATTTTCTTCAAATAATTGGTAGATAATGATTTTAAAGTTTAAAAAGAATTGCAGTGTCCTTTGATTAGCTGAGTAAATGACTATCAGATGGGGACCGTGTCAAAGAGCTTTTTGGAAGTGCATTTATTTATCTTATTTTTTAACTTTTTTTTTCACTGCCAAAGGGAACATTTTGAATTATATGCTATCACCATAATTTTCAGTGTGGTATGGAACCATCACAGTCAAACTACTAAAAGTATCAGCCTGCTACTTGAGTTATTTAAGGGATTATTAATTAAATAATTTTGGGTCAAGACTGATTTGGAGGTTTTCAGTGCTGGCCGAATGCCATTGCACTCACTAGAATATGCTTACTTATTTTTTTGCTCTGAGATTGAATTAGGAGGAAGGCAAAGCAGGCTCAAAACTTTAAAAGGATATGAAGAAAGCTTTATTAACAGTGACTAAAAGAAAGAATACTAAGAATCAGAATAAGACCTTTAGAACACTTTTCCTCCCCCCTACAACTTTTTCTTTCTCACTAACAATGTACAAAAACAATTCAGTCAGTTTATCACTTCTAGAATAGTCTTTCTTCAGTTAACTTAGGGAGAAAAGTCCCTCTTGTTAATTTATGGAGACTGCTCCACAAGAAAATAGTTCTCTCATGGTTTCTAATTTTCATGAATAGCAGCCGCCCAGAAAATCTGCAATCGTGAAGTTCCTCCCATTTTTCACGTTTTTTCCCACAGCTGTGTTTATGGGCCTTGTCAAGTTATGAAGTACTGTTTTAAGGATGAGCTCTTCATAAGCAAAGGTTCTCTTTAACTATCTCTGAGATCATCTTCATCTCTGTAAACAGAGATCTTCTTCTCACCCTGGAGGTGCAGGGTTTTCATCATTCTTCTCTCTTTCTGTTCAAACTTCTCAAATTCACAGCTATTTCAACAATGCTTGCTTCAGCATGGGTTTGAACAATCTATCTCCCCATATTTCTTCAGCGAGTTACAGGGAAAAAAGACTCTGATGTGTCAATTACATTTTTCTCCATAGCTTTACAAAAGGATTTCAGCCCTAAGATCAAGGCATCTCCTCATTTCTCCCATCTGGGACTTGACTTCCTCTTCACTGACCTTGATGTCTTCATATTGTTGTTCTACATGCCTGCACTTCATCCTTTTCCCTCACTCGTGGGAGGATTGAAGTTAATATCCCACCTGGGGGCTGCAGATGGTCACCCGGCCCTGGCCAGGCCCGACAGCTTTCGGCCGGAGCTGCAGCTGGGCTGGGAGGGCGGCTGGGATCCTAGCAGCCAGGCCAGAGCTCAGCAGCAGCACGCCAGGGCTGATGGCTTCTCCTCTTCCTGCCCAGTGGTTGTGGGTGAACCCCAACAGCGGCAGAATCTTGACCGGGCCGGCCTGGCCCTGGCTGCTCTGGGGGCCTGGAGGATCCCAGCTCAGCAGCAAGATGTTTGGAGCCGGCCTCAGCCCCACGGCCTCCCCCCAGCCTGCCTGACAGCCGATGGCGCCCAGGAAGGGTGAACCCCTGAGACACGGGCCAGGCCAGCCTTGTCACCTGCCTCCAGACTGGAAGGGAAAGAGACGCCTCTGGGCTTTTTTTATCTTTAACGTGTATCTTCACAGAGGCATGTACAGTTTTCTTAATGGTTTAACAGATTGCCAATTCTTGAAATTAATTACTGATTGATCTTTTTGTCAGACACGGAGGAGACTGCTAGCAGCTTCTCTTAGAAAGTCACTTCCATGAATGCCTCCACTATAAAAGCACCACAACTAATCACCTTGACGAGAATGAGGAAGAAGCATTATGTTCTCATTTCATCATAGAGCTAAATGTCAATATATAAAGATTGAAAAGGGCTATTTAAACTGTAAGTTCTCTGTAAAAAGAGCTCTGGACAGTTGGTGCTATAATGAGCATATATTTTAAAGATTCGGGAGTGTACAATTTGTCCCAATAGATGGCACATATTTTTGTTATTAAAGTAATATGTTCCGTGTTATAAAATGTTGCAGCCTACAGTTAATAACTAAGTGAGGTACAGAAGACATGGGGCAATTAGTCCAAGGAACACTTTATTGGGAAGGCATATTATTGGTTTGTGGGGTTTTTTGTGTTATAAACCAATTCTTATTTGTAGCTTCCAACCAAGATACAAGATAACAAGATATGAAAACTTTATATTTCACTTTTTTTTTTTTCCTAAAATACTCTAAGGCCACTAAATTCAGTGAATTCTTAGCTGAGTGATTACCCCGGCCATATTGCTGTCTTGTTCCTTTAAGAAAAGTCAGTTTCTGTCAAAGATATGCATTTTTAGGACATATTTGGACTCTTTGCATTGTTTTAATTGGAAAACTGTTGATATAGTGATACACTCTTCTTTTTAAATATGCAAAACCTTATTTTTCTTGAATAACAGGAGAGTGTTAGGAATTATAGCTTCTTGGTTATAAATGCAAAATGCTTTCAAGCCAACATTCAGTCCAAAAGGGGTTAAAAGTAATATTTCCAGAACTCCATCAGTCTGCTTTTGTGTTTGCATCCCCTATTTGACTCTAGCCTGGAGTTTGTCCTTGACATATACACAAGGCTTTAGAGAGCAAAAGGTTATAAAGCCTTTCCACCCTTTGTTGTCCGATGCTTGTTGTCAGTAGAAGCATTTGCTCAAGTCTTAGACAAATTACTACTGGTAGTGTTTGAGAGAGCTGGTGCTGTGGAGTTGTTTCCACAAACACTTCTTGTTTATCCCTCATGGATGACAGCTATTGTAGACATATTTCAATTGTGTGTAACGCACTCCAGATGATGGGATTTCTTTCAGCAGTGTCAGAATTTGGCAAAGACCAGTCATTATTAATCTGTGTGTTAACCTTTTAATAACTGAATGGTTATATGGTCATGATCAGATGCCAGTTCTCAGCAGAAGCTGATAAATACCACATAAAATATTGAATGTGCATTTTTTTTTCTTTAGATTTTGAAATGCTTTTCATAATTATTTTTAGACTACTTGTTCCCCAGTTGCTCATTGTTATTCTTCAATTTCATGATGAGGTAACATTATACTGTCTTTATAAGGGTACTTTTATGATAAAGAGATAGTGTAAGGGTTACTCAGTACCATATGAGTATTTTGTTGCAAATACAGTGTCCACATGTATCCAAATCACTTAATTTGCTTTAACTTTCTTACCTATCCCATCTCTCGATTTTATGTACATCAAATCTGTCTCCAGAGCCCATTAGTTTCTGTTACTAACAAGTCAATGGGCTGTTGGTGAAAAAAGTAGTGCTTTTGTCAGGCAAAGAGAAAATGATCAGCACAGTGGATAAGTAGAACCTTTCTTTATGTGAACACTTTAAGCGTTTTATGAATTTTGCTTGTAGCACCATTTCTTCTGTAAAGAAATTTACAGAAGGCAGAGCTTAATGTTTCTGAGTTGTGTTTTAATTTAAAATGCTCTGTTGAAATTGTCTAGCTCCATTCACCGCTGTCAGAGTTGGAATACCTTTGTTCCTTACACAATGCATTGACTACTTGTCCAGCCAACATATAGTCCTTTGATATTTGGCATATTTGTGGAAAACCCCCAAACTGTAACTGCCTTGTGTATGTGAAAACCTGGTATGGTATTAGACAAAGGAATAGTTGCTTCCTGCCTTTTGTCCAGTATTGCTATCTTAGGGGCTGAGGCATAATATTCCTGCAAGTCTGATGGCCTGAAGACAGTAAATGCCTTGAGTTTGTTTGTTTACTTGATGAAATATCTGGATTTATTCAAATCAGAAGATAACATCTCTCTTAGTCTTATACAGGCAAATCTGCACCCCAATTGCAAAACCTGTGTTTAATGTTGCATGGGAACAATTTTAAACAATAAATATTTAGTCTCTCCGTAGTCTGGTCATATAAGGGTGCAGTGTGTGGAGAGGGCACTGCCTGAACATTCTCACACCATTTAAGGAGTTACACATGCACCACCTGAGACTGCCACTGCTGGGAGTGGGGTCCCTTCACAGCAGGCAGATGGCCCCAGGGTGCCTCTCCTGACTCTTTACCCTCTCTCATACATACCCTCTCTCTCAGGTGTGCTTCCTCATTCTTCAAGCTTGACCCTTGATTTCTCATAGCAGAGTGTCAGGTGTCAGATTTCTAAAAAAAAAGTAATTTAAGAGTGGTACAGTACCTGTTATCTGGCAGAGCATGGGAAATGAAAAAGCCCCAGACTTCGGATAAACATTGTCTAGCAACAACAAAAACATCCGTGCAGTATCAATATTCTTTTCCATTACAGCCAAAAATATATCTAGATGTATCATCACAGCTTGTCTACTAAGGCTTCAGCAAATCCAACTGCTTTAGGGGTTGACAGTGTTTAAGCATAACTGCTTTGGGTGAATATTAAATGTCCGAGATATCTTTCCTGAGTCTCTGAAATAGTAATTTAGTGTATGTTTTATTTCCAAACTTTTTTTCCTCTTATTGTTAATATTACCTTATTTCTGTTTAATTCCAATATGCATGTTTTCTTTTTTTTCCCCCATCAGGTTTCATTTCTGGCCTCTGCTTACATGAGCCAGCATATCTCAGAGGAAAGCTGCTTTGCCCTTGCATCTGTTACCCATTACCTTTACCTCTGCCAGTTCAGCTGGATGCTTATTCAGGTTGGTTTCTTAGTCCTTTTTATCATTTCCCCAAAACACCTGTAAAAGTAACTGATAGTTGGACTGTATTTCTATTATATTTTAGTGCATACATATACATATACATATACATATACATATACATATACATATACATATACATATACATATACATATACATATACATTTACATATACATATACATATACATCTGTATATTTATATATAAGAGAGGTATAGAGCACTGAAATCCAATGCTACCAGAAGGCCAAAATTTCAGATGACTTTTATTAAATCTGCAGTGACACAATTCCAAGGGTAAATATGCAAACGCTATAAAGACTTTTCGCACTAATTTCCATTACAACTATTTATTCTTAGGACAATGAAGAATTGTCTCAGAGCAAGGAAGAATTTTTTTTCTTAACAGTTTTTCTAAATGTCTCTTATTTGGTCTTTTGAAGCAGTCTCTTACAAGTGAAGTTTAAATGTAAACTGCATTGTAATTTGTTGAGTCAGGGCCATTTTAGTCATTAAACTTGTATAACATGACAAACATACCTTTACAAGTTTGCATTAAAATACAGAATATATGTATTCATAATTATTGCCAGAATTTTTATAAAATCATAGAATAATTTAGGAGAAGCTTTCTAGGATCATTAAGTCAAACTGTTAACTCAGTACTGCCAAGTCCACAACTAAACCATATCCCCCACATTGTTTTGTCTATGCTGAACACCCCCAGCTCCTCCAGCCACTCCTCATCAGTCTACTACTCCAGACTACTCACAGCTGTGTTACTCATTTGATATATTATAGAACAGTAAATGGTGGAAAAAACAACTGAACTAACATGGAACTCCATGAGAAACTAAATTAGTTGTGGAAAATTACTAATTGAAAGTTAGTCAAAGCAACAAGCTGTGGGGTTATTAGAAAAAAATGCATTATTATGCCCTCCTTTAGAAATGTATATTTAGCACCAGTATTTGAGTTGATTTATTTTTCTGTTATTTCAAGAGGATTTGTCCCAAGCACATTTATTACAGCATACAGCTTTATATATACAGCTCCATATCTTGCCGTACAAATTCTCCAATATGCAGGCTGTCAGACCAAACCAAGAATTGCTAATTAGACTGCATCTAATGCAACTTCTTCTCCCAGTAATATTCATGTAATATGTGGTGTTTTCCTGGGATATGTCAGACTCATATTCATTGAGAACCCTAGCGGCCTCTCCAACAGCTCACCTGTGCTCATTAGCCTTAGTAAGTCACATGTAGATGGCCTCAACAGAGAAACTTGTTTGCTTGGCAAATGGTGTTCTTGTAGGTTAACTACTCTAAATTATTTTGTAAAGTGTAAATTATATTCTTCACAGTTGCTCATTCACTTTATTCCTAAATTGTTTCAGAGCTCTTCACCATTTGCTAATTGGGACAAAGTAATATTTTTCTTTTTTACTGAAATGCCTCAAGCTTTGGCAATTCACTGTTTGATAGTATTTAATTCTATGTGTTTTACATGGCATTAGATTGCAAAAATTACTTATAATGGCAGAAAATTTGACTCTTAACAGTTGGTCATTTTTATATCTGTAGTTGAAATCCAGTGTTTTTTTGGTTTTTTTTTTTGAGTAGACTTTGGTCAAATCCTAAGAATTTGCATAATACATTGCATTTAGTAGAGCCTCAGGCTTGTGTTAAACATGAAGACTCTTCATGGAAATCTGACAGGACAAAAGTGCTTAAGAGGGTATCCATCAGCCTGCTGAGTGATGAGCTGCCAGGAGTAAAACTCAGAATGAAGATGATTCTCCTTTTTGTAGGTGCAGGTCTTCAGCTGAGAATAATTCCTGAACTTTGAAAGACTCAAAAGGAAATAAATAACCTGAAATATAGATCAACCCAGTCCTCAGCTGCAGTTTGTTCCTCTTGGCTGGGAATAGGTCTTGGATTTATATATCTCATTATGGAGTGAGTAAGCTATATCAGGGCACAGGAATGAGCGCTGGGGACATCTCTGTGCTTGAATTGGTGACAACTCTAGAAAAGCTTGTGAATCCAAGGGGAAACCAGATTGGTTTAGGAAGTCTGGATGCTACTTCTGTTTGAACAGCAGTCTTAAAAGTCTGGGAAATTAATGTTTGTATTTCTCAGCATAGTATACTTTATATACATGATTTGAAAAGCAGAATGAATAATATATTTATGCTTAAATGGGACTTAAATACTTATATCTGAAAAAGAACAAAAATACAGGAGAAGATTCTGTGTCCTTTGTGCAGTCACTCTGTATTTATGAGGCTGCATATCATAGTGCATATGTTTGATCATTGACTTACGTCATACAAATCCGCTACTGGCTGCCTTGATCACAAGACACAGAAATGGGTGAACGTGATAACCAAGTACAAGCACTGTGCAGGTATGTGAAACTGAAACATCCACAAAATCCAGGCAATTTTAAGTGATCAAAAGGTGGTGGAGCAACATTTCAGGCAACAAAACTAAAGAAAACCGAGATTTAATAGTACAGTCAGACATTCACAGATGTATTTCTGGGGTCCAGATCAAAAATCTTTACTTTCTAGATTCCAGGGTAACTTCCTTACATTTTTTTGTTTTGTAATTTTTCCATCTTCTGCATAGTGTTAGGTATAGTAATTATGCTTAGTATTTTGTCTTACGTCAATGCTCTTTACAAAACAATTTATGTATAGATTCATGTTTTAATTCTTGTGCTCTTTTTACTTATGATTCTTTGTGCTTTCTTGACCTACTGCTAGAGTGAATTAAATCAACAGTGAAAGTGTCAGTTCAACAGGCAAACCAGAATGAAAATCATGAACTTGTTATCACCCATACCTGAATCTTTCTCCTACATCAATTTAATGGCACTTTAAATTTTCTATAAATTTCTATAAATTTGTGTCAGACTTGTAAGATGTCTATTGATCTTAAAGTAGGTTTGATGCTTTTTATTATAAGAATAATTTGTAGACTGTTTAACAGCTTCAAAAAAGCAATTATATAAAAGAATGCAATTATTATAAAATTACACCTCCAACTATTTGTAAAAAGGAGAAAGGAAAATAGAAGTTTTCTTATTGAATTGGAAATTATTTTATTTAAAGTATTTTTGCACCTGTTCACCTGTTGTTTGCCAGCTATCTGCAGATTGTCACAGGTGGTGAGGCACTGGAGCAGGTTGCCCAGGTTGCCAGGCTGTGGCTACTTCATCCCGGGATGTGTTCAAGGGCAGTTTGGAGATGAGACTTTGAGCAACTTTGTTGTCCTCGTTTAGGGCTGGTATTCTCCGGTTTAGTGATCCCACTGAATCCATGCACTGTTCTCTTGCTCCCAGCCTCCCCCGCCCCGACTGCCCTGCAAAGATTATGGGTTGAGATAAGAGCGATGTGCTGGTAACAGCAATGAGATAAGGGAACAAACAGTACAGCAACACCGACAGAGGGTACAAGCAGGGGGTGAACGATTCACACTGATCAGCCCCACCCAACTGCCCCCGGACCACATTACGCCGATCCAGAACAAACCCCTTCTACCCAAAGAGTTTCTTCCCCCAACCCCCAGCAGTGATGGGAGGTGATACAGGATATCCTCTGCGTCCCAGCCATTGCTACTACAAAAATTAACCCTGTTCTGGCTGGTAACCGGACACCGGTCCAGTGGAAAATGTCCTATGGTGGGAGATGGGGAACTAGGTGGCCCCTTCCAACACAAAAAAATTCTAAAATTCTGTGATTATCACTAAAGATAAATGAATGAATAATTAAACAATTAAATAAATGTGTCCCAGGTTTGAGAATACAATTTCCATTAATTGCTTCATTTTAAAAGAAAAAACCTTCAATGAAGTTCACATTATCTCATTAGAGTGTTATGTGAATAAACAATTATTTTACATTCTATATCAGAACAAATCACAAGTTGCCCATTTGTTCTTCCACCCGAGCAGCAGAAAATGGCTGTACATTTTATTCTTCTGTTGAACTGGTAATTGTTGCAAAATGGCAACAGGAAAGGATTCACTAACATTAGCTCCTGTATTATTTAATTGATTACATTTTGAAGCATCAAAGGGGTTGAATACAAGAACTAGTTATAATCAAAATACAAATGTGACTCTGCAGAAAATCTGGATAATCCAACCTCACTTACATCTTTACAGCAGCTGTGGTATTAAGTGTTATGCTGTGATAAATGAGGTGAGATAACTAAATATGGCTAACCAAACACAGAACAAGGACGTAAGATATGACTTCATAGAAAGCAATTTCAGTTGGTGACTGAGAACAATTTTCACCAGATTGTCAGAATTAGTAGAACCAACAGTCCCTGAGTGTAATGGCATATATAGTTCAAGGATTTTGCTGTCTGGAAGTGCTTTCAGTGAGGCACAGCCTAGCCAGCACTATAAGGGCATGTAAGTATGTTTACTGATGTGTAGTGACAAACAGAATTTTGAATGAGTTTTCAGTCACACGTAAAAATGAACAGGACAACTACATATTTCCACAAGCTGTGGATTTTTTTGTCCAAATACAATTTTCATCTGTTTAATATTTTCTTCCTGTGCATGTTCAGCAATGGAATTAATATTTTTTCTGTGTTCTTTCAGCCTACACAGGATAGTTATTAATTATATGGTGGGATTTACCTGTGATCTTTTAAGGAAAATAAACTTTGCCTTTGTTCATATAGCACCAATCACCAAAAAAAACCAAAAAAGACATAATAGTTATTATATAATTCATATAATTATATACACTGGATATAGCTATGAAATATCATTCTCTAAAAAAGGCATTTAAAACCATTACTAACCTTTTTTAAACAAGTTGCTACCATTCCATGTGCTTTATTATTAATGAGAGAAAGTATTGCATATTCATACCATATAAATCACAGAAAAAAATCTGAAATGATAGGTAACTAATGAGACCTACAGAAGGAATACAGAAACAAGTAATTAAGCACTTTAATGTGAAAATTAGGTGTTCCTGAACAAAGGGGTAGACAAGCCCTTGGCCGAGGGAAATGTGCCAAATTTCCCTCAATAAAATAATCACGTCGCATTGTCTTCTCTCAGTATATGAATTTTTACTTATCCTTACAATAGATGGCTGAAAATGAAGCATGTAAATTAACATTATTATATGAAACCCTTGTGTAGGCCATAGAGAGGGATGATTATGCTCGTGTTACGATTAATGAGTCCTTGAAGGTGCCTGTCCTGTCTCCATTGACTGACAAGACATGCTTAAAGCACAAGCTCAAATTAGATACATTGCATACAAATAAGACAAATAATCCTTTATGCACCTCATATAAAAGACCAGAAATCATGATATAGCATGTGGACCTGTAGGTGGTCTAACATTTTTGAAGTGGAGAAAGTAAAGAAAAATGTAAAAAAAATATTTTTTGTGGATAGCTTAATTGTTAGGCACTAGTGTGTAGATATGCTTTAAAAAATGCTCACAGGTGACAGTGTTTCTGCTATGAACATCTTGAAGAAAACTCAAATATCCAAGCTATATGTTAAGTATTCTGCTTTACTTGAAGGGTTTCCTTACTCATGCTACTAATTCTTTCAAGGAGTTTCAGCTATTCCATTATTTTGATTGATATAAGGTTTGAAACCACATTATGCTGTTTGATGATGAGTTGATCAGAAGAAAACACAGGCTGTTTTAGAGATGCCTGTAAGCTTTCATTCATTTATTTGCAGTTTATTCTCAAACTGTTATGTATATATTACACAGAATCATAGAACCGTTGAAGTTTTAGGGGTCCCTTGATGCTGTCTACCTCAAACAGCTAGGGCAGGATGCTCAGGACCGTGTTCAGTTTGGGTTTGATTATCTACTGACACATACTCCACAACCCCTATGGGCATCTTGGCCCAGTGTCTGACCACTCTCACAGTGAGAAAGCTTTTTCTTGAATGCAGATGAAGCTTCTAGTACGTTAATTTGGGCCCATTGCCTCTTGCCCCACTACTGGGCATCACTGAGGAGAGTGTCTCCTTTGTCACTGACTCCTATCAGATGTTGATACATATGGATGTGATCCCCCTGAACATCCTCTTTCCAGGCTGAACAGCCACAGCTCCCTCAACCTCCCATCATGGGAGATGTTTTCCATCCCTCTAGCATCCTCATGAGCCATTGGTGGACTTGCTCCATGTCTGTATTGTACTGCTGAGCCCAGAACAGGATCACAGAAACATCAAAGGAGCTTAGTGTGTTTCTTACAAGATTCATACAGCTGAACAATAAGATAAAAATATTAAATACAGGTAAGATTTAGAAATACCATATGCCAGTCTTCTATGTGAAAGTATGAATATCTAGAGAAAAAAGTGACTTTTGCCCCAAAAGGCTATTTTTACATTGCAAAAATAGTGTTCTCTACTAAACAGGGTGTCTCTTTCTCTGTTAGTCTAATTCAAAATAGTTATATAAATAAGCATATTGTTTTTATAATGTCTTTTCATTACTTAAGGAGAAAAAGTGAGGGAGAAGTATTTTTGTTGGATAGTGTTTATACATGTACCTGCACTGGGGCAGAAATACGCCGCTTTGTGACCTTCAGAGTAATTATTTTTTTGGCATAGTTTCTAACCAGCAAGTCTACTGATTGTTTTTGTGCTTTTTTCTCCAGGCTGTTAATTTCTGGTATGTCCTTGTGATGAATGATGAACACACAGAGAGGCGCTATCTGCTTTACTTCCTTTTGAGTTGGGGGCTTCCAGCTTTTGTTGTTATCCTTCTTCTAATTATCCTGAGAGGAATCTACCATCACAGCACAGCCCAGATTTACGGCCTTGTCTACAGTGATCTGTAAGTGTTTCCTTAAAAAAGCATGAACAAGGTATTGTACTGTCTAGTTTGATTGTCTAATTTTCTTCCATGTGGGTAGTCATATATAAGCATAGAAAACTGTCATAATTAAAACAGTATATCTTCATAGAACCAGATGCATTTAAATGGAGATACATAAATAAATATTTTTGCTCTTTTCTACCTTTTTTTTTTTTCTCTCTGGCTTCTTTGCTGGCAAACTTAATCTGTGATGATAGCTCTTCTAGGGTATAAGGATAATATACTTATTGATTTTGGATCACAGTTACATTCTTAATGTGCAGAAAATAAACATGTCTTCTTTTTAAAATGAATGTACAAATTCTTTTTATGAAAGCAACATATGACATTGCTTTCAGGGTAGACCCACAGCAGGAGAATATTCATCTGTCTTTAATAAAAGAGGAAGATACAGTGTGCATCGTTCCGTTATAAGAGAACAAAATTTAGTGGGTTTTGTTTTTTGTTGCATCAAGGAAATTCCTGTGAGTAGATACTTGAATTTCTTACTGATGTTTAAATCTATGCAAGTATATATACACACACACATGTGGCCTTATAATTATTGTTTGTATATACATATCTGTGTGTGAATCTGTACTGTGCATGGTAAGCAGAAATACCTTATTTTGGTGTAAATGAGTTACATTGGGTACTAGAAGTTTTGTGACCATGTTGGCTGAAGTTTAGTCATACATTCATAGACATCAACTCAACTCAGAAATATAACTGAGATCCACAACAGCAAACCGTTGCTGATGTTCATGTTATATCAAGGAATGCTCCATAGGTGTATACCATGCCATACACATCAATTTTTTTCACAGAACGTGTCTTTTTCTTTATGGTAAAATGCTTCTTTGTGCATAGTAAACCCAAGGAATGTGTGTAACATAATCAAGTTCTCCAACAGCAGCCAAATTATTTAGTTGATGGTATCATGTAGTGAAACAGTTTTCCAGTTTTTTTCTCTTGATGTCCATGTGTCATTCTTTGAAAAACAAGGAAAAACCTTACAATACTGATAAAATTATACAGTAGAGGAAAATTACTAGGTTCAACCCATTGCCCAAATTAAATATAAAAATTTCCAGCATTCTATTACAGTGTTAAAAAGCTAGAAATCATCACAAGCTTAGTGAATGTGCAGCTTATTCTATCTCAGTCAACCTGAACACTCTAAGAGATATCTGCAAAAATTTTCATAAATAGCATCAATGCTAATTCCTGATTTGAAAAGCACTGTAAGGTTTGCTCTTATTTATACAAGATGGCTTTGAAAGACAGAATGTAGAAATGGGGAGAGATTGAACTACAGCACTTGGTTTGTTTTTTTCAAGCCAGAGCGCAGTAGTGGAAAAAGTGACAAGGAGATTTCCAAATCCAAACTCATTGCATCCTGACTTCAGAATCAGCCTCAGAAACTGTTTGAGAACAGTATTGTGCTTGTAAGAACTCCTCACATATGAGCGCTGTAAGACGGGTTAAAGTTACAGAAGTAGTGAAGCCTGCTATCCTAACTCTCTCCTAAGCGATCACTCCTTCAGGCAACCCATTTCTGCATTACTGTGGGGTCTCACCAACTGTTTCTTTCTTAACCAGTATGCCATGGCCACAATTAATAGCCAACAGCATAGCTGTGTTTGGAGAAGTTCATTTTATACTTGCACTGAACAAAAAATGGGTTCATCCATGTTGATTTTTATGGTTCAAAGGAAGTATTAGGATAGAGTTTCCCTCCAGATATGACAAACTCTAAACAAAAATGCCTGTATTTTATACTGTGACTCCCATGTCCATGGCACAGTATAAACCAGTAGTGTACTGTTGATTACTTTAATAATTAGCAGTGTTTATATAGGTATAACAGTTCTCTCTTTGGCATTGTGTGATTTTTTTAAGGTTTTTTTTTTTGGTAAATTTGTCTCTATAAATGCCACCAAGCAGCATTTTTTTTTTAAGGTTGGAGTTCAGTGATAAGTGAAAGACCTAACTGACACAGAAGGGCTCTTTCACTCCTCCCTTTGCTGATTCCCCTATTGCTCAGCTGCAAAGGTTGAAGTCTCTTGGAATAAGCCTGGAAAAGATGCTGATTCTGCACAATTTTAAAGTAGTGCAGGGCTCTTTTATAACATCTTTTAGAATTCTGGACCATCTCTTGGGTACAAGTCCAGTGACTGCAGCATAATTGACCTTTAAACTCGTGTTTGTGAGCAAAAGCTGGTACTTGTCATTAAACAATTCTGGCTTTTGATCTGAGAAACAGATGAGTTAGGGCAAAGCTTAAAATGGGTGTGGTTCACGAACTCTCAACAGCACTGAATTTTTCAGGGCTACATGATCAATTAGAAAGCTACTTTACTGACAAAGATTTCTATTTTAGCTCTTTTACTTGCATCTTTGTTCTGTAAGTGTTAGAGAGTGACAAGTGACCAGGATGAAACTGGAGAGAGCTAGATTTTATGTAATCAATTTCTCTTTCTTCTTACCTCACCATTGTGCTATACATCTCTCTGTCAATATCTACAGTTTGAATTTGCCTCATATTTTCACCATATTAGTGAACTATGTCTTTGTATTTTAAGAGATCTATTAGAAAAAACACCAATCTGTTTAACTGTGCGATAAAACTTTTAAGAACCTTAATGGAATGATTTTCAGCAATGAGGTCTAGCTGTATGTACCAAGAATGCAGCAAATGATGAACTCTCTAGAATTTGAGCACCACAGTAAGCTTTGGAATTTGATTTTAAGGTGAATTTTGCCTTGTTGTAAACTCATCTGTTCATAAATTTTTCTTTATTTAATAAAAAAAAATTCTTCTGAAAGGTGAGCTTGATCTTTTACTGCTTGGCTATTTTAAATATCTTACCTACAGTGGCATGGTCTTATCAGTTCAGGAACTACTCTTGTTGCTGCTTTAAGCTTTGAGTCTGACTAGACCTTCTTGAAATCAAATTCACATAAGAGGACCAAAGGACTTTATTTATTAGAGTATAAGTTAAACCAACAACATTTGAGAATGACAAAATTAGAAATTATTACACTTGACAGAATAAAAATTTAAAAGTTTATAAGCAAATATCTCCCTGCCCACTGTATCTTTGCAAATGCTGTATTTCACGCATGATTTTTGTCATGCTGTTTCCTATTTTTTTTTTTTTTCCAATTGCAACCAACTCTATAATTCCTTCTAGTTCCCAGAAAGTAGGAGATTTTTGTTCATATTCTCTCAGGGATCAGTGTTGGCCCAGTCCCATTTAATTATATTTATTGATGATCTGGATGAGAGGATTGTGTCTATTGTTAGCAAATATGTGAATGATACGAAGTTGCACAGGAATGTTGATCTGCAGGAGGGTAGGGATGCTCTGCAGAGCGACCTGGACAGGCTGGGTTGATGGGCCAACACCAGTGGCATGAGGTTCAACAAGGCCAGGTCATGGGTCCTGCACTTTGGCCACAACTACCCTACTGAGAGCTACAGGCTGGGGATGGAGTGGCTGGACAGTGCCCAGGAAAAAAAGTGCCTGGGAGTGCTTGTCAACAGCTGGCTGAACATGAGCAAGCTGTGCCCAGGTGGCCCACAAGGCCAACGGCATCCTGGCCTGGGTCAGAAATGTGTGGACCAGAACAGTGACTGTCCTGCTGTACTGGGCCCTGGTGAGGCCACGCCTCGAGTGCTGGGTTCAGTTTTGGACCCCTCAGTTTAGGAAGGGCATTGAGGTGCTTGAGTGTGTTCAGAGAAGGGCAACGGAGTTGGGGAAGGGTCCGGAGCACAAGTCCTGTGAAGAAAGGCTGAACCTGGAGAAAATGAGTCTCAGCACAGGCCTTATCACTCTCTGTAACTCCCTGAAAGGAGGCTCCAGGTGGGAGTCAGCCTAGTCTCCCAGACAGCCAGGGACAGAATGAGAGGACATAGTCTCAAGCTGCACCAGGGGAGGTTTTTCACAGAAAGAGTGACTAGATATTGCAATGGGCTGTCCAGGGACGTACTGAAGTCACTTGGAGGTGTTAAAGGAAAGGCTGGATATGGCACTTAGTGCCGTAGTGTAGTTGCTGTGGTGTTTAGTCCTAGGTTGAGCTCAGTTATCTCAGAGCTGTTTTCCAACCAAATTAATTCTGTGAGTCTGTGTCTTGGCTGTCTTTTGCTTACTCTTTTCCCTCTGTTAATCTCTCCAGTTTCTAGAAGTGTCTCTCTTCTAGCAGAATCTTGTATTTGCCCAAGGGAGGAATGATCTCCTTTGTCAGGAGGATCCCTGTCACACATTCATTTTCCTCTTTAAAATACCATGTGGCAAATAAAGTACAAAAGAAGATATGTGCCATTACAATACTTTATATTTGTACAAATATCCATTCACTTGGATTTAGATTCATATTTTCTCATAGCAAAAATAGGGTTAAGCTAAATGTTCTTAAATATCTTCTTTGTATCATTCTCATGAAATATCTATGAGAAATAATAGAAAAGATTTTCCAGTGACATTCCTTCTAAAAACCCCAAATACTTCTATGTCCTCTACTGTCCATTTCAAAGCAGAATTTTTTTTCAGGAAAATCACTGGATCTTTGATTATGGAGCCACAACTGTGGGATAAGGAGGCTAAACTAAAGAATCTATGAAAATTTTGCTGTGATTAAGGGTTACAGCTCTTCTTGTTGCTCACACTGCAGTTTCTCTGAATCTTACATATAGGGAGAGCCCAGGGAACAGATGAGCCTGCTATGGTTTTAAGCCTAGGTGGACATGAAACACCATGTTTTACTTCTTCCTGTCTTTCTCCTCCATCCCAGTTGAATGGGGAGGAGAATCCAAGTGAAACTTGTATATTGAGATAAAAAGTACTTACTGTTTGAAAAGAAAATGAAATAATAGTTGAAAGTAATCATAATCATAATCTTAATAATTAGAATAATAACAATTATATTTCTTTCTTTGAAGTGGTACACAGTGCAATTTGTCTCTCCAGTTTGTCTGGCTTATGCCAAACACCCCTTCCTGAACCCAGATTGACTGCACTTACCATTTTATATACTGCACATGAAGTTCTGTGGTGTGGAAATATCCTTTTGGTCAGTTCAGGTCACCTGTCCCAGCAATGTTTCCTTCCAGTTTATTTTGCCTACCTTTTCACTGGCAGAGCATGAGACAAAGCAGAAAAAGTCCTTGACTTAGGGTAAATATGACTAGCAAAACCCCAAAACATTAGTGTCTTATCAGTACCGTTCTCATTCCAATCCAAAACATAGCACTTGTACCATCTACTGAGAAGAAATTAACTGAAACCAGGGCAGAGCCATTGTTAACATTATTGGGATAAGAAACTCCATCAAAAATGTGCTTTGGTACCAGGCCCTTTGCCATGAGTCATGGGCACTTTGTGCCATGGTTTCTCTCTCACTGAATGTCTGACAGTCTGGTGCACTGACCCTTAACCCAGTCAGAAAAATGTACTGGGCGCTGCTTTGGGTCTCACCCAGTCGAATGACTGCCTCAGTGTTGGCACACATCCCAGATCCCTGGCTTACTAGCTGTTCCCTAAAATGGAAATCTGCTTTCTTTAAACCAAGGACCAGTAACAAGAATATTTTAGCCTGAGTGAGCTAATTTCTGTCCAAGCATTTGGATTAAGTCTCATGTCTCCTTTACTGTATCACTTCATAAGTGCTGAATTCAGCTGTGAGCAACATTCGTATCACCAGACTTTTACAGGCAGGAATAGGTAAGAAAATAGCTAAGAATTGCCACAAAACCATTCGGGGATTTTCATTTAACTCAAAGACATACTAAGAAGAAGAGGTTTGTATGACAAATCTATGAGGAATTACCATCCTCTAATGCCTGGTTTTATATTCTGCATGGACAAAAAATGTCTCCCTGCATGGACCTCTCTCTGCAGCTTTTTTTTCCTATTATCCAAGTTTTTCCACCTCCTCTCTCCTCAGTTCACTGGCACATCATGTAGGATTTCAAAGCTATTCCAAACTGCTGTTGCTAGACCTCAGTACAGAATGATGGTTGACTGACTGTATGCAAAGCCAAGTGCTTCATAAACCACTCAGCTGAAGTTGGGGGGCAGAAAGCCTGCAGTTTTCACCACTGATTTCTCACGATTTGGGCTCTGTCCTTTTCTGCATAGTAAATTAAACCATCCTGAGCTACTGCTGCTGCTACTGTAGTAGCAGAATAAATATGGATAGTAGTAGTAGTAGTGTGTAGCAGCAGGATAAATGTTTCTAATGAACCAGAGCTACTTCAATTATGTTGACACAGTGCCACACTACAGGCATTCTTATACATATATATGTATATATACACACATATGCATACACATGCATCTAAATATATACACACATATTTATACAGGGAAAAATCTACCGAATAAGTTAATAAAGTACAAATTTTGACCTTTTTGTATCCTGTACTTGTGCTTTATTTTCTAAATTTTTCCTGTGTTTCCAAAGAAACACAGGTAGTCTGATGTGCTACCAACTTCTAAGGATTATTTAAAAATACTTCGCTTCTAAATGGGATGGCTTTAATTACTTTTCACTTATACATCATTACCAAGATAAGTTTTCAGTAAGGAGAATTTGTTGGGGACAGTGGCAGGGGGTTGAATGTCTTTTATATATTGGCAAATATTTCTTGCAGCACATCAGAATCAGGCATAATCACTGTACTGAGCTTTTTAAAACTACAATAAAGAAAGACAAATTCTGGCTGCTTTAACTGGTGAAAGTTTGAAACATGAGTAGAGAAGATTAGTTGTTATGGTAAAATTCCCAATCATTATGGGATGGTTAATGTCTGACAAATCATGGTATTATGTTGTCACGGTAAAGAGTTAAAAAGATGGTTGTTATGGGTGAAAGTTGCCCTCCCTAATGCCTGTGAGTCCTGGTCCTTCAAATGGGTTCAGATGAAGGGATTTTTTGTGCCCCAAAAAAACTCCAGGAACTTTTCTGGAGCCTCTGTAGTATTATGACAGGTGTATCAAATAACATCTGCAGGATGAAGGCTTACATCCCTGTCATTGATAGGTTTTAAAAGCTTCATATTTTTTTTGTAGTTGTACAAGTAACTAGTAATTTCATCCCTCCTACTTTGTCATCTTTAATCATTAAAATACAGCCTACTACTACTAAACCAAATCTTTCTCAATTTATCTGTTTTCCACCAAATTCGAAAAACCTTAATCTGATATGCCAGAATAAATTGAGAAATGCTAAGATAAGCAAAAGTGAGATCAATACCAGGCACTAATTCTGACTACCCCATTGATACTGGCAAACGGAGTCCATATAGAAACCTCCTTGTATTTGATCTTTCTAAAATAGAGGTGGAAATAAAATAGTAGGATTTTTGTTTGGCCGGCTAGGTTTTTTTTTTGGGTTGGTTTTTTTTGTCTTTTTAATTTCACCACAGGGCTGTTCTACAACCACACAATTTTGTCTCAGATTTTAGTTCCATGAAGTAAGTTTTAGTGTATTTAGTGCAATAAGTTGTACTTGGAAAGGCAAACTCTTGTCTCCCCAATGTAAAAGCCACAGTAAACAACGGCGTATCTCACTGACCTGTACTAAGATGCATATGATTAAAAGGAATGCAGCTTTAGCAGACTGATTTGTGTTATTAGCATTACATTTAATTGTCAGTATGACAAACATAGTTTGCAGATGTTATTCTTCTTCCCAAAGGACAGGACTATGAACATGAGCTTCATTTATGTTTGACAGTTTGCACATGAAAGTGTCTTTTTCAGCTAGATTTGTAGTAAGTCCTTGGTTTAGACAATGCATAGGTAAAGTAAGATTAGAGTGTCTGCCTTAAAACATAGTACTAATGAAACATTTTCTGGCATTGGAGAAACTGTAACAAGTCTTAAATAGTAAAAAGCCAAAAACATAGCCTCAACAATATATTGTAATTTCAAAGTCATTGATAATGACTCATGCACATGAAAAGCAAGCCTAGATTGAAACAGTAGCAAGATACTTTACTGAAATCAGACACATAACTCCTTATGTAATTTTAAAATTGCAGTGTTAGCAAGAACCATGCTCTAAGAGATTTCAAGCAGGTTTCTGTCAGCTTAGTTTCCTGGTCAAATGCTGAAGGCTGCAAATCTTCTGAGATTTGTGGAATGAGCTACCTGGGAACTACAGAGCTTCCAGTTCCTTAGAGGTCTTAACTGTGTTAATGTAGTGCTTATACTGGGTCTCTGCTGTTTCTTCTTTGGTAACTGCATTTCTTTAGTATTAACTGTCACTCTAGGAAGAAAAAAAGAAAAAGACAAAACCAAAGAAAAAGGTCAAAAAAAACTAGATATAAAATTGTTCAGAGAAATTTCCAGAGGATCATATAATGAGAGCACTGAAACACAATAAGCTGTGTTCTAAAACAGCAGCAGATGACCTTTTGGATTCTCATTATAGAAAAACATTGTTTAGACATTTTTATTTTCCCCTTTTTCCAACTGTTTAGCTCTACAATAACAGCAGCAGAGAAGGGAACAAGGAGATTGTTTTTCTGCTTTATTATGCAATAGGTCTGGTTTATTGACAAGTCTGTTGTTGCACACACTGACTCAGAGTGAATCTTCCAAAGATTCAGTTCTTTGCTGTTCCAAAACAACTTCTTGGCATTTCTTCATCTTTTGTTCATGGAGGACTGGATTTTCCCCAATGTGCTCTGTCGTTGGTATTTACTCTGTGGGTACCTCCATTAATGAGTATGGTGCTACTTATAATAAATTTTGACATGTCAGTAAAGATGATAGGATTAAATTTCTAGCAGTAAATCCTATGGATGTAGATTTGGCTTTCAAAAAACTGCTGGAACAGTCTGTCCAAACATAAACAAGAATGGGCAAGCCTTGACTTAAGTTCTGGCAATTCTAATTCTGCTGTTTCTGAGCTCACATTTCTTAACCAAAACAGTCTAACTGTATTTTCATTTTTTCCCTTCTTCTCCTCTTTCCCTCATTATTTTTCCTCTTTGTTTTGCTGCATAGACAAAAGAAATGAAAAAGAAACTAAATAATGCCAAAGAGTTGATGCCACATTTTCAATCTATAAAATCTGGGAGAACCATTATTAAAAATTTTGCATTTCACTTGAAACATGTTCAAAATATAAGGAAAATAATATTTTTTCTGAGTTAAGAATTATATATGAAATAAAACATATTGACCTATCTCTGAGTTAATCTGTATGAGACATAAACAAATTTTAATCAAATACAAATGCAGCTTTCATTTTTCCTCATACCAAACAACCTCCACAATTTTATGGGCAGTAAGAGATTTCTTGTGTTGTTCATTTTCCCATCACCCTGGTGAGGTGACTGAGGCAGAGTGCAGCGCTGAATCCAAACAGCCAGTCTAATTGTGTTCAGCTTGGGGCAGTAGTATTTGAATTCAGGCATTTCAAAATGTGTTTGTACAAGGATGTGACTTGTTTTGCAGCTGCATGGGATTCTTTGGGGGAGCTATTATGAGTCCTCTGAGATTTGCTTAACTTGACCCATGAGCAGATGGTGTTCAGTGTTCCAGAGAAAATCCCCATTTGCTTTTGAGGAAAAGTGATTAAACAAAAGCAAAAGTAACATCATGCTGGAGTTTTTTAGATGCAGCTGCCGGGAAAGCACTCACCTTTTCGTTTTCTATTTAAAAATAATTCCTTAGGTATGTACAATCTTTCTCAATGAATTGTTTAGCTGAAATTATAGAGTGATTTTTTTTCCATCTGATTTGAGTTCTTACACACTCTCTCTCTTAGGTAAATAGGGCAAATTGAACCAGAAATTTTCAACATTTTCACACCAAAATTTGTATGATTCTTACCATGGAGGAAGATGGATAACATGGGAAACAGCTGGTAGAACATCATAGCTCTGTGTTTATGAGAAACTTGCACATCATACAGAGATTTCTTCACATAGATTTCTTGTGAAGCTACACAGAAGTGAACTTGTAGCTCCAGCTGCACAGGTGTTCCGGGGCAGAGGCTGAGTTTGCACAGGGGGTGTTTCCCATCTCTGCACACACAGCTGCAATCAGCAGCTTAGCTCCAGTTTCTAGTCCAGTGCAGCACAACAACGTGGCTAACAAAGTACAGCTTTGGAAAATGCCCTTAAAAAAGAGCCAGTGGGTCCAAGAGCACTCAAACTGTAACAAGTGGGGTGTAGCCTCTGCATTCTGCAGGCTCACAAATTTAAATATTTGCGGCTGGTTATGAGCAAGCAAACTGGTACTTCCTCCATAGCACAAACACCGCAAGTTTCCGCCCTGTGCTGTGTCCTGAACACGCTGTACTGAGAGATATGTCTGTTTGCAAAGCAGGGGGAAAAAGGGCACTATGAAAACCCTTAACATACAAAACTCTACATATTGAAAAAACCTCTGGTAACATCCAGAGATGGAGGTTCTGTAGCTGCATTTATTGATGGTAAGAATTGAGACAAGGTTTTAAAAAGCCCTTGCTAATATCAGGAAGGGGTGGCTGTAATACACATCATCAAGAACATTTATTTGTATTAGTGTTCTTTGCTTATTAGTAACAGCAACAACATAAGCTTACGGTAGAAGTTCAGTGAACACTGTATTGTTTAGGTTGAAAAGAACACAACTCTGAGAAATCCTTTAAAATGCTTGGTACATTTTGTTCAATTTCTAATTTCTTTTACCTGACTTTTTCATAGCTTTCCTAAATGTCTTGTCTGGCTGGTAGAAAACCTACTTATTTTTAGCAAATTCACTGTCTAAATTGCAAAAAAGATTTTTTTTTCAGGACTAGAAGCAACAGGAAATGACATTTAAATAGCTTCAGATACATATAATGCAAAGACAAGTGTAATGTTTGCAAATTTTCTCTCTGTCACCTTAAATTTCAGAGTTGCTTTACACATAGTAGGTCATTCCTGGGAATGACAGAACCCACAAATATTAGAAAACTTTTCTTCTTCATAAAACGTAGCTCCACCACAGTACCAAGTTGTTTATTTTTCCCTAAACTTCTGTAATCATCATGCACCTCCTAATTCCAGTGGAGTCAGATTTTAGAATCCAATTCCTTGTGTTTTGGACACACTTCTCACATCTGCCTAGAATTTTATGGAAAGAGATCAGGAAACTATTTCTCAGAAGAGCACGTACATATTTAAATAGCATTTAAAAATCTTAAATTGTCTCTCTAGAAATTTCCAGTGTGTAACAAATACATTTCTAAGATTTTTTTTCTAAATAATCTGGGATTTGAACTAATTTATGGTACTGTACTGCAACTCCAATTAGGAAAATCAGACTGTGGTTTAAAATTTGATACAGTCCATATAATTTGACAAACATGGGATAAAAATCCTATTTGTTTGCAAATAATTAAAAAAAAAAAAAAAAAAAAAAAAAGAAGGATGTGTCAGGGATTTTCCAAGAAATATAAGAAAGCCTGTGGCAACCATATTCTGTCGAGGCAGTGTCAATGTGTCAGGCCTCTTTGAAAGCTCCCACATCATGTTTGATTCAGTCATAAACCCATGCTGCTTTCACCTCCCTATCAGACCATTTTTTGGAGTTACCTCATGCAAATATAAATCAGGTAGCTCACTCCTATTATTATTAGCTACTGTCTTGTTGTTGAGTATACAAAAAAAGAAATCTATTTCCTGAGAGGAACCTCTTGCTGAAAGAAACGCTTGCATCTTGGAATGTCATCAAAATATAAGCCCAGAACACATTCAGTCAGCCTCCATTGCTTGAACAACTTCTCTAGCCTGCCAAGTGTAATTTAGAGTATTGTGATGCAGCTGTAGTTTTTGCTGACCAATGCAAAATCATTCTTCCCTGCTTAGTCCTGTAGAAAAGTAATCCCAGTCAGAAGTTCTAGCTAAGTGCACTCATACTGAAGCACTGAGTCATGGAAGAGGGCATATTTTGTCTTCCTGAGTCACAACACCACTGTGCTTGCCTTACAGTGTTCAATTTACTCAAGATGTCACTTTTTCTTCTAAAACTTGCCAAGGTTATTCCTAATTAGATAACTTAGGTTGTTATGAATAATGGGATGTGAGAAATGCGGAACGCATATGACCGTTAGTGCTCAGCTTCAGTTACATGGCCTTTTAGTCATATTTTGATCAAGGTATCCATAGCCTTCCTTTTAATGCATGTCATTATGTAAATGCAGTACATTATATTATTATGACTTTTTCTATAGTAGCTGGAGTTTTCTGGCTGGGGGTGAGCAAGGTCTTGGGAGGCAACATGGCCAGGACAGCTGACCCAAGCTGACCCAAGGGATACTCCATGATGTATCCTGTCTGCTCAGGTATAAAACTTAAGATAAAGGAGGAGGAAGGGAACACGTTTGTTGTTATGATGTTTGTCTTATGGAGCAAAGGCTACACATACTCAAGTCCTGCTCCCTGGGAAGTGATTGGACATTACCTGCTGATGGGAAGTGGACTACAAGTCTTTTCTTTTCCTTTCTCTTCCACATGCAACCTTGTTCTTTGCTTTATTACACTGTATTTATCTGACCCATGAGGATTTTTTCATCTTATTTGCTGTCCCACCCTTCCTCTCTTGGTTTGCTGATGAGGGAAGCAATAGAGCAGCTTGGAGAGCACCTGACATCCTGCCAAAGGGAGTCCACCAGAAAGCTCCAAGGCCTGGAGTAGGGTTTGAGTAGTGTTGACAGACTGTAGAGGATAGGAGGAGTCAAATCTTATCTAGAATAATCCATAATGACCTCTTAGAGCCTCTGCCTTGGCATTGTTTTAGAAGTATCGAATTGGAGTGATGCAAAACAGACCTAGGAATTTTGGATAGGAAGAGGATCCATTCTTGATCAAAGATTCTTAGATCTATTCTAGTGGGTGCCCCCACCAAGTCAGATTCTTGTTTTTCCTTTCCACTTCCCTAAGTAGACTCTTTGTGACAACTTGGACCAACATTTCAATGCAAAATGTCTTAAGCTATACTTTCGTGCAAATGCATCCATAGAAACAGAAAGACCTGACTAAGTACTTTCCTGGTAGCTGTAATACCTTTATTGCACTTTTTGACCTTGCACTAACATTCTCAAAAGCCTTGTAAAAATTATTTTACATCACTAAGTTTTCTTTCTGTGATGCAAATTGGAAATTTTAACCTCTTTAGCCTATGCTTAATGTATGATAAGTATAAATAACAGAATGATTTCTCAATGCTACCATTTTCATGATGTTATTACTCAAAGCACATCTGAAAAAAAAAGTTGCTTTCTGAAGGCTTGGGGCAGGGAAAAGTAATGCTTTGGATGCTCCTGTAGCTATTGTATTGGAGCACAAATTGCCCTTTTCAAAAAAAAAAATACAAAAAGGAAATCTTTGCTGATGAGTTGTTTTAGAATTCTTGTGTCTTATGCCAATCTTTAGAGAGAGATTGTCTAACCAGCATCAGGATGCAAGACATACTAGCAGTGACAATAACGTTTTTGGTAAATGCTATTTTGGGTACTTGTTAAAATAAATACGGCATCGTTAGACTGGAGCTGTGCATGTGGTTTTCATCCTTGGACATTGGTAGGATTACTCTTCTGTTTTGTAGTTTGGATTGTGCAATATTTTAGTTGATAGCAGCTATAAATAGCAAAAAAGTATATTAAGAAAGCTAGAACTGGAACTAGACAAATTCTCTGTATATGTGCAGGTCCATATCTTGTCCATCCAATGCCTGTGCATACCTTGCAGTTATTGGTAATGAAGAGAAGGAAAAGGAAGGGCAAAGGGGAGAAAGGAAAGGGGAGAAGAAAAGGAGTAAAATTGAGAAAATATCTGCAGTGTGAAAGAGGAAAGCTCAGCTGATCTTCATTCAAGGCTTAACTCTCTATTGCCTAGGAAATGTTTAAAAAGTCTACCAGAAAATAAAGCTTAGAACTGAACCTCAGAGGTTACATTGGAAAAAATGCTTTAACTAGAGAAACAAAATCTGTCTGACATTTTTCATTGTAAGGCATGTGATTTAAGTATTTATTTTGTGGGTTTTTTTCCTTCAATCATTAGCTCTTGGGCTTGAAAGTATGTTTCTAATTTTTGTTTGGTCACCCTTCTAAGGTGCCCAATCCCGATCATTTTCAGTTTGCTAAATACAGCTAATCCCTCCTGTGACTACTCTGATAGCCATCTGCCAATACTGATATAGTTTAAGCTCTCCAGCTTGTGTTTTCCAGCAAGCAAAATATATTACAACATGGGGTATTCTAATTTTGCTTTTTGTCTACTTGTAGATTGCCAGTTCCTTGGCTACTTATAGTTTTCCTGTAATTGTCCTTTCCTATTAGCAAAAACACCACAAACTAAACAAACCAAAGCACATCAGAAATATTTTTTCCCATGTATTCAGAACAGAACATATGTATAAGACCTCTGGTAGCTTTCATAGCTCTAGCGTGAACATTTTTCATTCAATTTTTGATCTTGAATTTTGCCAAAAGCAGACTGTTCTGGTTTTGACTGGTGCAGATGTAATTTTCTTCATAGTAGCTAGTACACAGCAACTGTGTGTCTTGATGGTTTTTCTGTTGCTGCATAGTCCTCACCCTAGGTCTGGGTCTTTGCAGTGTTTCATTTAATGCCTCTGAGGAGCTGCACAGAAAGCTGTGAGGGAGCATGGCCAGGACATGTAACAACAACTGGCCAAAGGGATATTCCACGCTATAGAACATCATATCCAGTATATAAACAGGGAGAATCACCTGGAAGGATAATTGTTCAGGAATGGGCTGGGCATCAGTCAGTGGTGATATATGCTTGTATACTTGTTTCTTCCAGGTTTGGTTACTATCTCTAATTCTTCTTATTATTGTCAATATTTCAATTATTAAATTTATTATTATCATCATAATTGTTGTTATTGTCATATTCAGTATTACTATATTATTTTATTTCCATTATTAAATAGTTCCTAACTCAACCCACAAGGTTCACATTTAAATTCCAATTCTCTCCACTGAGAGGGCAGGTGGGGAGAGTGAGCAACTGATCCTTACCTGCTGACTAGGATTAAACCACAACACAGGCTCAGCATGCCACTGTGAGGTATTTGTAAGATTGATTAGAGCAGAATATTTATCTCATGTGTGTTGCAGAGTAGACAATTTTTTGTAGATCCAAATATGACCTTTATTTCTTTGGAAGAGTGTAAAATTACAACTCCTGTCATTGTTAATGTGGTCCATAGTCATTTCCAGATTCTATTCTGCAAAAATAAAACTAGCTAGTGAGTTCACTAGGTATGCAGTGTGTTTTACATTACTTTCCTTGTATTGCCTCCTTTGTAATTTAAATAGTGTAAGAGGTCTCAAGTCCATTTATAAAACAAACCTGTAAACTTGTGAAATAATGAAATTAAATTTGCCTGATGTAGTCTGTTGTCCAAAAAAATCTTGATAATGAGATGAAAACTTTAGCATGTCTCCTAGTTTTTTTAGTTTCTGACTTTAGTGCAATATTAATATATATCTAACAATCTCAAATTCTGCACTGTATTCCAAGACATATTGAAAAAGATTGTCACTGGTTCTCAGGTTTTCAGAATTCTTAGATGAAATGTTTTAAGGAATAATTACTTTAAAGTGACCTTCAAATATTTTTCAACATTGGCCTTGATGAAACATATAGTTTTTATTTGTGTAGTAAAGCTCATAAAAGCCTCCAAATAAATGCTAGATCACCTTTCATTCTCCAAGGCACCCATAAAGCATATCAAATTGGGCCACACTCTTTAATTCAGTTTCACTCAGTTTGAAAAAATGTGAAGTCTTTTTCCACGGTGTTGCGTGAACTGTTGTTAATGTGTACAGAAGACTGTGTGAAGATGACTGATGAGTACAAGTCTAAATTCGTGTGCCTTTGCCAGTATGAATATTTTTTATAATGCAGAAATCTCTAGAATCTTGCCTACTGTAGAAACAGAAATTTCTTTCGTGTGGCTTGAATTTCCTCAAAAACTAATGACTACCATCTCAAATGTTACCTGTGATAAACTTAGCATACCCTTTCCTTATGGTTTTCTCCACATCACTTCATAGATGCATAAGCTTTTCTCTAAAATAAAAACAACCAGCCAAAAACCACAAAAAACTCAAGCAAACAGAAAAACTCCAAACAAACAAAAATCCCCAAACAACACAAAATAAAACACACACACATACACACACACACACAAAAAAAAAAAAAAAAAAAAAAAGAAAGAAAAGAAAAGAAAAAGAACCACACCAAAAACCCCCCCTGCAAGAAAACTGTCCATGTTTCATTCCCTGTCAGGGAAATGGAAAAATAAAAAAGAGAATTAGAATAGTTATTAGGAAGAAATTATTTTTTGTGAGGATGCTGAGACACTGAAACATATTCTGGAACACATTGCCCAGAGAAGCTTTGGGTGCTCCATCCCTGGAAATGTTCAAGACCAGCTTGGATGCAAATTGGAGCAACCAGATCCAATGGAAGGTGTCCCTCCCCATGGCAGTGCAGTTGGAACAAGATGAGCTTTAAGATCCCTTCCAATGCAAACCATTCTAGGATTCTGTGAATCTGTTGTTATATCGTTGTTTAATATTTTTATGAAAAAGGATAAATGGTACAACATAAAAGAAAGTAGAGTGGAACTCCATAATCTATCTGTTCAGGTTGATTCATCAGGTTAAATAGGCTTTGACACTGCAAGAGCCAATATGTTTATCTCCTTGTAAGGTTTGTCCACCACTGACTTGGTCTCAAACAGTTGTTAAACCCGTTTTTTTCCTGGGTGCCATTTTAAAGTAAATGAATATTATTCTTGTTTTCCTGTAAAATGATTTGCTGTAAAGGTTAATGTCTCAGAACACCAGACATTTGAAAGTTAAGGACACTTGTAATTTTTTGCCACATTTAGCCTTTTATAGTTTCAAGATACAGTCAAAAGAGATTGTCCGTGGAATTCAATTCAAGGCAATGCAATAATGGAATTAAACCGTTCTTATCGCATTGAGCAAATTTAAAATTTTACAATTGTAAATCTTTTTTGCTCAGAAGGGGACAAAAAATGTCAGTCCTTCAATTTTTTAACAATTTTTATTTTCTTAGCAATGCACTTTGTTATTTATTTTTGTTTCCCATTTTTAATATTAATTATGTAATTGTGCTAACAGTAGTTCCAGTATACATGTTATCAGTTGTTTCTTGTGTTTCCTTTAAAAGTATTAGGGAAAACAAAGAGAAAGAATGGCCTTCTCATACCATATGTAGCTGAAATACCTCTCCAGATTTTAGGAATTGTGATGTTTTAAGAGATCACAGAAGACTTTACAAAAACAATTGAAGTGTCAAATAACATGCTTAATCCCCTTTAGAGGAAACTGCTTTAATAGATTTGAGGGGGAAAAAAGGAAAATCAAGGTAAAACACTGATTCTGGCTGACCAATAAGTGAGGTAATTTTTATCAATTTATAGATTTAAATGTATATGATTTTCTAAAGTTACATCTTTTCCAAGGGGAAAGATGTTTCTTAATTTCCCCTAATCTTTCTGTGTTTGTTGTATTTGAAAGTAGCAATTTAAATTAAATGAACACCTGCAGTAGTCATCAATGAGAACATTATTTTATATACTAAAGTTATTTCTCATCATTCTAGGCCTGAAAAAAACAACATATGAATTAAATGTCTTATTGATTTGTATTGCAGGAAAAATAGCTGCTTAGTTTCAATATTATGTTTTTTCCAGTTTTTAAAATGATTAACAAGTAATTACATACTAGTATAGAATTATACCTTGGAGGAGAAGCATACTACAGACAATTCTTTCTAAATTTATTTTTAGCCTCTTTCATGGAAGAGACCTTTCACGGATACAGACATACAAAGAGCTTTTGAAAATATGCTTTATGTTCTGTTCTGTTCTGTTCTGTTCTGTTAGAAACATTTGAGATGGAAATAAAGTACTGTTTAAAGTATACCATGCATGAAATAAGAGACTGGGAGGATACAAGGTGAAGTCTTGAAGACAATGAAATTGAATAAGTTTAGATAGGAGTAGTGCAAGAGAAACCAACGGGAATATCTTAATGTCAAAGTGTTATGATCTCATTATAAGATACTTCTGGCCAAATCAAGGTGTTAATGAGACCACATGCTGAAATCAGTAGTACAGATTAAATTTAACAGTAAATGTGAGGTAGAGAGATAGGAAAAAAGAGGAAAGTGAGAGGGATATGGGAGGAAAGAAATAGAGTGAGAGATTAAGTAGAAGATGAAAAGATATCATATTCACCACATGGATTCCTGCAGCACCCCACTGGTCCATCTACACCCTGGTCTTCAGTGGTGGGGGTCTCCCTGTTGCTCAGGTACCCCTTTTTTGTTGCTGGAGGTACCACTTTTATACAGTCTGAGTTTGGGGTATCCATGTGGTGTAGATGCAGTTTCCTCAACTTTGGCTGACGTGTGGATCCTTTCTCACAGTTTTCACCATGTGGTTTCTTTTTGGGTGTTTTTTTTTTTTTTTTTTTTTTGTTCAGATAATTCTTATGTCTCCACAGTCTGTACATCAGAATTTTGCCTGGTATGCTAATTCCAGATCTTCACCTTCATTAGGCCTGGTGTTAATGTCTTCCTGTTTTGCCATCTGTGCTTATGCCAAATTCCATTGTTGTGGTTTATCTTATGGAGACAGTGTCCTGGTCTAGGTGACTGCATTCTTTGAGCCCTCACACCACCCCATGCCTCAAATACTGTCTTCCAGGGACTTTTCCTCAGTTTGTGTTTTCCACGGGGGTGGTGCATACATAGAAAAGACGAAGAGAGAAGACAGAAGCAACAGAAATAATAATGTCAGTAATAATAAAATGTACAACACCTGTTCAAATAATTAAATATACAAATCCAACTGCAATCATCAACCCATTTCTCAATAGACACAACTCCCAATATCTGAATCCCAACTATTAGAATATGGATCTTAGCGAGGTAGTCTTAGGGTTAGAGTGATTGAGAAAGTTCTGATGTCTGATTAGCCATTTCTGTGGCTCAGCCTTTTCAATTGATGGTATTGCAAATGGCAATAGTGCATTCAGTTTCTGTGAGATTTAACATTCCATATATCCCTTGTTCTTTTAATATAACATATCTAATGCCAACTGACTTTGATGACTGACTTTGTGATTCGTGGCTTCACAGAAACTGCCTTTGTGACAGGGACTGAGAGAGGGACAATATTCAAAGCAGCTTTCTAAGAGCTTCCTCCTGAACTGTAACTCTGTCACCAGTGTTTATAAATACACCAACACTGTTCTGTTGGGTAGAGGGAGTACTCCAAGACTTCCCAATGACTCACAAGCTTTGTTCACACTCCATTTTGGGGTCTGCATGTCAAAAATCAGGTTTCAGGCACAAAGGTGAAATGACAATTACTAATTTGCATGCTCCAGTCTCTCCCAAGGCTTGTCACATACATTGCTTCTAGCAGGAGAGAACCCCAAGAGGACACAGTGCAACAGATGGATGAGTCTACTATCAGTGCATGGATTAAACCACTTTATTACATTTCCATTGGAAGCAAACCACACATCTTAAACCAAATACTGTTTGGAAATATTTCAATTTTGTGTTTAAATTGTAATCCCCTGGATTATGGAAGTGCTCAGCTCACAGCCTCTACTAACCAGAGTCAGAGAGATGCTTCTTAACTGTGCAACAGGCACAAAAGCATTACTGACTCAGGTGTGTGTAACCCTGAATCTTTGGGCTTCCAGCTGGGAACAAATGTGTCTAAGAAAAGTGTGGTTTAACCCTTCAGCTGCTGTTTTGTGGAAGTGGGGAAGAAACTCATTCTTTGCTATGAATGCACTGAACTGACTTTGTAAAGCCATTTTTGACACTTGTTAGAATTGCAAGTTAATATCTGGTCATATCTGGTCCATTACTGAAGGCATGTACCTGCCACATAACATTTCCTAGGACCCACTCATGCTATGGAAAAACTACCTTAAACCAAAAACCTATCTTTTGTCCTACTATATCTGGGGCACATATACTACTGATCCATTCTTAGCTTTGTTCAGGAGAATTAAATTCCTGTCATGTCCTTCCTGCTGATGAATAGTGAAATACACAATTTGAGCAGATGGATGAGATTACTATCTTGCATGTTAGACCAGCATGCAGAGTTAGGGTCAGTCACTTTTCATCAGAGTATCCCCAGACGAATCCAAGTGATGTACCACAGTGGCTTGTCTTGCAAGTTCATCTGTCTATCAGCTACATTTGGGGCTTGAAATCAGCCACAAAATTACACAGCAAGTGTTGATGTTTAAATTCCCTACAGGGGTATCCCAAACAAATACACATGTTACGTATTATGACAGGTATTTTCTAAGTCAGCCAAAACTCAAGGGGATGACCAGGTCTCGCAGCACAATTGATGATTACCTTTGCACACTGAAACAAGTGTAAATGGGTTTGTTCAGGATGTGCCTTCATGTATTTTAAAGGCTTCAAAATAGAGTTCTTTCTCAACCACATCAGCATATAGTTGGAGAAATTTTCTTAGTAATGACAGAATTACAGAATATTCTGACTTGGAAGGGACCCACATTCCTGTCCCACAGGGGACAGGGTAATTCTGCACACCATGAGAAATTAAGTCTTAGCACACAAAGTTTCATACAAAATATGAAAAGTTCTCATATAAAAAAAAAGACTCTTATATAAAAAAGTTTTCAGAAAAACGCATCTTCAAATTGAGCCTATACTCAGTTCTCCAGAGGATAGATTAAAGCTCTGTTGCGATTTAATTTTGACACATAACAAAAGCTGTTGATAGAGTCATAAGTGAAATTAATTCCCTTTCAAATTTAGTTGTTTTTTTCTCTTTTTTGTTGTTGTTATTTATTGTTTTTTAATTTTATTTTCAGTGGCAAAATTGCTCTCATTACATTCCTTTGCAATTACTATTGCAGGAAATTGCATCCACGAGTTGGAAGCATGCGTGGTCCACAGTGCACTGTAGCTACCATGTTGATTGGAATAGATAAAAGAGGTGAGGTGAGGTTAAAATAATCATGCTAGAAAACCTAAGAGTAGATCTGTCATATTAATGTGAGAATACAGGTATTTGAAAAACAGTTACAGGTCTTGATAGGTGGTAAAAGGCTATTCTGAATTTTATCCATGAGCTAATTTTAGTCCATGGCTGTCAATCAGTCTAATTTAGGAAGGGAGACTCAATTATTTCCTATGTCATTTTATCTTTTGTTTTGTTAAGATTGTTTAGGTTAGTTATTAATTCTTCTGAGGTTTCTGAAAAATTATGCCAAGTCATGATAATAAAAGCCTTCTGGGGCAGAACTTGCAAGGTTAATACATGTTTGCATGATTCCAATATGCATAAAGTCTTGAACCAACTCTCATGCTAAATTTGGTAGAATTTTCTAATTCTCAACTGGTAGAAATAAAAGAATACATGGATGAGATAAAAGTAAAAGCTTTTCCCACGCCATTTATTTTTTTAGTAAAAAGACAAACTCGGCAAAAATCAAAGTAATAAAACATTCAGTGTTTTTCCTTATGTAATCTTACTAATAATTGATCTCCCAACAAGTTCCTGTCAATTAAAACACAAAAAAATCACAAAAATTGGTAAACTAAAAATACAAGCAATTATGGAGGCCAATTAAATGTTCCATCAGTTTTTGTTATCAGCTTTCTATAAAAAGGTACTTATTTCAAGTTCCTGTTGATGGCTTTTCTCATAGGAACAGTGTTTTGAGACATACAATTGCATTAGTTAACAGAGAAATTTATAGCAATCCAAACAAAATTAGACATCAACAAAGTCAATGATCAAAACAAAGTGGTCAGCACAGAACCAAAGTTGAACCCTCCAGTCAGATAACCATAGTCAAAAAGGGCAAGACTTATGGCAGCTTGGGACAAAAGCTAAATAGCTGTCTTTCCAATGCTAGATGAGACCTAAGCCGGGATCAAAAATTCTCTAAAGACTGAGGGGAAAAAATACATTTTGATAAAAGGAAGTGTTACGAGGAAGTCATGGTATCTCTATGATAAAATGGGAACTGAAGAAGATAAAGTGCTGGTTTTCTGTTGGCTTTTTTTTTTTTTTGGTTGGTTGGTTGGTTGTTTTTTTGTCTCTCTTGCAGAAGGCAGTATTTCAGTGGATAGATTTTTTTGATTGGTTGGTTGGTTGGTTGGTTGGTTGGTTGGTTGGTTGTTTAGTTGTTTTTTTTGCTATCACTCAAATTCAAAACTAAATACTTAAAGAAATCTAGTGACTTAAAAAAAAAAAGAAAAAAGGAATTTGCTGGAAAGCTAGGAAAGGAAATTACTGCAGGAAATAATGCTCTTCAGACAAATAAGTTTTATAATTTTGTAGTTTTTTTAAGCTTCTACATCAGTCTTGCAGGGCCTTTTAAAGTAGAGTAGTTGTGTTCTGAAACATCAGCTTAGCTGATATTTTGGGGTATTTTTCTAATATTTCTATCCAGTGCTAGGAATATGCAGTACACAGTATTCCATGAGACAGATGTGTCGCAGTAATGGAATAATATCTGTGTCCCCAGTATTAAGTACAATAAATAATTGCAGCTGGTCCCTTTAATGTTATCCGATATGATATCTATAATAAAATGTATCTGTCAACATATGTCATCACATGACTATATATGAATAAATCTTACAGGATGATGTGGTTGTCATTGACCTGCACACCATTGCTTCAAGAAAAAAATTCAAATTAAGCTTTGAAGATTAATATGGCTTTGTGTATTTCTTTACATAACTTTCCAGTATATTTTTTAGAGCAAGTACCAAAGGTTATTTGTAAAAGTGATCCATTTTTGTGGGTTTTCATTTTTATACAGCTTTTTAAAACAATATAAAGTAGTGTTCACAATAAAGTTTCAAAAACTCTGGTAGACTTTTGGAGTGTATATTATCTTTGACATACAAAAATTCATCAAGTTGAAAAAAATACAGATTTGAGAACTTAAATATGATTTTATAGAGGATTATTCTTGTGCTAAGATTCTTGCCTTCAGTATAATCATTAAATACAGCATAGGTTGTAGTGATATGATTTCATTTCTTAGTGCTAATTGTGCCAACTCAAGAACACATTTGGGAAAAAAATAACTTTCATACCTAAGAAATAATAAAAATTAGAAAAATTAAATGGATGGGATGTTGTGTTCCATATCAACCATGCTGAGAGCAGGTCAGGGGGGATGTTCCTGGCCCTCTGCTTAGCACTCATGAAGTCAGTCCTGGAGTGCTGGATTCAGTTCTGGTCATCTCAGTACAAAAGGGACGTGGACAGACTGTACAAGGCCCAGTGAAGGCCACTAAGATGAGCAAAGGACTGAAGTATCTCTTCTATGAGGAAAGAAACAAACACTTTGAATTACAATGCAGAGTTCTTACTTTCCCTGATGCGTACTTATTCAATTATCAGATGATATCTAAGCTTGGTGTCTGACTGAGCTTCTACATTCTGCAGAGAGCTGTGAAAGGTATCTAGATTGTACTGGAAATTATTTTTGGGATTCACTGAGTATGCATGACTGCTGTTCTGAAAGATACAACGCAGGATGCAATCTTGATTTTATGGCAGTATATGAAAGTATACCCAAGCAAATCCAGAAGGTTTATCCAACCAGGTATGTCAGTGAAACATGTACCTAGGCCTCTCTCAGCATCAATGGTAAGCTTACTTAGATGAGCTGATCTAAGAAAGAGAAGGGCTGTAAGTTACACCCTCTTAATAGGGATGGCAGTGGTCACACAGTCGCTAGACATGCTGACTCCTGCGCCGTCCCTTGGGCTGCTCTGTTGTGCGTCATCTGTAGAGTGGGTCAGTGGCTATAAAGCCCATGCTGGTCTCCAGGGAGAGCACAGAAAACCCTGATCTCTCACACTCCTAGAGCTCTCTTTAACTATCATCTCCTTTTTGTTCAAGTCATCATTATATATGCATTATTTGACTCTTTCAGGGATAATTGATATTCTTGACACATCTTTAAAAATAATTATAGCAAATAAATGAAAACAGCAAGGAGAGACTGAACAACTGGGGGAAAAGAAAGGGGAAGGGAGTGAGCATTTGGTTTCTGTGAGCAAATGACTTTAGAAGGAATAGTTATGTTGTCTTTAGGACTTGTTCATTTATTTTAAAAATATATTTTTCAAAACCTAATTTGTGCTTTCAGGAGCTAAATATAGAAAATTTCATAATGTCCTTTTAGAAATTGGTGACTAAGAATGATCACTTTAAATGAATATAGAAGCATGTAATTTGTTAAAATACAATATTTTTCATTTCATGTTAATTTTTTTTCAAAATTGGTTAAGCTAAATATAACATGCATACTGGAAGAGCAAAAGCTATACTTAAGTTATAATGATAAGACCCAACAGGACAGAAAGGAACTTATCAAGTTTACTCTGGGAACAGAGTTAAAGAATTTGTGGTTTGTAAAGCACATCCTTTTTCAAAAATATTCTACTTGTAGTTTTTCAAGGTGTCTCTTATGCTTGTCAACAGCATTTTTTTCCCATTTTTTTCCATCAGGTGTTTCATTCCAAATGCCTATGCTGCTCTCTTCACTGCTGCTCTGGTGCCATTAATGTGCCTGGTGGTGGTTTTTGTGGTGTTCATCCACGCCTATCAGGTGACTCCTCAATGGAAGGCATATGATGATATTTTCAGAGGAAGAACAAATGCAGCAGGTATGATTTGTCGGCAAACAAGTTGTACTTTTGAATGGTAGGGACTGTTCTTTCCAGTTCAGAGAACCCCACCTGAAACCATGGTTCAGTAGATACCTACGCACTTACTTTAAGATTACGCCTGCTAATGTCCCTTTGATGTCTGTGAAAGTACTTTGATGATCAAAGCTATGTATGCAGATGCTTAACTGTCTGAGGGAATTAAAAATATGTAAAACCTAGAACAAGAAATTAGTATCACTGGCTTTGTGACTAAGTTTAGTCTACCTAAATATACGACCAGAAATAAAGCACTGCCCTGCTTGGATCACTGTGTCCCCATGCTAGATTTTGGCTCGAGGTACTGAACATCCTATCCCAGGGTGGGCTGGGGCTGCTCAGGTGCAATGATTCCCCACTTGCAGAGCATGATCACCTATGGATGCAGGCTGTACCTCCTGCTCAACCCCAGGTGATGGGCATAGCTTTGGTCATTGTGTTTTGCTTTATATGTTGTGGCTGTGAAGGCAAGCACACGTGCTCTGTGCCCTGGACTATTTGGAGTTAATGCCTTTGTTTTGATATTTCCTATGCTACTTGCAACTAAAACGTACTTGACAGGAAAAACCTCACTTGTGCAAAACAGGAAGTTTCAGTCGGCCTCCTCTATCAGAACAATTTCAACTACAATGTTCCCAAAATAAAGTTGGTGCACTTTAGACCAATATTTAATAATAATAGGACACTCTGTGGGAAGCTTAGAATATTTCTATTCTCTTCACAGTATTTTGTAAAAAGAAAATTTAAAACCTAATGCAAATAATCTTTTGATAATTGGGGTACAGAGATATATTCCTTTCTTGAGAAAATTATCATAAATATTAAGTATGTACAATCTGAACATTTCTGCAAATATTTATGTCCTTTTTAATGATGCAAAGTTAGCGTGACTAAGATCTGTATGAATTCAGATAAGGTCTGATGATATCCAAGACCTTAGTTGCACTCTTTAATTTCTCTCTAATATAAATGCACAGAGGTGGCTCCTCTTGTCAGTCTTTCAGTTAATTTATGTATAATGAAATTGTAATTGTGCACCTGCAAGGCAAACTGCTGTTTTGCTACCAAAGCACATTTTGTAAGCACAAATGAAATACTGCATATGGTGACAGTGAGAGCAGGTTGGAGATGGGCTGTTTTAGAGAGAAAAACAAGTTGTGTCCTGCAATTTATGGTGGCTTAATTGTATAAGGGGACTCCATGTAGCTGTGTTTATGATTTAAGCTTCTAGAGAGAAAATATGGTGATTTCTTCCATTTGCAGCATTACCTATAACTACATAACACAGTACGAACTGTTGATTGGATCTCTGCCTTTTTTGACTGAATATTTGTCTTCTGAAATTAAAGGTGTTGGTAGTATATTTACACAGCTTTAATGTCTTCTGGATATATTGTGCTTGAGGGAAAGGCAGTTTGCCGTGGTAAGGCCTAGTTTCACTTATAAATCTTGAATCTTGACATTCGCTCAGCTGACTCCATTTTCTTACAAAATTCCTGGGAGCTGCTCCTGCTCCTGTTTTTGTAGCCACATAAATGGCTGCTTTGGGAAACATTTTTCACATCAGTAAATTTGTCTGCAGTCAGTTTCATGATGATATTTTACTTTTGAAACATAGAAGAGGTCTTGGATTATACCTGCACCCCTGCACCGAGTTCTGACTTACGAGACACTATGTGTTAGGAAAGCCTTTTCGTAATGTTGCCTCCTTAAGTTGCACAGACATGCAGTATCTTTTCTGTTTTCTTTTGACAATGAATATGCCATCTCTCTGTTTCATCCAAAACCAGAGGAAAGGTGGAGCCTCCAATCAACAGTTTATCTATGCCTTCGAGAATTCAGGACAGAAGACATCAGTTGCTCTTCCCTTTTCTACTAATACATCCACTCCATTATAGACAGCCATCATGTTGTTCTTCTACAGCTATTGGAATAAATTCTGTAAATTCTGTGAAACATCTTACTGAACTTAGGTAGTAGCATGGTGGTTTACTACTTTTTTCTGTCCTACGAGCAGAGTTTGTTACTACCGACACTAAAGGAGACTCCTGTGTATTTTTTCTTTCCTGAGAGCAGAGTAACAATGCTGGGTTTCACCGTACATGTTTAAAAGAAAACATTTGGTAGCTGCAAAGATGATCTGTTTCTAGACAGATAAATATTTTCTTGGAAAACTGTAGGGTATAATTGGAGGGTCTATTACTTTTATTTGTACAATGCCCTTTTTTAATTGTACCTCCTTTTCTGTCATGCGTATATTCTTCCTAGGTACCCTTAAGTAAATTCTTACCTCTTGTACCCTATTCTGGTAGTTTCAAGAAAATACCATAGCCCAACTATGGTATAGACAGCTAGCCCAGGAAAAATCTCTTTTAGTAATTGGTGCCAATTCCTTTGGCAGTGGTCTGTGATCTTCCTAGGTGTTTATACTCTTTACTGTGACTAGATTATCACTGTAAAAGAATATGATTAAATCAAGGTTTTAGTGTATAATAAACACAAGTAAATAGGCTAGCCAAATCTTAATTTGAGCAATATGCACACTTCTCATTACCCTGTCTGCAACAGCAAATATGTGAGTTTTCCCTCTCATGCCCTTTTTTACTGTTCCAGAATTTCTGTTACTGGTCATCTTGGTTTGCATGGTGATGGATATAGTTTACTTAGCTCAGAGAATTTTCCTTGACAGTAGAGGGCTCAAGAAAGGGCAGTGGGAGAGTCAAGAATTAGTTATCTCTTAGGGCAGTCAGCTTTTCCTTCTCAAAAGTGAATATTGGAAAGAAAAGTGTGAAAGGCTGAAAAAACTGGGAAAGATGATTTTTCAAGGAATACTATCTCTGTAGTCATTCAGAAGTAGGCATTGAGTTTGCTTAAAAAGAGTCCTCACTTTGTACAGATTCTGTTTGCCAGCCTTTCAACAAACATGTTCTGTTGGCTGACTGTCCTCCTATACAGAGAAACTAGCTTCTCAAAAGTTAGCCTTGACAGGAGCCAAGTCAGAGCATTCATTGGATAAACACCTTTGGGCTAACTAATATTTAAGTTTGCATCACAGGACACCATTTGCCTTCCTGGCTGCCAGGGCACTGGTGACTAATATTCAGCTTGTATTTGACCAAGAACTCGGGTCCCTTTCCATGGCATGCTTTCCAGCATCTCATTCCCTAATCTGTCTGTCCATCCATCCAGGGTTGCCCCACCCCAATGCAGAATCTGGCACTTTCCTTTGCTGAACTTGTTGTGGTTGGTGATTGCCCATTCCTGTGCCCACTCCTGTTGCTGGCTGAGGTGTCTCTGCAGGGCCTCCCTGCCTTCGAGAGTCAACAGATCTTCCCACATTTGTATTATCTGTGACCTTGCTTAGTGTTCCTTCCAATCCTGTGTCTAAGTCATTTATGAAGATGTTAAAGAGCACAGGCTGAGGATGGAGCCCTATGAAAACCCACTAGTGACAGGTCCTAATATGCAAATACAGAAAATGAATAGTAACAGGACAGCAATCCAATATAAATTGTTTTGTTTTCTGTTTGCTAACCTTTCCTAATTTCACAAAAAGATTTAAAAATGTAACAGAACAACTTGATTGTTCCCTCCCTGATAATTGTAAATAGATAAGCTTAATTTATTGAATGAATCTTGAACTTACGTAATTTTCACTGGCATGCCCTGCTCATAAATATGCAGTACAACTTACCTGAATCAAATACCATAATTGTAAAAGTGCCAGAATCACGGTAAAGATTAAAACTTCATGTTGTCAAAATAGAAATTCATGAATAATGCCTTGGATGTTTAGTTGCAAAACTTTAACTCCTACTTTCATCTTCCTTCATATAAATTTCTTTCATATGAAATCGTAGAATCGTTGGGGCTGGAAGGGACTTTGAAGATCATCTAGTTCCAGTCTCCAAATATATTTAATGTGTTAGCAGTTTGCAATTCCTAGTCACAACAGAACATGCTAAATAGTCTGCCTACACCAACTAAGAGATATATGCATTCACAATATTCAGCACACACACTGTATGTAATATTTTATTCTTCGTGATGCTCCAGGAGCTTTTCTTTTTTGTGATTGGGAGAAAAACAAATCTTTGCCTTCAAGATTTTTTACAAATTCTATTAGGACAAAATGCACAAGCATAATTAGATGCTGAAATAAAGAACTAAGATCTGAATAAGGTAATAACATAAATGAATCCTCTTCACTCGTGTAATTTAGATTGCTTGCACTATGCTTCACATGTCTAAATTAGCTTTTTTCCTTCAAAGAAGTCTGCAGAAGCAAGCTCACATCCATGGTCTGTGACTGCACAGTTGTAATTTTAGCACTCATTTAATATTTTGCAAGTGTGCATTTCAATAATTTTATGTGGAAAAAAGTAGGATCATATTTTTCTTTATTCTGTTGATTTGCTAATTTTCTGGGATGTGCCATGTTCCCTGCATAACAGTAATGGCATAAACTATGATACAAGGCCCTATTTTTCCCCTTTTATTGTAACACTAGGTGTCTTAAAGTTGTATGTGAAAGTTTGCCAAAACCCTGAGATGTAGTGAAAAGGTTAGAGAGGCTAGTCTTTTATGATTTTGAAGCAGAGATGTATTTGTTATACTTAATGGAACATTTGCTTTTCTTTAAGAAAGTGTACTTTAATTTCAAAATTTTCCTTGCTACAAGGATTGGCAGATCAAAAAATACAAATGAACAAAATATTTTGGCACATTTTTTACTTCCTACTTCAACAAACTATCAATGAACATTTTTTTCCAGTTCAATTTCATGGACAGGCATCTACTAGTTTTCTTGTCTTCAGTATCTGGTAGTGTTAAATTCTGCACATTTAACATTCCCAGTCAGGATTCAGTGGTTTTGTTATGATTCATTGATTGCATTTTCTTGGTGGTGTATTTCCTTCTTTGAATTTTATGAGAGGAATCTGATTTGTTTTTTTGTTTTGTTTTATTATTTTGGCCACAAAATCCTGTTACCAAACCCCCTTTTTTTTTTTTTTTTTTTTTTTTTACTGCAGCTGTCAAAAACAATTGAAAACCAAGCCAGCAGGATTTGGAACACTGTTTTTCAAGCTTATTTTAAAAAAATGTTGTTGTGGCATTTTTATATTTACATTGCGAAGTTTAACTGGTGACTTCTTAAGCAATAGCCTGTAAATATTTTACTAATTTAGGTCTCCCACAAATTGTTGAAATTCTGTGAAGCAACACACTCTCCCCAGTCTTCTGGGAAAAAAAAACGTTTATAAAGACTTTTCAGGTTTTGCAGTAGATCATTATGTTTAGCTAAAATCTGTTAAAAGCTATAAAGGTTGCATTATCAGTTGCAGTTTAACAGCCAGCCTACGGAGAGGACACTATTTACAAGAGTAAATATTTATATGTAAACTCAGAATACAATTAAAGCTGTATTATTCAATTGCCTCTTTTATTGAATTTCCTATTTATTAAAAAGAATAAAAAAAATGGGAAAATAATATGGACCAACATGGTCGTGATAATACAGACATTTCAATACATTTTCAATGCACAGTTCATGCTTGATTTTCCACAGTTAAATAATGTAGATATTTTCTGCAAAGACATATTCTGCAATATCATCAAAGAATTAATATTATTTAATAATTTTCAGTTTTCTTAATTTATATTTAGTTTAATATTTTTCATTGCTCAGACTTGTTGTTCTGTCCAATATCAGGGTATCAGGGAACAAAGGAAGTGGTGGAAGGAAGTGGCAGAAAGAGGGAAGTGTCAGAAGGAAGTGTCAGAGGGAGGGAAGGAGGGAGGAAGGAAGTGTCAGAAGGAAGTGTCAGAAGGAAGTGTCGGAAGGAAGGAAGGAAGGAAGGAAGGAAGGAAGGAAGGAAGGAAGGAAGGAAGGAAGGAAGGAAGGAAGGAAGGAAGGAAGGAAGGAAGGAAGGAAGGAAGGAAGGAAGGAAGGAAGTGTCAGAAGGAAGTGTCGGAAGGAAGGAAGGAAGTGTCGGAAGGAAGGAAGGAAGTGTCGGAAGGAAGTGTCGGAAGGAAGTGTCAGAAGGAAGTGTCGGAAGGAAGTGTCGGAAGGAAGGAAGGAAGTGTCGGAAGGAAGCGTCGGAAGGAAGTGTCGGAAGGAAGGAAGGAAGGAAGTGTCGGAAGGAAGGAAGTGTCGGAAGAAAGTGTCGGAAGGAAGTGTCGGAAGGAAGGAAGGAAGTGTCGGAAGGAAGTGTCGGAAGGAAGTGTCGGAAGGAAGTGTCGGAAGGAAGTGTCGGAAGGAAGGAAGGAAGGAAGGAAGGAAGGAAGGAAGGAAGGAAGGAAGGAAGGAAGGAAGGAAGGAAGGAAGGAAGGAAGGAAGGAAGGAAGGAAGGAAGGAAGGAAGGAAGGAAGGAAGGAAGGAAGGAAGGAAGGAAGGAAGGAAGTGTCGGAAGGACTTCTGTTTTGATGCCTTTGTTTAAGTGAGTTATTGGTAATTCAGTTAGTAGATGTTCTAAGTGCTTGCCCATTGCTTTTCCTCACTTTAAAGAGAAAAGCCCCTTTTAACAGGAAGGCATTTTCCAATAATTTTTCACTTTTACCATGAGCAGTCACTGCCTGAAATTGTACAGGAGGTTTTCTGTTGCTTCCTCTCTGCCTGGTAAAATAGGTTGTAGTAGACAGCATCAAGCTATTAATTCATAATCAATAGGGATGAGAGGTTAAGCACGGGAATGGTCACTTCATTAGTGAAGTTACAGTGCCATGTTTGAATCCACCTCAATCTTCAACTTGCAGTTAGGTGAGCCATTGAAAGTATGACAGTGCGTCATGGTGCGAGGCTCCTCCTCATATTCTTTTCCATCTTCACAGTTGCTTCCACTTCTTTATTCTTCAATGCTGCTTGTCCTCCCGGTCTTGGACTACCAAGAGGCCACATGGCTCTTAGTATTCTCAGATGCAGAGGCTGGCAGACATCCCCTTCCCATGGTTTCCAAAAGAGGTGTTTCATGCATACAAAGTTGATGGACAGGATACACTTGGTACTGAGAACTAATTTTTCTCTTTTTTTTAGGCAGTTTCATCCCAGGTTCTAAAATTTAGTATCTATCACCACTTGTGCAGTCCTTTCAGGCACAGAAGTGTGACAAGTGTTGCAGTTCTTATATCTGAAGAAGCATGCCGGGGCTCACTGGAACCACAGTCCTATGGGTTGAACTTCTTTGTGGATATCAGTAAGCAGCCTGCTTAGGTTGCAGTAGGTTTGGGTGCAGACATAGGAGATAATGGAATTATTTTTCTCAGTAGGTCATTACAAACCATGGAATCATAGAATGGCTTGGGTTGGAAGGGCCTTTTAAAGGTCATCTAGTCAAACCTCTCTGCAATGAACAGGGACATCTCCAGATGCCTTAGAATGCAACAGAGAATGAAACTTTAAACTGTCACCAGTCTTCCTCTTCTTTGTGAGGTTTATTTCAGAAATAAAGAATTGTAAGGGTTTCATTTGTTGCAAACTTAAAAACACTGTAGGTGAAGTCATAACTGGTTGGAAATGTTTCATGTTTTGTTTCCTATTGTTTCTTGTTGTTTCTACTGTAAGGAAACCAAACAACAAACACAAGGCTCACAGCTTTTTCAGCTGGGCAATCTGGCATTTTATTACCTGAATCTTATGATGTTACTGTAGAGTTCCTTATTCTTCTGATAATTCTTCTGAACTTACCAAGTTTAGTGTGATTTTGTGAAATAAAAGTCCCCTGAAGATCACTAAATAGGGAGAAAAGCCCTGTGTCTGTTTAGGGAAGCTCCTGAGTTATAAATGGAAGAATTGCTGGGAGAAGTATTATATCCATCCAACTTTTTTGGCCCTTCTTAAAGGCAAGGTCAAACTTTTTATATACCCAGTACAGTTCCTTTTAGGTTCTTGATGAGGTGACTAAATTTTTCCATCATCCTGATATTTTTCCTGGATTATAAATTTCGTAATCTAATCCGCATTCATAATGAAAATACTGCAGCCTATCTTTCAAATTATCACAGTTTGAGAATTTAAACGTTTCTCTCACATTGTTTTTGTGTGAATAACTTCCAAAATCTTGTGTTTACTCTAGGGACTCTCCTACTGTAGTAAACTACAATTTTATTACCCTTAATAACTTATTACAACGTATTGCAGCCCTCTGAACAGAAATTTAATTTTACAGATTAAAATTAACTTTTCTCAACAATGAAGGCATGACTAACAGGGGACACTTCTAGTTATTTGGTAAATTGAATGTATGCAATTTCACCTAGGTAAATATCAAGCTGGACTATGGTAAGTTTTCAAGCTCTAACAAGCTGCAACTAGAGCTGCATAAACTGCATTTATCTGTATTGAATTTGTCAATGCTGTCAGTTTTTCTTAAGCTTATAGTAAGGAAATAGGGACATAGTTCAAGAAAAGTCAGGAACAGTCAGGACAATGATAAATGCATGCATATATACATTTATATGTATTTAAAGAGGGTGTGGACTACCTGTTGCTTAAATAAAATCTTCCATCACTTGTAGTATTATAAAACAGTGTGATAAGTATACCAAAAATGGGGACCAGCATGATTGGATTACATAATACCCAACAGAACTTCTTGCCAGTGTCTCAGTTACATCACAGTAATTTTGAGCTGGCTTCTCCACATCATAAATCTTATCCACAAATGTTTATCCTTGGTAGATAACCCACTTGGACTTCGAGTAAAAGTCATAGCAGGGAAGGTTCATCTGCTCAGAATAACCCTTTGGGGTTTCTTTGGGAGTGGGCTGTTGGTTTTATATTCATATTAAGAAAACTACAAATAGTTATACTATTTTGGTCCATATCAAGACTATTTATTAGCATTCTCTTTGTGCAATACTGATTTTATGAACATAAAATAATTTGTTGCTTTTTTCTCATATGTTTGCTCTAATTATTGAGCTTTTGTTGGACCAAAATCCAACAAATGGGTATACAGAACTTGAAGATCCAAGGCTTTAAATGATGCCACAGTTTCAACTCTGTATTAGCTCTTTGCAATACTGATAATTAGGCAATTATTAGCAATGAAGAAAGAAAGAACAGAACCATAAACTGTACCAATATTCAGTATGTGGCAAAAAGCCAGTATCTTTACAGTTTTTCATGTTAAAATGTTATGTCTGTATGATGTGGGGTATTGCCTACATTCAGAAGGCCCTTACTATTTGTACAATATTAAAAAAAAATTACTAAAGGGCTCACAAACTGCTGTTTCTGGAGCAATGCCTGTAGAAACACATACCCACTCTTTGTTGATGCTTCATAACTAATGTGGAGAGGGGCAATGTCTGGCCAAGCAGTGTGCAGAACTAGCAAACATGGACTTTGAATTCTGCTGCAAACATGGTAACACAGGGGCTGGTTCTTTTCAGTTTCTGAAGAACATGTGGAGGTGAAAATTTACTTTTGTTTTCCTTATTTCAAACTTTGTCCAGGCAGACATCTTCCTGCCAGCATTCCGTAAGTCTTTTATGCTATAAATACAGTGGAGAACATAAAATGGAAAATGTGTGCATCCTTAAGGACAGATTCTGCACATATTTTTGTAGATGAATGAAGTTAACTGATTCAAAGTCTATCTTGTGGGTCTTGGGCTGAGAGGAAGTTGTCACTCTAAGTTTTTTGGGGTCTGATGTCTTATGTTTGACTTGAAAGGGAAAATAACAACAAATCAAAGAGTAAGCTATTCTTATAATTTCCTACAATCCTGTAAGTGGCCAGAGCTGGGACCACTTATGTATCCATGTGTCATGGTTTGGAACTGGCTGGATGCCAGGCAGCCATGAAAAACCATTCACTCATTGTCCTCTGTTATAGTTGAGCAGAGGAGGGGGAAAGAAAAAAACCCAAAAGGCTTATGGTGTGAGATAAGGATTAGGAGGAAACACTTTAAGGGCAAAATAGGCTCAAAACTTAAAAGACAAAAAGAAAAAAAATATTAACAAAATTAAAAGAGGAGAATGCAAACGAAACCTTTAGAACACCCTTTCTCCACCCCACTCCAGCTCTTCCTTCCTTTCCAGTGACAATGCAGGGAGACAAAACAGTTTTTTTAGTCAGTTTTTTATTCCATCTGTTATTTTTAAAAAATCTTTCTTCAGTTTGCTTAAGAAGAAGAGTCTCTTATGTTACAATGTGGGGTCCTTCTCACAGGAAACAATTCTTTGTAACTTCTCTAACGTGGTTCTAATTTTCATGAGTAGCAGCCCCCCCCGACCTGCTGTAAGTGAGTACCTCCCACGGGCAAAGCAGTCTTCCCACAACTGTTTGCATGGGTCATTAGTTCATGGAATGTAGTCTTTTAAGGATGAGCTGTCTAGTTTGAAAGCAGGGATTCTCTTTCTCTATCTCTGGAAGCAAGGGTCTTCTTTCTTTCTTCAAGTTTCTCACTAGATTACAGCTTTTCAGCTTCCACATGCTCCAGCATGAACCCTTTTCTCACAGGCTGTGAGTGCACTTCTGCATCCCCACATGTACTTCACAAATTACAAAAAAACGGTTTCATTATAGTCCTCACTGTGACTTGTAGAAGAATCTCACCTCTGATGCCTGGAGCACCTCCTGCTCCTCCCTCCTTTTACTGACCTTGGTGTCCCCATGTTGTTCTTGTGTCTTCACCTTTTCCTTTTCTCTGACGTAGGAAAGAATTGGGGTCAGTAGGTTTGGTTGTTATCAAGTTCTATGAGTTGAAAGGTTCTTACAGTGTTGATTCCATCCAAGCTCTGCATTGGGGATTTGCTTGTCATGACCTTTGCTGTTGGCCATGTGTTCCCCACCGGCGCAGCACAGGTGGCACCAGCTGCCGCAGTGCCAGCTCCATTCAACGCCTCTCTTCATGTGGGGCGCTGAAAGGAGCAGCTGCTGCTGCTGCCTCTGCCCTTCTGCCCTCAGCATGGCTAGTTAAAGCAGCCAAGCAAGCAGTTTGCTGTGGACTGTGTTGAGATAGCCCTGGCCACATGGTCCCAGTCACACTGGGAAGGCCCACAGTGGCCACCTTGCCACTCCTGGGAGGAAAAGAAAGAAGAATTGCGTGTATTTTTTTTCCTTCTTAAGTATGTAATCACAGAGGCATTACCAACTACTTTAATTGGCTAAGCACCATGCCTATTTTTAGACCCAGCCCACAATTAACTTTACCAGGCATAGAGAAAGTTTCTAGCAGCTTCCCACAGGAAAAATTTCTTCTGTGGCTGGTGTCTTCCCTCATCAACAAAAAATCAAGCAATGCAAAACCAACACATCATAATACTTTTCTTCTTTTCCCTTTCCTCTCAATTCTTAGAAATCATTTTTCTCTCAAAATTTCTAGAGCTTGCCAAGAATTCTTCTATTCTTTTCCAAAGTTCAGCATATTTTTTTCACTTTGTGTGTGCCCTTCCCACCACTTGGTTTGCTGAGCTGGGCTGTGCTCGTTCTGCCCCAGACATCCTTCCACTGGTCTTCTGATCCCAGGTAGGGTCATAAAAGCCCTGGGACTGCCACCCAACTAGAGCAGGACAAGGGCTGCCCACCACTGGAGAACAAGCTCCGAGGTTAGCCACACACAGCAAAACTATGTTCTGTGTCAGTAATTCTTTAAAAAGTGTTTTTTCCAACGGCACAGCAGCTGAAACTCTGTATTTGTGGTTTGCAGAGATCCCCTTGGTCTTGTACCTCTTTGCCCTGATTTCCATCACCTGGCTGTGGGGAGGACTGCACATGGCTTACCGGCACCTCTGGATGTTAGTCTTCTTCATCATCTTCAACAGCCTGCAGGTAAGAGCCAGGATCTGGCTGGTCCTTTGGTCTTCTTGCTGACCTGGGGGTGTTTTCTCCACTCATGTTTGTCATTCTGGCTTCCCCAGCTGAACATCATCCAGTAACTCACTGTCACAGTGTGGAAGTGTGTATTCTGTTTACATCTCAAACTGACATGTGGAATGCATATTAAAGCAAGGGATGCATTATTTTTAAACAATAGCACCATAATTACGTAGATTTCATTTCACAGCTAATACACTCAGAAAGAAAACTGCTTGCTTCTGTATGTAAAATGTTGCTGAGATAATTATACCAATAAAACTGAAGTTCCTGCAGCCTTTGCAAAATCGCTATTTCAATTTTCTGTAGATGTTAATAATAATAATAATGATAATAATGATAATAATGATAATGATGATAGTAACAACAACAGCAGCAACAACAATAATAATAAAACCCACACAAATATTTTAAATTCAAAAGCCATAACACAGAATTTTTTTCCATTGTAAGAGGTGAGCCTTGAGGCTTGGCTTTTCTCATATAGCAAATAACTTTTATCAAAAAAGAAAAAATAAAGACTAAATGTTCATCGTTAATAATAAAAGAAATGTAAATAGCTCTTTCCAAAATTTTACCCGTATAATGTTTGGATAGAGAAACCAATGCATTGCAGCACTGCATTTAATACCATACTGCTTATTGCTGAATTATTTATAGAATAATGATTATTATATCACAGATGGGAAAATACCTCTGATGTCAGAAAACAGTGAAATTAGCAGGAGATTTAAAATTATATATAAAAATCTTTGGAGGACAAGTACTTCTGGACTCAAGTATGCCATTCATATTTTTTTATAACACAAACCTCTGTGACAACTTTTATTTCCCAATATTAAAAATCTTTATACCCCATCAAATAAATTTAACTAAAAAGGCATATTTTCACAAAATGTACTTATTTTATATTGAAAATGTGGGTGTTTCCCTAGGCAGTGTTAAAATACTTTTAAAATTACATCTCAGAAATATTTTTTTAAATTGAGAAAAAAATATACTTTATTCTCCCAGAAATATATTTTTTATTTTTCTGTATATATTGTTGTTTAATTATTATATATATATATATTGACATATAAATATGTACTTCTGCTCTGCTTTACCAGTGGATGTGGTCTCTTTTGGCATCTTGCCTTAATGATTATTACTAATATCTGGGAAATAACTGCATATTTCAACAGGCCGGAAGAAGTTAATACAGCATCTTTATTCACATTATGTCAATACTGATCTTCCGCATCAGGAAAAGAAACCTTTTACTTTTTTTCTTTCTAGCCCAAGAGAATCGGGAAAACCTGAAATATATAATAATTATTTTCTTTATTCAAAGGGAGTAAAAACATTTCAAATGCATAGTCTCTTCCTGCTTATTATTTTAAACTAAAACATGCATGGCTGGAGCTCCAACTCAAACAATAGTAAACAAAAATTTTATTTCAACTATGAGTAGCTTAATAACTTATACTCCATGCATTACAAGTGGATTTTTATCCTTTGTTGGATTTTTGTACTGTAAAATGTAATAGAACAGTATCCATTACATTTTATAACTATTTACTAACTGCTTTTTTAAGTGTAAAGCTACCATATACTTAAAAGGAAAACAGTTTTTTGTGCTGCATACCCTGGGAGAAGTTAAAAAAATAGAGTAGCTCTTTCACAGTACTACAGGTTTTAAATTTGTTTGTTTTAGTAGATGATTGTATTCAGTGCTTTGTAAATCTCCATAATAAAAGAAGCTTTAAAAATATTTCCTGGAATGCCCCCACACTTTAAATAACCATCCCATATGGACCATTCTATTCTTTTAAAGTTAAGATTTATCTAGTCAAGAAATGGAAAAACTGATGTGTGATTCAAGTGATCAGACATACAGCATGAAATGAAAAGCAGGGAAGGAACAAGGTGAAAAGTCTGTAAATTTCTTTAATCTATGCTATTCATCAAATAATCAGATACAACTAACTAACTCAGAAAATATCAGTATGCAAAGTCTTTGCGTAGAACAAAATTATGTATTACCAATACTGAATAAGGTATTTTTTTAATACTGAATAAGGTATTTTTTATTACTGAAGGTTTTGCCGTAGGCAGGTGCAGCTTCAGAAAGGATTTTTAGACCGTGTTCCCACCGATGAGGGGCTGGTCTTGGGGAGTACACACTTCCTGCTGAGAGTCATTCTGACCCAGAGGCTATGCAGAGCCACGTGTATTCAGCTCATGAACAGTCATGCCCAGTGTCCTTTGAAGATTTAAACTCAGCCAATCTGTCTGTAACTGGGAAAGCAAATGGGACTTGATAGTGGATAACACATTTTCATAATTATAGCAGTAGAAACTACCTGTCTTTGTCATGCATTCTATTGGCATCTTATTCTCATGTCTTTGTCAGCTCTCAGAATTGATGATTGTTAAAACAAGGCTGTTTTTCTCCAATAAAAGGTGGGTTTACCATTTATTGGTGAGCATTTCTGTTACACAATGAGCCCTGTTTCAGCTGGAAAGCAATCCATTGCTCATTAAGAGTTTTTTCCATGACAGGAAAGAGGAGATGAAATAGTTTACAGGAAGTAGAGACCTGGTTCCCAGCCGTCCAGGAGTTATGGACTGTGTAAAGCAGCAGAACATGATCCATTAAAATGTGTGGGATATTCAAGTGAATTCAACACAGGAGATTGAAAGGGCACAGAATATGATCCATTGTGTTTGTTTAGCCCTATGACATGCATTTCCCAGGGAATGCACTTGCTTGAAAAGTCATTCACTCAGTACAAATTGTTTCCAAGAACTTCCTGCAGGAAATGGTTCCCATCAGAGACGAGTTTATAGTAGGAATTATTCTAGTACATGGAGGGGAAAGTAACCATTTCCCTGAAACTTCAGGAGTAAACATGCAAATGGGAGGGCAATAGCTGATTTACAAAATAAAAAGTACATTTAGAAAACCATGAAAGAAAAAGTGTGTTGGGTATTTTGAATTCCTTGCAGTATGCACCTAATTGTCCTACCCGGACAGCATCTGTGATGCAGAAACATTCTCTATTGCTCTGGCATGATAAGCCTTGGCTCCTCGTCTTTTCCCTTGTGAAACAGAAAAAATGTTTACCTCTCTTCTTAACTTACTATTGTCATTGTGGATTTATTCACAAGATACATGTTTATCTGGGGTCAGAAGTGAAAGAATAAGCTGCTATCTTGAGTACGCCTCTCAAATATTTGGAATTTCACAAGCTCTTTTGCATGCACTATATCCATCTAAATGATCACCATGTTTTTCCTGCAGTTAGGAGAATATTTATGATTTGTATAGCTGACATCAGCAGAGGCCTATTTGCATTCAATGGATCTAAAGTTCAGGGCAGTGGTTGGGTCTCTTCCTGTTGTTTGCAAAAGGGTCAAAAAGAGACTTCAGGTCCATTCCTAGGCTATTCTCTGCAGCCAATTTTCTTAGTATAATCTAGATATTTCTTTGGCTCTATTTCCAGCACACTGCACTATGCACCTCCATCCTCTATAACTTAAGAATGTATTTACACTGTAAACTACAAGTAAATAGGTATTCCACAGCTACCCCAGTCCCAGTTTCCTTGCAATAAGTCCCAACACTTCCCTCTCTTAGCAATAATTTAATTAATTTAATTTTTCAATAAGTAATTTTCAATTGAAACCTTACTCTTATGAAATACTGTGATAGTACCCACCAACAGTATAAAACCTCAATTTTTCAGGAATATCAGGGGAAAAAATAAATGACAACTGGTAGGTAATCCATTATTAATGGCAGTATTTAAACAACCCTTTTGTGGTTTTTTTAGATAAGGGTTAAATGTCTGCCTGTTTTATATTTGAGCATACTCAACAACTCATGTCCATGTAATAAGCATCAGTGTTACATGCAAAGTACTTCTTCCCAAGAAACGCAGGAAAAATCTGTAAGAGTTGACTGGTAGTTTTCCAAATTGGGCAAATGGCCTCACTTGCCTAACGCAATATCTCAGTTTAGAGATAAATTTTGCAAAAAGTCCTAAAAGTCAGCTTATTTTTAGTAGATTGCAATAAGAGAAAATTCAGAAGTTCAGGTACAAATACCTGAAAAGCCTTTAACAAGAAACATGGGAATACAGAAAACAAGAGAATGGGTGCACATCCAAACCTGACATTGACTGGAGAAGATGAGATTAACCAAACTTCATTAATTAAACAAATTAATTAAGATAATTAAAATAACTGTGGCAAGCCAGAATGGGAGGAAAGGCTAGCTTGAGTAGAAAGGGAGATAAGATATCAAAGAAAACTAGTATGTTGGGGGAAAAAAAAAAACAAACCAACAAAACCCCCTGAAATATTATAATGAAACAATAGAAAATATACTAAGAGAAATCAAGATGACACAATTTTAGAAGGAGAAATAAAGTTTAAAAAATACCACATATTGTGATAGTAAAAAGTGAGTAAAGATAAACTGTTCTGTAAGTTGCTGAATTATATTATGCAGGAAAGCAAAAGTACACAGTTTATAAAGCCCATGCCAGTACCAGTCACAAATGAAATATGTATTTTTTCCTAGAACGTACTATTCAACTCTGGGATGTAGCCTGGGAACTCAGAGAGGGCCACCACTATAAATAGGCTCACTTCCTGTGTGTTATGACGTGTTCTGAAAGCTTCTGCTGTGATGAGTCAGAGGTAGACTAGAAGATCCCATGCAGTGGTTCAGATTATCAAAGCCACACAAAACTAAACAGGACCCACTATTAGGCAGACATGAGATGCTGAATGTAAAAGGCTGCCTACAGATTTTGAAAAAGGTGATTCCACACTGCAAATTAGCCCAACAAAAGGCACTGAAGCCCTCACAATAATGCCAAGATGAACCACAATTTATATCAAGGCTGACAAGAAAAGGACATATTCTTGTTCAAGTAGATACAGTCCAACCAAATCTTCTGTCAGCTAAGTGCACAAACCAAACACAGTTAAACACAGGGCAAGCAATTCAAATAGTACCCAGACACAAAATACACATCCAAAGCAATTCATGTCTGCATTTTGACATCTGTTCAATAAAGCTGTTTCTGGTGGCTTGGATTCTTAGCTGGAAGGAAAGACAATAGTATACTCAGAGCCATTCACTTAACCTTGAAAGTTGTTCACTATGTGCAATTTTTTAAAGTAAAAATAACTACAGTAAAGTAAGTAAAGAAAGCGTGTCACTTTTGAGCCTTCACACTTTTTGACATCAGCTAAACTTCTTGGTTGTAGTCTTGATTGGAAAGTAGCATTGGTAGTATGCATTATAGTAGCTGTGTAAGCACAGGCTGTCCACGAGACTTGATTACACTGTGAATCAAGAGAATGCAACAATTTTATATCTCTTTTTCTATGTTTGCAACTTCTTTCTTTATAAAGAGTCCTCTCTGTTCCTAGTTACCACCTGAAATGTACTTCAACACGTTATTTCTGTAATTACTTATGAAATTATAGTTAAAGATTTAATTTAGCTATTCAAGTCCATACATAACTGACCCAAAATCAATCTATAGCTGAAGACAAAACAAAGAAAAACTCTGCAGTGTCAATTAAAAATAGAAAGCATTGTTAGGATAGAACTGAAATACATGAGAAATTGATGTCAGAAGAGTAGTTTGTGTTTAGAGCTGTGTTTATAATGTGTTTAAATAATACACAGTGAAAAAGTGTACTGAAGTGGGTTTTGTTTTACTGGATTTTCAACTAATCACATAAAAAAGCATTTAGACTTATAAGTGACACTCTTAAAATAGAAAAATGTGCCTATAATATATTTTGACTGTAATAAATAACATTTTAAATCTTCCAGCATCTATGAATTTCCTTCATTCATTCTTGAAGAATTTTACATTAATATATTTTAGGAAAAATCTCTTAACACCATTTTTTTTGCGACAGAAGGTGAAAAAGCAGTTTTAGCCATTCTCCTTAGGAGGTGTTAGTAATGGCCAGAATTATGTAGCACATAACAAGTAAGAAATGCAGCTGTAATTGCTGCAATGGGTGGAAGTATATCTGCTAAAAAGGACTTGGGATCAGGTGTGTTCGTTTACTTTTCCACCTCTGTTGATATGAGTCAATGTTTCTTACTGTGAAGTATAAAATAACAACCCAGTTAGTTGGGCATCTGTAACAAATCACTCATCACTGCAAATGCTTATTTCACAGTGAAGACAGAGTAGCTTTTTAAGTGCTGTTGATAATAACTTTGCTAGCCTAGGAAATAAGGAATCAGAAGTTGTCCAAACCAGGACAAAATTAGCCTAAAAGAAAACCTTCAATGGATTCTTTTTAGAAGTGTTTTTCTCTAAAGAATCACAGAATCGGCTAGGTTGGAAAAACCCTTAAGAGATTGGGTCCAACCCGTGACCCAGCACCACTTTGTCAACTAGACCATGGCGCTCAGTGCCAGTCCAGTCTTTTCTTAAATACCTCTAGGGAAGGTGACTCCACCACTGTCTCAGACACATTTTATGAAGAATCCTTTCTTTAGGATTTTTTATCCTGAGAAGCTGAGAGGCCTCAGGAACAAAATGTAAACAATAGTTATCTGCTGCTGTGGAATGGAACAGGTGCATCTGTGATTGGTCTCATGTAGCTTCTAATTAATGGCCAATCACAATCAGCTGGCTCAGACTCTCTGTCCGAGACACAAGCTTTTGTAATCATTCCTCTCCTTTTCTTTTCTATTCTTAGCTAGCCTTCTGATGACATCCTTTCTTCTATTCTTTTAGTTTAGTTTTAATATAATATATTTAATAAAATAATAAATCAAGCCTTCTGAAACATGGAGTCAACATTCTCTTCTCTTCCCTCATCCTAAGACCCATGTGAACACCGTGACACAACACCTCCCTGGGCAGCCCATTCCAATGCCCCATCACTCTTTCCCTGAAGAACTTCTTTCTAATATCCACTCTAAAACTCCACTAGGGTAGTTTAAGACTATGTCCTCTGGTCCTTGTTGGTGGTGTGGACTAAAGATATGGTAAGTGGCCAAAAGAAATAGTGACTCTTAGAAACAGTGGCATGATATGAAAAAAGGTTGTCTTTAACTCAAAAATGGTTTGGAACACAATGAAGAAAGAATCCTGAAATAAGCCTGGGAGACTTCTATACATCAGCAAAACTTTTTATGCTACAACAATGGTTCAGTTACATCTTGTGTTCTAACTGTGTTTTGATTTTGACAGCTAGAAGCCTGTCATTTCAATAGCAGTTTTATTTATAAGTTTCAATAGTGTCTTTTTTGTAAGATAAGATACCTATAAATAATACCTGGTTTGGATGTATTGATATTATCCTAGCTGTTATCTACAAACCTGGACAAAATAAAAGCAGCAGATCTGTTTAACTCATAGCAGGTATTTAAAGACAGTTTCTCAGCAAAATTGAAGGAGTAAGATTTAAGGAAAAAATATGGTGAAAATAAAATAAGGAAAGTATAAAAAATAATAATACTGGATCTTGATACAAACTTTTACTTGAAATTTTCTTGTGAGCATGGCAGAAGAAGTGCTAGGCTAGCTGTTCTATAAAGAGATTTAGGTATTATTGTTTATTCAGAAGACTGATGTATCCTATATAATGGAATGGATGAGTTTTAGTCTGAAGAATGACTAAGTAGGAATTCTGTGCAATCCAATCACACTAAGTGGAGAATTATGCACTAAGATACAAGTAGTGAAAGAATTTCTGCTATAAATTGATAAGCTATGTATATATGTATATACATATAAGATGAGTGTTTCACTTACCTCGTGACAAATGCAAATCAGCAGCATAATATAGGTCTGAAAGAAGCAAATGTGATGCTCACTTTGTAAACAAGAGCATTTTAAATGCTATTGTAAAGGGTATTGGTGATGCATTATTTGGGATCCTGTGGACATTTCTAAGCCCATTGGTCAAAGAGATGAATTCTGTATATTGTAGCAGTAGGAGAAAAAAAAAGCATGAGCAGGAATTTGAAAATCTTATTTCAGAAGCCTGAAAGAATTTCACATGTTATCTGTCATCTATTGCCTGTGTCAATATTGGCTTTGATCCAGTAGCTATATAATCATACTCGTGTCATCTTGCATGCAAAATAGTATACCCTCGTTTTTTAGTGACTTCAGTCTGTTTTCAGAATTTAGTCTAATTAAGAGCAACATTTGAGTTCCAGCATCTCGATTCTGTTCAGAAGGCAGTGTGATAGCACAGGCAAAGGACTGAGGATCTTTCCTACTTGCATCCACTTTGCCTTCTTCTAATAGCAGTGACAGCTGTGGGACAAACGCTTAAACATCTAACCTACTCAGAAACATTGAGTGTGGTGTGACCTCATACCACCGAGTTCTTCAAGATAGTCAGTGTTTCCATCTGTTAACAAAAATTCCATTAATTTAAAGTGTTAACTGCAGTGTTAACTGTTGTAAATCATTTAAAAGTCAGTTTGTTTGTGAGTATGTGAATGTAATGTTATCAGTCAACCACCTTTCCATATAGAATTTTTGTGATGGATTATATTCTCCAAAATGGAACATATGAACAGTTAGATGTGAGGTTTGAATATAGCTGTTTAGAAGCAACTCTCTCAGGAAGTTTTGTGATGCATATGAGGACTGCAAATTTGCGTCTGGAAGGAGTTGAGCAACTGTGAAGCAGGAGCTAACCAAAGTTGGATGAAAATTGCTAAATTATGTTTTCTTTATTTTCAGAAAAATGTCAAGTATTGCTCTTTTGCTTTTGCCTCTACAAAGGTTAATTGGATTTTAAAAAGCATCAAATCAGCTTGTACTGACAGCTGATTGTTTATTTAAATCTTCAGATATGTTGTTTTGCTGTTACAACCGAGACATGAAAAGTTTTAGTGACAAAAATCCTCTATTATAAAACTAGGAACCATACTGGAAATTTTCCTTTTTCTTTCTATGTCTTCTCAAAGAAGAGTGATCAAGAGATTGAGTTAGAGAGATTTTATTTTCTGTGTGTGGGTGCCTATAACTGTGTAAATAAAGCTCATCATCTACTGGAGACTTGCTAATGTTTTGATTGTGCTTCAAAAAATATGAAAGAATAAAGCAAGGTGAAAATTGTCACTTATCCTTATATACGTTCAAATACTTATCATAACTGGTGGTAGATTTTGAAATTTTGGTATTTCTTATGCCCCAGAACCCTCTGGGATTAAGATTTTGAGTTCAAGAAAAGAGAAAATTGGCATTGTAATACACAGAGTGATTTCATTCTGAGTAAAGCAGAGCCAGCAGTTCTTGCAGAACCTTTTTCTCATTCCTGACTTCTGAAAGGTAACAGGAAATCAGTGATTCTCGCCATGAAGACTTCTGCTTTCCTTTAGGGCTTTGTTATTTTCACACTAGCTTGTCTCCCCCATTATTAGCCAAGTAGGCCAATGTATGTGACAGAAAATTTTACTTCATAAAAGGAATATGTATTTACAGATCTGGTTTTAATTCTCTAATTCTCTCTTTTAAATTCTTTAATTTCTTTTAGTGAACAGAAAAGACTCCCCACCACAGGGTACCTAATTTATCACTCTGATGTCCAAAGACTTTTTATGTGGTCAATAAGGAGGGAAATGTGATTCCAAAGGATGCTTCACCAGATATATGTGATGCTCCTGCTTTCACTTAGTATAGCATTTCTGTATTTAGGCTCTGTGATTTCATCCCAAAGACAGACTTTAAACATCTTTGCCCCTTTCTGCCTGGATTTAAAAAAAATTCTAAACTGGATGTTGTATACATTGAAAACAGAAAGTCTGAAATCACCCATCCCAGTAATATTTGGGTTATTTCAGAATCCCTTTTCATTTTCCCCTAAGAAATAGGTAATCTCAGAAGGAGAAACAAATTATTTTTATCTCCATTTCTGCAGGGTCTTTGCTTTGCAGATAAGTACAGTGAAGAAGACCTTCACAAAGCTCCAAGTAAGGCCATGGAGTCATGATGAGATATTGGGACCACTTGAAGATTTTTTTAAGAATCACTCTTTAAAGACATAGTCTAAACTCTAAGAAATAATCTAAAAATGTTCTAACCAAGATCTAGTTGTGTGTGCTAAATTTTGTCTGAAGTTGTTATACTAATCACTTGAAAAACAGTTTAACTGTCCTACTTTCCTTGAAGACACATGAAAACCAACTGAGAAAGTTTCTTTAGAGTAGGTTATGGAACCTTAGAAATATTTAAATTAATTAAAATTTTGATAGTTTTGCAGCAAATATGTTTGTAGTAAACCACATAACTATTTGTTATATTTAGCAAAATTTACAGAAATTTGGAAAAATAAATATGGAAAATGAAAACTTCTAAATGTAGTAGTTTTACTAATGTAATATAGATTTTAAGTTCATGTGTGTTAAAGAAATTTCAAAGAACGCATGAATAATAATTTTCTGCTTGTGCAAATCATCACAACAGCATACATATATATGAAAAACAGAGATTAATTTTTTTTTATACAATTATTTTTGTAGTTCACCTGTAGATAGCCATGTCTGTCTGATCAGCCTGTCAATCTTCAGAGATAGGTATTATAATTTCATTATAGATGGCAGGAATAAAAACTATGGGAAGATAAGTGACTTTTCTGGGGCCAATGCAACACCTGCAATGTGAAGCAGTCTTAATGGCTCCTACATTTCCCATTTGTTCTTAATTTGTTAAACCACATTACCACCAATCTCTCAGTCTGTATTTCCTCAAGTACTTTATTTTTTGGAATGAATTTTATTTTCTAATTGGAAACCAAAGTTAGTTCTAACAGAACATTAAATTCCTGTAACAGCAGAAAGTAGGAGGAGCTGTGGGATGAATGATTTTCAGGACAATCTAAATAAAGACCCTCTTCCTGGAAATGTCTCTTTTTAGATTACCACCCTCATTTTCATTGACAAAGAGCATTAGCACACACTAAACTATGCCACGTTTCTGACATGGTTTGACTTAGTTTGTAAAAATTATTTGTAATAGACAAAATTAGAGGGAAGGTGTTATCATCCTTGCCACAAATTTTACTTCTGGTAATGTAATTTTGTGTTTAATTTTACCTGTAGTTTTGCATGTAGTAATTCATTGTGCATGAACCTTAACCTAATGCAGTGAGTGCCGTTGCAAATAACTGAATGCATATGCTTTAAGGAGTTCTGTATCTGAATTCAGAGGAAGGTTCTGTGTGGAGCAGTTACTTGACATATAAGGTGGAAGTTCATCTGAATGTTAAAACTTGCATTTTTGCTGAGTGTTCAGAGAACAATTGTGTCTTGTGCCTAGGTTATCAATATTAAATTACCTTTACATAAACATAGTTATATAGTTTTGTTTATATAGTTAGAGATAAATACAGGTAAACACAAATATATATATATTAATATAAACATTTGAAAATATTTTTATGTCTTAGCACAGACACCACTGTAAAAAATCCTCACAAGCTGTTGTAGCTTTGAAACACTCTTAAGGAGAAACATGGACTGACTGTGAGGTGTATGTGGAGAGAGAGGCTGGGATTTTACAGAGAGGCCTTGGAGAAGCTGTCTTGGCTGAGTTAAGTAGTGTTGTCTTCTGAGGGACCCTGTATCAAGGACCACCATCCTGGTGTTGGTGGTGAAGAGATTGTGCCCAGTATAGCAGCAGAAAAAGAAAAAAAACATGCTCAGGTTCTTACCATTCCCAGCGGCCTCACTGGAATGGAATATTGAACGTCACCCTACAAATTTCTGCATTCATTAAATTATATGAATTATTGTAATTATTAAATACATTAAATGACACTGCCACACCAGCCTATGAGAATTCCAGTACTTCCCTATGTCACTGGGTTTTATATAGATTTATGTTTTATGTGTTTAACATAAAATTGCTTCAAAATCTGCCTGCTTGACAGTTTCCCTCTCTCACTTCAGAATTTCTTACAAACTCCCTCAGGAAATTATTTTTACATCTCACCAGACTTTTCATTACTCACTTATCAGCCCATTTCTTCTGCTGACTTCAGCGAGGAGCCAAAAAGCTTCTGCAAACATATGAACATGCAAATTTTGGAGGTGGAAGTCCAATTATGTCAGTATTCCCCATCAGATCTGACTTGTAAGTACCTCCAGGCTTGTGGAGCTCACCTCTGTGTTGGTCCTGCTCAGCAGGCAGAGCCAGTTCTGTCTGGAATCAAATCTGCAGGGAGGAACAAGGTTGGAGTTTTCTCCTAGCTTCAGTTGGTGGAGGGATAATGGCAGAACTGCTAGCTGTCTTGCTGCCGCTGGGAACAAAAAAGGTGCAAAGGCTGACAAAGTCAAAAGTACTAAAGCAAAAAACAAAACAAAACTTGTCAGAGCCATGCACTCTCCTCTTGACCCACGCTACAGCTCTGCAGCTGGTGGCTGTCTGTGTTTGCTCTGTTCTGTGCTTGCCATGCAGCCTAGATATCTCTGTCAAACGCTTTGGATGATTTGGCAATGAGAAAGCATGATCCTGCAGAACAAGCAGGACCGTGGAAAGGTGCTGGAAAAGAATAGATGGTAATCTTCAGCCCTCACACAAAGTGGAAGGCCTCAGAAGGACATATATTATATGCTAAGCAATAGGAAAATAAAAGCTAAAATAAAAATAAACAAGCAAAACAAAAACAAAACCAAAAAACGCTCAGAAACCAAACCAAAAACAAAACAACAAAAAACAGCTGAGAAATGTCTTGCTTTTAAAAACATGTGAAAGTCCACCCTTCAACAGTTCCTACAACTTTTCTCTTTGAAGAAATCCTCCACAGATAGCAGGAATTCATCACAGACCAGGTCAAAATATTTCTGTTAAGTGCTGCAAACATGTCTTAGGTAACTTCTGGCATTAATCCATTGCAGAAAATTTCTAAGAAGGAGAAGGGAGCTTTTCATTTTCCAAGTGCAAGGAGAACCAACAGTTTTGATATATATTCCATGACTTAGACTATCTTTTGCTGACTATGAGTAAAGCTACTTTGTGGCAAAGTTCAATGAATGTACCAACACATAGAAACCAAATGTTCCACTTGCTTATTTTTGAAATATATTTATATATCCTTTGTCATTACATTGGTATGTATTGATATGCAATTTTTGTTTTTATTAGCAGAATTAATACATAAATACTTAATACTATGTAAAATATTAAATAATATTTAATTATACTATATATACTTAGTTATCTAATGTCGGCCATTACTCTCCCAAGTGTTGTACTTGTCTCAGAAATGCAGAGGAATCCCTGTTTAGAACCATTGGAATTGCCTCAAATGTTAATTTAATTTGCTTTCTATTTTCTGTAAATTTTCCTTTTTTATTTTTTTTACACTTCGTTGGTGTTTTTGTCCGAGACTGTTTAAAAAGTCCTGATGGAAATTCTTGTGGCAATGTTCTTTTCCATTAAAAAAAACAGTTGTAACACACAAATGCAAATTCTAGAAAGCTTTCTAAAAAAAGCCTCAAGACAATGGTTTCTACTAGAAGGCTTGACAGTGATGGGATTGAGTGCCCCCCAAGCAAGTTTGCAGGCAACACCGAGCCGTGTGTTGCAGCTGACACGCTGGAAGGAAGCGATGCCATCCAGAGGGACCTTGACTTGCTTGAGACTGGGTCCATGCAAACCTCACGGAGCTCAGCAAAGCAAAGTGCAAGGTCCTACACTTGGGTGGTGGCAATCCCAAACACACCTACAGGCTGGGCAGAGAAGTGAGTGAGAGCAGCCCTGAGGAGAAAGAGTTGGTGGTGATGGTTGATGAACAGTTCACCATGAGCTGGCAGTGTGCGCTCATGTGGGATCTCAGCACCTCAGGATGAAGGTGCAGAGTGACCGAGACCACCCTTGGGGGGCTTGGGAGTCCTGGAATGTTGCCAGAAGTGTCTGGTGGCTGGACTTTGATCCTACACAGGAGATGACATCTGTATGAGAACTGGGAGGATTTTACTGGGTGAATGGTGAAGGGATAAGTTAGTTAGAGTATAAAACACAGGGTTTAGGATTTCTGTACAGGGGGGTCTAGAGAAGTAAGATGGAGGAATTGGGGCGTGTCCTGTCCTTCTTCTTCTTCTTCTTCTTGGCCTCCATCTTCTGTGGTGATGGTGGCACTTTGGGATTGGTCTTTACTAGAAGTGCACCGGTTAATAAGAGTAGAAGGTATTGGGGAAAAATTATAAATATTGTACACGTAACTTAGAGTATAAAGATAAGTGACCACCCCGGGGGCTCGCAGTGTGCCCATGGCTGACTTGCTGTGCAGACCTCTGTCGGGCTGAAAGAAAATCTTTTAGATAAACAATTAATAAACACCGAGACCGAAACAAGATCAGAAGTCTCTCCTCGTCCTTTGAAGCGCGGGCTGTCCAAGGCCACTCTGGGCCTTTCCAGGCCACCTAAACAGCCGAGAAACCGACACGCTCACAGCCCAGCGAGCCAAACGTGCTCTGGGCCGGATCCAAAGGAGTGTGGCCAGCAGGAGGAAGGAGATGATTCTGCCCCTCTGCTCGGCTCTTGTGGGACCCACCTGGAGTGCTGTGTACAGTGCTGGTGTCCCAACAGAAGGAGGATGTGGAACTGTTGGAGCAAGTCCAGAGGAGGGCCAAGAAGTTGATAAGAGGACTGGAGCATCTCTCCTAAGACAGCAGGTTGAGAAAGTTGAGGCTGTTCAGCCTGGAAAAGAGAAGGTTGTATAGAGACCTCCTAGCAACCTTCCAGCAACTGAGGAGGGCCTACTGGAAAGCTGGAGTGGGACTCTTGATTAGGAACTGTATTGATAGGACAAGAATAATGAGTACAAACTGAAAAAATTGAGGTTACATATGAGGAATAATTTTTTCTCTGTGAGGATGGCAAGGTACAGGAAACAGGTTGCCCAGGGAGACTGTGGGTGCCCCAACCCTGGTACTGTTCAGGGCCAGTTTGGATAAATCCTTGGACAATCTGTTCTAATGAAAGCTGTCTCTGTCCATGGCAGCTGGGGTCAGGACTAGATGATCTTTAAGACATATTCCAAACCCTTAGCATTGTATGATTCTGTGATCAAATCCCTATTTAGTAATGAGTCTGCTTTTTATTTTACTTCGAGTAGCACTCCCTGTGAAAAGAGATCTGAAGTGCTCTCTTGAGGTACATTTTATTCTCTCCTTGCACAGACTGGGGGCTTATTTTCTCAAGACAAAAAGTGAGTGATTTCCATGACAGAGCCAAATGATACCTCTGCCTTCTCTTGTTCACCTAGTTGGCAGATATGGAAGGACATCTAGTCCTTGTCCTCATTTTTCCCCACATTTCCCTTTTCTTGAGGAGCATACCTAACCTAAACAGTTTTATCTTCCTGCTTTATAAAACTTGTCATCTGTCATCATTGAATCTGTGGAAAGGTAGTAAGTATCTATCGGATTTTTTCACTAAAATCAAGGGAAGAAGGAAGTATAAATTGCTGACAGTTCACATGACTATCACTTAACAGCAAAGCCTGCTATACAAGAACTGTTCTGAGAAAGTAGTTCTGAGAAAGTCAGTTGTCTGGCAAAATTGCTTCTTGAAATAACTTACACATCTGTTATTCTGGTTGTAAAAGTAATAAAAAATTAATTTTAAGATATTTGCTGGGGTCAGTTTTAACTAAGGGATGGTTGAACATGGTGAGACCTTGTTTGGTTCCCTACAGCCTTGCATGTCTGTAGCTCTTTTACTGGCTGCAGATTCACTGAAGGGTTTTCCAAATGGTCAGAGAATGCTGGAGTACCCCAACACTCTTATTCACATCAGTCCTGCCCTAAAACATTCAAGCAGAAGATATGACAAATAATTACACCAGTTATCTACAACCCTTCAGTTCCATCCAAGACAGAATTTTTTTAGGGTTTCTTGCATTTATGACTTCTGAAGTTGCAGAGTTCTTGTTATACAGCTTTTAATGGCACTTCACTGAAATACTCCTAAATAGACAGTTTATCCAGTTTGTCAGTCAGAGTAACAAGAATCAAAGAGACAATGGTAGGCATGAGAGAGATTACAACACTGAGAGAATTCCTTAAAGGGGAAAAATGTTGTTATAACAATAACTTCTAGCTTAACTCTTTGAGATTTTCTCTAATGCCATAAACACAAAGTTAGCCTCTGTCTTTTGACTCTTCCAGTCACGAAAAGCCTACTTTCTATTCCCTGTTTCTTTTATTCCTGTATATCAGTCATTAATACACATAAAGAGAAATTGCTGCTTTAACAAAAAATAACAATAAAAATAATAATGTGGTGCAGGAATAGTTCTTTTTTTGGCTGTGCACTGTGATGCTGATATGTCTGGTCTTTGAATGTAGTTTTTGCAATTGCTAGCTTCTTGTTTGAGTTTTCAACTTGCTTTCAGATATAACTAGAGAATCAACTGTTCTGAGACTGTTAGGGAATCTCTTGAACTAGGACCAGATGTTGGAAAGGCTTTTTTATCCAACTTTTCTTCTCTGGGAAAGCAAGAAAAGCAGTAGTAGGCTTAGATTGGAAGGTCTAAAATGTGGGTTTGGTTATAAATGTTTACCATGGAAAGCAAGTATGAGAGTAAGTATTTGAAAAATTTTACTAAGTTTATGTGAAAATGTTTGACTTCTAATATTTCTAGGAGTTGAAAAATGTGTGAGCATAACCTTACTGTGTTTGGTCTTCTGTTCTGTTTTGTGTTTGGTTTATCAGTGACAAATAGCCTGGTTTTGTTGGTATGTGATCTGACCACTTTTTGGTACCAGAGAGGTCCTCCTCATAGGATTAAGCACAAGAAGAACTAATTCAAAGAGGACCTCAAAGGATGTTGTCTCCAGTTTCTGTTGCCTGTGCAGGAAAGAAAAATGAATAAAAGCAGAGGGTGAAAAAATTCACAGGCTAAGAACTGGGGCAGAGATGGGGAGCAACGGGGTGCCAGTTTTCTTTGTTTGCTCTTATGTGTTCTTAACCTTCTGCCACCATTTGTGGTTGCTGAGATTTGATGACTCTCACAGAGTCTTACTGACTCTCTATAAGGAGTGACTGGAGCCAGAGCTGTGGGGGAAATTGCAAGCTGCTTCTAAGTGCTGTCTCTCTCATGTTTTCCCTACACCTCTCCCAAGTTCCTGCCTTCTGTGTTCAACTCAGTCATTCTTTCTCTGTTAAGCTTGAAATACCAAAATAGGGCTTTCTTTGTATTTCCAGGATGACTGCATTGGAAGGAAGGGACAGAATCTTATTCTATCTCAATCTACACCGTTTGCAAGTTTGGCTAATCATCTGTATTTTCAGTGCATTTTCAAGCTTAACACCCCTCTTTTAATGCTGAATCTGTGCTCTTGAAACAAATAACAACAACTAACCAAAAAAGTCACAAAATTGCAACCAAAAAACCCTAAAAAAAACTGGAATAAAAACCCCCAAGACCTTTTCTACTATTTACAGTGCTGAAATCAGAGGTAAAAATGGCAGTTGTGTAGGAGTAGTTACAAGTGTGCTGAGAGCTATGCAAAATATTTATAGTGAATACTGAATATCCAAGCAAATCTGGTTTTTAAACATGTGCCAAAGTGTGTGAACCTGTCAGGTAAGACTTAGCCAAGTTTAGACTAAATCTGAGATGAGCGCAGTTTGCCAGAAAGGAATTTATGACTTTGGCTTTGAGCAAGAGTTGCAAGATTCAGCATGGTGTTGGCATAGCTGGCTCTGCATAAAGAGAAACTTGGCAGTGTACACCAAAGTTTCAGATGAGACATTAGTATTAGGAAAACTTGTTTAAAATGCTGAAAGCACAATATTTTTTTTCATTATTACAGAATATACCTGTAACATATTTATCTGTGGAATTTACCAAAAACTGAAAGCGCTCAAAATAAGTATATCTCAGTGCAGACCTGTAAATGCACTTTCAGTTTAATGATAGATACATGAATTATTGCTTTTCTTCATTGCATTTTTAAGATGGCTTCTGCTCCTCTGTGTGTGTGTGTGTCTGTGTGTGTGTGTGTGTGTGGTGGCTGGTTCACCAGGTGATACCTACTGACATGGTATGGGTTTTGCGGTCCTAAACTATATTTATTTATCCTTGACTACATTTCTTATTGAGTTTTTGCTTTTGATGTTAATTTTTAGGTCTTCAGCTGTAACTGACACTAGTCTTGTTGTACAGAGCAAAATAGGGTGTAAATGCCTCAGGAACCAAAGTGCAGATAAGCAGTAAATGTTCACAGTTGAAACTGTGATAAGATAAATTGCAGGATTGATAAGAGTTACAATGGTTTCATCAAAACTGACGCTTAACGGCAAATAAACATTCTAACAGTTGATACACAGCAGGTCCAAAGTCTACTTACTAAATGCAATCATCAGCTGATGGGGCTGCACTGCTACAGGCAGTTTTACAACAATCACTTTGCTAAGAAACAGAACCACATATAAACGAGGGGTCTTTGATTTATATTTCAAAGGTTATTATTTCTGAAGAGCCATGAGTGGGAGAGGTTAAGTGATGGCTGCAGATTAGTATCATATGACTAAGATGATACTTCAGTCTTAATAACAACAATAAAAGATCCTCAATTTGCTTTCAAAATAAAATGTGATTGAAGAAAATAATGGCAAAATAAAATGTACATTGAAAACTGCATAGAAAAATGCCATGCATGCAATTTATTATAATGATCTCTAAAAGAAAAAGGAAGGAAGGGAAGCAGGAAAGGAAGGAAAGCTTTCCTTGCAGAAATAAATAGATAAATATATGTTTTGTGTTTGCCATTTGGCTCACATTAATAATACTACTGCATGTAAGATTCAGTTCCATAACTAATCAAAAAATTACTAGGAAAGATGATATTATCAAATTTATATCATGCTTTGCACAATGGCACTGATTATGATTTCTTGAATATGATTCCTTTAATTTTGTGAGTAATTTCTTGCTTTGCAGAGACTAGCTTTTGAACTTAGTGAAACATGCAATTTATTTATATTAATCAGACTGATAATTTTCCCAAAAGAGGTAGGCACTTGTTATGTAAATCAGGGTTAATCCACAGCAGTCTTTGACCAGCCACTGATGGAAAACAACATAAAGAACTTCCCATAAATTAATGAAAACCCTAGGGAAGTTCACAAGGAATCAACCAAGGCACTGAACAGCACACCACCAGAAGTGGCAGCAGCACCCCTGACCATTGACAGCCAACCAAGAAGAACAGTGTGATCACTAAATTAGCAAGGAAAGGACTTCCTAGGACTGGTTGGCAACAGTAAATTCACACAGTCCAGACAGAGAATGAAATTAAATCTCAACTGATAAAATTAAAAATCTGAAGTAAGACTAACCAAAGCCTAAGCTATCATACAGTAATGACAAAGAGCATCAAGAGCTGATCCAACTATGGACAATTCTTCTGTTGTCCAAGATACATTTGTGTTCTTTATGGGGGTGTTTTTAGCACCTGGCATGAATAAAGGTGCAAGTGTAAAAATAATAGTGTATTTTTTAGACATTCTGTTTTAAGGATCAGAATGAGCCATTTCTGGTAACTGAAATGTTTGGTCTGACCAAGAGGTCAGCTTTCCTTAGAAGCCTTAATTTTGCTTTAAGTATTCTCCTTTAGAAAAGCAACTTTTAGTGATACATGTGATGCAACTATCATGTGAAGATAGTTAACAACCAAAATTTTCCAAATTAAATTAAATTTAAATTTAATTAATTAAAATAATTTTAAATTAAATTAATTTTTTTTAGTGCTGATATATACCCAGAAGCAGGTTGAGAAATGGCTAAAATGGAGTGATGAAATCACTTTTTGTTCACAAAAGTCTTCTTAAGATACTTTATATATAGAAATACAATTCCTCTAAAGCAGATGATCATATCTGAATTAACTTCTCTGTTGAAAACAGGTGTTTTCGGGGTAGGGTATCTCAGACATGGTTAAAATACTTGTGGGAGATATATGCTGTATATTAGCTTCAAAAATAAGTCTAATACTTTGGTGTGTTTGTGTTTATCAGAACAATAATAAAATCATGTGATGCAGTAAACATCTTGGTTTTCTCTCTGTATGTAAAAAGGAGATGATGAAAAGATTTGTTGATTACCTACAATCTCTTTTATCCTTACTCATTAATAGTAACTAGTTAGCTCAGTTTTCTAATTTAGATGTGCTGTAGTGTCATATCAGTAATTTGGACACACAGAGTTAGAGGCCAGAGAGAAACTCTGAGTCTTCAGTGTGCAGTGAAGGTTTCCTGTGGATCAGTCCTCCAGTCCTTATGGGATCTTGTGAGGTGTAAAATGTATGAATGTATTCTGTCCTTAATTAGCTAGTTTCCTGCAACTGCTCCTCAAAATAAATAAATCAATCTGTTTTATAGGAAAACTCACCTCACAGAAATGCATGAACCCTCTCACCAATTATATTGTGTACAGATATACCAGAAAAAAACTCCCTTCTTCTTCTATGGAATAATTTCCACAGTCTTTTTGGGCAGGTTGCTCCAGTGCTTAGTTACCCCTACATTAAATATGTTTTCCTCATATCCAGTTGGAACCTTCCCTGTTTCAACTTAAGACCACTCTCTCTCCCTCTGTCACTTCCCACTGCCTTCTCCATGACTGTCTCTTGTAAGGTGAGCTACTGGCATAACCTAGAGCAGCACTGAGGCTGCTCCCACCTCACTGAACAAAACTGTCCCATCAAACTTTTCTATGTGAGCTTTCTTTCAGACATTTGTACCCGTGTGTATATGGATATTTTTTAACCTGTCATAACGCTACAAAAGAGTTTATGAGCCAGACCAGCTTGCTGAGATGAAATTATAAATTTAATTGTCTTCCATGAGCCAATATCAGTAAAATAACCAGCAGTCTTTGCAGACAGTCTCTTGCAGGCTTTTTTCGTATAAGCACCATGTTTGAGAACTATAAGTTGCCTGTTTGTGCTCCCTCCTTTGGACAGTCTAATTGTCTGCTTGGAGCATTTCCCACCTTTCTCCATAGGAAATACGTTACTACACCTTTTTCTCTGATGTTTTACTGTGGCATTTTACTAACACTACTATCATAATTTAACCATAAATGAAATAGGGTTAAATGTTTTCTAAGTAGTCCTGGGGGCCCAATGCACAGAATTTATGTAGAATCACTATTAACCCTCTGGAGTCCTAGTTCTTGAGCTTAGTTGTTCACTGTGCTTCCATAGGGCCCCAGTCAAACTCAGATTATTAGTCAGTCATTGTAATCTGGGACCCAAGAGATTTTCCTGGCCCCCTGGCACATGCTTATGAGTTGAGGAGCATGGCTCCCAATATATATATGCAACAGCAGAGGTTGCTGGTACTAGGCTGAGATTTTGGGGATTGGGTTTAGCTTAGGTTTTTTTAATGAAAACTTCTAATAAAAAATTAATATTTCCTGTACATTTAACAGAAATATTATTGCCTGTTTTAATTAATATCCACACCTTAAGCAACCTCTTTTCAATCCTTATGGAGGGTGTAGGTTCCCAGCAGGCTTGTCAGCAGAAATTAACTATTGTCTTCATTTCATTCTTAGTCCAGGCACCGAGGACAAGGTTTGTGAGTCTCTAAAAAAGTACATTAGTTCCAAGCTGGCTAGAGTTGTTTATGTGAAAACACAGAAAACATATATTACAATGCCAACAACCTTATTTTCATAGCAATTTATGACTGTTTTTACAGTGTTTTAAAGGTTGAAAAGAAAAGAAACACGAGTCACAAGAATGATGAAAGATCATTCAATTCTCAGACTGGTGCTTTTGAAAAAACTCACTGAAACTGAAAGCTGTGGTTGTGCTGACAACAACCTAAGTATCTGCACGCTGTCCATGCTCTTTCAGAGTAAACACCTTGGTAGCTGCTGGCTTGAAAAGAAACAGAAATTCATACTGCATGACATCATATGTATGGTCTTTGGAACTCAATGCAACCTGGGCAGGACCATTTGACTTGTTTTAGCTTCCTAACTACCTTCCTGGGGGTTTTTAACAGGGACACAGGACTGTCAGAATATGACCACAAAACCCTTTTGGTGCTTCAAACAAAACTACAGTGATGGTACAAAGAAATTCACATCTACAGAGCATTATCTTCTGGAGATTCTAGATTTAGAGGGGAATATAGGTGAAAGAAAGATCCATCCTTTGTCCAGCCAAGGAATTCTCTTTCCAGCAAGAATTCCTGTCTAAATGTATTGTCTGCATAGGAGTATTGGGTTTCATTAGGTATGAACTTCTGTTGGTAAGACATTGCTCTAACAACTTGCAAGACAGCAGAAGTAAAACACAGGTTTTGCTTCTGCTATCTGTCTCAGCCTTTGACTTTTCCTGTTCTTAGGCATTAAAATAACCTCCCTGTGTGTCCATGTGACTATTAGGGAAGGACCCAGAGGAGTTGTCTCATCATCAGAGAATTACATCAGGAGACAGACCAAGTTAAGGAGATAATTGTGACACTTTATTCTATGAGTGTTTGTTTTAGAAAATTGAGTGTCCGCACTTGAAGCTACTTGAGGAGAGTGACTTGTCATGGACCTTGTATACCAATGCCTTGTGTCCCTGCAATTTCAAAAGACAGGGCTGTGCTACATCGTCAGCTATTGAGTTTTTTTGAAAAGTACAAAACTACTTGAAATGTGTGTGCAGCTTTTGTGGCTAGGCCCTCAGAGACTGAACTGCCAGAGGCTACTCTGAATTTTGTATTGTCACTATAATCTGTTCTTCTTGGGGGTTTTATCCTTTTCATATCCATAACAACTTAAATTAAAATAAATCCATTTACTGGCCCTATTATGTTTGAAGTATATCAGAGTCCTTGAACTTGTTTATAGAATGAAAGGATATTTTAGTTCCTTTTAACCGTCTCAAACATGTTTACATCTATTTTATAGAATGTATTTACTTATGTGTATCACAAAGAAATTTCCTCTCAGTGAACTGCTCTGACTTGTCATGACAAATAAACAATAATCTGGAAAAGCAGGAACATGTTTTCTCAAAATAGCTTTTTAGTGGTTTTAGCACTTTTATTTGGTAGTTTTCTGTTAAAAAATCTCATAAGCAGAGCTGGATGGTTTTATAGCAGCTGTGTGAGAGTATCTCCAGTGTTTAACCAGCTGAGATTGAAATCCTGTTGAATCCCATTAGCTTTTCTTATGTGTCACTTGGGACTAGATGATTCTGTCATATCATTTTTGCAATAGAAATTATCAGTCCATGTATCATGAGGTGCTGTTGGGTATTTGCAGTCTCTTCTTTTTTCAAGTATTTTCAAAATTCCTTTTGTTAGGAATTCACAAATATAATTAGATGAAACTCCTTACTATTTGTAAACCCAGTTAGTACTTCCATGCCAGTGGATACCTTTAAAATGAATTGTTCTGCTTAGTACAATTAGCTTCAGGGTTCTGGAGAACAATGGGAATAAAAAAAAACATTGCAAATGTAATTGTATTGCAGCTATTGGTAAGAATGCAGAAGACTTCCTTCTGTACTATTTTGGTAACCCCTTCTTTAGTAATTATTTAACAGGTTGATTTATCAGTGGGAGTGGATTATTTTCCCTCAGTATTAGTGCAACTTAAAGTAAGTCAGATTTCTTATTGAGAAATTCAGTTACTGGATTTCTTTATAAACACAAGACATGGTTATATTATTTGTCTTGTCTCAGACTAAAGGTCAAAATTAACAGGTTTTAAAGAAGAACTGCAGATGCATACAGCAGAGCCTTTGATTGTAATCAGAAATGAAAATCAGTGCTGAATTAGTGCATATCACAGAACATCTAATTTGTAGTTATGTTATCTGTGACAGCAGCAGTGCAGTTTGCATGAGGTAAAGATTGCAAAAAGCTAGCAGGTCAGTAAGAAAATGAAGAATTGTGGCTAAGGAACAGCAGCCAAATACTATTATAAGGGAGGCCTTTAACCTCATTTTCACTCTTATGATAACTGTGAAACTCAAATCGGTTTTGTTGGTTTTGGGGTCGTAGCTTTCCTTTGCAACTCTGTAGGTTCAACTAAATAATAATTTTAAAATACTTGTGTGTGTGTGTGTGTGTGTGTGTGTGTGTGTGTGTGTGTGTGTGCGTGCTTGTGTGTTTTTAGCTGAGGAACTCAGGATTTGAACTTACTTGTAACTTTTAGATCTCTGGATCTCTGATGGACAGTGATTTCATCCACTAGTTTGCACAGAAAGCTCTGAACCAAGCTACCTGCATTTCACAGCCTGCTTTTCTCTTTCAATCTCTGTTTAAGGGTCTTTATGTCTTTGTGGTGTATTTTATCCTGCACAACCAACTTTGCTGTCCTGTGAAAGCAAGTTACACTGTTGACATGAATGGGCATGCAACTCCAGGATCAGCATTTTTCACACATGGCAGTGGTCTGCCAGCTGCAGGAGGAGAGATCAGCAAGTCCACGCAGAACCTCATCAGTGCCATGGAAGAGGTAAGAGTGCTCTGTAGTTCTCTGTAGCCATTAACTTGTTTAGAGATTTCAGCATTAGTTCTGAAGTGTAACACATGGGAATAAGATGCTAAATGTTATAGGTTTGACAGGGGGGAGCTTTTTCTTTCGTTTATTTTAATAACAAAAATAGGTATCTTTATCCATGTTATTCTTGGAACTTACTGTGCCCTGATAACATCCCATGTAGAAAATTTCTTCTTTCACACTTGAGTTTTCAGATTATTACGAAGATTGATTAAAGTGTCAAAAGGAGGTCATGAGAAATGAAAATATCAGGTTAATTCTTTCAGCTTACTATAGGTTTTAGATGGGCTTTATGTAGTTAATTTCTCCGAGTTATGATGATCAAAACTTCTGGAAGTTGCAATAAAGTTAGAATAAAATGGAATGGAATGGAATGGAATGGAATGGAATGGAATGGAATGGAATGGAATGGAATGGGGAAAGGAAGTGAGTGGAAATGGAAAAAGGGAAAAGGGGGAAAAAAGGGGAAAGGGAAAATAAAAGGGAAAAGGGAAGGGAAGACGTAGTGGGTTTACCCTGCCTGGATGCCAGGCACCATCTAAAGTGGAGATGATATAGAGATGTACTTAGCAATATTAATTTATCTATTGCTAACAAAATCAGAGCAACATAATGAAAAAAAAAAAAAAACCAAAACAACCAGCCTTAATAACCTTCCCCCGTTCAGCAAGCCTCCTTCTTTCCCAGGTCTCTTTCCTCCCTCAGCAGCACAGGGAGACAAGGAATTTGGGTTCTGGTCAGTTCATCATCCATAGCTTCTGCAGCTCCTCAGCGAGAGGAGTCCTTCCTGTGCTTGAACATGGGGTCCCTGGCACAGAGGAGAGCTCTCCATGAACTCACCCGGTGGGAGTCCATCCCGCAGGCAAGAGTCCCCCCCAGACTGCTGCAGCATGGCTCTTTCTTCCAAGGGGCATAGTCCTTCATGGACAGGCTCCAGTGTGGTCTCTGAACACCTCTCACAGCCTCCTCTCAGGCACCCCCTGCTCTGGCATGGGACTGCTTGATGGGTTGCAGGGACACAGCTGCTTCCTCATGCTCTGCACCACAGGCTGCAAGGGAGTCCCAGCTCTTGCATCTAGAGCCTTCTCCCTCTCCTTCTCCACTGACTCTTGTGTCTGCAAAAATGTTCCTCTCACAAATTCTCACCCCGCTCTTCCCTGGCCACAGTTACATCTGCACAATAATATTTTTTATAAATTCTGCTTCTTGAATATGTTATCACAGAGGCATTACCACCATTTCTAATTGACCCAGATGTGGCAGTGGATACATCTTTGCAGCTGCCAGGGGTTGTTCAACCAGGCATGGAAGAATCTTCCAGTAGCTTCTCACAGAAGTCACCCCAGTTGGCTCCCCTGTAACCCTCCACACTACCAAAACTTGGCCATGAAAACCCAATACAGAAGGAAAGGAAAGGCAAGGGAAAGGGAGATACAGATAGATAGATCTAGATCTAGATATATTTATAGATAGATAGATAGATATAGATAGATGTAGATATAGATATATAGATACAATTTATTAAAAAGTTTTAAAAGGCTTCCTGGTTCATTATAGAAGTGACAGAATATCTGGTTCCAAAATCTCTTGGTCTTCAGTTCAGCTCTGGTCATAATTTCCACTTTCTGTAAAATAGTTTTGATGCTTACTGAATTTTGTGTCTTTTTAAACTCTGCAGGTGCCTGCAGACTGGGAGAGGGCATCCTTGCAGCCTGCTAGTCAAGCTAGTGCTGCCTTTAAGCAGAGTCCACAAAATGGTAATGTTTTCCACCCTTCTGGAGGATACAGTACCAGCTCATTAGTTGCTGATGAGGAATCACAGGAGTTTGATGACCTAATATTTGCTTTAAAGACTGGTGAGTGACTCTTCCCTTTGCCCTTCAAAGTTTGCTCTATTGCTATGTTGTTATTTATCCTAATGGTGCCACCATTCCACGAGATACAATTAATGAGGTATCTTAATATAATCTGATTTCCAGTGAAAATCTTAAAGATCAGTTATCATAGGAATGTCTGATAGGACAACCAAAGAGACAAGGGAATCCTGCCTGATTAGATGTGGCATACGCTAACCAAAGCCCACCCAGTTAAAGTACAAGTGGACTTGCTTTGTAGCAGGAGGTCACCTAAATGATCTTTAGGAATACCTCTGAGCCTTGCAAGAGACAACAGCAAGATATTTGTGGGAGTAGCAGATTATATGACCTGGCACAAACAATTTCAGAAGGTTGTTCCCTTCAGTGAATCAAGAAAAGTTAAACTGGATGGGAGACTGGGAATGCTGATAATAAATAGGTGTTTTTATTCAGTAAGTTTATAATGCTATGTATCCTAAGCTGATTTACATTGCAGGAAATGCCTCTAATTATGAGGCCCTCAAAATGTGAAGGACATGGACTGATTTCTACAGGAGGCCATGAAGGTGCTCAGAGGGCTGGAGAGCCTCTGCTATGAAGAAAGGTTGAGAGAGTTGGGATTGTCAGCCTGGAGGAAAGGCACTCAGGAGAGCTTTGAGTCCCTTCCAGTACCTAAAGGGGCTACAAGAGAGCTGGAGGGGGACTTTTGACAGGGCATAGTGTGACAGGAAGAGGGAGATTGGCTTTGAACTGAAAGAGGGCATGTTTAGATTAGGTATTAGGGAGAAATTCTTCCCTGTGAGGGTGGGGAGGCTTTGGCACAGGTTACCCAGAGAAACTAGGGCTGCTCCATCCCTGGAAGTGCTCAAGGCCAGGTTTAATAGGACTCTGAGCAACCTGGTTTAGTGGAAGGTATTCCTGCCCATGGCAGGGGGTTGGAAATAGGTGGTCTTTTTGGTCCCTTCCAACCCAAACCATTCTGTTTTGTGAAAACCTGTTTTATACTTATTATTTTTTTCTAAACATTTTGCAGACTAGTTCTACTAGCAGAAAATAGCAGTCTTTTTTTTTCAAGACTTTCAAAGCCAGGTGCAGAAGTTACAGTTTAAAACCTTTATTTTTTTTAGGAATGTAAGAAGGTAGCTTTTACTTTTTGACTTCTTGAACACTAAGAAGGAAATTCATAGATAGTTAATAAGACATGAAACTATCTACATCTAACACTCCTATTATTACACAATGTTTAGTACTTAAGTAAATCAGTTGGCATTAGTAAACTGTAGAAGACTGAGTCCTAAGGCTGGAAGAACAATCAAGGCAACAGCCATAGCTGAAATATGATACAATTCAACACATTCAAGCACTTAGTTACTTTTTCCTAAGTCCTCAAGCTCCATCCCTAATTAACTTGTTTTAAGTTCTTTGAGAAAGTAGGTCTAAAACCAACTTTTGATTTTCTTACCTAAATTCTATTATTGTCTTCTTTATTAAAATTTTATCATAACTTTATGAGTGTTTCATATTAATATGATTTGAAATAGTGACTTCAGGCCATTGTTGGAGAAAAATATTTTGTTTATGCTACTAATTCAAGTAGTGCCAGACAATTTTACACCAATGCTTATTCATGTGCTCACGTGGTGTCCCCAACAGTGTTACAATAGTAAAAATCCCCATGATTTCTAAACCAAACCAGCTGTCCCATCTGGTTGCAGCCTCACATTTGAACAAGATGACCTGAAAAGGTGGTGTGGAAGGTTAGAGCATCTTTGACCAGCAAAGTAAATGTTTATCAACTATTGTCTCAGACACAACCTCTAGCTCAGCATATATTTTTTCTTAAACAACAAACAAACAAACAAAAGCAAAAACCAAAAAACCCCACCAAAAACAAACAAAAAACCAACAAGCTTTTCTGTAACTAAAAGTCTTTTTTATTATTTTCATCCTGACATGTTTTCCAATTCAGCTAAGTGCATGGCCAAAGAGAGGGAGGCAAGGAATCACATGGAAATAATAAAAAAGGAGATGAGGTGGTGGAAAGCTGGAATTTTTTTCTCTGTTTAGCAATATGGACCTATGCCACTAAAGTATTCAGTGTGCTGTTGTCTAACAGGAGTTTTATGATAATAGTTAAGCTAGCAGGCACTGAAATGAGCTCATCTCTAAGTCTCTCTGCACTACATTTCTTCCTCTCTTGTGTCATTGCTTGTGCTCACATGAAACCACAAGAAGTCAAGTTAGATTTCTCTTTTTCTTCTTCTTTCCACTCCCTGCTCTCTCCCAATCAACATGAGTTAGTCGGAGGCCCTTTGAGCGCCAGTCCTTGCTCCAAGAAAGTGGTCATTGGCAATTGGAAGACAAGGACCTCTTCTCTAAATAGGCAAAAGTGTAAAGGCAGCTAAGATGCCTTTTTGCTGAACTGCTCTTACCTGTAATTTGCTGTGTGAGGAGCTTCTCAATTCCTTTTTTTTTTGGAAGGGTGAGAATTCCTCATTCTGGAAGAGCAGGGAGAAGGTGCTTTCCCCCCCACATTAGCTAGTTCTATCATTGCTGAACTGGGGGCTGTTTCTTTTGGAGGAAGATTAAAAATGCTATTGTTTGAACTTTACCTTTGCTAAACTGTCAATCTATACTACAACTTACCTATAGTAGTGCTATAGTGCTCCCACTCTGAGGACTGGGAGAGGATCAGGGTTGATTAGCAGAGGAATATGTAAAAATGTTTTTATGCCCCATTATGCTTCATCTTTTCTTTCTGTTCATGTAGTTCTGAGCTGTCTGAAGGTAACTTCAACTTATGGCCACAGGGAATAATTTTGTGGCCACAAGGTTTAACCTGGATCATTTGGAATGAGTATAATAATTTTAGCAAAGCTAAATTTCATTCCTGCCTTTCTGCCATTCTCAGCTGTAGAAATGAAGACAGATTTAAAAAAAAATCAACCAATTCTCCACAGAAAAACTTTGTTTTTAACTTGTCACTGTTTAGTAATTTGCCGTGTGCAGTGTAGCCCCATAAATAGTTGTGCTGGCACTCTCAGCCTTGTTGCTAAAGGAATGTGTCACAGAACTGTGCACTTAGCCCTTGGTTCCACAGTCTTTAATGCTGGGCCTAATTACAGATTAACCTGAAATACAGGCTGGGTCAGATGGAGACATACGACTGCAGTTCTGGCAAATCAGGTGGATAGCAGTGTGCTGTTTCTTGTTATGCTAGCTTCGTTCAAGGATCACATGGTGATAGGGTTTTTCTGTTTTGTGTGAGAACCCAGTGGGCTACTTATATCATGCAGCCATTGTATTTGGATGCCTTACCAAATAATTCCTTCTTTCCATCAAATGTGCTCATGTCCATACAGAAATACACTGTTGGGATTCACCCTGCTCTCTACATCATGCTGTTTCTTTTATTTTGGAGTTCTTTTGGAAGACAGGCCAGCTCCAAGGTGGCTTATGGGAAGGAAATAATAAAACAATTATGGTAGGAAAAATACTTTAGGGGCATGTCCTGCTCATTGACATGTGCTAAAAGCTTTTTTTAATGTTTATTAATTTTTACTTATTAATTTTATTGTATTTCATTTATGGCTCTCATAATGATTCAAACAGCTTCTACTGAGAAAGTTAGCTATTTGTGAATTAGTTTTTGTTGATTTCACTAATAACTTTAAAAGTCTGTAATTTTGGACGTGATTTCATTTCCCTTCTGATTTCTTGTGCAAAGTTTACATTGATAGTCAATTTAGTAAGACTTTGCCTTCCGGATTGCAACACAGTCATATGTTATTATAATTGAGGATAGAGCCCAATGTACCAAAATTCCCTGAGGACTTGTACTCTGGTAGAGAAGCATTAAAGCATGAATAAATGCATGATAGCTTTACTGATTTCTGAACTTCCATCTATGTCTCACAAATACTCCTATCCTCTCCCTTTATGTGATGCACAAAACCAAAACAACTCATTCTTTTGGATGAAATGTGAAACCAAAACACAGCAAAGCCTTTGAGGGAGGCCCAAACTCCTCCAGAGGTGATGAGTGACCCACCATGGTAGTATCCAGATATATATTAAGCAGAATACTGCTACATTCATACCTCAGTGTTTTTTTTAATCTTAATGCAGGCAATTGTGATAAGTACTATAGAAATATTCCAGTATTTCTTTAATATGATGAAAATATTCTAATGATTCCCTGATATGGAAAATACTTGGAAAAATCTACTAAGTTAAAAACCCCACAAAAATACAGCTGTTACAATAAGAATGTTATATAAAATGATTCATGATTTTCAATCTAATACAGCTAGGGTTCCAAAGTCAGCATTTTATATACCTTGGTGACCCCACTGAAGGTGCCTGGTTTAAGAATAAAGCATCTCATGTGGCCATCCTGAACCTGGGGAAACATTTGAAATTTCAATTCTAAAAGGTATTCAGTGCAGCATCCTTGAGACTTTCTATTACAGGGCATATAGATTGTAGGTGGCAAAGTTCCTGCCTTATCAATCTGCCTCTCTATTTTGAAGGGCTCACTTCAAAGAAAAAAATAAAGGAAAGAAAGTTTGCATATTCATTCAGTTTCTCATCTGTAGTTGTCACACATATGTTATGTGATGGCTACTGAATGTGACTGTGCAATACCCAGTAAGCATTTTTAGTTCAATATGAACTTTTTTTATAGAAGCTGGATGTCTGTTGGTGTCACTTCTGTGAAGTTAAAACCCTGAAAGAAGAATTAAATTTGGTTTGTGTATCTTATTCATATACATCCCACACATATAATAAAATTATGACTGATTAAGCAAGATATAAGTGCTTGAGAGATAAAAAGTTTTCCCAGTGATATGAGTACAGTGTTTACAATGCAAGCTCTTTCCCTTACAATGTTTTAGTGAAAGTCTTAGCTATCTCTAAGCAAGCAGATGATAACAGCTGTTGTTTCAGGGGCATAGGGATGCACTAATACAGCCCTTCACCAGCAGATGTCAGTGGAGGAGCCTCTCTGGGTTTGAAGCCTGAGCTGAGACTTTTCAGTTTACAGCTAGTCCTTGCATACACAAAGAAAAGAAAGGAAGGCTTCATTTTCTTGCTTATTTTTCTTCACAAACTGGGAAAAAGTAAAACTCTCTGCTACATACCTACCACACAACTCTAGGATCTCTAGAAGAGTGCATGTTTTTTGGAATCTGATTGAGTTTAAATTCCACTCTAATCTGAGAACACAATGGACCAATGAACTCTGTGAAACTCAATTGTGTAAACAGTCATACCCTTTCCAGCCTGCCGACTGTTTGGTAAGCTGGTATCCTGGTTACATTTCAGTTCTTATTCCTAAAAAGGATCAACTCTAACACAGTTTGTCTTTGCAGCATCAGCAGAGCAAGGCCTTTGCAAACCTAAAGTACCCAGTTTCAGTCTCTGACTTACCAAGTTCCTGATAAGAACCTATGTAACAAAAAATATCTTCTCTGACTTTGCACAGAGCATGGACAAAACTTGCACATATATGACATTTAAGAATACATATAGTATAATATCATTAGACCAATACCTGATCTTTTTAGTGCCCAGCAAAAGATTCTTAAGGAAGTCCTGTGCTAAGTTGCCACGTTATCGGTATAGCTACTGGTAAGACAAATATCTTTCTAACACCAACACGCAGTGTTCACCTTCCATAAGAAGTATTGTGTTCTTTCTTCATTTGAAGTATTTTATTTACTTCATGGTTTTTGCTTGATCATCCATCTCCATGTGGTAAATACAGCAGTCTGATTCATCTTACCTATTACAGTCAGGTTTCCTTTCTAAAATAATCAAACAATCAAAATAACTCGTTTAAACAATTGCTGTTTTTTCCAGGACCTTCAAGCACCTTTTGGATATTAGGATCTGGCTCAATAAAGGGTTGAATGTGCATACAAATTTAAATCAACTTCAATACATTTATAAACAAGTATTTTAATAATTCAGATCCTAATCTTGACTTTTTTTATTGTATCTCTGTATCTTGATGGATTTTTACTCCTGTCAAACTCTGGCAGTAGTTGTTTTCTCAAGAACTTGGATCGTGCCAACCTAAGGACTCAGTAGTGTCAGTGAACGCATGTTCCCTCCATGACCCAAACGCCAAAAAGAAGGATCATGGTGCAACTGACCCACTTTACCCCTGGATCATGGAGCATGGAGCCAAGTTTGGCCCCTACCAGGACTTTGTGCAGACCTCTGTGGAAAAACTTAGCTAGTCCTACAGGACCTTCTGTGCAGGTTCTCTGGACCAAACGCTGTATTCAGAATTGCAGCCTGACTTCCCACAGCAAAGCAGCATCACACTTCTGCCTGCTTTACAGTACTTCTTTTCTGCTTTAGGGGTGGTGGTTGGAAGGGTGCTAAGAGAAATCTTTGTCGAAGTGGAATAACAGAGATCATAGAAAAAGGTGAAGGAACTAAAAAAAAATTAAACTACTCTTTTCTTTTGTCGAACAAACCAAAAACTGGAAAGTCAGTTGAGATAGAAATAAGAGATGCAATGTATACCTTATAGAAACTCTGGAAAATATTTTTCAGTATGAAATGCAAATCACTGCCTCTCCCAGCATACCCTGTTCAGGGCTGTTTGGAGCCAGATGTCATTCCTTTGTAACTACCTTGAACTGCATGTAGTTACTGATCTGCTTCTGTCTAAAATAAATTATTTCCCCCATAATTTGTAAATGACACCACTACAGGATCATACTTGAAAGTGATTCGTATTGATATCCTCATGCCTCATTATACTCATATGCAGTTCTCAACAAATTTAAAGCCTAGACACCTTAAGCCCTCAAAACTCATGTATTGTGTAGAATTTGTTCTATAGCTCAAGGAGAGGAGCTGAAAAAACACTGAAGTTTATAGTTTCAACAGATCTCTTGTGACAAAATGGTCTGGAAAAAATTTGCATTTCATAAAACTAGTGCAGGATTGTGAATCTTCACACTAATCTGCTCAAACCTCCCCCACAATAAAAGCCCAAATCAAATCCCCATCAAACATTTAGGAAGCAGAAAGCTAGCAGAAGTCCTATGATGAAAGGATGGAGAAGGTAGCCTCCCAAGGTCTCTTCTACACATGTTTTGGAGGTTCCCTTGGACAAAAATCTAGTATTTACTTCTCTCTTCTGGCAGAAGTAAAACTTAATACAACAATTTATGTCAAATGTGCGTTTAAAGAATATTTGGTCAGTATATTTTTTCATGTCGAAATTACTGTCCTATTAAAACAGCTGGAATTATTGTTTAACTTTGAAATTATATCATTAAAAACCAATTATTTATGAGGAAATCCTTGGAAATACCACTACTAACAGCCAGATCATTAACTTAGTTCAAGCCAGGCCTTGATTTATGGTTTTCTGATTTCAAGGCAACCTCTAAATATCTATTTTACCACATTCTGGGACAAATAAAGTGAATGACAGTGGAATTATGAAAAAGCATATCTGTATGGTGCAAATCTATGTCAGCTAATGTTATAATCCATGAATTCAGTATAGTAAACTAGTATGAGGTAACTTGCCACGTGGTTGTGGGGTAGGGAAACATTTCAATAATCAGAATAAAACAGAGTAGGACAGAGTATCCTCATTACTCTGGCAAAATTTCATTCTCACTGATTCTTATTTTTGGTTTTTTTCTCTCTTTCAGGTGCAGGCCTCAGTGTCAGTGATAACGAATCTTGCCATGGCAGCCAGGATGGTGGCAGCATGGCTAACTCCCAGATTGTAGAGCTTAGAAGAATACCTATAGCTGACACTCACCTCTAACTCCCCAGCTTGCTTGGGATTTTCTTGTTGTTGTGGTTTTTTATTCAAGCCTCAGTATTTTTATATTTGTACTTCCTTTTGCACTAAAACACTATAGGAAACTGTAGTAGAATGTTGTTATCTTTACTGAATGTTTAACACGGAATGTTTGCTTGAGGTTTTGTATATCAGAAAAAGAAAGTAGATTTTTTATAGTGTGTGAGCATCAATAGATACCATGGCAATTGGCCTAGATTTGTATCTTGTAAGTAGACAGTACATTTCATAAACTGTAGCTTTTTTTAAAATTAACCTGTACATTAACACTGATTAATAAAGCAATAGAGTCTGTTTGATACAAACCAGTCTGTTATTTCTCCTTACTGTTTATGAAGATGAAAGGTGATGCAGACATCTTTTGAATAGGTGTTGTTGAATAGGAAAGTGTTCTAGTGGCACAGTTTTTCTAAGTTTCCTAAGCTGTACTCTTCTCACTGGTTTTGTGAGTACCCAAATCTGTGAACAAATTCAAATAAAGATGCAAGCTTTGAGCCCAAGAGCTTGAAATTTAAATTGTGACATGATAAATATGCAATGACCTGAAACACACAGAGGGAAGGGGAGATGAAGAACAAGAGTGAAATCACTGGCAGCTGTGTGCTTTTAACTTCTTTACGTTGTTGATTTCGTAATATTAAGATCTCTCACTCTTCACAGGCTAAAAAATAGGAGGAATTCCAAAGAGTTGAATTTTCTGTTGATCTTTGTGTTGATAGTGCTGTTCTGATTGAAGGGTTCAAGTATTGCATTACAGAGTTAGATCAGTAATCTGGGGCCAAAAATGAGCAAGAAAAGTCCCCCGTTGGAAGAAAAAAAAGAACAGAGGAAGTATTTCAGAACTGAGAGGGGAGGCAGGCTGATCTTGTAGGAATCATTAACTCTGCTTGTGCACAGACAGTCTGGAAGAAAAACACATTAATGCAGGGGACCAAAGGAATTTTCCTCTGAACATTTCTCAGTGTAGTATAGATGTAAATGAGAATTTAAGTCTTTTATACATTCCTCAGGAATTTGCTAAAGGCTTTACACTGGGTAAGGGCTGAGCAACAACCTCTCCCTTTAAATGAAAATATTTCCTATAGAAATCTTTCCATGAATATTTTAGAATCATATGCAAATTTTGCTGTATCGAATTAGATGATGAGCTTAAAAAAAGCCTAAACCAACAAAACAAACAACTCCCACTTCTGTGTCACAGTTCTGTAAGAGCTAATATGACTGCACAGCTTATAGTTATCACCTGTATCCAAGACAGACACCAACTTTAAGGTCTAATGCTGCAAAAGCCTTGACAGACACAGGAAGCTATTTTTAGTCAGGAAAGTTCTTAAACAAGTGCTTTTTAAGTATCTGTTTGAATTGGGAAATAAGAATATGTCTGTGTGTATCTAATATATGATCTGCGATATTGAGTCTAAAATTTCTGACTCATAGGAATTTTGTTGTCTCTTTACACTGGTCATGTTATAGAGGAAACAAAGCGAAGTCTTTTTGGAAAATGTCAAAAGTTAATGTGAGTTAGAAGGTGGGAGTGGGGCACAGTAGATGAGCCTTTCCTTACTGTGGGCAATGCACAGGGTGGTCAGGAAGACCCTGAGCAGAAGGGGCAGGTGTTAAAATTGAGTGCAGTACATCACACTATATACATAGATCATACAGATATATAAAGTGGGAAAAATTATACAAAAGTGAGCCATCAAAGCAAATTTTGTAATTCACTTTTTTGCCCAAAGTACACCTGGTGAAAAGGGACTTTCTGGGCACTTGAGTGAAATGCAAGTATCATTAAAGTATGTGAGCCTGGAGTTAACATTAGTTTTGGATATTTTGCAATATGGCACATTTTTTGTTTTCCTCACAAGAAACCTGGCTCATTCTTCCTGAATAAACTGAGATGAAGTAAACCTTGTGAGTGCTGATCCTTCTCATCTACCTACTGAAGGCTTAATGTGAAACCTGGCCCTACAGAACTATTGCAACACTTGCTCGGTTGTGAGCAAGTCAGGACTGTAACAGATGTTTCATTACTCGAAGTACATGCTACTACATGCCGTGAGAAAGCTTCTAAAGAGGATGTTTGTTTGATTTGACTCATCACCATAAATCTTAATACTTTATGTCACTTCAACTTGTTGCACAACTGGCCTGCTTAGGGATTTACTGTAAATGCATCAGCATTTTCAGAGTAGATCAGTTGGGTGGCTTCTGCTGCCAGCATTTTCTAAACTTTACATCTCTGTGTGGTACTCACATGGTTTAAGGTCATGAGATGAGTTTTGTAATTGTTCTAAAGCTGATCCTATTTTACCAGAAAATGTTCTGTCTGTATGAGATTCAGCGGTTTAATAAAACGAGTCTCTCTCAGCCCCTTTTTGCTGTTACTTGGACAGGCAAAGAGAGCCAGGAGGAGGGCAGCTGTTTGCTCTGAGTCAGGTGTAGCCAGCAGCCACACCTGGGCAGGACCAGTACCTTTACTCTTGGCATAGCTCAGCCCAACCAGACTGAATGCCTCCTGCGGCTCCTTGATCTCAGGAATTATTTAAAATTTAATTGAGAGTGTAAACATTTCTTTGTTTCTATGAGGTGAAATAATCTGCAGCTAAGTATCTTTCAAACCAAGCATTACCACACAGCCTGCCATGCTGGCTGACTCATACACGCCTTTGCCTTTCCTCTCTGTAGGGAAAAACACTTGCTGCCTCTTCTGTTTTCTTATAAAAAAAGATAATTTCTCCCCAATAAGCTATTTTACGTGTTTTGAAGTGTAGAAGGAGCTGTAGGTAATATTTACTATATTGAATATTAATAGTTAATATTATATTAAAAGCATTTACTACAATATTTAATTGAATGTATCAATATTTCAAATATTATTTAATAATATAAGATATTATGCTCTATGCAATACTATAATGTTATATAATTGTTTATAATTTATTATATCTCTTATATATTATACTGTTATAATTTAATGTTATATAATAGTACTTAATATATAACATTTTTAATGTTATATATTTTAATGTTATATAATATAACTTAATATATAACAGTTCACTGTGTGAAGGAAGTCCATTTTCCAGACAAATTTCACTTAAAACTACTTACATATATATGTAGATCAGATAGATGAAAGGACATGTTTCAAGAGTTTGTTACTGCTCACATGCTAATATAATTCACCTCTTTTGAAAGATGCCTGAATGTATTTCACATTTAAATGCATAACTGGTGAAAAATACTAAGTTCAACAAACATCATTTAGGTGATGTTTTAGAGAAAGCCACTGGTTTCACCTTCCTTGCTGTATAGCAAAAATAAATCTACATGTCAGTGACTTGAACAGAACTATTCAGATTACTAACTTTTTTAGAACCCAGCTGAGGTTCTTTCTCTACCATGCAAATGATAGCTCTCCAATATTCCAGACTAAAGTCATCCTGCAGAAGACTCCACAGTGAGAGCTTTGATCTGCAAAGGATTAGATTATATTGAGAGCTTTACAGCAATAAAACACCTATGCACTCAACATAAAATTATGGTAAATTGATTGATTGTGTCAGGATCATGGTTAGACTAGAAAATTGCTTAAATTCAGGCATATCCTGCTGTCAGATGCATTTCACTATAGCTTGGTTTTTCTCTGGCCCTTGGGCTACTATTGTAGATTCTGTTTCACCAGCACTAGTGTAAGAAATTGCTAAGAAATCAGAATGAATTTCAAGTTTGCTGGCAGCAAAATTTGCTCCTGTGTTACTTCTACTGACAGTAACATGTGTGAAAGTAGCATTTGCAAGTTAGAGCTTATTTGTTCAATATGTTATTCTGGTAATTTTCACAGAAAAACTTTTAAGCAGAATTTCCACTTCTAATGTCATGATTCAGAATTATCTTCTCTATAATAAATACATTGTAATAATTACAGTGTAACACTCTGGTACACAATAAATAAATGGAAATAATTGCAATGTAATACTCAAACATTCTTGATCTTATATCTGAGACTAATAATATATTGAAACGGAGAAAACAGCTTGTGTAAACCAGCCTAAAAGTTAGGCCAAAAACCCTAAGAATAATTTTGCTTGCTTGGTTTTAGTCAAGTCAAAGTTGTGTTCATGACACAGCATTTTTACAAGAACAGATTTAGAGGAAAATACATATTCCTGTGTCTCATAACAATGTCTGAGGTAAAAACAGAAGGGTTTTGACTGGAGCTGTTTTTCCTCAGCTCAGCAGGTAGGCTTTGATGACAGTGTGTTCATGCCTGTGCTATAGCACCAGGGATCTGAGCAAACAGTGATTTTATCCAGTGAAGCTCTAACTTCCAAAAGCTGTCTTCTTCAGCGTGCCTTCACTCTTCATGATCAAGTACTTGCCACCATGTGCAGACAGACAAAAATAGTTATAGGATACAATAATAGATAGATAGATAGATAGGTAGATAGATAGATAGATAGATAGATAGATAGATAGATAGATAGATAGATAGATAGATACGGATGTGAATACAGGCATTGATATAGGTAGATAGATATAGCTATAGCTAGATATAGCTAGAGATATAGATATATATGTAGATATAGATATATATAGATAGATATAGATGGATAGACGTATAATAGGAATAAATTCTGTTTCAGTCTGGGAGGTAAAATCTTGTGGTTATGAAACATATATGTGGTTTCTTTGGGAACTTCTTGGCTCCTGCTTTGCAATTCCTGAACCAAAGTTAAGCTTGTGATTTCCTAGTTATCTAACTGCAAAGAGTCAGGCATCGGATAGAGAGTTGTTAAAAGGGGAGCAAAGTAAGGGGATGCCCCAAATCTCCATTTTGTTCTCTTAGCCTCACAGAGCCGACGAGCTATGTGATGGATGCGCTGCACAACCTACAGCCTGTTTGTGTCTTGGGTCTGTCTGTTCCCCATGATAGGGAAGCAGAGGAACAAAGATTTACCTTCTGGCAAGGAACAGATGGATCAACGGAGTCCTGCTTGATGTGGACACAGGAACATAATTCTTTTTGATTTGAGAGAAAAGCATGTGCTGGAGACTGGGACAGGGCAAGAGGAAAAGAATGGCCAAACACTGACCTCACTCCAAATCATTGATGAATCCTGACAAAGGGAGATAGTGAGTTGTTACTCCTTGTGTATGCACAAGAGGATGACACCGCTAGCTCCCCTCCTCTGCTGTGGCACACAAGCAGCACCTGCACTAGCTACTCAAATAAATCTTGGTTTCTACTGTTCCAGAGCCTAAATGAGCGCTGCTTCAGTCTGTTCTCCACATCACAGATACTTTTTACTCCTTTTAGCAGAAATCTAAAAATGCCCCATCAACTAACTTTCTTCTGCAAAACATGACCTGTCTTCCTGAGCTCCTGCATGCCCACATTATTTCTCAAAGAGACTAGTTTTTCACTTATTCCTTCCAGACCTTTGTAAGGACTTAATTCCAATTAAGAATCTTCTATGTTTCTGTCTTCTAAGAAGCAACAGGTTTCCTTCTATTTTTTTATTGTTCTGCAATTAGCATGTTTTGTACCTTCTGTTGGCTAATGTCCTAAGGAGTCATGTCATACTCCTCCAGCAAAATAACACTTGAGAGCATCCTCATGGTTGAACAAGTGCCTATTTTGGCTATTCAGGTGGCAAAACCAGTCCACTGGATGATGTGACTCCACCCATGTGGATCCTGTGTCCAGTTGTTGTCTGTTGTACATTTAACAAATCCCATTTTAACTGGGACTTCCTGCAAATTTTGAAACATGCATGGTCAATTGTGGAGTCATAATGATTGCAGCTGAGGAACATAAACAGAGAAGATAAACTTCTGAGTGCTTCTTTGTCTTCCTTTTGTTTTTAATCACCCACTCAGTTCCTACGGTTCCTACTGTTCTGCCTTCTGATGCAGCAGTGTGTAGAGTATTTAAGGCAAGTGCTGTGATCCTTCTCTGAGCATTGTTCTTGCATCTTGACAGCCAGACTTAATAAAAATTATTTTACTTTGTAGTGCTAAGGGGCTTTTTAGAGTTAAGAGTGTATTACTCCTTAAATTCATTGCTGGCAGAAGACCACTGTTGCATATTGGAAGACCTCTAATCCTGATCCTTAAAAGACTAGGCATTAGGATTAGAATACCTCACATCCTGGTTTTTAGTGTACTAAGGATTAAGATAAGGTCTGACCTATGACAGTTGTGTGGACCCCAGTAAGGAAACAGCCTGCCCACCTTAAGAATCATGCAGAGTGCAGAGCAAGAACCAGCCAGGCAAACGTCAGGCAGTTACCAACAAGCCTTTTGACTTGTAGGGAATGGTCCATTACAAACACTGGGTGATTAATATTAAAGATAATCCTTGGAGCATGCAAAAGAATCCCATGTAGCTTCAGGAGATGGACAGCTAAATCCTCGGAGCCAGTATACACAATTATGCCATCTGACCCCGGGAATACAGACCTTGTTTTTGAAAGCAGCCTGCTTTAGAGGAGAAAGTAAATGGAAAAACTTGCTCTTCTAATGCAGAAAAAGAGCCTTGAATATTCATGAAAACAATGTTTTATTCAGAGGAAACAGAAGTTAAGGTTTTCTCCTCATAAGATTGAGGCTAGCACGATTTAAAAATGTGAAACTGTGTGAATTAGCAAAAAAGAGAATGTACATTTTCTATATACATTTATACCCTCAGAAATACTGTTACAATTTTTTTTTTTGCAGAACTACTAGACAACAAAAAGTAGTGTTTTACATATCATATGAAGTAAGTTAACACTTAGATCATAAGACTCACAGTGCCTCTATACCACAAGTGGTCAGAACTCATTACCACTAATTTAATGGCTTTTTATTTTAATCTGAACTCTACCCTACTAAAAGGAAAATTCTTATGTTGAAACTAATTAAAATATTTTTCCCTTTTTGTCTTATAAAAGTATTATATTTGTCTTATGACTTTTATATTAGTGGTGGCAATACATGTTTTGCTCAAAATTAAGTCCATAATTTCTAGTTTTCCTGTGGGAAAGGGAAATAAAGGCATAATTATTTCCTTGCACCAGACAGAGACAGCTTCTCTACTGTGAGAAGCTCAGTATTTTATGAATTAAGTAAATAAATAAGCCTCTAAAGTAGTAATGCTTCTTGGATTTTGGAGGGGAGATTTGAAATGTATATCTACTTCTCTATAGAAAGAATATAGAAAGCAGGAAAGGATGGGGGATGTTTAATCCCATTAAGTGTGAAAATGATGAAGAAGCATGCCTTCATATTAAGATCCATTCTAGGCCAAAACTGGGTACACGAAAACAAATTCATGACAGTGGGAGTCATTGTCTTAGCTTGACTATTAACAGCTGTAAGATTATGCCTGCGGTGATGTTTTCGTTTGTTCTGCCAGGATACAGTCAGCAGTGGCTGCTCTACTGCTTCTTAAGGTCAGATCCCGACCTAGCAGCTTCTCAGACAATAGCTCTAAACATCAGATTTCACTGATAGGAATTTGTATTTACAGGCATTAAACTCTGGCCTTAACTGAGTTATGTTGTGACTACAAATGTTATTTTTGGCTTGCTGGTGGAAAAACTGTGTCTCCAGGTTTGCTATAGTGACCAGAACAGACAACTGTTCCTCAATTTAGAGTGGAACTGGGGTCTGTACAATCCCAGAAAATGTGACAGGATATGATTGTCAGTTTTAGAAAGATTGTACTCCATTATGACTATGTGTTTAAATTGATAGGAAAGCATGTTCATCCATCTGCTCACTGTCCTGTGCTTTGGTACACATCTGCTTCCAAACACAAAACCCCAGAACAGCAGGACAGTTTGGGTTGGAAAGGATCTTAAAATCATCTCATTTCAATGTCCCTGCCATAGGGCAGGGAGGGACACCTCCACTAGACCAACTTTTTCAAAGTCCCATCCAACCTGTCCTTGGACATTCCAGGGATAGGGCAGCCAGAGGTTCTCTAACCAATTTGTGTCAGTGCCTCACCACCCCCCAGGGAAGAATTTCTTCCTAGTATACAATCTCAATCTATATTTCTTCATCCTAAAGACATTCTCCCTCTTCTTGTTATTACATACTCTTGTCAAAAGTGGCTCTCATGGGATGTGGCACCTGGCACCTGTCCCTCCCACAGAGGACAATGGAAGATGCCTAGGCTCAGAAGGAGCTGATGAGCAGAGGTGGCACCTGCACTGACAGCCAAGATGTGGATAGCAGATACTGCTCGTTTGCAGCCCTTGAGTTGTACCACAAGAGCTTTAGGCTCTGCTTGCCCCCCTGCCATGCTCTGCAGTGCTTCAGCATCAGTGCACATAATGCTTGCCTGGATCTTGGCTTTTCCCTACAGAAAGTAGAGTGTATCTGAAAACATCCCTCTTGTTTCTGACTAGATCTTTATTATCATGAGGTTCACCCTCCACACCCCAGATATGCACACAGCACCAGCCCTGCCCAGGAGGTATCTGTGTACAGCAGAGACAAAATAGGGTTTTCTTCTGCAGCTTCCTTTGCCCAGATTCTTGCTTTCCAGATTCTTGCATGTGGCCACAGTGACAGCTTTGGGCAATGCTCAGGTGACAGCTTAGAACTTCTCTCTCTGACAGCCCTCATGCATGTTTATTTTAGCTCTATCGTCATGCTGTAAGGATGATCTTCTTCCAGAGGACTATTGCTCCCATACAGTTTGCAGGACTGGGTGGCACAGAGTTAAAAACATTGCACTTGCCCCACACTTCTGGTGTCCTGAGGCTGGAGAGCTTGAAAAGCGAGTTACACCTGATCAAATCCTGCTTTATAGCTTCAGTCTATGCAGTCTAATGGATCATGCAAGCTCCAGGTATGTTCTGTAAGAAAATCTGGTGATTGTCTGGACCCCCAGGGCGTGTATAGGAGCAGTGTGTTGGGAACTTTGGAATCTGGTTTGGCATAAAATTGGAGAGGGGACACAGGAAGCTCCCGGTCAGGCCAGCACACAATGAAGGGAGAGCAAACTACCTTATTGGCGTCTGTGGATCTTCTCAGGTCTTGGCTTTAGCCCGTGACAAGGATACCTGGGGCTCTGAGTGAGCTGCGCAACACAGAACATCTGTGCCCTCAGCAGCACAACTCACAGCCCAGGACCAACAAAACCTGTCTTGTCCTCCTTGTAAGCGCCACCTGAAGAGTGGTGTGAGGCTACCTTCACAATCTTTGATTATGTGTCAAATAATGACGGTTTAATCAGCAGATGATGTCTGCTGATATAAGGTATACCCATGTCTGCTTCGTCAATTGGTCTCTGAAGCTGTAAAAATAGCTCTGTTGGACTCTGAGGTTGTTTCAGCCTTGTTGAATTTCCTTTTTTAAGAGCTGATCTTAAGTGATTTCCAGGAACACATGAGGTCTGGAGAAAGCCTTGATGCTGGTTGTGTTTCAGACTTTCCAGTTTGGGGCAGATAGTCCATGACAATGTGATTCCCTGCTTCACTTTGATTTTCTTTCTTTGGTTTTCCACAGAACATACAATTTTTAGTGTTTACCTGCTTTTCCTTGAGCTGATGGGAGCTTTGGCTATGAAGGAGGTATGCGGACTCTATCATACGTGCTGGACTGTGGGATCTCAGTGTGTGGACAACAGTATTTTTCTTAAGTTTTGCCTTTTTCAGGCTTCCAGAGTATTGATGTTGCCAATAGAAATTGAAATGTAAATTATCAATAATACAAAGTCGTGGTTTTATATTTCAATGTGTAATTAAGATGTGTCATGCAAATTGCAATTTTAGTACTGGTAATACCAAATTTGTTGTGTTGTTGCTTATAAAGCAATAAAAATGTGAGGGTTTTTCTATGTGTCAATAAGATGGAAAGATGCCCTGTTTTTAATGTCTCGCTCTAGTGCCCTGTCTTGATATATGATCAGTATTTTCTGTAATGCCTGACCTTGATTTAAAACAAACATGCTTCTTAAAGAAAAAGTCATAGTTAATTTTGAGGGGTTTTTTTGTGGCTGCAAGTCATTTTGATTCCTTTATATCTAACTAAGTTATTAGTGGAGTAAGCACTGGATGCTGCAGAGTGCCCTCCAACACAAACACAGTCACCTTTAATGTCATCTGAAGACTGAGGTTATATTTGTGCTTGGAAGTAATAGAGTAGTATTTGTTTCGACGTAATGTTTGAATGAGAAAGAAGACATTATCTTCTATGCACACACTTGACTGAAGGGAAATGCTTTTTGTCATGGGAAGGAGTCTGAATATTCAATCACTAATTTGGAAAACAAACAACTCAAAGGATCGTGTTCTGCGCTTTCCATACACATCTAATGAAATGTAGCCAGAATCAACTGCCTATAAACCACTCCATGTGACACTTGGTTGCAGTTTCCATTTTGTTGCATGTTTTTCACTTTGAACAAGTGCCACTGGGCTGTAACAGTTCTAGAGTGCTAGAGGGCTGTGATGGTGATAGTGGGGAGCAGGACACGGTGACAGTCCCTCATGCTGACCTGTTGCAGACAGCATGACACCTCCAGGATTTCAGCAGGGTGCTGCTCTGCTCTCCTACTCTTCTCTGCTCCAACGCTCCTCCCTAAGGATTTCATTGAGAGCATATGTCTGCTGGATGCGAAGATGACCAATTTGTTTTGATTTAGGAAAGCCAATAAAAGCAACCAAATTGATGCTGAGTTAGGTCATAGTGGTCTTTCCAGGAATTTGGACTCTGCTACCAATTCTTTGCCATAGCAGTAATGTTTGGGATAAATTTGTGTAAAGCATGTCAAGCATGGTAGTAGATCTATGATTAAGTGTTTATATCCATGTTCTTTTGAAATGCATGAATCAAAATTATTTTAACCTGTTTTTTCCAGCTAAAATATTAATAATGCCACGTGATGAATTTCCACATTGAAGGAAACTATCCAACATCCACTACACACACACTGAAACAAAAGTATTGAAACTTCCCACCTGCCTCAATTAGGCTTTCCAAGACATTCATCTCAATTACTCTAATATTTAAGATACTTTTTGTTTCCCAAACTGTACCAGCAACTGCCAATTAAAATACTATTTAATCATGTTGAATTAGAGCTATAATAATATTAGTCATTGCCTAATAACGTTTTGCAAGCCACTAAGAAAGTAAAGTCTTGCCAAGAAGGCTATTACCCTTCCACAATATAAATCAATAAATCATAATTGTACTGTGCACCTTCACTTTTCTACCACACTGTGTAAAACAAAAAGCAAGAAGCCAGAGATGGGTTAAGTAATTCAAAACAATTTGTAAATTTTAACTCAGGAGGCTCTCTAGGCCTATTAATTAGTAAATCAGTTATAATCTTAAACATATTTAAATGCATTTGATTTTAGTAAAATATACCAAGTGGAACAATCTGATAATGTGACTGCTGCTTTCAAGACTGTAAAGGACAATATTCTTTTCAAATGTTTCTCTAAATATTTCAACATAAATTGATGAAAGCAATAAGCAATTTCAACCATTCCACCAATTCTACATAAATTAGGAATAACAAGAATTCCTATATTTTTATCCATCAATAGCTTATATTTTTATTAATATTCCCAAACTCATATTTTTGAAGCCATTGCAGACATGGGTTGGAGCTTTCTTCTCTTTTCTTTGCTCCTTATTAGCCGCTTTCTGGCATTGCTTCTTCCCTGCTTTATCCTCATTTCAATATTAGTCAGTAGTGGAAAATCACCAGCTCTCAACTCCTACAGCTACGGATGCTCACAAGAGGACAGGGCACATTCTATGGAATAATGGCCCTGGTTGGATTAGAAAGGATTTAGTAAGGGCTGAGATTTTTAAGGCATTTTTAAGGAATTTTTATGTGAACCTCAAAACACTGGTTGAACACTTGGGGTTTCTTCTGTCTCTCCTGGAATGGCTTAGGTGGCACTTCTCTTTTTTTAAGTGTCCTAGAGTGGTCCCTGTGATAGTGCAAGAGCTTGATATGTGTGTGTTACACCAAAAAAATAAAAACAACTTCCAAATCATAGAATAATTTAGTTCATAAAGTAATTTAGATAGTTAAAGACCTCTAAAATCATTGAATCCAACTCTTCACCCAATACTGCCAAGTTCTCTACTAACCCATGTCCCCAAATGCCACAAGTGTTTAAAGTACTTGTAGGAACAGTGAGACCACCATGTCCCTAGGCAGCCTGTTCCAGAGACTGACACTTCCACTTACAACTTTTTTCCTCATATTTAATCTAAATGACCTCTGGCAGAAGTTGAGGACTTCCTCCAGTCCTCACTTGTAACTTGGGAGCAGAGACCTACTGTCACCTGGTTACGCCTTCTTTTCAGGTAATTTTAGAAAGAATGAAAGATGGTGTCCCCTAAGCCTTTCTCCAGGCTGAACGACCCGAGGACCCCAGTTCCCTCAGCTTTTTCTCATCGGACCTGTGCTCCACACCCTCCTCCAGCTCTGTTTTCCTTCTCGGGACATGATCCAGCCCCTCCATGTCTCTCTTGTAATGAGAGGACAAAACTGAGCCCAGAAATTGAGGTGTGTCCTCACCACGGCTGAGTGCAAAAGATTTATCATTTTACAGTGCTAGGTACCTTAGTTAGCACAAGAACTAAATCTAGAATGGAAAGGAATGACATCATCCGCAGCTGCTAAACAGATGAAGTGTCTCCTACCCTTGAAAAGTCCAAGTGACCTCTTGGAGAAATAAAAGGGCACTCTTAGCTTTAGGCACATGTGAACTAGAATCAAAACTTATTAACTGCAGCAAAAAGACTGGCGCTGTGGATGAGGTGTGTCAGGCTCTGTTTGTGTAAACACTTTGGCTGGTGTTACATGAAGGCTGGTATTCCAGCCCTGGGGAACTCCCAGTCAAGAATGAAACACTTAAAAGGAGGAAGTGCGTAAAGCAAATATATAAATATTTTCCAGGACTGTTTATATTGTTTAGGCATTTCAAGGAAAGAAAACAAAGAAAATACAAAACACAGGAATAATAACAACAAGATTTCTGTAAAATGTTATTTCAGTGCATTGTTTGTTTACTGCTTCTTTGCTGTTCTAATTATCAACATGATATGCAGAAATATATACGAAAAATAAAGACTAAATATGCACTCATTAATGAATAAGTATCACAGAATATGCTGAGTTGTAAGGGACCCACAAGAATCAGCAAGTCTAACTGAGGAGAAGCTTTCCGGTTAAAATCAGCAAGTGTTCACTCAACTATTTTAATCTTACTGAAATTCCACAAAATCTAGAAATAATCTATAAACCCTTAGTTAGACCTTTGGTGCTGGAGAAGGTGCCTGTGAGCACTGTTTCCGTCTATTTTTCACATGTGGACTAGAAGAGCAATCAGCTGACGCAATGAAAATAGAGATGCCATTGCCATTACAGGTTCACCATTGTATTTCAAGACTGATAAGGAGGCCCAACAAATACACGCTGGTCAATAAATCTCTCAGACCACACACATGGGAAGAATACGGTTTACCTAGGGAGTTTGGATGAACTTGTGCAAAGTACCTGTTAGGCAAACACCTCTAAACTCAAGGGGAAAATGAGGGGAAAATGAGCGCTGCCCTTCATCTCAACCTGGCACAAGTCCAGCAGCCTCCCTGCACCTGCATCCACCACCCCAGGTACCCAACTACCTGTGTGGCTCAAAGAAGTGAGTCCACCTTGGGAAGTCTCCTATGTTAGCCCTGGCCTTGCATGCCTGAGCTGCTAACAGCCTCAGTTAATAGCCATTCAGTGTTTGTACTGCTCAAGGGCTGAGACACTGTTGTAGATCTTTGGGGTAATGTGGAAGAGAAGGAACAGCTGAAAACCTTTCCTTAGGAAAGTCTTTTGCCTTTCCATGGGCAAAATCTCTGATAGAGTTCATTGGAGAGGATAGAAAAAGAGTTTTAAAATGTATTATAGAGTATCCAAAAAAGAAAACAGGGTGACTATGTGGGGTACATGTCAGCAACAGATGTCCTGTGTTATGATTTTGAACAAAATATATGTTTACATGTGGAGCAGTTAACAATTAATCTGTTTTTTTTTTTTTCTTTCAGAACCAGTCCATGTGAAATATATCATGTACTCACCACATGCTTGTACAGTAGCAATGCTTATAACCTTGGAATAAATCTGTGGGGGATACTGTTGTGAGAGGAAATCTCTGGTGTTGACATGGACAGAGCCAAACTGTGACATTCCAGTACAACTTGAAGAGATTTTCCAGAGTGCTCAGTGATCTGTAGACTCACAGTAGCATATGGATATCTTTTGGCATGAGTTAAGACACTCAAGATGTCACACAAGAATGCCTTATGCATTCTAATATTCCTTGCCAAACCACTGGCAGTGTTTCAAGATCTTTAAAGATCTGGTGGTTGTGCCCTTAGCCACAGCATGAACCCTTGCACTTCCATTGTAGCTTTTTGTTGCTTTCAGCAAGGAAACATGAATCTCAGTGAGTTTGGCTTCTGCTTGGTGAGACCTTTTCTTGGCTGAACGTGAACTCCTCCTGCAGACCACGTCCTTCTTCTACTCTACCAGTAGATTGGTGATAGCACAGTATTTTGGTGGTTTTGGTATCTCAGTCTTTCCATTTGCCATCCTGCATAAGAAAGATAAGGCTCCAGCCTTAAAGAGAAAACTGAAATATTCTGACTAAAGAATGCTCTGTCTTTGGGTCTGATTAAAAAAAAAAATCATAGTCATAGAATCCCAGAATGGTTTGGGTAGGATGGGACCTTGAAGATCTTCCAGTTCCAATCCCTTGCCATGAGCAAGGATACCTTCCATTGGACCAGGCTGCTCAAAGTCCCATCCAACCTGGTCTTGAACACTTCCACCAGAGATGGAGCATCCACAGCTTCTCTGTAGCAGTGCCAAACACTCTCACAGTCAAGACTTTCATTCTAAGATATAATTTAAATCTCTCCTATTTCAGTTTAGAGATTTTTCCTCTTGTTCCATCACTAACTGCCTACATAAAATGTCACTCTCACTAATTTTTCTATGCAAAGGATGGCCATTTATTTATTTATATATTTTCCATTATTATTATTATTATTATTACTATTTATTTTGCACACACACACCCACCCCCAGAAACCTGTAGTCCATTCAGTGGTCTGAGACAGCTTCTTCCTGCCTCTGGTGCCAGGCTTTCACCAAAGGCAGCACGTCTATGTTCTGATTCCACGGCAGAGAGGATGTCAGTGAGGCATTCCCTCTTTGAAGCAACCTCTTGTCTGCACTAGGTTCCGGGGAAAAGCTGACAGGATAACTCCTGAGAGGTTCAGAGACCTGCCAGCCACTCACAGGCAGAAGTTCAGTCTGTGCAGGATTAGGTGAATCAGAACAGCAATCTGTGAAAACGTTGGAATAAGCTTCATGGTGACGTGACATTCTACAAAAAGCTGTGTCTGGGGGTGTGGTGCTGAGCACTGCTGTTGGCACTGCAAGTCAGAGAGGGAGCAATACAAAGTGGCATCCTCTGAGGCAAAACGGTGCCATCTACGTGCAAAATGCAGGAGTTAACTATGGTGGAATGTATTACATGTGGAATTACACTTCCCTGGAGCTGCAGAAGCTGGTAGTTTGCACGGGCAGCTCTTTGAGACTGGGCTACAATTTTACATGAAGATTTAACATCTTTCCTGATGAATGAGGAGAAGATATGGGGAAATTTTTAGAAAATATGCACCTATCATTGTTTTTGTTGTTACTGTTCTTAAAGCCTGAGAAAATGACTGGTTTTAAGTGCTGTGTGAGGTTTGCTGAAGAGTGTGAATTTTTTGAAACAGTTAAGGCATTGTCACTTCCCAGTGAGTTCCCAAAGGCACGATTGCTCTCTTACTTCTTTGCATCATTTGCTTACACCTAATTGGTTTCTACTGTGATATGGATAATGCATACGGAGCCTTCACACAATGTTAAAACAAATTTCTGTATCTAAATATACACTGAGTTGTGGCTTTTACTCTGATGCAGGCAGGAGGAAGTTGCGCAGACAGAGGACTTGTTCACAAGTCTTTTGAGGCTTTTTATTTTTGTTTAGAGAAACATCCAGTCCCATCCCTCAGCAGACAGCAATGCTGAGTCACACACTTTTTGCTGCATATCAGCCTGGTACTTGATTAAAGAAATGGCCAGTCCTTCCTCCTTATTCCTTTTATAGGGCATCAATGGCAAAACAAAACTTCTTTTCCATGCAAGGACAGGATCTTCTTTTGTTCAACATCTTCCTACATCTGCTACATTTTTTTTTCCCAAACAGTAGGCAAGGGTTAGTTTTGCACAATTTCTTCCCCAAAACAGCCTTCAGTAATGTGGGCAGATACTGCTCTGACGGAAATCAAGACAGATCAAGGCTTACAGGGTTTAGTCCTATGTGTGGGTTTTAAATCAGCAGATGAAGTTGTGGACTCACATATTCTATTATTTTGCACCCTAAACAGGATGGTGCCACAGAATCATGAACTGCAATCAGACCTTGGGATTAATAAATTGATATTGGATTTTATATCAAGCTAGAGTTGTGATAAACACAAGTGTGCTTTGATTTAGGGATAGACTTTGCTATTAAATGTCACTCTTTAACAGAATTTACATATGACAATCCGGCTTTCAAATTTTCTTCTTTGTAACCAATTTTTGAAACAAGCCTCAGCTCCCTTTTAACTTTTGAAGAATAAACAAAGACAAAAATTTTTCTTCAGCATTACAAAACAGTAGGAGTTAATATTTTTTCTCAGTTTTTAAGGTTTTGAGACAACCAAAGGAAATAAGGTGTTTTGCTGAAATAGCAGTTGAAGTTGTGTTGCATTTTTCTCAGCTTGCAGAGTAAAATCTGTCCCCAGGAGTTTAGAACATGCCTATTTCTTTGAAACTGTTAAAACTGCAAGTGTGGGTTTGGTGGTTTTGTGTGGCTTTTCTCTTTTTGCCTTTTTCTCATTTTGGTTTTGGGGAGACAGTGAAGTGGGGCAGGTTCTTTGTGTGGGATTTTTAAAATTTTTTTTTAGTTTTGGTTTGGGGTTTTTGGTTTTTTTTGGTTTTTTTTTTTTTTTTTTTTTTTTTTTTTTTTTTTTTTTTGTTGTTTGTTGGGGTTTCCTTTGGATTTTTTAAGAGACGAGGGAAGAAGATAGGAGAACAAAACAATGGACTAATCTAGAGTGTCCCATAGAAAATATGCACTGGCCAAACCTGTTTACTGTTTATTTAAACAGTTTCAATAGATGGCAACCCTCCCCTTAATGAACAACAATACATTCTTTTAGGAGTCTGCCAACCCCTCGTCTTGGCCAGTGCATTTTACTTGGAGCTTGAATTAGAACTCTCTTTTTCAAAATGCCTGCAATAATAGCCTTGTCTCCTGCTGCTTTGCTGAGCATGGAACAGTCACTGTCCAACCTCTCTTCAACCCGAATGGGTCAGGAAATTCATTAACCCTTTAGCTTAACCCTCAGGGTGGCATCCTGCTCAGCATGCGCTGAGTTAGAGTGTGCTCTCCCAAAAGATAAAGCTCTGCGAAACTTCACAGGGAGCAGTTGTCACACACTTGGTACAGAACTTAATTTTAGCCCTTTTCTTAATCTGACTGCCCCCATTATTTTGATGGACAAGCTTACCATAAGCTGTTGCTCCACAAGAAATGTATTTTGTTTATTTATATTGTTGGCCATAATATTTTCTGTCCCTAGTTAACTCTCCATATCACTCAGATTTAGTACTTTAGAAATGCCAAGGATGATCCAGAAAGCTAAGGAAGAATATTTTTTTCCTCAAAAAAAACTAAGGAATCTAAACTTGAATGCTATGTTAATCTTAGATGTTGGGCAGCATTTGGAGCAGAAGTCTGGGTACGTTTACCACCAGTATATGACAAATTTCTTTTCAGACCTTTTTCAAATACACTCTAAACTCATTTGGTTTTGTTAATTTTTCTAAGGTAGTAGAGGATATTCTGGAATTTCTGCTGTAAGTTTTACTACTTGCTTAGAGACAGTCAACCCCATCCAGAGATGAAGTCATTGGGATATAAAGGTGTATCAGTCTGCCATGATGTCTGAAAATTCCACTAATGAATGAGGACTGCTGCTGCTAAATGTAGGTGCCAACAGGATCAATTTTACCTCCATAATTTTGATGTATCACAGGAAGGAATCTTTTTCCAAATAAGAGATTTTCTCTCCTTTTAGCCCTCACTGAACATACATAAAATTATTTGTCCAGCAACAGAATTATCCAGCAAGCATTTTTATACTTTTTCAGGTTGTAAAACTCCTCTGATATTGTAAACAACATATCAAGATACAAAAAAATTCCTGGAACCTTTATCTGAAAGAAAAGTTAGCCTTCATATATGTTTAACAGTCTGATTTCTTAAACTTTTCTGATAAATAGCAGATTTTTTGCTGGTATAAAAATTACTTTCTCTTTAAAATTTCTATATATTTTGTTGCCAAGACCTCGGTAGCTGGGATTTAGCAAATGATTTCTATCCTGATATTCCTCCCCTTGGAAGAGTAAAAAACCCTTAGCTCACCACAAAGCAAATAGTTGTGAAGTCTCTGTAACATTTAAGATGGTCAGGCTCTACCATTTTTTTACAAGACTTCACTGACTTTGATTAGCAAAGCCTAACAAGCCCAATCAATACATTAACAGCTAAAACTACAAACACTTAGGCATCATGCAGCATTAGGAAAACTTCAGGCAAACAAGCATGAGTGGTATTCAAATTTCCATTAGTCACTTAGAGTGGAAAATCTGACGTTATTGTCAATTAGTGGGACGGGATATTCAGCTTATTTAACGAAGAAACCACAGTGCAGCATGAGGCTCCTTTGTTCAAACAAATATCTCATTACAAAAGTACTTTGACATTTCTTGTGTTTATTTAAAATCAGTCATAATTCAGGTACTTAAAAGCCATAAAACTGAAATCATGCAGACCTTACCAAAAGTAGGTCCTACCCTTCCTTTTCAAGTTTCATAACTTCTGGTGAGTTTATACACTCCTGAAGGTTAATGATGAGCTAATATCTGTTTAAGATGTCTATTTAAAAAAAACAAAAGGCACTGAGCATCTCCCTGTTGCTGCAGCACACAAGATTTCTTTCTTTCTTGTGCTCAGATTAGTGGTTTGATGCTTCCCGAGCTGTGAGTCAGAATAGCTGCTCCTGCCTTTCTGCACTGTGGTTACGCTGCCAGCACTCAGGAAACTTGTGTCAGCGTGCGCCTTATGCAAGCAGGGCTCAAAGGCCAGTGTATTTTGAATTGCAACAAAGTTTTTGTTTGACTTTTTATTTTAAGGAGTTTCTTCAGAATTTTGTCGGGTTATGGTCACTGCTTTATGCCTACAAATGGATTGTACAGAGGAGCATAGGAGGAAGAAAGTGCTGGCCAGAAAATGTGACTGTAGCTTTTTCTGTCCCTATGCTTTGCAGTAATGGTGACCAATGGTGACTCAAGATTTAACAACTTCAGTTTCAAAGATTAATCAGAACTCTAAGTTCCACTGTCTATAACAATGTGCTACAACTTTTCTTGATTAGGATTTTGTTACTTGTTACTTCTATTGTTACTCTAAAGACCCTATTCAGGCTTCACGTAGGGTCAGGTTAGTATTATTCTTGGGAAAATTATGGGTAGAGCATAGGTGCTCTGCCAGATGCACTGTGCCCTGATTTGAGCTCTTTTCTTGTTGGCTCTGCTGATGGACAGATATTAGTTCAGACAGGAGGACTGTGTTTCATTAAGAAGCCAAATGTGTCCAGTTTGGAGTTAAGGGATCAAGCTGAGGAACAATCCGGTCTTGTGGAAGTGTATCCAGAAGGGTGACTGGGGTTGTTGGAGTTTGCTGTGCCTGAGCCCATCCTATGGGCAGAAGCTGACTCTTCACCAGGAGGACGTACAGGTGTATTACTGGACACTGGACATGAATGAGAGGCAAGAAAAATCCTTAGAATGCCTGGAGTTTAGCAGTGGCTGCTCTCCCCCAGCCCCAAGGAGGAATCTCCCCTGAGAGAAATGTACTAGTGCTTTTTGAGTGCAGTGGTCTCTCCTCTCTGGACTCAGAAGTGGTGAAAAGGAGACCTTTAATCAGCCAAATTCCCACAGCAAACACCCAGGTTTTTTGGCGCAGCTCACATCACCTCCTAGATTTACAGGCATCTCCTTAAGTTCTTTATAAATCACATGAGCTCCGTTCCTGCTATGCACAACCTGGAGTTTGGTTTTGGAGTAGTTAACTTGACAGATATCCATCCTCAAGGAATCGTGCAAAACTAACCATGTCTTGTGCACAAGTGGCTTGCTTTTATCAAAAGTTTTCAATGTAACTGAGGAAGAAATTATGAGCTTCTATCACCAAAAAAAAAAAAAAAACCAAAAAAACCAAAAAAACCCCAACAAAACAAAACAAAAAAACCCAACCAAACAAACAAAAAAAACCCAACAACAAACCACAAAAAACCCAAAAACCAAAGGGTCCAATTTTCTGCCAACCTGTTCTACCTTCATTTGGATTTGAAAAAGAGCACCTGGAATCCTGGAAAGGATCTTGTGAGGTTGAGAGATCCAGAGCAAGCCAACACTGTGCCTGGTTGGGTGAGCCCTAGGAGTCCAGAGCAGATATACATCTCTGAGCAGATGCCCTCACACCTTGGAGGTATGAGGGCAAAAATAACTAATTATGTCAGGTTTTTGTCACCAAATTCCTCCCTTCAAAAGCATATGAGATGATGATTGTCTAATATTTTACAAGGAGCAAGGCCAAATGAAACTCACTTCTCTTAATTCTGAAATTTTCTTTAACATATTTGGGAAAAAGATATTTTAACATAAATTGTTTAAAGTAGCAAAAAGAGACAACATGTTGTGTTTCTATTGACATTTTGGGCAAAAAAACCAACTGGGTGAAAATTTTTTATTGTTTTGGTAGCTGGATTTCTTGTTTGCTCGTTTTTCACATTAGCCAATGACTCAACTTAACTACAATAGAAAGATATTGGCCAATGATGTCTTCATATTACACCTGAATACAGAACAGAGTTAATCACCCATCTTCAGCAGTAGGGTGTGCCAATTATCTGCCAAACAGCTTGCACAGTTCAATGACTACAAGTAATTTTGCTGACATTCTGAAAATAGGTGTTTATGCAACAGCCCTTCAAACATAAATAAAATTAAGATATATAATGAAATAACATTCTGTGCTTCAAAGGAGGTGATTTTTTGTTCTTTCCCTTCTTTTAAAGATCACATGATAACCAGATCATTTAAGAGTGAAGTAAGTTCTGAGTGCAGCTGGTTTCTGCCCCCAGACCGGCTCTTTCCTCAACTTCTATCAAGGTTTATAAGATCTTTTTAATCAGTTTGAAGATACCCTGATCTCTCCTTCAAGAAGACCCCTGTAATATTTACTGTGCATTCCTCCTTTCTCCTTTATCTCCTCTTCCTCCGAAGGCATTCCTGCAAGCACCTGGCTTAATTTTAATACAGTTAGAGCAGGTTTGGTCATTCAGCATGGTTTGAGAACACTGAATTCCTAATTACTATGCACTGGTATTATATGGAGAGCTGTTTTCCTTCTCAGCCAAAACATTTTTCTCAGTCTTGCAGAAATTCAGCTTCTTATTGATGTGGATGGTTCGAATTGGCAGTGCTGGAAAACTCAAATGTGATGTGAGAACTGGGCTGGAAAACAATTATTATAGTGGAGACGTAGTGAACAGAGGTAAAAATTACTTGAAGAATTTTAGATTTATTTCCTTTGGTTGTCTCAAAATATTCAGGAGGAATCAAGTCCTCCCTCCTTCAAAAGAATGTATATTCACTTCCAAATGGTTCCAGTGACATTAATTTTGTATTAAAGTAATTTCCCAGGTCTGTCCATATGACATGAAAATCCTGTGCTTTTCCACTGAATTCTTGATTAAATCCTTGCAGACATTACTTAAAGAGGAATTTTGAATGTGATGAGACTGGGTAGAGGCTGGGAGCAGCTGTTATCTCTGTTTGTAAATGCTATCAAGGTGTAACGGTGGCCAGAGATTTCTCTCCTGTAGGAAGTGAACATCCTATTTTCATTTGATTCCTATTCTTTCCCATGAGTTATGCAACATAGAGTCTGAACAGCAAGAAAAACTTGCAGAGTTTCCTGATAAATCTTACTTCTTGGGGAAGTCTGAGGGGTTGGTTTATTACCTTTTTTTTTTTTTTCTTCCAGAGATTCTAAAAAGAGAAGATTGTAGAATTGGGTGTGCTATTCTTATGATATTAATCTATTTACAGGTACTGCACAGCCACAACCTTGTGCTGATTTTTCATACCACCTATTAGCCAGCTGATTGTGACTGCACTTGCACAGCAAGCTGCAGCATGTGTGCAAGGCCCTCGGCAGCAGACAAGTGCTGGAGGAAAGAATCCAGCCTGAAATGAGGAAACTGGCCATATTCAGCGTGGGCTAAGTGAAGTTGGAAGAGCATGACAGCACTCCTTGTAAACTCCAGAGGGGAGATCTTGATTTGTATGTTATTTGCAGCTACTTCTGAAAATATATGGAGGATGAACAAAATACGGGTGGGGAAAAATAAAGTAATAATAGAAATTAAAATAAAATAATGATAAAATTATTATAAAAAGAAAAGCTTGCTGTCTATCATACTTTACAGAGGGAGAAAAGGGTGAGGTGGCAAGTTGTCTCTCTAGCTTACTAGAAAGTTCTGAAGAAATGCTTGGCAATCGCAGCAGAGTTTACAAGTATCTTGAAGAAAATAAAGAACTGAGAAATGGTCAACAAAGATATGTCAAGAACAAATCATGTCTAAACAATCAAATAGAAATTTTGAAAACATGAAAGACTTTCTCAACAGGTAGAAACATCAGATTTTATGCATTCTGGCTTTACCTTAAAATTATTGTGGTGTTTCACCCAACAGTTTCTGGTGAGGAAGCATGTTGAGCTGTATGTGCTGAAGGCTCAGTGCAATACTGGCTGGGAAACTGTTTCCAGAAGTCAGCAGCTTAAAGTCAGGGAATATGGCCTCTGTGTGGCACTCAGGAACAGTTAATAATAGTGATGGGATGATGAAATAAGAGCATGGTCATTAAATTCAGAGATACTATTAGACTGAAAAAGAATAAGAACATATAGACAAGCTCAACTTTATAATTGGCCTCGACAAGCTGGTGAATACAAGTCAACAAGGACAAGTGCAGAGCATTGCACCTCAGTGGGGAAAATCTTTTCAAATGGAGAGCAGACCTCAAGAAGTATTCAGACTATTGAATATTAGAATTCTAAAGGACAAAATGATAAAAAGCCAAGTCAGCAACATTTTGGTAGAAAGGGACCTAGAAATGATTGTGATCCATGGATTGTATGAGATGGTGGTAGTGTTCGTGTGAGAACGTAAGCTTTCCTATAGGAGAATTTAGAAGATGAGCTGTGTGAATAAGGTGAAATAACCTTTCTTCGTCGTTCAGTACTACCTGGTTAACATGGCAGTACTGTATTTTAGACAATAGTAATGATAGATATGGTCAAAGGTATAGGATAAAAGGTCTCCAAGGGGAAGATAAAAAATTGTTTAGGGATTTGTCTAACAGGGGCAAATAAGCCTTTTAACACACAAAAAAAGTTGCAAAAGCTAGTCAGTCTGTTCTAACATACAGGCAAGAAACACACCAGAAAGCATGGAGTTTACATTGCAAAAAGAGAGCTTTAATTATTAACTAAGGGATAAGGAAGTACTGTGCAGAAAAGGTGTGGAGCACTGGTGTCATGTTGTAGTTGTGAAAAACAGGTTAAGCAAAAGTTCTTCAGGAATGACAGGTGTGATTGAAGCTGCCTTAGTCTGAAGGGTGGAAAATAGTCCTCACCAGGTTTCCTCTCATCTTCTGTTCTGTGATATTGATCAGTCATCAAGAGGGCTTTAACCAGATGTCCAAACTAAATTGAAAGCCTCAGTCTAGCTCAATGTAGACTAGCGGGGGACCAGCTGGGAGATGCCTGTAAAATGAACCTAGATTTTAGGTAGAAATGTCCTATTTTAAAACTTTTCTGTTCTGCTCTCATGTAAAATTGGCATTTTATCTCTTTTTGTCATTTTGAGACTGACCACAGATACCCAAGCAGGGGTATGTAGCTGGTAGTCAAGCTCAGCGGGACACTTTAATTCAAAGTGCATAGCAGGTAGAAAGATCGTGATCTTGGTTGCAAAAGTACACGCAACTGTTGTACTAAGCATTGACAGATTGACAAGGGCAGCCCTTTTGTGTAATGGTTGTCCCTTTTAAAAATAACATGCTTTCATTTAGCAGTAAGTGAAAAACAAATAGTCCTTAATTTATCACAGAACTGTTTACTTCAGATCAGTCATCCATATGCAGATGATTCAACTCTTGATTCAAGTGTTTCAGTACCTTGGTGGCAAGGCCTTTTTCAATTTTCAAATTGTATCTCTTTGTCTTTCACAACACAAACAATGGAAATGGAAAATTGCTCAAGCTGTAATTATGAACATCATTATTTTCTCCGCTTTATTCATCTCCCTAATAATTCTGAACATTTGCTCTGTCTAAGATGAATAGACAAATGTGGACTACTTACACTGGAAAGAAATAGGACTTTATTCTTTATGTCAGTATAAATTTTTCTCAAGATAATTCTTGCACAGCAGACTAATATGCAGCTAATGAAATTTTTTTCATGCATATATGAAGGCAAAAATGCTACAGAAATTAAAATAAAAATAATCTACCATAGAGAATGCAAGAAATATCAGTGCAAAAGCTGACACTTAAGGGTGCTGCTTCCCTTCAGTTTTATCCTCACTGCACAAAAAACCCCCTGGGAAATTGACATTCATGCTTCTTATTGGCAGGACAAGTGGTCTGCATTTGCTTTCCTAAACAATTAAGGGTCAGTCTGAGAATGACTGTTATTTTCTGAAATGCACTGTTTTGTGGAGAAAAGAAGAAACTTCACAACTTTGTAAAAGTTGTAAAGCTTGGTATGCTTTTATTACGACACGCTGGACGCAAGTCTCCCAACAAGGCATGCGGCTTCTTTGCTTTAAAATCTGCTGCTCAGCACTCACTTCTTACTCTAGGTAGATTACTTTCTGTTTCACTACTTGTGCCTTTTCTGCGTCTTTGGAGTCTTAGGAAATTCAAAAGGCTTACTGTCCAGGCTTCTCTCGCTTCTTTCATCTGAGTGGCTACTAGAAGATCGTCCACGTACTGCAATAGCTTCTTTTCTTCTTGTGGAGCTTCCTGGGACTCTGGGTCTTTGCAAGCTGTTCTCTAATCGGAGTGGGGAATCTTGAAGCCTTCAGGCACATGGACTATGTGAGCTTATGTTTGAATGCAAAAATTTTCTGGCTGGCTTCGTGGATAGGGAGGCAAAAGAAGGCATCTCTTAGGCCTAAAACAGTGAACCAGGTTAGCTCAGGTGTTAAACAAGTTAGTAAGGTATATGGATTTGCTACTACAGGGTATAAATTCTGTGTTATCTTATTGACAGTCTTTAGTCTAGTACTATCAATTATTGGGCTGATTCTTTCTTTATCTTCTTTTTGAGGGTACTACTCAGTTCTCACTAGTTGTGTTCTTTCTTTAAGCTTGATGCTCATGGGGGAGCATCTTTCAGTCTCCCTGGTACAGCAGAGGCTTATACTCTTGAAAACATTTATTTACTTATTCTCATATCTCTTTACTAATGTCTTTCTTAATTTCAGTGTCTGTTAATGTTAAGCCTAACATCTTTATATCATTTGCCTCCAGAGTAACCTTTTTCATTTGAGAATGTTTAGCAAATTGAGCCAATTGTACAAAAGCTTTTAGGTACACATAGTACACATGTTACTTTAAAGGTTTGCACAAGGATGCCTTCTCAGACTGGCTAGTTGTTCAGTTGTTCTCCACACTGCAACATAAGCATTCCCTACAGGTACTAAAACTTTATTTAAAACTGAATATATGGCCTTTGTGTCAACAAAAATTCTTCTCTTTTGGGGAGGTTATCTTTACCCTTCTTCCCTTACCTTGGGAGGAGCCTTTAGCAAATCATATGTACTCATTTTGTGAACTGTGATTGCTTTGCATTTCAGCACGATAATCTTTGCCTGATTTCATATGTTGCTATCTTATGCTGCATGCTGAACAACATGTTTGATTTGCTTTCTCTTTGCCTTGTTTTCTTTCTTCAAGGGCTAAGACCAGAGGGCGGTCTGATCTTACAGTCTCTTTGCCATTCTGGGTGATTTCTTAAAACACAAAGACATTTCAGCATACAAAACTCTATCTCATTTATCTTCTTATTTTAAAACAGTACTAACAGCAATGAAGTATTATAAATCTTTTTATTTTCTGAGCTGCTCTTACTGGCAGCTTTCTCTCAGTGAGCCCCTCCCAAAAGGGGCTAATTTAGAAACCTCTTTGCTCTGGTCAGTTCTCATTATTTATTTCTCTTTGCCCTATCTCGCTTCTACTCAAACTTTTTTACAGACCTTCACAGTAGTTTCTCAACTTTCTTCTTATACACACAGCTCCAGGTGGCAGGTGTCAGATGTGGTTCCCACACACAAGTTCTAAGACTTTAGGTTCTGAATCTGCTTGACTAGAAACTTCTAATTTACATGTGCTCTGACACTTATTAGAACAGCAAAACTAGTGTTTCTCATAAACACTGCACTGCAATAATAACTGCACATCTAGTTTTTGCTCACAGGCCATTCTCGTGTTCCCTGGGGAGACGGGGCAGCCAGAGCTGTCCCTGTGCCCAGGGGACAGCCACTGTCACCTCACACAGCATGTTAATCAAAAACGTGACATAGACACTATATTCTGATCAAACAAAATATCAGTCTTTTCTAGTTCTCTTCTTGCACAATCTAATTAAGCCCTGTGTCTACTTACACTTGTTTTACTGCTTTGCAAAAAAGGCTGTGCTAGTCACAGCCAAAACTCTGATATGCTCTCAGACACAAACACTTGCACTCGCACCCCCCCTTTATCTCAAATTCACTAGAGCCAAAGCTTGAATTGCTGTGAGGGGGAGAATTCTTGGAATTCTTTTAACTCTATCGTAATTAAGCATAAATCACTGTACTATAGTTCTCTTATGTAAAATGCTACTCTTGTTGCAACAAAATCTTAAAATCTCTACAAACACTACTATACAATCTGAAAATCAAATTACTACAATGCAGTGGAAGAAAATCACCACACAAAACTACTGGGAAAGGGCATATCTCTCAAAGTGCTCACTTTTTTCAACACAACATAGCATACCATAATTCAGCATTTACTCACATCAATTTTCTTGGACACAATCAAAATCAAACATCCAAGGCAAAGGAACTCTCTGAGCTCATACTCACGGTTAAAATGCACCAGATCTACACAAATCACTACATTTAAACACGATAAGTACCATCACTGACATTCTTCCACTCGTTTCTCTGCGGGGCACTTCTGTCCCTGCCCCCGCAGCCTGCTGCAGCCGGCACCTCAGGCCTCACTCGGCTGCTTCAAACACGGGTAGTCCTGACCCCCCCGCACTGTAGATTTATTCCTTTTATACACCATACACTTATACACTTGCACGATTAGAAACACAGCTCACCGACCACACAATGCACACATTAACCATACAGCAACACAGTGTCCGGACATCACACACACACAAACAAAGCACACACGGGCTTAACAGTTCTGCTCTATCAGAACTATGAACCCCCAACACACATACACGGGTTTACCCGGCTCACCCCCAGAACTGCTTGCGGTCTGCTCTATCAGAACGATGAACCCCATCTCTAATACAGCTGCTCTATCAGCTGAACCCAGACGTCTCTGGGTGGTTTACTCCTTTGCTCTCCTTTCCTTCTCCCGGGGCCCCGTATCTTCCTCCGCAGGCCAGCAGGTCCTTGTCTGTCCTCGCAGGTGGCAAGTTGAGACGAGCGGAGCCCCACCAGCAAAAAATCCTAGGGCGCGCCTTGGAGGTCTGTCTATCCTCCCTGCCCCTGCGGGGACAGAGAGCTCCTGGCTGGCTCACCATAATGTTTTGCGGAGAAAAGAAGAAACCTCACAGCTTTGTAAAAGTTGTAAAACTCGGTATGCCTTTATTACGACGCGCCGGGACGCAAGTCCCTTGACAAGGCATGCGTACTTCTGAAGACCTCGGGTCTTCTTTTATCTCCTTTCTAAATGCATATGCATACAGTTTCACAATAAGTTCATACATATTCATTCCGTGTGACATTTAGCACCAGTTCTTCTTTATCAAAGGAATTTCTAAGTCGGGGGCAAATTGACCTTGTGGTCTTTTCTGTTTTTCTTTCTCTGTCTCTTTGCTGTCTTGGCATGCGAGTTCTTCTTTCAGCTTTGGCCTCACAGACTTTTCACTTCTCTTAGACACTTCACTTAATTCAGAATGGATCTTTACTCTGTCTCAGCACTTAGTGCAAAAATCTTGGCAAATAAAAAAATCACTAGTAGAAAATCCAGGTTAAAAAAAGTCCAAACAGTCCTTCTTGTGTCTATGTGCTTACAACAATAAACTAAAATCCACATATGTGAGTTGGCCTAAACTACCAAAGATCTAAATAATTCAAGAAAACCACTAGTAAAGGTGCATCTTATGAGGCTGATTTCCAGAGTTAGATGCATCTACATAAAATCTTTCCTTGCATAAGAAACTAACTTTTATCTTCATAGAATATGGACTATTTTGAAATATTTATTTTGCTATGTAGCACTTTTTTTTAAGAGTTGCACAAGTGCCTTTCAGTTTTAATACCATGATATCAAGACAGCTGACAAATTGCATTGGATTTATGAGCACTCTGTTATTACATTCTAATACTGCATTATTTATATATTTTCATGTAATTACAATCCATGAAATATAATTGAGATTGTTAGAAAAAAACTTAAATTTGCTTCAAAATGCTTCTAAAAATCTCTAGCACCTACAGTGACCACTTGAAATTGATGCACTCTATTCTGAGAGAAAAGTGAAACCCATCTAAGTTTGCTAAATAGTGTTATTTGGAAATAGCAGAATTGCTATTTTTTTTCTGTTTTCCTTCATCATAAAATGCTGAAAATATCTGTAAAGAAAGTTTTGTAGCTTTACAACTAAATACACTGGCACATATTTCCTGAATTGTGCAAAATTGAGAAGTACTGTGATGAAGTTATTTTCCTCAGTCCTACACACCAATCTGATTTAGCACCATCACTCTATTTAAAAAAATATTACTTTAAGAATGAGATTGTATGTACAAAATGATTGTGTTTCAGAGAAAGTGCAGTATATTATGTTTGTTTTCTATTGTGCTTCTTCATATGTCAGCTTTATTAACTATGCTTGCCATCATTCTTACAGAAGCACCGATAATAAAGTTTTTAAGATTTCATTATGTAATATCTCTTTATTTCAGGAATGGATGACTTTTCAACTTAAAGCACAATGAAATTGTGATTACAATGGAGTACTATACCAAAACAATATGTGTTCATAGTGCTGCAACCTAGGATTTTCACTGATTTAATGACATCAGTTTTCCTGCTGACTTAATCTTGTCAACACAAAACAGTTTGTATACACAAATGTCCAGTGTAAGGGCTGCTGTCTTTCTTTCCCTAATGTACCTGTAGATGTCTGGATTATAAATGCATAATCTTTCTTGCCCCTCAACTCAGCTTTTAAATCCAATGGCATTCAAGTTTTATAGGTTAATAATCCATTTTGTGAGCATATGTTCTGTTACCAGCTTAAAATTTGCTTTTCATTAGTAGGTATGCATGATTTTTTGCTTCTTTGAAGATTCCTAGACATCCTTTTCCTCTGTCATTCCACTGTGTCACAAATAAATGTGTCAGTGCTACAGCACCCACTGACTTGCATCAGAAGAGAGGAATGGTCCATCCCATCTGCAAGGAGAGCTGCTGTTTCTGTGCACTCTTGAAAAAAGATTAGTTAATTCTGTGAAATCAAAATGTGTTGAGAGACTGTTCCCAGACAAACAGCTGCTGTGTTAGATTTTCATTATCAAGGGATTGATGAGATTTACTTTGGGCTGCTTTTTTTCCATTGTGCCCTGGAGATAAGAATTCTTGTCTTTCTGCTAGTTATATTTTAACCTACCTGTTGGTGTCCTTATCTGAGAAGCTAAACACGGCAGACTTTGTGGGAAAGACTAAACAATTGCAGTGCTACTGCTTCTAAGACACCTTTCTTTTTGAGCACCCAGTCCACTGATAACTATAATTTAATGCATGTAGTTGCTTTATACAATGTAGAGAAATTAATAAAAAGATGTTTTGAGTGCTTTACGGACTTAATGTGGACTCTTTCTGGATTCATAAAGGCACAGTGGACCTCAGCAGTTAGTAAACCAGAGCCAGAATCCTGGCTGTGGCTGTGTTAGCTGGTGCTGAAAAACTATTTTTAGACCCTTGGCAATTTAGGTAATTGGAGTTTTTGCCTCTTTTTTGCTAATGAACTCTCTGTTTTATAACTCAACTCACCATCAGCTTGGTGCAAGGGACAGGGAGTGCAGGGGACTCCACAGAGCACTCTGGGGGAGTCAAACGCTGCTACAGGTTAAGGACTTCATTGGGCATCCAAACCAAAAATCTCTGTCGGTGGAGGGTTCATTAAGCATAGCTGAAAGAGTTGGAACAGTCAATCATGTTTACTTGCAAGGTTGAAAATAGATTAGTGTTACTAATTATCTCTGTAAAGTGTCTTACAAAGACCCTCAGTGCTGCTAACTCAGGATTACGTGAGCATCTAGAGAGACCCATTCCTATCTCTAACAGTGAATGTCATTATTTGGCCAAACCACAACCTCTGACAGACAGCTGGATTCTCACCAAGTCCAATATTTCCACAGAGCCAAAACATCAATTCATTCAAATTTCCAGCTCAGATGGTAGGGAGGTTTAAAAGACTGGGCAGAGCCCAAATGCTTGTCACCTAAATCAAGAACATATTGTTCCACTCTACAGCTGGGCCAAGGAGCATGAACCAACAAGCACCTAACAAAGTAAGGCTAGAAAATATGAAATTTTTAAGGGCATTTGCTAAGTGCATCAACTACCAGACTGTTGCAATAGTACATGGAGTAATAGTTTAAATCCAAAGGGTAAATTTAGATTAGATATATGAAATGAGTTGTTTTACAATGCTGGTGGTGAAACACTTGAATAGGTGGCCCAGAGAAATGGTGGATGCCCCGTCATTGGAAACATTCAAGATCAGGTTGAATGGAGCTCTGACCAGATTGATGTCCTTGAAGATGTCCCCACTCATTGCAGGGAGGTAGGATTAGATGGCCTTTAAGGGTCCCTTTCAACCCAAACTATTCTGTGATTTTGTGATATGCCATGTACACCCCCAGTTCCCTCATTTGCATTGCCTTTAACTACCGCAGTAGCCTTTCACATTCCTCATCTCACTAAATTCTTTTGTGTCTTCTTCACAAACAAAAAATATTTGAAAAGAATAGAACATTGGGTCATAAATGTTCCTTCAGAAACCTGAAATGGTTTTGTAATCTAGTGGCATGGTTAGCTTTCCTCTTGAAAGCTTCAATAATTCACCTAACATAAAGGAAAGTACACTAATATAATGATACATGATGTATTATCTTTGTTATTATACTTCTTTTAGCAGTTGATATCCAAATCAGTAATTTTTTAGCATGATATTTGGGTTTTGTGGAAGGCATGAAGACAAAGCTCACATTTCCTAGAATCTCTTTGAGGTTGTTAGTAAAAGTAGTAATTAAAATTTTGTAGTATGTTTACCTATCCTCTTCCCAAAAAAATCACTGAGACCAATTTCCTAAATCAACACTCAGAGGCCTTAATATTCTATAGAGGCATGGAGAGAAATTTAAAAATTCAAGTTCGCATAATATTTTTTTTCAACAATCTGAGAGGCAGTTTTAATAAGATGCATTCTTAATGGAGTTTTTACTGTGTTCCAGGCAATAAAGGTCTTAGAATGGTCTCATTATACAACTTCAGCTTCAATGTAACAGCCAAAAATACAAACTAAGATAAGTTGTCTCTTGTGAAACAAAGTCAAAACTGTTACGGTGTTGGCTTGTAGGGTCTGTTTTCACTGAAAAAAGAGGAAAAATAAGGTTTTCAAAACCAAAACATACCTAAAGAATTAATCACAAATATTATTCTCACTGGAAAAGGTAGAGGGTTTTCAAAGCAGACCTTCACACTTCCTTAAACCTTTAATTACAATATTGATGTGGTAAGTCAGGGAGTGCTGGACATATATCCAGAAATGACCATGTTAATAATGGTAAGTTTAGTTATTGCTGAGTAAGTGTGCAAATATGATTCACCAATCAGTCTTTATGTCAATAATAAGCATGAATCAGATTAATTCCTCTGAAGTGTAAATTCGCTTAACTTTTTGAAGTATAAAATAAGTTTTTGACAGAAAATACAAGTGCCATGGTAACCTGGATTCAAAAACTCACCACTTTTAAAATGAAAATGCAGAAGGGAATACATAAATCTAGGTGTAGTAAGACTTTTTCTTTGAGCTCTGTTAATTCTCTCTCTTTTTATTAGTATCCTTCTAAGAAACATGTTCTGCTACTTGAAAAAAAGTTTACAATGTTTGTTCAAGTTCTATAACATTTAGAAAAAGAAGGAACCTTACCTGGCAAGCTGAGTTCTGGGTGGGCAGAAATGTCACAGCGATTTTGTGCTTTTGGATGTGGGATGTAGATCATGGATTTGATAATTCAGTTTCATTCTTCTGTATTTTTAATTTCTGTAAATCTTGGGAAGAAAGTAGAAAGGAGCAATTCTACATCCTATAGAGGGATATGATTTGAAGAAAGACATGTCATGACATAACTATGTTGCAAGACCATTTTTTACACTAGTAGTGCCAAAATACTGCTACTGTATAAAGAACTTCTGAATCAGAAAGTCAAAGGTAAAATGTCTAATTTAAAGAGCAGAAATTAAATTGCAAATTATGTAGATTCATCACACATTGTAAACTGGTGTGTTTCTTAGCTGAGACTGTGAAAACTTAAAACAACTTTGTAAATGTTGCAAATACTAAGTTTCCTATCTTAAAATGAAATATACAGCTCCTTAGATGAAAGTATTTTAATTCAAAATTGTTGGAAAACAATAACAAAGTGCAAACCTTTACACAAAATTTTGAAATTTTGGGTCAATACTGAGATGCATGGACTCTATCAGCAGTGCAGACCTTGATTTTAACTATTTTTTGTGCTTTTATTGTCCTTTTAGCCGCTTCAGTGCAGCTCACTGCAGAGGGGTGATAAGCATCTCTCTTCTGCACAAGCATCCTGGATGACACAGTGAAACAAACACATGCAGTTTGCCCTGCAAGTGGAGGTGGAGGCTTTCCTCTGCCACAGTTTTGTGATGGTAAATCTCCTCTGCGCTGCCCCTGCTCCTGAGCAGCGCCAATCTGGGCTTCACCATGCCCAGAGCGGGGAGAGCTAACCGAGTGTGTGTGTGTGTGTGCTTTGCTCATTGCTTTTCCCTGGAGAAAAGGTGATTTGTGCACGCTGCACAGGCCTGCCTCCTGCCCTCTCCTGGGCTGGTACATGGCAGGGAGAGCTAACCGAGCAGCGAGCAGCGGCTGTGTGCTTTGCTCATTGCTTTTCCCTAGAGAAAAGGTGATTTGTGCACGCTGCACAGGCCTGCCTCCTGCCCTCTCCTGGGCTGGTACATGGCAAGCAGGCTGCTAGAACCGTCCTGTAAGGAGGAGAGAGCAGGAGGGCAGCTCCTCGTCTGAGCAACTTGAGGCAATACCAGGAGCCTTATGCAACTGCTGCCTTGTTTCTACATTTTCCATTAGTTACCAGATTCATCTGTAGGTTTTTTCTTTTTCCTTTGTGTAGCTATTATATAACAAGGGTCGTGTGAGTACAAAAAATCCCCAATAATAAAACATGTAGTTTCCCAGTATGTCGTTTCCCAGTAATGATGACTTCTGGCAGTGAGCTTCATATGTCCTAATCTAAAACAAAGGCAGCACAGGAAGAGAAAGTGACTCAGTCTTTAGGTCTCAGAAAACAAATTATCTAACCAATTTAATCTGGTCTTTATGTGCTTGAATGAGGTGTTTTGTTGGGCTTGGATTATTTTCACATGGGGATATGTATTAGGAAGAATGGAAGCACCTTGTGAAACTGATAAAATGTGTTGCTAAATGCTCTTTGGCTGAAAGATTTTAGCAGTATTTTTTGTTTCACCCAGCCAGCAACCAAGCCCCATGCAGTCACTAGCTCACTTATCCACAAGTGAAATCACAGAGAGAGTTGGAGGGATAAATGCCAAAAATCTCTTGGGCTGAGATAAAAGCAGTTTAATAGGGAAATCAAAAGCTGCACACACAAGCAAGGCAAAACAAGGATTTGATTCACCACTTCCCATGGGCAGGCAGGTGTTCAAACATCTCCAGAAGAGCAGGACCCCATCACATAAATAGACACTTGGGAGAACAAGCACTATCACTCAAAATGTCACCCTCTTCCTCCTCCTTCCCTGACTTTATATAGTGAGCCTGATGCCACATGGTGTGGAATATCCTTCTGGTCACTTGGGGTCACCTGTCCCAGCCACATCTCCTCCAATCCCTCCCAAGAATCCCACACTTCCATGTGGCAATATGAACAGCAGGAAAGGCCTTGGCTCTGTGGAAGCCCTGCTGAGCAACACCTCTATATTATCAACCCTGTGTTCAGCACAAATCCCAAACAGGTGTATGGCATTCCATACAAAGCCACTGTGAAGAAAATGATACCAGCAGAAAGCAATACAGGTATGTATGTGCTTCCCTCAAAGAAATTACCGTACTTCAAAGCTTTCTTTTCTCCTAAACGAGTTTATCAGTACATTTTTTCGTGACTTGGGAAAGAAGAGGAATGAGATTTTTATCAGGAAGGAAATCTAGGGTGCTGTTTACCCAATGTCTGAGTCAGTGCAAGTCAGCCGCTGGGGGAAGTCCCTTACACCTAGTACAGTTCTGTTTTTCCTGAGCCTATAAATGTCCCATCTGTCCAGCAGTTCTCCTGCTATGTGGAAAAGGGCGCTGCCATTTCCGGTGGTTTCATGGCCTCTTCCTAACTGAAGTACCTCAAACCTCATGTTCACCCGAGCACCCGTCCCTCAGGCGTGGCCCTGTGCTGGGAAGCAGGATGCTGCACTCTGGCAGCTCTGTGGAGTGCATCCCTCATTGCTTTGCCCTGTATATGTGCTGTCCCTTTGCCTTCCTCCTGCATACACATACCACAAAATGTATGTCTCCCCCACAGGTGAAACTCCGTCTGCACTTCATCTGTCTGGATTGCCATGAGGCTGAGAGAACTAAGATGTATTCCAGTTTCTAACAGTTGCTTCATCTTGAGTGTCAGCCTCTTCTCCCTGGAAACAAGCAATAGGATGAGAGAAAACAGCCTCAAGTTGCTCCAGGGTAGGTTTAGATTGAACATTAGGAAATATTTGTTCACCAGTAGGGTTGCCAAGTCCTGGAACAGAGTGTACAGGGAAGTAATGGAGTCACCACCCTAGGTGGCATTCAAAAGATAGATCTGACACATCCACACAGGGGTACGGTTTAGTGATGGACTTGGTAGGGCTGGGTTAATGGCTGGACTTGATGGGTCTTTTCCAACCTAAATTATTCTATGATGTTATGATCTGCTGCTGGGGGAGGAATTGCTGGCTGTGGTCCTCTTTGAACACCCTTGGAAGCCCTGATGGTTCTTCTTTTCTTGCTCAACTCTTCTGTCCCCTCCTCCTCCTTCATGAGTCCTTCAAATCATACCTCTTCCTGGCAAAGCAGGTGGAGTAAACACAGACAACTTTCCTTTCAGCACTGCAAGAATGACCCCAAAAGAATGTACTCAAACCAGTGTTGTGTTTATATTTTAATTATCCACTGACATGACCTTTGGCTGAGTTGTCCTTCCAGTCATCCCAGGAAGATATTGTCAGTCAGTGTTTTGTAAGCACTTCTGAAAGCACTTTGGAAGACACTGCAGCATTTGCTCCATTTCAGAGATGGAAAAATCACCAAATGAAAAATCAAGGAACTTTTAACTGCTAAAGTAGACATGCAGAGCCAGGGACTGTGGGAAGCTTTATCTGTGCCAGAAATTCAGGCCAGCATTTTTCTGACAACAGCATTTCCCAAGCAGCACCTACAGTTGTTGCTTTTTAGCCATTCTTAGGGCAATAACTTCCCAGATTAATTAACTGAACTAGTAACAAACATCTTGTTAAATTCTGTGCAAATAATTTCGAAGTCTTAAAGTAACTTGCTTGGTCAGTTTTCCCTTATTATGTTTAGGGAGACAGAAGAGGTATTTCAGAAAAGAGAACAGGAGAAATATTATCTACTTAGATAACAATCTGAAGTGAATAAATGCAACTCAGTTATTGACTGAAAATGTCTTTTGTTGCTTTGTTCTGCCACTTAGTGTCAACAGCCTGTGCCAAGTGCAGACTTGATTTGCGTCACCACTATGGTGATTTTTGTCCCTATGCTAATTTTGCAACATATGACAGCGATAACCTTGTAAATCTTGGACTTACAGGGAGGCAAAGATGAAGTAAAAAAGAAGTGAGATTTTTATGGTTATTCTTTCCTGCAAAATAGATTTATGGAAATGCTGTCTATCAGGGGGCATTATCTTTGGCCTGTTATCTTTTGTCTGGCATAAATGTGCATTCATTTCAACTCTTTTAAAAAAATCTTCAAAGGGAATAACAACACCAATAGTAATACAGTAGCAGCAACAATAAATAATATTAATAAAATCACAGATCATAGAGTGGTTTGGGTTGGAAGGGAACTTTTCCCTCATTTGTCAGTAGGGACACATTTTACTGGACAAGGTTGTTCACAGCTCCGTCTGATCCAGCCTTGATTCTTCCAGGCATGGCACATTCACAACTTCTCTGGAAAATATGTGCCAGGGATTCACTGCCCTCACAGGGAAGTATTTCTTCTAAATATTTAATCTAATCCTCTTCTTTTCTAGCTCAAAGCATTCCTTCTTGTCCTGTCCCTCCACACTTTTATCAGAAGTCCCTCTCTAGCTCTCCTGCAGCCCCCTCAGGCACTGACACGAGGTCTAAGGTCTCACCAGAGCCTTCCCTTCCCTGGCTGGACAGCTCCAACTTTCTTAGCCTATCTGCATAGCAGATTTTCTTCAGCCCTCTAATCATCATCATGGCCTCCTCTAGACTTGCTCTGCTTCTTGTTTTGGGAAGCTGTGGTGTGAAAAAAGAACAATAATAATAAACAAACAATAACAATAAGAAAAATAAAATATTAAAATGGAACAACAAAATAGTAAAATAGGGAAATTGTAAAACAATGAAACAATAAAATAGCACTATAACAAGTTAATAAAATAGGAAATAATAATGTAATAACATCATTAACTGTGTTACTTGTGTGTAAATGGGTCTGTGGCTGCCCGGGGTCCCAGTGGTGGGAAGAGGATTCTGAAGCTGGAGCACTGGGTTTTGGAGGCTGGAAGGGTGGAGAGTATTTGCAAGCAATGTTTTTCCTCTGCTCCCAACACTGTGTCAAAAGCAAAGAAAGAGGAAAAAAATAGAAAACAAAAAAACAACAAAATCCCACCTAAAAACCAAACCAAAAAAGAACTTCAAACAAGCAAAAAAAAATTAAACAGAAACACAACAAACATCTTAATCCCTTTCCTCAATTCAAAAAAAAAAAAAAAAAAAAAAAAAAAGAAACAAAAAGTATAGCTTTTTTCACCCATTTTGGTTTTAAACAGTTTTCTGGAATAATTTAATTCAAACTAAAGGCAAATACTTAGTAAGCAGCATAGATTTAAACTATAGTGTCAATGGTAATGATTTTTTATTTAAATTAAAAACTTGTTGAATTCTTTCCTTTTAATTTCTATAGATTACAAAAACCACCAGTACAATTCCTGCTCTTTGACCCCCTGCCCCTTTACACAAGCCTCCAAATTATGTGCAGGACTTCTGATTATGGATGAAGCATATTCTGACAGGTAAAAAATCCTTGTTTGCAGTATTAGCTAAATAACCCAAAGCTCTTGGACAAACTTGCAAAAGTTCCTGGCTTTGCCATCAGTTTTGTGTATAATTGTCTCACAATTTTCAGATCTCACAATTCCCTTTCTTGTTTTAAAGCCAGCTGCAGCTCATTGTCACTGAATTGGCACGATCAGAGGTCTGGACTTGACTGATGTTGCTGGGGGAAACTCACTTCTGTGTCTGGAGGTGAGAACATTTACCCAAATTCAGTTCCTACCGGGTGCAACTGCTGGGTCTGGAAACACTTCGCGAACTTCAGCTCCATGAATTGCAGGAAGTCTTGGATAAAAGCTTGTTAATGGGAGTGTTTCCAACTTTTCATGGGTGAGGCCAGACCTTTAGCTTATCTCTAATTCTCCTTATAGCTTGCATCACCAGGAGGGATGTACTTCAACCTATAAAATTGCTTTTCCTATATGTTAATATATATGACAAGATGGGAAGTGAAGTGGCACCTGACTACTTTATCATTTTTATCTGAACAGCCTGAGGTGGGGTTATTTTTTAGGGGAAAGAATTTCTAAAATCAAAATGTAGTTTTAGATTTTTAAATTTTGAGGTGTTTGAAGTGAAACAACTGAATTACAAAAGCAGAGGTCAATACCAGAATTGATGTTCCTTTAAAATAAAAAAAAAAATTTGCAAACTTTTTTCTTTTTAAGGGGGTTTTGTGTCTGATAAGGCAATGAAGGAAAATCTCACTTAGTATTTACTTTACAACATTTGCTTGGCTGAAAAAATATTAATTGCTTTAGACTGATGGTGGAAAATAAAAGAAATTTAAAGTCAAGGCACTCAATTTCTCTCCAATTTGAGAAAGTAATCTGGTTTTGATATTTTTAAAGTGTGTTGGAAATGACCATTTGACCATTTTGATTTTTTTTCTATTAAAATATTTCTGTGTTTTAAAAAAAACATGGCAGATACATTTCATTAAACCCACAATTCTTCAGTGAGTTTTCTCCAGAGATGTGTGTTAACCTCTGCAAAGAATTGAATGAATGAATGAATTGAATGAATGAATCATTCTTTAATATTAAAGTCAGTAATTCACAGTTTCTTATTATAATTTATTTGCCTTTTTTTCTCTCAGCCCAGGTTTTCTCTTATCTCCAACTAGGAGTGAAACCTCCCTGAATGGTCTGATTATCTTTACAGGGTAAGATGACCTCACGTGTCTTTGTCCTTCCAGCTGAAACCTGTTTCCACAGACTTCACTATCCAAACACATATTTTGAGACTGTGGGTACCACACTGGATCTGCACACATGAGAAATAAATCAAGAGTTTCTCAGCAGAAAGGCTGGTGATAGGTTTGACATAAGATTGGTTTTAAGGGGAGAAGAAGAAGAGACACTATTTGAAAGGCCAACAAGGAGGATGACAGAAGCCTGTCTTACCTGATTCTGTCTGGGACAGAAGGCTGCAAGTAGAAGTGGAGTAGTGTGGCAGTAGACAGCCATACAGGCCTAATCCAGAGGGGAACAGGGCTTTATGGCTGACATTAAGTTCCGATAAACTCAGTCAAGGATGAGTTTCCCACACAAGCAATGTGAGGGAGCTTTTGGTTTATTTTGTTTTATCCTTTCAGTTTCTTAGCATATTAAAAGCCTGGCCAAACTCAGAATAGGGGAGGTATTGAGAAAAGGTCATCCGAAGTTGGAACCACATGGACATGGTCAGCTCTGGCTTACAGCTGCAGAATATTTGTGCAGCACCTACAGTGGTGCACAGGAGGAGTACATAGACGGAGTCCTGCTCCCTTTCCTTCCCTTTGATTCAGAAGCTGGAAATAGGAGAGCATAGCACACTGGTGACCTGGTTTTTGCACTGTCCTTCAGGAACTTGATCGCAGTCCAAAAAGCATTCCTCAGATCACAGGCTGTTGACACAGTACCTCAATATGAACTGTGGAAAGGCTGGCTTCGTTCTATATTTACTGCCGCTGGCAGCCACTAGGAACTGTGCTGTGCTTGAAGCATTTCTAGCATGCTCAAAGCTAGCTCGTAAGCCCCAGAAAATGAATGTTACACAACAAACTGGATCTGATATAACTGGGCTTAGGGTATCGCCAGGTGATGCCCCTTGCATTGACCTACTGAATATTAGCCATGATGTTGTGGTTCTTGATTTTCAAAACTATTTTTTGTGGTGGGTTTTTTGCTAGTTTAACTCCCTGAGCTGCCTTAGTGTAATGCCAGCTGAGTACCAGCAGGATGGAAAACCACAATTCAGATGTTTTCATGCAAAACTGTGTGAGGTTCATTGCTGTCTTTCTAGGCCCCACAGAAATAACAAGGGGCACAAAAAGTACAAGTAAGAGAAACCTGGTACATAGAGGGTAAGAGAAATGTATATTTAAATGTCTTTTGGCAGAGAACAAAAGAAAGAATGGATATAATTTGGTTGAAAGTTTTTATTCTTTTAAAAGGAAATTAAGATTCAGACCTCTGAAAGGAGGAAGAAAAAAGAGCTGACAATTACCGATTCATTTTTCTTTGCTCCCTTCTTTCAATAATTCCAGTAGAGTTACCATTATGCTTATTGAAGAAGCTAAAATTCTGGAAGCATCAGAAAATGAGCTGAAATTCAAAACAAATTCAAACGTGTAAGTTTGCATCTGGGAACAAACCACACAGTTGTACATTCATTACCAACATACAAATGTGCAAATTTCTTACCATGTCTTCATTAGTCGATTTTATGTATAGAAGATGGATGGTAGTTTATCTTCTGTTCTGACTTCCCTTCAGCTGGAAAAAAAACAACCTCTGACTCATACTGAAATGTATTTTGTATGGGTTGTGATGGCCTTAACTTCCAGCCTCAGTTTACAAGATATGCTAGGCAAAAGCAAAGGAAAGAAAAACAATAGCCTCAAATGAATGTGAATGAAGTCATGCATTATGAACTCCTAGAAGGGAGAGGGGGACAAGTCTTATTAAAGTTTTACAGCATGTGTCAAGTAGAAAGTAAAGCCCAGAAAAGAAGCATTCAAACTAAGATTTCTGCGAGTGATTCAACTAATTTTTTCCCTTTTCTCTAGTAAGCTAATTTGGCGATACTGAGATCTCGGTCTGTTTTAAACCAATAATCCTAATTATGCAAAATCCTTGAGGGTTCCTCTTTAGTTTCTCTGTCTTGGATACAAAAAGCTAACTTTTACATTTGTTAAGACATTGATTGAATTTAAAGTCTGTGGTGTGACTCTTGCATATAGAGGCAGCAATTCTGCTGTTGCATATTTACTGGCATGGGAAGTCAGCAATCAGAGAGAGTAAATCATCCTCTCACAGTGTAAATGAATTAAAAATATTAGAGGTGCTACTCTGCACTTATGTGATTGTATGCCTGTATTATAAGAGACACATTATCCACTTCCACTATGATACTTTAAGAATACTGTTAAAAATTCACAGCCTCTGAATAAGCAAGAGATCTTTGCAGAAATGGGAACTTGTGCAAATCCTTCCAGAGAAGTTATGAGCAGTGCTGGTGGAACAGCAGTCTGAGGTCAGCAGTAGCTTTCATACAGCAAATCTCATAAACAAGCTGGTGAGTCAAACTCATTTCCTTGACTAACAGGAATAGGATTTCATAAACACAGCAATCACTTAGTGCTCTCCGAACCAACTGTGAACAGTTTGTGTCAGTTTATGCAGCAGAGAAATGGAGGGGAAGGCAGTTTCCAGCAGCTCTTTTGGAAACACTTCTATAAAGAGTCTTTTTCAGATAATGTAATAGTGGTTAGATTTTGGGTAACGTGGGAGACATTTTATTAGGACTCATTTAACTTGACACTTAACACAGCCTGATTTCTGACCTACTCTTTGTTGAACTGGTGTATTTTTTTCATGTTACTCTATGTGTTATGTCATGGTGGCTTAATGTCCTTATTAAAGTACTTGTGCTTGAAAAAGTCAGTGTAAGATCAACCTAATAAAACGCTCCATCTCAGAAAATTCACTGTCCTTCTAGTAAGGCAGCACAGTCTTTCAAATCCTCTTTATTTCAGTGGAGATTCAGAGAGGTCAGATTTGTAAGGGAGTTAAAGACCTCACTAATGCAAATACTTTACCATTTAAATTCAGAACACTGTTTCAAGCATCTATTATATTTTATCAGCCTTTTTAAAATGTTGTGAACCAGATGATCAAATATAAAATGTATTCTGTATTCAGTTACAACTTTATTCCAAAGGTTATATTTTAAATATTTTAATTCACAAAAAAGTGGATAATGTCTTCAGCCCAGCTTCTAAATATTCTGGCATTGGTCTTCAGTGCAACTGCAGACCAGCTACACACCATGAATTCACTTCCCTGGACATTTCATGCCTGTGGTCATATGAGAGGCCTAGGTGATAGTGAGGAAAAGCAAAGAATACTCTGCAGTTACCCACAGTGGAGGATTGATTTAGCACACACACACCCTCCTTCAAATCTCCAGGTGGGGCATGGGCTGCAAAAATTTCCCATGTTGTTCTGCAGCCGTGTTCTTTGTGTCACATCATTTATGGTGTTGACACTGAAAAGGCATCACAATATACTACTGATCTAAGGGTTTGATAAAAAAATCTGTAAACTGTGAAGGAGAGAATGTGTTTCCTTATCTCTCTAACCTTATCTTGCTCTTGTTCAAAGAAATTTAGTCTTGCTGGAAGGCCAGGATCCCATGCAAGAGCTTTGTTTGTTTTTCTTTGTTTCTTGTTTCTCTGTTTCTTGAAGACTCAGACTGGCATTGCCCCTGTCTCAAGGATGTGTTGCTGACCTCACCACCACCAAGCCTGTGTAGGCAGAGAGAGGTGGTGGGGACACGTCCTGACTCTGGCTCCTCCTGCTCTCCACTGCCGGTGAAAAGCAATGGAGAGCTTCCTCCTCCTCCTCCACTTCTGTGAGATGGTGGCAGAACCTGATGGAGCAGGTCTTGAATCACCACAGTACAGTGAGAGCTGTCCACCATCCACAATAAATGCCTCTCACACTTGTCTGCTGTCCCACTCTGCAGGCAGAGTTCATGTCATCAAGATTTTGGAGCATGTGCTAGTCTTTAGATATCAGTGGTTGGTTGGCACTAAGTTTTTTCAGTGAAAATAGACACCAACGTTGTCAGTGGGGAGTGGAAAGATTTCTTCTGCTAGATGTGTTTTAAAATTTACCAAGATGTATACCAAATGGAAAAAAATATTTTTTTCTCAAAGTGCACTCGGTCATTTTTTAAGAAACCTGTGCAGTATAACTTGTGCACTGGAGGGTTACCTGCTACTATTTCAATGGCAGAAACTCATCCTGCATAGCAAGGGCTGCTTCTTGCATTCCTCTCCTTTTCCCCTCACAGCCTACTTGTGTGCCACTTGCTTCTTATCCTGAATTCCAACAAGAAATCTCACATTTCTTCCAAAATTTTAATCCACATTTTTCACTTGTTCAATGGCAAGTCTTTCTCTATGTCTTTCCTTTCTACCACTCCAAGATTTTTACATATTTCTCTGGTTTTGCTGTTTTCCCTTTTAACCCTTATACATCCACTCTTTACTACTCTCACTCCTTTCTTTCTTCTTTCCCTCTCTCAGGAGGGAATGCTTTCAGAAGTGTATTAGAAAGTTGGCAGAGTTGAAATGGAATAATTTCATTGGAAAAAAGTCAAAGGCTGCTAAAGTTTGAGGTTTTGATGATCACATTCTAGTAAATCCTCCACCCTTCTGTGTTTTGTGTTTTCCCCAATGGCAGCAGTAGAATTTTGCCCTTCTATTTCCCTTGAAACTTCAAAACTGATTGAGAACATGTGACATTCATACATTCTTGTGTAACAGTCAAAAGGAGCAATATCTTAAGGCTGAGGACAAGATCCTGCAAGCTCAGTCAGCAAAACCATGAAGCTGACCTGGAGAAGAAAGTTTTCTCACTTGGGAGAAGATCCTGAATACATGAAAGCATCTTCATCCCTAAGGGTCAGGGGGCTGAGTGGAACAGGACAAAGGGTCCATGGAGAGAAGAAGCTGTCTATGGACACAAAGCTTTGAACATGCAAAAGCTCCGAAAATACAAAACCCTCAAACTCTGAAAAGCTGAAAATCAGATGGTTCCTGACCAGTTGTTCTTGGTTTTATTTTGTTTTGTTTGTTATTTTCCAGTCATGACTCCGTGTCTAAGTGAGTGCAAACTGAGGAAGTGAAAGATAACAAAAAATTAATTTGTTGGTAAAATGCTGTGAAATTTCATGCAACATTTTGCTATAGTGCAGTTATTTAACCTGGTAAATTTTAATGGCTGCAATTATTTTGGAAATGTATTTGTCAGAGAAACTTGGATGGAAACACAATAAAGTTAATATTCTTTTTGATATAAAGTGAATGAATTTGTATGCTGAAGTTGTAGCTTATTGTACCTGGTATGTGCAACTCTGTGTTGTCATCTAGGACAAATTAGGAAAACATGAAGGATCTTCTGTGAAAACAGAGAGCTAAAACAACGTGCAACACTGCTGAAAATAGGCACAGAGCAAAAGTTGAACCTTGAAGCCCCATGAGATTTCCTTGACATGAAATAGTACATGCAAGGGCTGGAGTAATTGACAGGATTATGGGAGGGAGAAAAATTACAAACTCCTACTGACAAAGAAGTGACAATTCATCTCAGAAACAACAGGAGAAACTCTGATTAAACATAAAGAAAAAACTCAAAATTCATTGTAATTTAAGGTCTTTTGCTAGCTGAAGAGGAAATGAGTGACATATAGTATCTTAAAATTAATATAGACATGATTTCTATATATTCCATGAGTAAGAATTTGTAATAATGTTGGAAGCGTAACAGGAAAACTTTGCTGCTAAAGAATACATCCTGCAGTAAATATTCAACTCTATTTCAGGGAACCCAGTCCTTTTAGGTTTCCCACATCTGTTTCATATCCAATTTATGTCAACAGTAATTGAAATCTGTTACCATCTGGGTTTTGGGTGGGCTGCATTGTATGAATTACCAAGAAAAAAGTAACTTCTAGCAGGAATTAAACATCATTCAAGGTCCTCTGGTGCCTTCTGTGAACTGAGGGGAGAAGACATAGAGCCTTGACTTGTATGGAATTGGAAATTAAGGAACTAAATTTTACAGGAGGAAAAATGTTACCTTCAGTCAGGAGAATGATGGGTTAAGATATAGGGCCTTCTATACAGTGACATTTGCTTATTAGACAGAAAATTTGAATAAGCACCCATATGTCCACAAGTATTTTACTTTGCAAAATCTATTTCTTTTGGTCTATATGTAATGCAAACTGTACCTCAACCATAATATTTCAAAATTTATAAGAAAGAAATTACTAGACAAACAAAAAAGTGGGAACAGATGTTAACATACTCACTCTAGGGAGGTCAAATGTAAATTCACTGTAGGAGACCAAACTCAGTAATTGGACTGCCTAACAAATTAGATTCCCAGTGTGTGCTTTGATATGTACAAGTTCTTTGTTTTCACACAATAGCTTCTTTATCACTAAAATCTCCACATTATGAAACAAGAACATTTCTTGCAATATTCGTGGTTTCTATTGAGGAAATAAAACACTATGAGTCTTTAAGTGAAAATTCAATGCTACAGCCTGTGGCTTGAATGTTACATGTAAATCAGGTACAGACATATCAAGGGGGCTTGTTTTCATAACCCAATGTTGTTTTTGGAGAAGTTAGTGGGATGTTTGTTGCTGGCAATACTAAAGAGTGCCTAGAGACCAAAGGAGCAGTCATCAAAGGCTGTATAAACGGGGAAAAGTACCCATGTAGGCCTACAATAGTGACTGAGGGAGACAGAATTTGACTTGGGACTTGCAGAGGCCGTCTCCAAGCTATATGACTCATGTTTCTATGACTATTTATATTTCATTACCAGAGACTTCTCTTTTGAAGTATCTATTGTGTCAATGATCCCCTTTAAACTGAATAATCTTAACTTTGTAATTTTTTTAATTTTTTGAAAGGATCATAGCTTTAAGACTAGGGAATAATGGATGCAGTAGGAAAAAATGCCTACCCAACAGAATTCTCTTTGGCTTCTTGATTGAACTCATAGCTACATAGATCTTCTTAGGCTGAAAATTTTACTAATGTCTTTTTACCACTATGGGAAAAAAGTAATTTTTTTGAGAATCTGAACAGCCCATAGAGACCAATAAGACAGCAGGTCTTAGATGACATAGTTGGCAAAAACCTAACTTTTAGGAGGGGCATCATTAAGACTGAACATTCAATGACCTTTCAAATTAATCAGCATAAATATTCATAGATTCTTCATCCTTGAAGAATCACTCTCTTCTGGAAAGTACAGCTTTAATAATATTGTACATCACAGCTTCATGACATCATCACAAAATTTTGGCCTAGGAAGTGGCATGTGTGGATATAGATTGTTTTATTTCGTGAGAGCTCAGAGGTTTTGTTTAAGTGTTCATTACTGTGGTAATTCCACTTAGGAACCAGCAAAGGAGCTGGGGGTAGGTATTGCAACCACGATGTATGTCATGTAGCCATCCTCTTGGAATGTAGCCATCCTCTTTCAGGGACAAGGAGGGAAATTTCCTTCAACTCTGGGTGCTCTATATCAATTACTACTCAGTCATAGATCCACTGTGTACTTCACGTATTTTGGCTTCGAAATGAATTACAAAAGGATGACAAACAGGAGAAACCTACTGCAAATATGATTAAAAAAGGAAAGTATGATTAAATTGGTACTATGTAGTGCTTAGTGCCTAGCTTTAGATGGGTTAACATACTATCTTTATTTGTGTATGTGCACAGGTTGAGAGCAGGAGAAAGATGATAGCTGCTTTCTTGTTTGCAAGTGCCACCTTGTCTTAGGGCATCTATATGATACTAGTATCCCCTTTGCCTGTTCTGTTTATGCTGGATAATAAGTTTTTCCCCTTTGAGACTGGTTGTGAGAATGATGGGGGGAGAGGAGTTTTCAGACACTGCTCTCACTCATCCACATTCCTGCTCGTGGACTGTATCGTCTGCAGCATGGACAGACAGCCAGACAGAGCTCTCCTCTGCTTTTAGTCAGTTTTTAGCTAGCTGAGGAAGTGAACTTCCCTGGGCTGTGGTTTTTCTTTTTCTTGGAGCTGTTCAAACCTTCTCTGGACTGAAAATCCAGAAGAGCACTGGGAGCTCACACCTGTGGCCCACCAGGGCCCAGGACGCAGCATTTCCTGCCCAGCTGGGACTGATGAGAGACTGAATGAGCTAAGCTGCAGCCCACAAAAAGGACTTTCTGAGTTTTTCCATCTCTTCAGAACATTGAGAAATTTTATTGTGCAAAGTTATTAATTTTTAATACTTGTGAATACTTGTTAAATAAACAGGGTTTTTCCATTTTTCTCCAAGAAAATACTTACCTGAACCAGTAGGGAGAGGGTCTCGAATTTGCTTTCTGCAGGGACCCTCTTGGAATTTTGTCCCAAATTTGCCTGAAACCAGGACACACCCTCTGCACTCCTTCCTCAGTGTCTTTTGGGTTTATTGCCCTCACCAGGACAGCAGAGGACTGAGTTTAGAATCAGTGGGCTGTTACTCTTCTGTGGGCTAGAAATTGAAGTACTGGTTGTTTGGGAGTTTGAGTTAATGTCTCTACCAATGATAAAAACAGGATAAAACAAAATGGAGAGTAGCGGACAGAGGCCCAACAAAATTCTCCACCCTTCAGAGAATATTTCCTTAGGCTTTGTAACTAAGTTCTCGGTAGTGCTAAGTTCGACTTAATATGGATGTAGAAATATGTAGTATATATTTTTTGAAGTCAAAGTAAACACTGAAGAACAAATTGTGAAATCTCATTTGGCAGAGGGAAGTTTCGTCATTGGCTTTTCTCTCAGCCTCAGGAGGTTTCATAACATCTGAAGATGTTATCATGAGTGTGAGAAAGCTGACATTTTAAAAAGAGTCTAAGAATGGAAAAAATTATTAACTATTAAATATCAAGGATGTGAATGGAGTGCACAAATGATCATAAATGATCACAGGATGCTTAAGTAATGATCATTAACAGCTTTAAGTACCTATGTTTTATAATGTCTCTTATGTCTTGTAAAAAGACGTATTCTTTATGGTCCCCATGTGCTTCCAATGTTTGGGAAAGCCTCAAATGCTCCCATATTTCAGGACATCTGGACATTCCACTGGCTGGGGTCTTACCTGGTGTCTTTGAAAAGCTACCCACAAGCATAAAAACGAAGATATATACAGATGGCTTAGTGTGTGAAACAGGGATAACTTTCTGAGTATCAGAGGTTCATTTACCGTATTGAATTTCATGTGTCTGTAATTCAAAGAGACTTTACCATAGGGCGTCGTTATTGGCTTTATTCTGACTCTTCCAAGTAGTTTTGTGTCATCAGATGTTACTGTTACACCACAATCAATTCTTTTATCTAAATTGTTTATGAGTATGTTGAACAACAGGCATCTTGCTGATAACTCTTTCTTATCATGAAAAAGTTCTTAATTCTCTAGGTGCACATAGCATTTGCCACTGTTTCTGACATAAAACGGAATATTACATAAAACACACTTTTCCAGGGCTTTTATAAATACAGAGACATATATATGCATGTGTAGTATGCATTTCTTATTATATTTTTATGTAGATATTTGTGTATATGTCTGTATAGATACATGCATCCAAAATTCTTTTAAAGAAAATTATTTACATTTTCTTGATTAACAGAAAATTAATTAATTAATTAATTATACTATGCTGCACTATAAAAGAAAGAGTTGTAATAACATTATTATTAAATCTATACATCTAGAAAATCGTCTGCTCATGCTGGTATCATATAAAAATGAAGACACTGTTGTTTAATTTGGCTGTGAAAAGAAATACTTCTGGACTACCAGAATATTTTTGCCAATGTTTTATCTTTTGTTGTCTTTAGAAAATGAACACAACTTGTCAATTGGCTTTGAAGCAGTTCTGACTGAACCCAGGAACTAACAGATCTTCTCCTGAGACTGTGATAGGTTTTGAAAAGGCTGATTGACTGAGGTTACATGCTGTAAAGGTTACATGCTTAATTTTATCTGTAACATGAATTCAAAGGTAAAAAAAATCCATAAATTTTTAATGTGACTGATTTAGAACCTACCACACTTTTATGTGAACATGTAGCTTTTCACGTGGGTTTTTTTCCCCCTCTTTTCTTTTACCAGTTGAATTTTTTTGGGGGATGAGGAAAGCAAAAACTTTCCTCTTTTCTGGTACTTCCAGCCTTAAATATATAACAGAAAATAAGGTATGCCCGCACACCTTAGACCTTCAGCAAATGTGTTGTCATTTGAAAATCCTGGACATGTCATTTTTTTCTGGCTTTGAGAAATAGTTTTCCATCAATGAGGTGAAAGGATCTGATCATGATAGCTCTTTCAAAATGCTGTGTTTAGGCTGACAGTGCAACTGAAATTGCTGTGAGTGGACTAAAGTTGTGTTATTTTTTATATGTCATACAAATAATTTTAATTCTCCACATTATGTTTTAATTCTCCACATTGAGAGAAAAGTGAATTGAATAACTGAAATAAAACAGAAACCTTCTACATGAGTAACTCATGTAGCCAACACATTTTTCTATTTCTAAAGACGCCTTTTACTAAGGATTCTGTTTTCTATTAAACAAATGTCACTTTATCGCCATTAATAACCTCATTGACTGCTGTGTGGCAATTTAGGTTGTGTGAAAATGTCTGATTACATATAGTCAGGGCTGGAAAATGTAAATGGTGTCATGTATGGCCTTGTTCTTTTCATCCCTTTACTCATTTGCTTCTGGCGGTGTATCCCTCTGGATCCCTCTGACTTGTAGAGGCTGAGACTTGTCATCCATCCTAGGAATACCACAAGAGAAAATAAAATTGCTACAGGATATGGCCTGATGATTCATTCACTAGATGCTGTCTCCCTTATGAGTAACAACTGAATCATAGCACATGCCAAGGGTGGAAAAGACTGCTTGTCACAAAACTGTGCGGCTATGTGCTGTCCTTGTATCCTAACTTTGTATTCTCCCATTCTAAAGTGCGTCATGCCCTCAAACAGTACTAGTAGTTCTGCAGGTAGAATTGGTCTGTTTTGTCATATAGAAAGGAAATAATTGATTTACAATAAAGTTTATTTTAAAGGGAAATGAAATGACCTCTCAAGGTTTGCAGATGGATGTCCAAATTCCTAAAATCCAAAGCTGTATTCTGAGGGAGAATAGGTCCCACCATGAGCCTAACCGAGCGATAATCAAGGATTTCTTGTGGAGCTTTTCCTCCATGTCTTTCATTTTCCTGTCCATCCATGATATACTGCTCAAGAGAGAACTGTAACTTATTATAGTATTTCTTATTCCCTGTTTAAGACATTGGCTATGAAAGGGGTTTTTTGAAAATTTTGGGAAGTTTTTGAGTTACAGGGAGTTTCCCTTGTTTATATCTTGTACATTTCTTAATCTGTGAGGGTCTGGGTGAGAGATAATGAAGTATTAATTATTTTATAGTAATATAGGAATCATTCCTTGGCTGGGAAAGTTGCTGATTGAAGATTTGTGATGGTGGTAGTAATTAGATTTTTGTAACCTAAGGATGTGCTAACTAAGATGAAATGATATGCTGTTCCAGACTTTTTATTAGCTGTAGCATATACATCAGCAAATAATAAGATTCAGATTTCCTTATTTTAGGATTTTTCAATTTCTGTTTCTATGAGTCTTTTGGGAATGAATAATACAGTCATTGTTTTTTAAAGCCCTATAAGTATTCTTCACCATCTCAGCATCTTTGGGAACTAACTACAGTGCATTCCACAGCTTGTATGAGTCCATGTAATGTAAAATTGCTATTAGATCACACATTTTGAAACCTTTCACTCTTGAGTGTGAATTTTCTGTAAGAAGAGCTGTTTGTTAGCTCTTGAGTGGCTGTTTCTAAACATAAACTGAAGACCTTTTTTTTTTTTTTTATTTTTTTTCCCCTGAGCTTCTCTCTATAGCTTCTCATAGACTGTCCAACTCATGTTTTTAAAACTTACTATCTGAAGTTTTTTACACATAAATACCTGCAGATACCTATGTTACCTACTTTCCTCCAAGGTGAAAAAAATTTCTCCTCCCCTCTCTCTGTATTGTTTCCTCAATTTCCAATTCTTTCCCATTTGCTGAGCAATACAGAAGTTAACTGGCTTATGGTTATTTTACTTCCTCATTTGAGTATTGGGATAATTAATTGTGTAGTTTGTAATCCGAATACCAGGATGGTACTGACAAACTCTTTGGGTGCTAAAGATGTGTTCTTTAAATTGCCATCTTAAGAGCTAGGGCCAAATCCCAACGCAGTCGTTCAGATTTTATTCTGAGCTACTTTTATTCTCAAAATTGCTGAGTATCTTCTTGAGGTCTTTCTTGAACAGAGGGACATGAAAACTGAAGACAGGTTGTCTGCTCACAAGGTGATACATAAGAAGACGAAGGAAAAGAGTCAGAAGACTCATTTCTGTCCCTGTCCCATAACTTCTGCCTTCTGCTCTGCATCTCCTCACCTGCAGCGTTTCATGCTCAGCTCTCTGAGCTCATCATGAGAAAGGACTCAAAATGAGTTAATGGTGATATTTTCCTCACACCTTTTCTTTACTCATTGGCTGCACACTGATCTTATGTTGCAGATGTATTTTCCTTCTCTGTATGGTTCAGAATATATGGGGAGAAAGGAACACCAACGTGCACAGCATCAGAAGCCATGCTGGAGTTGCTGACAATGAGCATCCTTACTTTTTTTGGTTTGCTTCACAAAAAGCTGAAGGAAAAGAGAGGGTATGAAATTATGAATCTACAGATACTTTTACAGAAATTAATGTCTGTTTTTGCATTTGTTTTACCTTTAAAAGAAAAATCCTTCTGTGAAGGTTATAAAATGGGCTAAGATTTATTTACCTTAGAGATAAGGAATTTTATTGCTTGCAAGGTTATTTGTGACATAAGCAAAGACAAACAGAAGGAAGAAAGATTACATTTGTCGTGAATACCCAAGAGAAAATGTTGATAAACCGGGAGTTTTGGAAGTGCCAAGTGTATTACTTTACCCATTTTCATTTCTAGAAGTGGAGTTAGAGGTTTATTAATGTATGAAGGTAAGACCAGCATATGCTACACTATTTTTTGCCCATCATCTGAGAAAACGAATGACAACTAATAGCACTAATTTAATATTCTAGGCAAGTTGCACAGTCTTAATGATGAATTCATGATGGAGTAAATCACTGATTTTTTTTGTCCCAGCTGCATCTCCTGAATTGGTACAAGAACACAGTCTTGCTGGACTGGGACAGGGCAGAGCCAGGAACATGTAGGTCAAAAAGAAAGATCAGAATGTACTTGCTGACACTGCATAGGACATGAGTTTCTTGGAAAGCAATGAGCTAAGCACAATTTTGGTAGGATTCCAAACACAGTTCAGGGTGTAGCTGAAGATGATTTTTTGTCCTTCCTTTGGAACTTGCGTTTTTTGCTTCTAGGCTTCAAGCTTTTCTCACAAAACAAGGTGGTTAGAAAGTTACTGCAGACAAAACTCTAAAACTATTGTGGGAGTCACATTGCCTCACTCCAGGGACTGGAGCTCTTCTGGAAGTACTAGAAAGCACATGATGAAATCACACCCTTGGGCACCACTTGGTAGAGAAAGAGGAATAAACTCCCAGTAGGAGACCCTGGGGCAGGGCAAACACAGCTGCCTCCACCATCACAGAGTTGAAAACTTGTCTGGTGCATTCTATTGGTCCTCTGTATCCCTTTAGTCTCCTTTACACCTTTCTTCGTTAAACATTGAGTTATGTGCTTTGTTGGTTTTTCCCCCCAAGCGGGGTTAGAGCAGCATTGGAAGGCAAGGGGACCTGTCAGACAAAAACTGTCTGACTCTGTCAGATAAAAATTGGTAGGAGTGCTAGGCAGGACAAAGTCCTACTGATATTTGAGTTTTTCACAGGTAGGGTGACTTAGGAGTAAATTGGGGCCTCATCAGAAAGAGATAGCTGGTGGATGATCCAGCTCTGGGCAGCTATAGTGGCATTGTCCCCAGGTGTTTGTACATTATCACTGGACTTTGTAAATCAGCGAAGAATACTGATGATCCATCAAAGCAATTTGGAATGAAGACTGAAAATTTTTATCTATACTAATTCAAACTCAGTTGGTATTGCTAAGGACTCAAGCTGAAGACCACCTCTGCTATTTTCTGCATCAAAATGAGCAAGGCCAAGTTTAGGGGCAGTTGAAAGGGAAAACTGGCTTAGATATATATAGGAAAGGCAGATTTTGAGAAAATCAACACTGGTGAAAAATATAATTACTTTTTTACTTTATTTGAAAATGAAGATAACAATAAAAGGTGACAAAATATAATCTAAGAAAACAGAAGAAGGCCAGCTTTTTTTCATTTTCTCTTTTAAAAAATCAGTATTCTCAACCCTAGCCATTCAAAAAGAAAACTACTAGAAGAGGATTTTCTCAAAAGGAATAAGTTTGAAGGTGAAGTGTATGCATATGCCTATTAGTGTGAATAACAGGCTTGTGACATCAGAGTTCATTCCAGTTATGTTTTCAAATATTCCTCAACAATGTATTAGCCATTTACTGATTTTTCTTTTAATGGAGATCTTCTTTTTATCAATTGACTTGAGGGAAGATGTCTTTAGTGTTCAAATATGAATGAAATAAAAATCAAATCTCATAATATTGTTCTGTGCTCTGATATAAAGATAGTGATTTAAGTTAGAATTTTATATATTTTGTTTTTCAGGTTTGGGTTCTTTTGTCTGGTCGGTTTTGGATTTTTTATTTAATTTTAGGGTTTTTTTCCTGTTTTTTGTTTTGATGAACTTTTAACTTTTTTTAGTGAAGTATGGATTGCATAAGGTGTATCTGTTTTATGTGATTATACCTAAGACAGAAAACCCAGACACCTGTCTTCCAGATGAGAAGTTGTCTCTTCTGCTGTGTTTGTTTAAGCTGCAAAGTCCAGCCTGGCACTCGTGCCTCCCTGCTCCCATCAGCACCCCAGTCATGTCTGGAGCACTGACCTATTTGCCTGGCACACTGCTAAGACTTACAGCAAGTAACTATTTCTGATTTCTCTTCCAGGCAGCAGAATGAGTTTGTGGTGCATCACCGCCTCACCAACTCCAAAGTAAGAATAAGACCAGTCTTATCATCTCTGAAGGCTCAAGAGGGTATGATAATGAATTATTTGCCCTGTTTGTTTCTACAGTGCCCTGTTGCAGTCACATTTCGTCTGTCCTGCTGCTTCTCCTTAAAAAATCCAGGAAAGGGGGACTCCTGCTTAATGGCAATGACATTGCCAATTTTTTAAAATGTGGTTTCTCTGTACTGGTTTTTCTGAGAAGCTGTGGGAAGTTCAGTCTTGTGTGATATCACAACGTTTGCTATAAAGAGCTGCTCTCAATCACCCAGGCAGTGACGGGATATGTCAGGGCTGACATTAAAAGAATCAGGAAAAAAAAAAAGTAGTAGTAATGATAATGATAATGATAATGATAATGATAATGATAATTAATGATTGATAATGATAATGATAATAATGTTGTGGGGGAGGGGGCTGGGGAAGGGAAACCCAGCATTGGTTACAGAAACATGACTCAGCTCCTGTTCAGTAAGCCCTCTGCTCAAGCCCATTACACAACACCCTTAGCAGGAGCTTTCGTGCTTCGTGCATGGCTTCTCCACTCTGATTTCCTGTTTACACCAGGCTAGGAAAAAAACTCCTGAGAATAGCTGGAGAGCTGGGTCCTGGCTGCAGGGGAGCTCCTGCCAGAGCAAGTTTTGCAGGATTTAGATCCAGAGATGTCCTGGCATTGTCCCAGTCTTTAACAATAAATACAATAGTTTCACTCCAGCAGTAGTTGTATGTTCTGGTAAGCACACACCAGCTGTGTTCCTGCTCCTACAGTCCAAGTGTTTTCCCAAACAGAATACTTCATAAAACAAAAATAGGCTTGTGCCATTTACGAGGTCTATTATTTTTAATGCATCTTTTTGTTTTCTAATACATTTCCTTATTTCTAAATTAAGCTAATCAAAATTATTAAATTAATAATGCAGTTTTTAGAACTTTTCAAACATATGCTTTGTAAAGGAAAAAGAAGTGAGAAAATATATGTGCAGGTTTGTTTTGCAATTTATTAACCAAAATTTACCAATACTGGCCATACCATTGGAAAGCAAATAATGAAATAAAAGAAAATGTGAATCTCTCAAGTTTACCCCCAAAATTTCCTTTACACATACCAAAGTAGTTGAAACAGTTGTTAGGTATAAGAACCTCTGCAATAATAGATCAATCCATTTATTCTGTTTTCAGTGTTTGTCCAAGTGACGAGTACATATATAAATCCAGGAAACTAGGAAATTCAACATGCAGCCTTTAAATATGAGTTCTAAAACCTGTGTTCTACCATGTTAACTTCAATAGACATTTTACAAATACAAAATAAAATAATATTAAAAGTCTATTTCAAATAGAATAAATACAGATAAAAATCTACATAAAATAAAGTGTAGAAAAAATTATTTTGTAAAGAAATAAGTTTTAGTTTTAAGATTTCAGAGGGTTGTTTATAACATTCATAAATGGAAGAAAAAGCAAAGCATTTTAAATATGGAAAATAAATTGCTGATGTCTTTTTTTATTTCCTTGAAAAACATTTTGCTTTGTAATCTTAAAATGAAATCTTAATTTCTTTCCTGTCAAGTTACTTGACGTAGTGCTTTAGGCTAGAATAGCTGGAATGTGTTCCTGAATATATCAATTACTTGGTCTTCCATTATTTAAAAGGAAGCACAAGGACTTGAAAAACCATATTGAAGGAGATAATTTGGGTAGCTCTTGCTAGCAAAGAATCCCTTCCCAAGTGCTCCTATATGTGTTTCATTCACATATAACTTCATTCAAATCCAGAACTATCTGAGGCTTTACTTAACAATTTATTGTCATGCTATAAGATGTGGGAGATGGCAAATATGATGAATATATTGCTATTTAAAGCTTGCACATCTTTGGAAGCCGCAGGACTACTGAGATCATAGTGAAAAAAGTAGAGAAGGTAAAGGGGAGAAAGTGTTCTTCAAAACAAAGAGAAAAATGAGATCGCTAAGATGGTTTTCAAATACTAACTCTCCTGCATGCTACAGCTGTCATGGCAGAAGAATTACTCTGGATTCACAAGCAAAAATGTATACTTAGTAGAAATGATCAAAGTGAAACTTTTGGTAGCTGTTTGATGCAGCTTATGGCAACAGTAGTTAGATTGGATAATGACCTTTAAACTGCATCTGGCTGTGAATTTGCTCTTCAAAGACACTGGTCACCTGGAGCAAACTCAGAGAGCAAATTATAGATTTTGAGTTCTAGCTTGTTTCTATTTGTGTCCTATGCACACGGAATACTTTCAGTAAGAGAGACATTCTTAGGCATATTTTTCATTGATAAGTGGGTTTCCAATGAACACCATAAATATTGCTTAGAAGAACTAATTAGATTTCCTTTCTAAGAAGAGAGAAGAAGGAAGGAATCAAAGAGAAAAATACAAGAAGGACTCAAAGGAAAATATGGGCACCAATGTGTCCCTTCTAAATGGAAGATTATAACTATAGTTTTTGTTAGGTTAAAAAGGTGAAGTCATATTTGTTGTAAGCTAGACTTTCCTCATGCAGGCATTAAGAGGTCTTAGGATGGAGCTTTGGAACATCTGTCTCTCTCTTTCATACATGGGCAGTACACACTCCACTCACGGCTCCAAAGAAAAAGGCACCAAAAAATTGTGTTCGTAACATAACAATGTCCTTGCACATTGTAAGATTTAGTTGTTCTGTGACCGCTGTTTTAGGTAACTGAACAGGAAATTTCAGCACCGTGAGAAAACAGGTTCCATGAACACAGGGCATACTGGAGACTCGCCCTCCTTGCTTCAGCAGCCGCCTCTTAAGTAAACATAGGAGTGTTTCTGTGCATAGCAGCGTCTGAGGCTTGCAGGAAAAGCACATCTTCAAAGCAGCAATCCTCAGTGTTGCCTATGCCTTAGCTGCAATACATGACCTACTTTTCTCTATCCAAGTGCTAAGCTGGGGGTGGTGGACATCACTGGTGCCCTTCCAGAGTGACAGGACAAATAGCTCATTGGTGAGAGCATCAGTTGCTTTAGAGAGCAATGGAAATTAGAGCAGTGTCTATTAGGAGACAATGTGGGTGTCAGAAAACTGAGCATAGGCTGTCTGGTAAGACTTTCAGCTCTCTGGAACACACAGGGTCTTACAGGAAAAAATTGCATATAGTATATTTTTCTGTAATTGCAAAGTATGTTTTGCTGTTAAAAAAAAAAAAAATTGCCTAATGTTACCTAATATGTTACCAATGAATCAGAGAAGCTCCTCTGAACCTGTCCAAGTCTCTGCAAAATTAATCTGTGAGCTCAATGACATAATCAGTGTGCTGTCAGCCTGCCATCTATTAGACATGCAGAGCAGTTGTGAGTGCACTAGTTGTACCATGCTGGATCTGTGAAAGTGCAAGCCCAGTGGAGCATTCTGCAGTTTTAGTTGCAGGACTTTAAGGCTTGGGATAAGGAAATTATGAAGCATAACACAAGAATGCACCAATATAATTTATCTTTAGTAAATTGTCTGCAATAAGCTGTGTTTCTTAAGTTTTACAGGGTACCTACCATATAGAATGCTTTGTTCCGTTCACTTCAGAAATAAGAGCTTAAATTTCATAACCTGCGTTCATGTAAAACTTTTAGCAATTTCCTCCTCATTGTTCTATGGAAGTGATATTGGGAAGCCTGATGCCACAATTGAATGACTATTCTTCATGATTTAAGAGAGAAGTTTCTCCTTAGAAACTTTCTTCTAAAAAGAATGAAAAGAAAATAAGTTTTTGAAATATTGTTTTGTTGAGCTGAGGAAAATATATGTCAATTTTCTGATAAATAAAACAGTGCCTGAAAAAACATACCTGATTAAAAACTATTATATTTATATTTCTCTGTATTCTAATCATGAGCTGACCAGTTGGAAGACACAAACAGAATGTCATCATTACCAAATTCTACATCTGGATCTTTGATTAATTTGACAGACATCTAGCATACAAAATATCTAGGTGAATTGCCAGTGACTGTTTAGATGTTGGTGCAGGGGGACACATCATGTTCTTCACAAATCTGTGTCCAGTCATTCCCTCAGAATTATCTTTTTCTGCTTGTGTTGACCTTGTGTGGATTAAAACAAATATTCCTCTATTAGCTTTTTCCCGTAAAAGGAAGGTGACTGGGAAGGCTGAAAATTTCTTTTTCTGCAGGTTTAGTGATGCAGCAGTCATGAATCAGACCTAGATGAGCTCAGTTAGAGACAAAAGTAGTTAAAATCTATGAACTACAAGGAAATCAACAGAATGGAAGAAATTTCATCCTTTTAACTCAGTAAACATTGCCAGTGAGCTACAAATCATACTTTTGATGACTATTTTTGCCTTTTCCCTATACTGTGTTTATGTAATATAATCTCCTCAAAAAAAAAAAAAAAAAAAGAAAAAGAAAAAGAAAGAAAACAAGTTAGGTATATGTACTATCATGTAGAAGCAAATTGTACATTCATGAAATTATTTGTACAGAACTGAGCTTGTCATAATCCATATAAGTACACAAGATGTGAAAAGGCTGAGCCCACTATTTCTATTTCTTTAATAAGACCAATTACTTATATGCTATTTATTTAAATAATTGCAACTATCTTCTTCCCCCACCCTTGCTTTTTCCTTTTGGAGAGAAACAACTCCTAGAAATAACTAGAGTCAGCTGTGAATTCTGAAGGAGAAGCCAAGAATATAAAACGCATGTGGACAGATCTGACCCTCGCTGGGAACATGGTGACACGGTCCCTTTTCCCCGCCCTGGACAGCCTGTTGTCAGCAGCACCTTTTAGAGACAGGAGCCAAGGAACATTTAGACTCGGAGCCAAGGGACTGATTTTCCCTGCAGCTGCTCCTGAGAGTCAGACAGCCCTAGCAGAGGATGAGGCTGCACTTTCGCTATCCCTGCTCGGAGAGGATGGTGCCTGGATCCTGCTGACGAGACTCAGTGTTCCCACAGCACCCCTATTGGGGTGGCTGCCCATGTTTGCATTGCTCAGTGTGGAGTGTTCTGTGCTCACCCACAACATTCAAACGTTGCTGAGTGACATAAACTTAAGCAAACAGATGGCACCCACTGCCTCTGAGGAAATTAAGTAGAGGCACCACAGCAAGTTTTCTTGCTATATCGTGCTAGCTATGTCCATGGCATACATTGCTTCCACTGAAAATCCCAGTAACTTTTAGTTTTTAGCATGCTCCACTGCTCTTAGATTTTTTCCACTCTTTGTCTTGTAATAACGCTAGCCTTAAGGCTTCTTGGGGGTCTGGGTTGCAATTTATGAATGTGAAACTTTTTAAATGTCACAAGAGTGCTTGCTCCTCCTGTCAACAGCTTGCCTTGCCAGAGGGCAACCATGTTTTTTCCCCAGAGGGAAAAAAGTGTTTAGTTCAGTTCCTGGGTACAATTCAGAGCACCATAGAATAATCCAGTAACAGCATTTTGAAACCCCTTTTCAAAACTGTCACCATGTTTAGAAAGATCTATGGGCAGCAGAAAAAAACACCTTCTTATAAAGCTGGAAAACAAAACAGTGCCTCCAAGTCTAAACTGTCCTTGTCTGAACTGGACAGATTTCTGTTTTGTGTAATCAGTCAACAGATCTCTGGATCACATAAATCAAAGCTGTTCCTTACCCACAGTCCCTTTTGTCCAGGTCTGCCTGTGTTTGGGGCAGTGCATGTCATCCCTGTGGACTCACGCAGGTGATGGAGATGGGTGCATGTTGACTGGGAATTTGCTCTGTCAGAGGCTCCTGAAGGGCTCTCACTGCATTCAGCAAGGGACTTGCCTGTTGCAATGCAGTTTAAAATTTCAGATTGCACTACTGAGCTAAAAATATCTGTGTGTTCTTCAGAAGTGAGATGTCTGGCTTCTCTCTTGGTGGCTGCTTGGATACTGGATAAGGGGCCAGTTGCCAGTTGCAAAATTTGGGTTTCTTCCTCCCCTCTACGCTGCTCTTTAATTGTAATAATAGCAACTTTTTGTCCCTTTCAGATCTGCTCACTTTGAGTAAAGGGTAAAAGAATAATTTGTTGGAGTATTTTGTATTTATCAACTAGTTGCCAAGAGAATAAGGTTTGGCACAGCGGAGCTTGCCTTTCACTGTAGCTGAATCAAACATGCTGCTTGTACCTTGTTTCAACCCTAACCATGCTGTCAAGTGTAATATTTCTTGTTTGTCCTGGCTGTACCAGAAATCTAGTTAGATTCAGTCATACAGTCATAGAAGAGTACTAAATATATGCCAAATAAATTAATGTAATTTAAAATTACTTTCTAATTGCGTATGGGAAGCAAAAAAATATAAGAACAAGTTTAGGGTAGTATCACTTTCATCAGAACAGTGTTTTCCTATGTTAGCTACTTGAAAATGCTGCTTATAAACCTTTTTAAAGATTAATTTATTTGTGGTTTGTAGTATTTGGTTCTTTTGGTTGTTATTTGGGGTGGAACGGTAATTGTGAGAGAGAGGCAGGATCTGTTATCTCTCAGGTAAAAAGATGCAAATCCACTGCAGTGAACTGCAGTGAACCACTGCACCTCTCTAATATTAGTGGTTCCTCTGAACACTTTTAACCTGTGATAAAATCACCTTCAAGGTAAGTCAATTTGCATTCATTGTGAGATAATTCACAATAATAATGCTGAAACACCTTAAATATTTCCCATATCTCATGCTTCTTTAGTTGTTCATACCATGAATAAAAAGTCAGTTTTACACGAGTAATTCAAAAGTCTATCTAGTTAGTACTTCTAGGTTTTTGTTCCATAAAATATTATTGGGGGAGAAAGACTATAGGGTATTTACAAGCTTACTCTGAGAAGGTATTTTGGGTCAAAAAGTTGGATGAAATGGGTTTCCTTTGAGGAAATACAGGCTTATATGAGGCTTTATGGTAGCGTAAGTTATATGCACAGAAAAGAAGTGGGATATTTTGAAGCATTAAAAAGTGTAAATAAAATATAGGAAGAGGAAGATATAAATTAAGACAAATTATTAATATTAAGAGAAGATTATTACTTTCTTTGAATTACTTTGAACTATTAGGGGGAAAAGAGGGAAAATCAGGAAAAAAGTAGAAGTTTTGTGGCTTTACATTTTAATTAATTTACATTGTTCTTCTTCTGCACAGGCCAAGTATTGTTTTCTTGCTTTGTTTTGTTTGGGAGGTCAGTTTTACATGGTACAACTGAAGCTTTGTTACTTTAGAGCTGTGCAACTCTGTCACCATAAACAGCGTTGATGGACTAAAAAATAATGGCCAACAGTAGAACTTGCATTCCTATCTTATCCTGTTAAATGATAGGGAAGGGGACCATTTAGTTTAATTTATAGGAGATAATTATATAGCTGTAAAACATTGCTGCAGGCTTCTCTTTGTTTATATTGCATATTGAATGCTGAAATATATTTTTTTAATTAGAGCTGCAGTTGTTATCATGATCTGTTTTCTTGGCATTCTTAACTAGGAAAAATGGGCTACTTACAGAAGAAATGGACCAGTTTCAACAGACTTCAAATGACTTAGGGTAGACACGCCAAGCAAGAGTGTAAATAATAAAAAAGCAATTTATTAATTAAAAGTCATTACCTGATGATTACTTGACACCTTTTACAGAAGGTATTCTTAAATTCTGTTTATTAGCTGATGGGCAACGATGACAGCTTTGCCTTGAATACTGACCATCTGCGGTGGGGAGTTTAATTTTAATTCAAGGCAGGCCAATCACAGCAAGGTCTTTTATAGCTCTGGGAAATTGCATTAATTTCCAGATAAATAATAACCAGGTTTTAAAATAATTTTTCCCCTCCTCCTATGCTCCAACCTACTATTTAGCTGAAAACAATCTTTCCTTTGAGAAAGATTGACTGCATCACATTCATCAGTTCATTTCAGGAATAACATTAACTGAACCAATAAACAGGTAACAGGTCTTGGCCTCACCATTACAAAGCATTTGGTGGCGAGTTGGTGAGTCAAAGGCATGGCTCAGCCTGAAAAGACTCGTGATGGAAGGCAACAGACTCTTGGTAGTGACATATGGGATTGAGAGGAATGCATGGGTGCTTGGTTATTCCCCTCAGAGCCCCAGCAGGAGATCATGCAGGAAGCTGCATGGTAGATGGAATGCACTGCCTTAGAGACAGAGATGAGTTATTCCTGTGTAAAACACAGGAGAATTATCACACAGAGCCAGGCTAACTTTCTGGATGTTCTTTTTAATATTTTAATTGTACGTTTCTCTCCCCCTTAAAATACATCTAAATAATTCAATTTTTATGTTCATCCATGTATGACAAACATTTCAGGCAAAGTGCCTGAAGAAAACTCAACAGGCAGCGTCCTTGTGAACTCTGAAACCCCCATTAGGAGCTGTACTAGGTGAAAGGTGCACTGTTCAACTTGGACTTCAGGGCAGCACTTGGACTCTACTCAGAAGCTACTGCTCTGTCATAACATCCACTAGGTAGGGAGATCCAGCTCTAGAAATAGCATGCTGTATCCAGGTGGAGTTCCATGAGTGAATGACTGCTGGGAGAACATATAGGTTACTTTTCTGCTATTTCCAGGATATGATCTGGAGGTCAAGGTGGAATGTGCTTGACAATGTGCCTTTGCAAGTGACATTCACTAATAACATAAAAATCCAGGAGCTAAAATCCACAGAAATGGTCATACAGTGCAAATGGTGGTAACTCTTAATGTGTCTGTGGATCCCTGAAGGGGGACTCCACTCAAAATCCACAACATGTGGGACATCTGGCCTCTGTGGCCCCAGGAACAGATGTCTTCCTGCAGTACTAGCCTATGAAAAATTTCTGCTGGGCATTTGTCTCTCTGCAATAGTTGCCCATAGCCATGTACCTAGTTGCAGGAATTGGTTCAGATCAGCAGCATCAGCTCAGGCAAATATGTTTTCCTGTGGAAAAGCATTGCTGTGCTGCTGCCCAGCTTCACAAGCTACTTCTGGAGACCCTTCATCACTGCAGTAGCTGGACTTCATGCTTTGTAGCTCTGCTGTGGATAGGTAAGGTGGATGAAGATCACAGCAAGGTAGTGGTCCATTTCTGTAAAACAAGGGAGGGCTTAAATCTAGCAAGGGGTTAAAAAGTACTAGGTACATGTTTTAACAAACTAATTCCCAGAAAATCTTGATCCATATTGCAGCATTGCCTCTCAAAGCTCAAGTGCTTAAGCAGTTGTAACTTGCTGCTGTTCTGTCCACTTTAATGGATGGCTGAGGTGGAAGAGAGGTTAGTTTTACATCCTGGTGTAACAGGATTTTGTACATATTTATATATTTACATTTAGAGTATTTATATAAAGAAATAGCCATCTGCATTTTAAAATTCTCAAGGTCTCAAATAACAAAACTTTGATAATTTCCAAAATTATAACACTGACAATACAGCTAAGTTTGTTACGAGAGGTACTGGTGTGAAAATGTAGTATTTCAAGATGTTGCACATGTTGCACAGAACTGCTAGCAGTGTCCCTTTAATGGTGCTAATTTAAATTCTTACTCTGTCATGTAGCACTAGAAGGTTTGTGTAGGTATGAAAAAAAGAACTATATATATATTTATATATATATATATATATATATATATGCATACATAGTCATTTAGCTATGAAGGAATTTGTTCTGGTTTTGACTGGGATAGTTAATTTCTGTCACAGCAGCAATTACAGGGATGTGTTTCAGATTTGCACAGAAAGCAGCACTGACAACACAGAGATGCTCTAGTTACTGCTGGGCAGAGCTCACAATGTATATAGGTCTTTTACCGGTTCTTGAATCAGCTCATCAGCAAGTATGCTGGGGGTAGATAAGGAGTTGGGAGGGGATCAGCTGTCCCAGTTGATCACAGGGATATTCTGGGATACATGGTATCATGCTCAGCATATAAAAGTGGGGGAGAAGTGAGAGAACATTCAGAGTGATAGTTTGTCTTCCCAAGCCACCATTAAGGTATGATGGAGTTCTGCTTTCCTGGAGATGGCTGAACCCAAGCCTGTCCACTGCAAATGGGGAATGAATTCCTTGGTTTGCTTTGTGTCTGTGGCTTTTGCTTTATTAAACTGTTTTTATCTCCACTTATGAATCTTGTCACTTGACTCTTCTCTCCTCCCCAGCCCACTGATGGGACAGTTAGGGAGAAGCTGTGCGGTCCTTCTTTGCTAGCAGAGGTTATACACAGTAACACATCTCCAAGCAGATCAGCAAAATGACAACCCTCACATTTCTTATTGGTTTTAACCTGAACTTAGGCAAGTATTATTAACGGGGTTATTAATAAGAAGGGACTTAACTCTTAAGTCTGTCTGAATTCTTCACCAAAAACAAATTCAAGACTAAGCTGAAATGCTCTGCTTAGAGAGGAGGTCCTACGGTTTGTATTAGGTAGGGTGTTGGATCAATGCTGGTGTCACGCGTGTCAGCAGCTGCCTCCCTGAAGGTAAGAGTACTGTGGGAACACTGTGGCCCAGTGCCCCAACCACCAACAGAGGTGCACAGGGCAGGCCTGCCACTCAAGCCCCTGATCTTCTCACAGGTCAAATGACACGCTGATCCTGAAGGACAGTGACAAATCCATTTTGTGCAGCACACAGGACATGCTGCAGCACTGAAACCCTGCTGGCACACAGCAGAGACTCAACAACGCTGCACAGGGCACACATTTCCACATCTGCTTACTTGCAATGGAACAGTAAAGGACATCTTCTACATCCCAAGTCAACAAACTTCATGTCAAAGTTCTATCTGCAAACTAGACCTTTGAAGTGACTCCCCTCTTTCCTCCTATTCCCCCCAAATTTGTGTCACATCCTCAGGCAAAGGACCAGACACCTCAAAACAGGGTCACTGCAGCTGTAATGTGATACAGTCCTAAAAAGGCATTTCCCATCTGGGATCTGGCCCCAGGAGCTCAGGGATGTAAATAAAAGAGACAGGATCCCTAAACTAGACTGCAATGGTACTCAGCAGTATAGCTCTAAAAACAGTTTTTCTGTTTTTTGAGAAAGCAATACATGTTTTCCTTCAGTAAGTTCCTGTATTATGTGATACTTGTGGGGGTTTTTTTTTAAGTTTACACATAGATACAACATTTAAAACCTTTTTTTTTAAAAAAGTTTATTTTCCACAAGGAAGAGCAATAGGAAAAATTAAACTGTTCTCCACATATTGTTTTCTTAAAACAAGAGTCTACAAGGACATATTCAGCACCAAAACTAAAAACAAACAAAAAGAAAGTACAAACAGCCATAGAATATAATCTATAAAGCAAACATTTAATATTGCACTTTGTTTCTCTAATGTTTGGATTTTACTTACTTTTTCCTGATTCAGATCAGAATTCTCTATCAAATACTGGGTTTCAACTGTGAACCTGAAGTTTTATAATGCTGAGAACTGACCAATATTTGTGGGAGAGTAATGCCTCTGAGTAATTTAAACCGGAAGTCTTTATTTGATAACATTATACAATTTTTCATTCTGATCACAAAGGCTGAAATGCCAAGTCAATTACTATGATATTGGTCAATCCTGCCTCATATGCAATTTTCCATTGTATTGCAGTAAGTACTTTAATGCTCTGTATATCAGCAATTGTTCCCTAGTCTGTAAAAAGAACAAAAAAGGAAAAAAAAAGTAAAACCACCAAATGCCCTTTTATACCAACAATCCCATTAGCTTTAAAAATTGTCTGGTTGGAGAGGGTAGAGGGAAGGGACATCCACAAAATTGGCCTAGTAACATCATCCAATTTCCTTCTTGCCAATATTCCCGCTCAAAGCCCAAGCCTTTTAACTGAATCACTTAAAACGCGACTCATTTGTATTTTATCACCCTGTTGTCATTTTTGAAACATGAATGATCTTTCATGTTCTCATAAAGGCCACTTATGGAAAAGCCTATTTGTCGCATTTATGAAGCCTTAAAAACAAGGCAAAGGTTTTTAAAAATGAGCGCCATGCAGAAACACCAGCCTCCCCTCTCTGACTCTCTTCGGAGCTTTTTTATTGCACAGGGAGACAGGTATTTGATGGATGAGATCTTACTTGTTCAAATAGTCAAGACCAGAAAAGTGTCCCTTTGTCAGTGATCTGTGTTCCATGGCTTCTGAAGAGCAAAGTTGACTTTCATTGTACATCTCTAGCATGTAAGTGCTGGCATTTGTTAGCACAGGTAATGGCTAACATTGCCCTCTTTTTCCTGTGGCACACTCAAGGACAAGAGCTCTTTCCATACGGTTTCTTGCATTCTGCATGAATACATGGTATAATTCAGTGTTCTGTTTGTTTTAAAGCTCTTGAGAGTGCCACAGAAGATGCAGTTATCAAAGCACTTCCAGCTAACTCATATTTAAGTATGGCTGGTAACACTGATCTTTCTCACTTTAATTACACTTCTAATCTTGTACAGTATCATAAACCCTGAAGGTAATACAAAGTGCACAAACTGAGCTCTTAGCATAAAAGCTTTTCCTGCAGTTTGAAATATACTTTCTTCTAGACTCATCACATATAGAATTTTTGGTGATTAAGTAGCTATATATAAAAATAAATTCACTTTCCCTTCCTATCCCTACTACTTGAGATATTGATCTGTCTGTGAATCCAAACAGTGTATGACCACTTCCTTCTAATACTCTTTTGAGGAACAGCTGGTGTCTGCTGGTGCTGCTTTCATTTATGCCTTTTTTTTTAGAGCTTCACAACTTGAACATTTTTTTTAATGTAGAAAGAGAAATGGGAATGAGGAGGATTTTGTAACTTTTGTGTATGTCCTTATTCCAGATCTCCCTCTCAAGTTAAGAACAAAAAACGAAACACAAACACAAAAAAAAAAAAAAGAACTAACTCAACAGTGCAACGTAAAAAAACAAATAGCATTCCAACAGTTTGGCAAGTGATGAGTTCACCTGAGATTAAGTGATTTTTAGGCAGTCTGTAACAAAATGCTGCTTTGCGATAATAGTAGAAAGGCAACAAATTCTTAAAAGAAATCAAGAAAGTATACAATCTTGACAAAGTTTATTAGTTTCTTTCTATTAACTCTTCACCCTCCCTCCCTATCCCCATATCTGTTGCTTATCTACTACAGTAGGCTGCAAAACATACAGCAAGGAGGATTGGCTTGAAGGCATTTGATGTTTGTAAAATAAATCCACAATAGGATCCAAGCTGAAGAGGTGATACATGATCAGCCTACTAGGACAATTCTGAGCATGTGCATATGTAGGTAAAGTCCAGGCTACATTAAATTAAAAAAAAAGAAAAGTCAGTGCATTTGTCAAAGTCTCTTACTGTTGGGTTTTTTGTTTGTTTCTTTCTTTTTTGTCAAAGCTTTCTTTTGCTCCTTATTGTGCGGGCCACAAGACATAAGAAAGGGGTAACAACTGTCCGGCGTAAATGAGAAAAAGCTGTAGTGACACTGAACCGCACAAGGTAAGCAATAAGCATGTGCAAATTTCCAAATTGTAAGAGGAAGCCAAACCTCTCTTAATGTGGTTTGAGTGTTTGGACACACATGACTGTAGGTTAGTAAGGCTGCTCCTAGTATGTGCCAGTATTTAAGAGGGAGGGGGGGAAAGCTCAGTTCTTCAAGCATGTGGAGCAGTCCTACAACGTTACTGTAGGCTTCAAAGCATGATCACAGGTTGTTTTCATTTATTCACCACACAGGCAAGAGCAAACCCACTTTCTCTGAAAGTGTGTCTCCACTACGATGCCTTGACCTTCAACATGGCAGGTACGATTCCAAACCCAAGTCAAGTCAGCTTCTTACGGATTCTTTCAACGAGAAGGGCAAGATGGTCTGTCGTCTGTGGGTTGATCTGGGTTTGGATCAATCTAAACAAAAGAGAAAAAACCACATCAACCTAAGGTATTTTTAGAACTGATTGCTAGAAAATAAATAAATCCAAACACCAACATTTTTAAGTCCAAGACAGTCAGAGATAAATGGTATTTCCCAATCCAAAAGTTATTCAGGTAACTGAAGCATCTCTAAAAATTAGATTAAACTTTGAATTGAATATTACTAAGCACAGTGAAACACTTTAAACTGCATGTTGACGGTAGCTTAAGAATAAGCACAAACATGGAATAAGAAATTGTAAAAAATCTGCTAGTAGCACAAATATTCTAAATTATTTATTGCATAGTAAGAAGACAACTGGACTCAACATTTTAACATGTAACTTTAAATACTAAATTCATTTTGGAAGACATTTGACTTAAAAAGGCACAGAATTATTAGTAAAAAGTTCTTCTATTTAATTTTTAAGTAATGAATCCTGAAAAAACCCATAAAATGTTTCAGAAGTTCATGTGTACCACACATTACCTCCTCTTCTTTTCAACAAAAGGAAGGAGGTGAAGAACATGGTCTCTAACTTAGGTCTCCAAAACTCAATAGGAAATATAGTTTAAGTGGACATTACATAGTTTGGTCAGTTATTTTAAAAATACATTATTGAGAACAAGGGAAAAACTTACTTCTAAATATTTAGGGCACCTAAAATGAAAAGCCCCAGAGTTGTATTCTAGGCTTATGTTATAGAAAAGACAAAAAAAACAGGCCACTCACTCACTAGCAGATTAAGTGCCTCAAGAGGAAAAGAAACAATCACAAGTGGGTGGATCCAGGCAAGATTTAGCCAAAGGGCACTATTTTATTTTGTCCTATACCACTGCTTTGAAAAATATGAACATGGCTTTTGAAGCCTGAACTTGTGTCCCAGTTATTGAGGGACCTTCACAGAACTTAAACTTGCAGACAGAAATGTTTGAACTGTGCATTTAGAGAAACCTAAGCCAGAAAGAGCACCTCTGTATCCTCTCTGCATGGAAATTCTGAAAGTAATACATACAAAGAGCTAAAAATACAGAGTACTTTTAGAGAGTAGAGGTGAAAAACAGTTTGTTGTGCATCTGTAGACTCAGAACATTGGTATTCACTAATGTCATGTAGTACATATATAATGCAATATAACTTTAATAAGTTGCTGAGAGAGCGCAAAACAATTTCAGAATCTCTATGAAACATTAAAATAGTGAAGAAACCTGGAAAAATTTTTATGCAATTTACCTGCACTTTGCTAAAACTAAGTTACATTTCATATTTTTGCTTATTTGTCCTAGTTTTCTTAAAGTGGAAACAGTTTCTTATATTTATTCCACATGACAGAATTCAAAGCAACAGCACATTCATAATTATATTTTGAGGTACCTACTTCTGAATAGAGGGGTGGAGGCAGAAAACGGAACTCCTGGATGTATGCAAACAGTGGTCCTGGAAGCGCTCTCTCAAAGTCATCGCAAACACCCAAGGGTGCAAGGCTGGACTGCCGCTGCTCCTCCGTCACCACTTCTGCATAGCTGGGAGGGGCTGCAGGGAAAAGGCACACGCAGTTTGAACGACAAGTTCTTATGCACGTCAAAACACATAACATGATAAATATTAAACTTTTATACTGTAAAATGCACCAGCATTTAGATAAATTACTTCCGTGATTTTTACACAGTTATTGAACATGAAAAAGAGGGTAGACTGCTGTAGTTTATTTTACAGCTGTGCTCAAATCCAACAGCAGACTGACCATTGTTCATTGTGGTTTAATTATCACCTTCAGATTTAAAGCATACTCAGAACACTGAATTTCTGTTTGTTATGGTTTTGGCCTGGCAAAGCCAGAGCCCCCATGAGTACACCTTCTCCCCGGTGTCTGCTGTGAGATGTGACCAGGAATAGGCAAAGCAGGCTACAGCTTAAACATAAAGAAAAGTTTATTAACTAAACTACACACAAACAATTACTAAACTACACACAAAAGACAAAAAAAAGAAAACACGAGGAAAATTAAAACCTCACAAAGAACACTCTCCCCCTCCTCCCCCCTAAATTCCCAATACAATACATCCTCCAAAATCACCAATTCTGGGTCCAACACCACCCTTTAGATTGCTCAAACTTTCAGTTCCTCAAGAGGAGAGGGAGTCCTTCCATGTGTCGTGGTGGCCTTTTCCGTCCTTGTTCCGGTGCTCTCACCACCGAACAGGGATCAGGGCTGCTTCCAGGGTTGTCTTTTTAAGGATGCTTTGTCCAGTTCCAGAAAAGCACAGTATCTCACCTTTGGGACATCTGTCCCCCCCATATTTTATATACCCCCTGGGGCCGAGGGGTCCCCACACTGAATCTTCTTTGGCTCTGGGACATTTCTCCCCCTGGACTCAGTCTCTGTATCACACGGAAACATGGCTCTGTCCATGGCTACACGAAAGAGTCCAGCATAAAATGCCACTCCATCTTCTCCATTCTTTCATCATCTCTCACTCTCTGTGGTCCAGACCTCCATCACTCGTTCATTTCCTTCGTCCTCCTCCACTCTTATCACTTGTCTAGGAAGGGTTAATGTTCTGTAAGGTTTTCATTGTCCAAAAAGGGTTAAAAAACTCCTCCAGGCGGCTGGACTCCTGGCTGCACCCCCCAATCTCCTCAGCCGGGCTGCCTGCTGCCAGCACATATTTACTGAGTTTCAAGGTAATGACACAGGCTGCACTCTCTCTCTGTCTGTCTGTCTGTCTCCAAGGGGGGCGGGGGGGGTAATGGCTGCCCGATGTCTCTTGTTGCTCTCCACCCTTCCATCCTCCAAGGCCTCCTCACTCCCATCTCTGTCCAGGCCCAGGCCTACCACATGGCTGCCCCTCACCCACCCAGCAGCAGCGCTGGACAGGGGAGAGATCCGACCTGCGTCCCTCGAAGTCCCAAGAGAGCGTCCCAGGGCCGAAGCTCTGCTTTTAACCCCTGGGTGTTCTCGGAGGTGTGTCCAAAAACCCACTGGCTACACCAGGTGCCAATATCAAAATCCAAGCACCCATTGGTTTGACCACAGCATCCCAGAATTCCCACTTCTTCCTGGTCAAACCACCACACTGTTCCAGGCAGGAATGACAGAACATTGCATTTCTCTGGACTCCATCATCAGTCTGGGATCTGTACATTAAAACTCCATATGTTTATATGCAAAAAGACAGAAGCTACAGAGCTTCTCCTTCGACAAAAGAGATTCCCACTGAAATGGATTACATTATCCTTTCACAATGTCTTGGCTACTAATAAAGATCACCTTAACTGCTATTCTGACAGGTTACACTGACTTACAACCAAGGATACAGCCGGGATACTGGAGGCAGAATTAATTCTGCCCAGGTACAATGGCACTCTGTGCCTTCACTTGTACCAGCTTCCAAGCAGCTGAATTCCACTGCTTGCACATCTGAGAGAAGAAGGCAAAGAGGGGAACTCCATTCTTCTACACAGAGCAAGAAGGTAGCAAGGAAGCATCCACAAAGGACCTTCTATGGACCTTATTATGAAGAATGTAGTGTTTGTCTGTTTGCATGACAGCAATGAATAAAGCACACAGAAATCGAAACAGACTTGCTTTGTCAGGTTACCTTCTGGTCTTTCAGGCAGTGTCAGACCAAGCCAATTCATGTTCATGCTACACTGGCTGCTTACACTTGATGTTCTGCTACCAAAGGGGTGTAGAGGAATGGTGCCAATGACCAGTGGTAAGTTAAGGAATAAATCCATGGCGCCAGGAATATCCACATATACCTAAAGAACAACATAAAAATGAAAGATTAAAAATAGGTTTGTATAAGCACTTCCAAATTATTAGACTAAAATCTCCAGCCATGTAATTTTTCACAAGTGGCTGAAATTTCATTTTTTTTCATTTTAGAGTCAATGTCCCTATGGAGACAAACAACCCTCCAAGACAAAGGCAGTTCTATACTCTTAACACAAGTTCTCACATGGAAATGTCACACACTTGTAACACATTTCCTTAGAATATGCAAGATTTAAACTGAATTTACTTACAGAATTCCTGTTAGGACACCTAATGCTAGGCTATGTACTTGTTTTGTAACTAGTTAGCAGTTCACAATCCTTTGTTAACAATTTGCAAGGAATCATGGAAACTACTCATGCTCCAATTAAACAATCCAACATACCATCAGTGAATACTCCACACGGATTATACTACAGTCAAGAATTGAAGGAGAAACAGGTGGAATTTTCAACTGTTTGCCATTCCAAGTTTCTGTTTTGCCAGATGACAAGGATTCCCCACGCAGGCTAGCAACAAGCTGCTTGACTTCCTTCATTTTCCCTTTGGCATAAAATGCCTGTGTTTGGTAAATGGCTGCCTTTGGCACCACCACACGGGAAGAGCAGTTCTCAATCTCAGCAAAGATCTGAATTGATTCACCTGAAAAAAAGCAACATTTCATTTTTTCTATGTATTTGAAAGGCAACTGAAACAAGCTGGCACATACTGTGGACTGTTATAAGGGAGTGGATGCCGCTAGCAATGCTCCACACTTTGAACAATATCCACTGATGCTAGCAGGAGTAAGGTCACCATGAGGTAAATCTAACAGAAAAATGCACAGGCCAATAAAAGCAATGTCCTTTAACAATATGGAGACAGAGCAAGCAAACAAAATCAGTCATTTAAAATAGCAAGACAGATGAAAGAAAACCAAAATGGCAAGAATAGTTTAAGTATTTCTTTTATATATAACAGCAGCTAAGCACACACTGTCATTTTAAAAGGGAAGGAAAAACATTTCCTATAATTACTTCTGTTACGTACCTGGGGTGTAGCCCTTCCTTTCAATTTTGGCACTTAAGGATATTGGGCCTGAGGTACAAAACCAACAACAGAGAGTTTTTTCTTTTGTGCCTGCTTGGGGTGACTGCAAGAAAAGAACATTTACCATTTAATAGAGTGCTCCACGAATCTTTTAATCTGTTCTAATCAACACAGAAAATATTTATTATATATATTCTATACATTTTGATAGGCATATCTAGTTTTATTTAGAGGGGAAAACCTCAAGCAAACTGCACCATGCAAACTATAAGCTTTAGTCTAATTCCATACTCATTAACACTGCTTTTTTGCTACACTTCATACTGCAGTTACACTTAAAACAAGTTTTTATACATAAATAAATTTAGCACAGCTTACGAAAGGCTTTTAAGTCTACATATCCCACCATATTGCTGAAGAGCTTTTAATTTACCAGTAAACTAAAATGTCTATCTCTATGCAGTATAGTATTTCAGAAACAGTAACTAAGGTAAAGTACAGTAACCTTGACTCCTGCTATTTCCTGTTTCAAAATGATCCCATTTCATCTGTATTAAACAGACTTTGTTATTTTACATGACACCAGGATTTAGGACTTGATCCAAAGCCCATTAAAGTCAAATGAGAGTCTTTTGATTTTAATGGAATTTGTGCAAGACCAACATCCCCGTGCAAATCTGATTTTTCACCCATACACACAAGAAACCTATTTCAATGGATTTTGAGAATTTTTTCCCCTCTCCATGGGGGGTGAATTTGAAGAAGGGCGGTGGGGAATGGAATTTTAGGTCTGATTGAACTCAAATCCTCATTGAAAGGAATTGTGACATTGAAATTATTTTAATGAAATGATACTTCAGAAAAAGATTATAGAGCATTGTGATAATTTCTCCCCATTGGTAGAAAACGATCCATATGAAATGGATCAATTATGCACACCAGTACATTATTTACTTTGCATTTTTAAGTTTGCAGTCTGTCACACTAATTCTTTTAAGCGTCACTGTTTTTACTTCAGAATCAAAGAAGAACAGTTCTCAAAATTTTTCTTTTTACTCACACTTAAAAATTTAGTATTAATTTAATCTGACAAAAACATTTTACATATCTTAAAAGTAAAGCAACTCCAAGTACAGGAAAACATAGCTTTCAAAATGGAAGAACTTGCAGAGTTGCAGAACTAATGTAATACTTAAAAGATTGGCTGTAATTAAGTATCAAGTAAGTATTAGGTAATATATTAGGTAAAATTAGATATGAATATTGTTTCAGTCATTAAACTTCATCATTTTTTATGCCAGAAATAAAAAATGAATAATTCTGTCAATTCTTACCAGTAATGAAGGAGTGTTGATATCTATATGTTCAAAGACTGTAAATTCCTTCTTTAATTTTACTGGTAGAAACCAAGGCCTATGCAATTCGGCTTTCACCCAATAGCGCACACTGCCATGTCTGCCTTCGAATGAGGTAGCAAGTGGTCTGTGCAGGACACAAAGGTCAAAACTGAGTAAAGTCTTTCTGTCTAATAATGATACAATTGATCAAGTCAGTAATTAGTAGTATATAGAACTGCATTTTTAATGCACTGTAGTACTTAATGCAGAGTATCTCAGAAAAATTCAGTAATTAAAGATGGGAGAAAAAATCATCTCCAATTTATCCTACTATAGTTTTTCATAGATTTTAGGAATCAATTAGAGAATTGTACTAGAAAAATGCTAGGAGAGCACAGATTTTCTTTAAGCTTAAGAGGCCACTTCCACATCTGAGGTAAAGTATGCCCTTTTGACTACCAATTTAGTATTACCATTAGCACCAACCACTTATAGTTTTGGATGTCGCCATTGTGTATATTTACTTGGTCAGTAGCTCAACATCAGGTTAATTTTAGCTGTAACTCAGCACTTCCATAGTTAGGTTCACCTTAAGCAGAGTAAATATTACAACATGGAGTTCTGAAGAGAGGCTATTTTGAGCACCTTCTAATCTTTCTCTACCCTGATGAGACAGCTTAAAACATTTATAATACTTAAGAATGCACACATTTATATACACACACACATATAAAATCATGAAGACTACTCTGAAATTTGTCAAAAGAAGGAAGCCTATTTAGAAGCTGGAAGAAGGATGATGCAAGTACTATTTCCAGACCTGTGAACACTGCCTTTTTTACTGTAGTATCATAAAGTATCTTTAAAGTACAATTATTTCAAATTAACAGTAGTTTTTGTAGCTTATTCCTTTTATTTTTGTTTTTTTTTTAATAAATAATTTGGAATTTTTTTTTGTATTTCACTATGTTCTGAATACATACTTATATATACATTAAAATAAAGTATTTGTAACATTTTCATATTTTCCACAGAGAGTAATACTAGCCATGCTAGTGCTTAACTAGAATTATTCTTTCAGTTACAGGTTTGACTTCACTATTTGCACATTTGAAATGTTTAGTTTTTTCCCCTAATAATGCAATTAGAACTTCAGTTTTTCATTCTGTCCCATATTCTGTAAAGGAAAAATCAGTAAGGAAGATGCACATCTTTCCACTGTTGCTCTGAAGTTGAAGTCAGTTTTAGAAATATTTTATGGACAAAATAGCAAGTAAGTAGGCAGTGTCAAAGTTAAGGCTTTTAATATCAGTCTTTGTTTTTCCAGTATTATTAAAAACTGGCTTAACAGCTATTCTCTCATGGCACTTAGAAAGAACCAATGATTTGACCAATGCCTGCTATCTGGCTGTTTCACTTCAAGCTAAGCTCTGCGTGTTCATGTTTTTAATGCTTTGGGTATGGGATTTTTTTGTTGTTGTTTTTTTTTTTTGTTTTTGTTTTTTTTTTTTTTTAATGCCCCTTTAAATTCAAGAGAAAATCAGTACTGGCCTTACTGTTGAGATTTTTACAAAATGCTAAATTGTCTTTAAAAATCTCCATGTTTACAGGTCTTTCCAGAAAATCTTACTGAAACTACGTAGAAGTCCTGTGGCATTCAATTTGAAACTGCAGAAGTGTTTGCCACCTGCACATTTTGCTAAAACAAGCACCTCTAATAAACAACCTTAATATTAGGCAGTGAGCTTATTCACATAAAACTGCCAATTTTTCAGCAACTTTAAAGTTTTTAATTTAATTTAATTAAACTTGACTTTTACAGCAAGAGGCTCATTTTTTATCCATACTCATACTCCCTCTTTTCCTGCGTATCTGATTTTACTGGAACTTGTATTTTTAGCTCATTTCCATATTTCCAACTTTTATTATGTCCCATCTTACATCCACAGTGCCTACATTACATATTTCAGACAGGAGTGGGGCAACAATTTTTATCTTACCAGGACAAACTTCTGCTCTTACTCTTGCTTTGCCTTTGTTTTCTAAACCAAATGGGATTTGGTAGGAAAATTCTTCTTACTCTAACCACTCATTCTTAAGTTTGTTTCTACCCAGGCTTACTGCATAAATAGCCACCCTGGGTACATACATCTGAGTAAGAACAACCTCCTCTTTTGTTGAAATCTAAGTAAACTAGCCACATCTGTTCCAGACTTGAGACCAAACAAGGCTCAATTCCACTGTGATCTTTTCTCTAGTTCTGCTGGTCCGCATAACTCCAGTAAATGGTTGAGTTAGAAGGTATTTCAGCCACTCTGCAGGACTTCAGTGACAGTTCAAATTCCTCTCCCTCCTCTTGGGAAGGGGAGATAGACTGGAATATCTAGTCAGTCAGTAACACTTGGTAAAAAGAAAGTGAGCAACTGGGCAGCAGTGAGCTCCTTTTTTATGGAAAATTTTTTGAAAAAAGGATGGGTATATCAGTGTAAAAGCAACCTCTTCAGTTTAATGAGATTATGTTCTCTACTGCATGTTACGAGCACAATTCTTACTACCATTGAAAAGGTTTCCCCTCCACCCACAGCAGGAGTTTTGGTCAGGTGGGTGGGCAGCAGAGCCCTGTGTGGAGAAGGACTCTGAGGGGGTACTTACGTCTGTGGAAGATGGAAGCTGAATGCATATTCATGCCTTCCTGAATGGATGGTGTGAAGGCCTTCCTCTGAATTGTCATCATCTAAAAGAGAAAAAACCAACATGCTAATCCTGCTGCACACGTTATACCTGGTGTAGGCTTTTCTTCCAGAAAAAAGCAGTTTCCTCACACATTACAAGACCTAAAGAATGTGGTGTCCCAGGAACAAGGGTCTCCCAGTCCATTACTAATTAACTGCTGGAATTCAGGGCCAACTCTGACTGACAGAAAGGTAGGCAAGACTGCAGGCCTTAGAGAGAAGCAGAGGTTAATGTTTTAATATAATCTTGCCTCTGAACAGTGACACAGTTTCAACTGCTGCCATTTCAAGGCCTCCATTCAAGGTCCGTAAAGGAAATCATGCTGCTTTTCCACTGCAGTTGCTAGTCAGAATGAACCAGAGCTGGCTTTTACCAGTATTAACAGTACCAAGTCTGCTACTTAAGATTAAATTTAGAAATTCAGGTTCTTTGTATCTCCTGCCTGGCAACAGTGTCCACACATTAATCACACACACACAAAAAAAAAAAAAAAAACAAAAAAAAAACGTGCGAGAAAGGAGTAAGAGCATACGAGCAACACCCAGAAAGTACCCGACAGATTCAGGGGCACAGGAAATGGCAAGTTGCCCAACTAATGCTATCTAGAGCTAAACCTTTCATTTCTTTAATAGATTAACCTGATCTTGCTCAGACAGAGCATAGATACTTTCTGGTTTTATGCCAGGAATGCTAATCCTTGTTTATGGTCACGATTATTTGTACAGCTTCAAATGCCACAAGAAAATTGTAGTTCATTCTGACATCAAACCAGAAAAATGCTGACTTGCTTAAAATAAAAGTCGAGTGAAAAATTGCTGTTCACCTCGCAGTCAAAAACGGCTGGAATTATAAAAGGGGTTATAGCGAGACAAAGTGAAAGGGAACAGCTTATGCGTGACTCGCTAAAGCATTAATGGAGGCATGCAGAAGGGTTTTAAGTTTCTATTGTCCTATAGAAGAGCCGATGCTCTACTTCCTACAGTTTAAATACCGAAATTTTAAAAACAAATTAACAAAACAAGCAAAAAAAAAAACCAAAAAACACCCTCCTAGCAGCAAGATGCGGAAATAAATACACCTTCAGGACGCAACATTTTCCGTGGGTCAGGAAAATGTGATGAAAAAGCGAGACAATGCGTCGGAGTGAGGGTGGGCTTCTATGCGTTAGGGTTTTTTTTCAATAGCTATTTCTTCTATTTATTTATTTTTGTTTAATTCTGCTCCGAGGAGGGGAGCGCCGCTGTCGGCGGTGGCTGCGCCGCTCTGGGCCCGGCCCCCCCTTCCTGCCAGCTCAGCAGTCCCGCCGCGCCGCGGTAAACAAGTGCTGAGCTGTCAATCAGCGCGGGCTGGAGCAGGAGCCGACCGGCCTGAACCGGCGCGCGCGGAGCGCCGCCAGCCCCGCCGCTCTCCCTCACACGCTGCGTGCGCTGCGCCCGCCGGCTCCGCACCGAGGGCGGACCCTTCCGCCACCCGCGCCGGGCCGAGACCCCTCAGGTGATGGGACCGGCGACGGGAGGCGGCAAGGACGAGAATGAAGGCAGCGCATCCCCCTGCCCTCTCTCTCTGAGCCAGCGCCTCGGGGAGAGGCCCCTGCCCGCCGGGGGCAGGCAGCGAAACCTGCTCCCTCACCCCCGCCGCCAGCGCCCCGCCAATCAGCGGCGGGCATCGCCTTAGCAACAGGGCAACAAACCACGGCCGGCCAATCAGGGGGCGGCGGGGGGCGCGGCCGGGCCGCGGGTCTGCGCTCGGGGCAGTCATTGAAAGGTGGCCGCCGGCAGCGGCTCCGCGGGGCCCCTGTCCCACCCGCTCCCCCCAACACGGGAGGCTCCTGCTGCAGACTCCCATCCACGAGCTCTGGGAACCCGCCGTCCAGAGGTGCGGGAAGTTATGCTCGGGCGATTCCTGAGGCGGTGGCAGGAGATGGGTGGGAGCCGCAAGTCACCTCGTTAGCGCGGTGTGCGCGATACCTGAAGCAAATAAAAAAAGTCCCGAGTTCTGCTACAGCTTTGAGCTCGGGTATACTATATGAAGGGCTCGGTGCCGCCCGGAGTTGTTCAAAAATTACATTCATTTTTCTCCGGAAAGAACGAGAAACATCGCATTGCTGCAGAGTATACAATGCATATTCAGGGAAAAAAAAAAAAAGGCGACAAGCAGCACAAAAAATTACATAACCGGTTTTTAACATTATTTTCTTGCGCTGGGGAATTAAGTCATCGCCACCACCTGACGCGTGCGGCCAATCTGCGCGGAGCGGGCGGCCCACCCCCCTCCTCCAAAGCCGGTCCCAAACAGGATTGAACCGCTTCGAACAAAGGCTGCGAAGTTCGGAAGAAAAAGAAATAAAAAAACCCAGACAACCCTGAGGCCCAGCGCTTCCACGCCGCCGGCGAAGGGGTCCGCACTTGGTGGGGACACCAGGGTGGCTCGAGTGGGAAGTGGGGAGCAGGAGGTCCTCATCTCCCCAGTTTTGGGAGAGATGCTTCCATTACGCAACACCACTCCCCCCTCTCTCTCTCCTCCCCCTCCTTTTGCTCCTCATCAAGGGCTTTTCGGACACATCCTTACATCGCCGTAACCCCCACTACCGAGCGGCGTGTAGGGGCATCCCAAGGAAATGAAAGCTTTTTACCAGGGCGAGGGCAATACTGAAATGAGGAAAAAATTACACGTGGGGTGGTGATATGTCAAAATAAGCCAGGGAGACTCTTTTATCTGCCAATAATCAGGCATCCTGAAAAAATCATTGCATTATCACCCCAACAGCATCAGCAGAACCCCGCACGTGTCAAAAAGGATGGTTTTTATGCTTTCACTGTGTTTCAACTAGGATTCTGCCAATAAAGTCCGCTGCCCATCAGGCTGTGATTCTACAGCTGTTTTTCCCCATGGTATGGCAAATCCTACTAATTATCATCAGGGAAAAAAAAACTAAAACACTCAAGAAACCCCATTTATTAATATATGGCCGTATTGAAGGGCAAGAGAGTTCTCCTGGTTGCAGGTACTTTGCAAATGCATCTCCTATATGTAACTCTATCGCCAAGATACGACCCTGGGCATGTCCTGCTCTCCAAAGCACCCGTTAAAAGACAGGGCTAAACCGGGGTGACACAAAGATACATGCTTTTTTTCCATTAAAAAATAAATCATCGCAGCCCTTACCTCTCTCGTGGCCGATGAGTATGTCCTTATGGTTGAAATATTCCACTTCTTCGGTGTAGTTCTGTGTATAGGCAGTGTTGGATCCAGCATTCCTCGATTCAGTCCAACGTACTTTAGCGTGCCCCCTTGCATGGATTTTAAGGGATTTCACTCTAATTTCCCCAGTTACTTCTAGACTGACCTTTCCTGAGACTGTATCCCCGCTAGAGTACACAGGGACATTGCTGTCATTCAGACAGTCAAAGCTTATCGTCAGACTCTTCACCTTCCCCAGCACCATGGTTTTATAGCAAAGTGTACAAAAATAGACTGTAAGAAAAAAAAAATAAAGGGAAGGGGGAAGCCAAAAACAACCAACCCCGAGCCCCTGGGGCGCAGGGGTGCGGCGGCGCGGACCCTACAGGCGGCTCATGGGGGCGGCGGGGAGCCCCGGCCCCGGCGCGGGCGGCGCTGGTGCCGACGCGGCGTCTCGCCACAAAGGCGCTGCCGTGCCGCCGCCGGCCCCGCCTTATAAGCCGGGTGACAAACAAGCGCGGGCGCGCATGCGCCGCCCCGCCCCGCCGGGGCAGCTCCGACCCTGCGGCGCCGCCGCCGACTCCGGGAAGCGCCGTTCCTCGGGCGCGCGCAGCGTTCCGTGCGCGCGCCGCCGCTCCTCGGGCGCGCGCCGCAGGTGGGCGCTCGGTCGGCGCGGTCGGTGCGGTCGGCCGGCCCAGGGAGGGTGGCAGTGCACCCAGCCTCTGCGAGGAGATGGAAGCTACGCTTCGCTTAACAGACCTTGTTCTGAAACGGGCAAATTGTTCTCCCTTCTCTTGGTTATTGGGGTTTGGGTTTGTTTCGTTGGCTTTGGTTTTGTTCGGTTGGTAGGATTTTGCTGCTTTGGGGTTTTTTGCGTTTGTTTGGTTAAGTTTGGGGGGGGGGGTTGGCTTTTTTTTGTTTTTTTTTTTTCATCTGTCTGTGTGTACCTAAAGATGGGAAAGAATTAAGCAAAGCTTGATAGGGAATCATAGAAAAATGATAGAAAAACATGGTAAAAAATAAAAAGCAGTCCTGGCTTTTGGGGTAGTATGTATTGTACTACGTGAGAATCTTCTCTGTAAACTTTTGAAAATCAGTACTGATTCATCTGAATTTAAATATTCTAGTATCAATGATTGTCCCAGTAATACAAATCACATTGCTGCAGATCCTCCCTTTAGGTATTTCCAACAGTTGATTTATTTTTTTTTTTATTATTATTATTACTTTGGTAGTTCTGGTAGTTTACCAGAGCGTTTCTCTGGTAAACACTCTGGGTTTCGTTATTTAATGCTACATTAGCTAATTCTTGCACACTTCCCTGCTGACACAAAATTTTCAGTGAGAAGTATGATGGTGGTGGATGGCATCCCCCAAGACACCATGCTTTGGGGAGCCTAAACTGAGATACACTGCTAACATTTCATGTCAACACTTCAGTTTTGAAAGTGTTTGCCTATTCCTGCTGCTTTTTTCTCAAGTAAAAAAAGTCACATTTTCCTTGGCCTGGTGGATATTCTCATGCATTTTTTGTGGCCAAAGGGGTTCAAGTCTGTTGTGGGTAAATTAGGACTTTCTGTGCTTTTACACCATCTCGTGGTAAGCATTCATACTTCCTTAGCTCACGACATCACAGAATGAATCATTGAGGCTGGAAAAGACCTTCAAAATCCTGAAATCCAACCATAAAAAGAATACCTCCAAGAGAAGCAGAGGTGATTTAATTCCTCTTCTGACAATGCTTTTTTTTTTCCTCTCATGCTTTCAGACTCAGGTGGTCTCTTGCATGTGTTTATTTGCACATTTTTCTTCTATTCTGTGATTTAAAAGATAATTTTTTTTCCATTAGTTATAGAAGCCACAATTCCATGGTCTCTAATTAGGAGACTTGAGAAAGGCTGGCAGCCAGGTGGGATGCAGCTGGTTCTTAATGTTCACCTGCCCAGGGACAAATCTGCAGACATGAGAAAGAGCAATTGCATTTTCGAGGAAGCTGAAGATATAAATCTGTTATTCCAGTGGATATTCATCTGGATTTTAAATTTTTTAAAGATCAAGATGGGTAAGGAAGAGAATCATCCTACTTGCATTTGCCTATTCCAGACTGGTTGAGGAAGAATAAAATACTTTGCTAAGTTGCTGCAAATCATCCTCTGTATGTACCCTGCAGACCTCATAGCCCTGTCCTACCTTCCCTTTCACCAGCCATCTCCTAGATCACCACGCTTTGTGCATGGTTATATGTGATTTAAATCTGGACCACTGAACGGGCTGACGTGATTTAGTTAATCCTGTGTTATGCACACTAAACTTCAGATGCGCAGTTCTGCAGAAGAATCTGTGTCCGTATATGTATGCATTTCCCACATCCTACTAAAACACACACTCATTCAGCCTCTGTTGGTCTTTTTAATACTTCCCATAGTGTATTCATTTTACTTTTGTGTTCCTAAAGTATACACTTCATGCCACCCTGTGGCAAAGGGCGGGAGTGCCAACACTGCCTTCCACCAGTCTCTGGCCTCTGCATTTCTGCAAAACTGACATTTTTCTGTGAAGCCTTTTTGTCAGAATCAAAAAATTTTAAAATGAAAAAAATTTTAAAACTTTAATTTTGGTTTTATTTAAATGGAGAACATACTATGAGGTTTAGCCAAAAATATTTAGTAGGGTTTTTTCAGATGTTTAGTTAACTAAATATTAGGTATTTTTCAGGATTTAAGTTTTTGCATTTGTCAAACGAGCTATTGTCTAGTTAAATGTTAAAAATTTTATAGATTCTGACATGGGATTTTAAAAATTGGTTGCAAAGATGATTAGTTCTTACCACCTTAGATCAACAATAGACAGTGAAGACTTCATACACATTTGAAGTATCAGGAGCCTTCACTAACCTTTTACAGGCCTTATGCATGATGCAGACCACAAAAATTCACATAAAGTTTTGAAAATTATTAATAAAATTAATTAATTAGTTTGTTGGGGTTTTTTTAACTGGCAAAACCCATGAAGATGATGCTGTCTGCTATTGGAGTCAGTAGCTCCAAGGAAGGTGGCAATATTACAGCCTTCATAAAGGCAGAAAGATTATACCTTACTTTACAAACCCTTTCTTGAAACTGGCAAGCTCTCCCTTGTTTGTCTGTTCTTTCATTTTTTTTCTTGGAACTTTTAAAATTATTTCTCCTTTTAAAATTATTTTCTTTTTTTTTTTTCTAATAATTTTTTTTAAAGTCTGTTGTGTGCCTAGTTTTGCACCTTTGTACTTGCCTAGAACTCTCCCAACCTCCATGTGACCTAATGGTACATTCATGCTGAAGACCGTTCAAAATTCAGAGGTTAAGTTCATTTAGCATCTTTGTAGCTAATTAGCCCTCTCCCTGTGCACTTGATAAATCTACAATGGTGGGTGTAATGCATGATGATCTTGACAATAGTCATCACATTTTTCTAAAAGCAAAGCCAGAAAAGCTTGCAATGTTCTCCTGACTCATTAACAAACTACTGTTAGTAGGAAGATCCAGGCTTTGATCCCATCTTACAGACCATCCTGGTTTGAGACTAGGCCTGGTTTGGTGTGGAGACAGCGTTTGCCCTCCCTCTGAAGCTGTTTCCTTGTACAGGAGTGAATGGGCTAGAGTGAGTGTCAGAAGAGAAGCTGTGTGTTTTCTGAAGGTTAACGTGTCCTTATCAAAGGGACAATCCTGAAAAGTAAACACATGCTCCAGGATGGTTTCTGTATTTTGTGCAGTGAATGAATGATAAATGTGAAATGTTCTCCTAATGGACTCATTTCTGTTCATCCTTGTTGTGTCTGATCCCAAATCCATTCATAAAAAATAAGAGAAGTAGGATTTGCCCTCATCATACTGGTTGTGAGGCTACATTTGTGAAATATTGTCACATTAAAATGTACGGCGGTGAGATTAAAATGTTGAGTATATAGTAGATCTATGTACTGAGGAATTGTTTCCAAAATGCTGGATTCAGAAGGATATCTACAGACCTTTCTTTTGGACTTTCTCCATTGGAACACTTGTTCAACTGTCAGAGCTATAGAAAGAAGAGAAAATTTTGCTAAATAGGCTTCCTTTGGGCTTGTTTTTTTAATGGAGAAATTCTCAGTGATGGAAAGAAACTTGGAGTTTGTGAAACTGTTTCCTGGATTTGAAAAATCCAGGATTTGGGAGCAGTTTTTTTTTCTGGTAATATCTGTATGTGTTTATGATTGAGAAAGAATGTGCTGTAATTCTGATGTTTCTGCTTTCAGAAGATGCATACTGTAAAAAAAAGTATTTAGTCTCAAAACTCAAATGTTGTGTGAAATGTTTATTAGTTTGGGGTTTTTTTCTTTAAAATACTGTAGACGAAGTTGAGTTCTGGGATGTATTTGCTATTAAAATCAGAACATCATATAACTATTAATTATGTTACACTGCACATTTAGTTCGAAAAATAACTGCTAGTGCTGTTAAACTGAGAAAACAGTTAAACACATGCTTGAAGAGATCTCTTCTGGACAGCATGACCAAAGGACATGTTTATGGCTGCCATCAGTAATACCTAAGCATGTGCTTCAGAAATGATGATGGAGAGTCAAACAAAGAACAGAGGTAAAACATTTAGAAGGTATGTGGCTGTGATCTATGCTGGGTTTGGTTGTCCCTTTTGTTACTCTCTGCTCCCCTTGAGGCTTTTCCCCCTTCTTGCCTTGCAGCTACTTTATCTGTAGGCTCCTCCCAAGTCCTTCACCTTGTGCTAAAAGGGCTGGCACTGTGATTAAGCTGAGGAGTGTGCCTAAGCCAGTGCTGAGTTGATTCAAAGCCATTCAGTATTCAGCAGTGTTGAACCCTGGGCAGATTGCAGATGTCCAGCAAAGACACTCTATCACTCCTCAGCTGAACAGGGGAGACAAAATATAACAAAAGGCTCACATGTGAACTTAAGAACAAGAAGGGATCACACACTAATTACTGTCACAGGAAAAACAGGCTTGACTTGAGGAAACACCTCTGCTGCTCCTTCTTCCTTAGTGAGGACTCCTTATGCTCTTCCCTTCACTGTAAGGGTCTTTCTCATGGGAGACAGTCCTCCATAAGCTTCTGCAATGTAAGTCCTTCTCATGATCTACAGTTCTTCATGAACTTCTCCAGTGTGTGTCTTTTCCACTGGGTCAGCCTTTTAGGAACAGGCTGCTCCAGTGCAAGTCCCCTGTGGGGTCACAAGTTGTCTTAGGCTGGAAATGCAAGATGTGGCTGGGGCTGTGTATTCTATTGCCATATGTTAGAGGTGGGGCAGTTATCTTCTGTTAATTGGGCCACTTGTTAAAACCAGGTGGGGCAGTTTTCTTTAACTCCTCCACAGCCCATCCTCCCTCAGGGGAGATATCTTCTGTCCATGGGCCATTGAGTCTCACTCCATGACTGATAAAATTACAACATCCCCTTGGGAGGCGCTCCACCCAGGGGGAGGAGCCAAGCATTCCTACCTGGATAGAATCTGAGATTTGGAACACCATGAACAGCTTTTTTTCCCCATTGGATTCCCAGAAGAGCACCTTTCTTCTCCAGTGGATTCCCAGAGGAAGATCAGGCCCATCTACACCACCACTGGACCTTCAGAGGAAAGCTACACCCTTCTACAGGATCACTGCTTCAACAGAACTACAGCTGTCACCTTGACCTACAGGGTGTCAGGTTGTATTCTGTCATTGTTGTTTTGTATTACTGCATTTTTATTTTTATTTTTCCTAATAAAGAATTGTTATTCCTACTCCCATATCTGAGAGCCCCTTAATTTCAATTATAATAATTTGGAGGAGGGGGGTTTACATTTCCCATTTCTAGAGAGGCTCCTGCCTTCCTTAGCAGATACCTGTCTATTAAACCAAAACACAAGTCCTTCCAGCAAAGCAGCTCCAGCTTTGGCTCCTTTCTCTACAGGGCCACTGGCCCTACTAGGAGCCTTCTCCAGTGCAGGTGTTCCACAGGATCACAGCCTCCTTTGGCCATCCCCCTGCTCTGCTGTGTACCTCCATGGACTGTGGGGAGGCAGTCTGCCTCATAATGCTCTTCATCAAAGGATAGAGGGAAATCTCTGCACCAGTGTGAGGTGCAGGCAGAACCTTTACTTCTTCACTGACCTTGGTGTCTGCAGAGCGGTTTCTTGCTCGGATTTTTGTTCCTCTCCCTGTCTGCAGTTGCTATTGCAGGTTTTGCCCCTTCTTGAATACAGTATCTCAGAGGCAGCACTATTATCACTGATAGGCTTGGCCTTGGCCAGTGGCAGGCCTGTCTTGAAGCCAGGTGGCATTTAGGTCCATTGCATAGCTGCAGAGCCTCCATACCTGGCTCAGGCACATGGTCATGTTTAAAAATGGGGGATGGTCACTGCCGTTGTAAAGGTTATGAGAAAATGCAGGATTAGGAAGCCCAAATGACCTAGGAGTCATTAAGCTGAAAAATAAAGTAGGCCACAAACTGTACTGGGAGCCTAGCAGCAAACATGTTACACAATTTTTCTGATGAGGTTTGACCATATCCTGCCAGAAGAAGAAGGACTTGGCATTGTGCTTGGTTCACAGTGGTACTGAGGAATATGCCCTCATTATGCTTCTGTATCCCCTCTTTTCATATTTATCTCTCCTTCTTACTAGCAGTTTGCTAAGAAGTCCTGTGATATTTATGGCTATATAAAGTCCATTTTTTGTGTGTGTTTTTGTTACAGGAACTTTCCAGCATGCCATGACATTAGCTCCGTTAGTCAAAGTAAGGTGCTAATAATGCCAAGATAGTGGGTTCAATCCTCGTATTGGCCATTAACTTAAGAGTTGGTGTCACTGGTTAGTAAGAAATGACAAAGAGTCAGTCAGAAGGCTCAGTGGCATAAGCACACATCTTTACTCAGAACCGCTTCTTTTATATTCTGAGCCGATACAGGTGGACCTGATTGGTCATTTAATCGATGCGTTTCACCTGATTAGCAAATTAACAAGATGCCTATTTATAAACAATCTTATGAGAATAACAAGAAAACAGATATTAATCAGACAACCCCTGTGGGTTGTTTTTAATAATTGGATATAATTGTTTATCTCCGACTCCCTAAAACCTCCCGGGCTGATTCTGGGAAAACTTAGGAAGTTTTCTTGCTCTCTGACCAGGCTGTCACATCCACAAGTGTGAGTCAATTATCCGTCTGCGTTCCCTCCAACTCATACTATTCTGACATTCTGTGACCCAGCAAAAACACTAGAAAGAGGTTTAAAGTATTTGAAATGGAGTTTTCTAAAAAAAACTTAAGATTTTTTTCATTATACTTTCTTCTAGTTTATCAAAGGCTTATGCTTTAGTGCTATATTTCAAAATGGTAAGATATATACTGTGATTTTTATATCCAGAAGTAAGCTGTTATTCTTTTTACTAAGCAAGGAGAGCTGAGATCTGTTGTTAGACGAATTTGTAGTCTGGAAAAAGAACAGGCCAGCATTCAGTACACCGACTCTTCCTTAGCTTGGTTTCCCACCTATATTAGAGCAATATTTTAGAAATAAAGTGACTGTGAAGCAAGATGGGTTCTGTTTCAGGCCATCTCTTTTACTTCTTTTTCTGAGCGGAACTAATAAGCACATCCAACCTGCCTTATTAGTGAGGTAAGCATTTCAACAAGAGAGATTGAAATACAAATGGCATAGCCATGCTTCTCACTTTATTCCTGTTCCCTTAAACAAGTGGAAGCAATGCCTCTCTCCTTTTTGGTAGTGTGTGCTGTTAAAAGATGAGGACATGGGCACTTTCTTCACTCAGCAACTGTCTGGGGGGTGGTTTACATGGCATGCAGTGATATGCAGGGTAGTCACTAATTCAAGTCAGCCTTCATGCCCAGACCAAAACCAAAATTTCAGGAGGAGTGACAGTAGGTGTGAAGGTGCTCAAACACAACAGGACAGTTCAAGATGGTCTGCTGACTGTTTTAAGAATGTTTAGTGTCAAATCCTTATCCATTCACATGGAAGAATTTCTTCTTAATATCCAATCTAAACCTACCCTATGTCAGTTTGAAGCCTATCAATATATGCCTTTGTCAAAACATCCTTTTTCCTTATTCCAGCTACCAACCATCATTTGTTGGCTACCAACCAACTCATGGGACTGAAGTTGAAAACATATCACAGTCGTGCCTCGATGGCATTCTGTTTGCATGATTTGAGTGTCCATGGGCACGTGTCAGATCTGCTGGGGACAGTTTGAAGGGCAGGGCTACTCCTCTGCTGCATTCATAGCAAATGTCTGGCAGACGACAGCACTTCATCAGTGCTTTCCACACAGGAGGCAGCCAGTTCCTCTCAAGTGTTCTGTATTTAAAAAGCAAGAGACCAGTCTTTATAGTACTTTGGAGAGTTTCATAGGGTTGTTTTTTTTGTTTTGGTTTTTGGGGTATTTTTTGCATATGTGTGGGATTCTTGTCATAGAAGGATCATATAACAACAGGAGAGGGTCTAGGCAGACAAGTAAAATTGCAACAAATGTCATTTGTGCAGCAATATTTGTACAATTCCACATGTGTGATAAAACGTGTGTGCAACTCCACTTTTCCTGAAATGTGATATGCCAGAAAATGCCTTTTTTTTTTTTTCTAGCCTATCTAAAATGTTCCCCTTTCCAGGCTTTGGATACAAAGCAAGCAGATTCATTTCCCTGCTGCATCAACTCAGCAGTTATGCATCAGCAAGAAAGGACTTTCCTCTGTCTTCAGGATGGTTTGTGGGCTTTTTAATAACAGACGCGGACAAATTCCAAGGACTGGAGGAGGGGACTAAATGCTCCTTTTGAAGCTGTTCTTGGACAAGTTCAGTGAATGCGCACCTCAGGTGGTGGCAGGGTCCATGGATCCACCCAGACAGGTGTATCAGTTTTCCAAGTCAATTTCAGGGGGTCATGCGCTGCAATGGCTCCTCTCAAAAATCTGACTGAACTTGAAACCCCATTGAGAAAGTACATCTCATCCCCATAAATGGGTGGAGGTAAAATAAACAGCTGCAGAGAAGTTATGTGGCCCTCTGGTCGCATCACCTGAATTAGATGGTGACTTTGATAACTGCGACTGCTTCCCCCCGTCCCAGTGAGGGTCTCTCTATGAGGGCCCATGTGGTAGGCCATTTGTCTTGAGAGAACAGTCACATCAGCTCCAGTACCTAAAATGCTGGTAAGTGTTATCAGTTATCCCCATAATGACAGGGTACATTTATGGGTAGGGCATTTATCAGAAATTGTTTGTACCCATAATATTTGTGGGGCTCCTGTAGAGCCAAATCCTCCCAGCCTTCTTTTGCATTTATCTACAGAGGAAGGCAAAATATGTGGGAAAGGGATCAATTAGAGGATAGGGGTCCTTTGAGGGACAGTACAAGGTGGAAAAGGAGTCCAAGCCATAATCTTAATTTCATCTTTAGAATCTGAGTCTATGACCCTGGGGAGAGCAAAAAGTCCTGAAAGGGTATTTGAAGATCTTCCCAACAGTAAAGCACTTTTCTGGGGCCTTGGTGGTCCAAAAATTCCTGTAGGGAGTAAATGAACAGAAGAATCAAGCAATGTGACTGTGACAGAAGTTGTCCGGTCCAGTTAGCTGTGGTTGCTGGGTGAAGACTTGAGGAGCCCCTGCACTGAGGGTCTGTGGCGGTGGCTGAGGCATTTGTGTCTGCATGCGGTGCCATCCTGCGCTCCGGTTCCTGTTTCCCTGGATCGAGTGACCTTCGGACTCGTACTTGGAGCGACATTGGTTAGTTAAGTGACACCCTTTACAGGACCGTGAGCACTCAGCAGGGGCTTTAAGCTTAGTTCCTTTCTGTTAGCAATTGTGGCTTAATCGAGTGAGTCTGAGAAAATTCTAAAGTTTTTTTTATCCCAGCCTTTTTTCTCTTTTTTTTTTTTTTTTTTTTGATAGATGGATTTTTTCCCTGTTTTTAATCTGAAGGAAATTTTTTATAGAAATGACAATACATGCACCAAGAATAAATTTTAGCATATGTACCTGAGTAAGACCACTAAATAACTAAAATGAAACATGTTTGATGTTATTACAGGGAATGGGGACAAAGAGCAACTGTCTTTAAAGAGAAAAAAGTTTGTATGTTTTTTTGACTATATATTAAAATAATGACATTCTTGTAATTAAGGGAGAGCAGTTAAAACAGATGATAGATAGTTTTTTTGTAAGTCCCAATAAAAACACTCATAGTGGTAGCATCTGAAATTACAAAATAGTGGAAAAAGAAGCATGTAAATTGGTCTTTCCTCACAGTGATTTGTGTTATTAATTTAATTACATTTCAGCAAATACTTAAAGGAGAATGACAGAGGAAGAAAATGAATGAGGATATGGTGCAAATGGGAAACTGTGAAAAGTTTCATAGCAATTCATGTCAGCTGTGCTAATACTTATAATTTCCAGGCCACATTCATCCAATGGTGCGCTGTAGTAAACTGCTGTTTCACTGAGCTCATTCATATTGAGGCAATGTGGTAATATTGCTGAAACTGTCAGTTTTCATTTCAGATACTTATAAATTTTGAATAGGCCTTGAGTAAAGTGAGTTTTTTCTTTTTTTTTTAACATGTCCATTGGCTGTAAGAATGGAAGGCAACAATTAAAGAGATTTTGAATATTGAGTGAAGCCACAGTTTCATGCATTAGTTGGGATTCATTGCCATCTGGTGGCTATTTTATGTATTTCAGACAGTGCAGATATATTCTCATTTTGTGTACTAGTATTCATGTGATTTCAAAAAGATGGCATAAAATCAGCAGCTGTATAAAAAGTATTGAGTACATTTAAAAATATTCTGATATTAACTAGATAACATGGTCTATTAAAAATATCCTCTATGGTCTATTATTAAATATCCTCTCTTTTCCTCTAGGATTTAGGTGCTATGAGATAAGGACACACATAAACAAAGGCAGCCTAAAAGTCCTGTCCATAGTCATCAAAATACAAAGTGCAGCTTCAGATATTTACAATTCTCTAGAATTGTAGCATAAGAGCCAAAAGTAATTTTCAGTAATCATAAAGTGAAAGAAGGTAATTGAAATCTTGGTGTGCTCTTTGAATTAGTTCTTTTTTATATGAGGATACTGGACCTGGTTAACGGTTGTACTTGATGGTCGTAAAGGACTTGTGGAACCTTAATGAATCTATGATTATATACGGTACATTATTCCTAAAACTCAACTAGTGTTTCTAATTCAACATGTTTGTTTGCTAGCCTGTCTCCTGCACCTGAATGCTAGTAAGAGAAGCTATTTTTTAAATCTCATTGATACATTTGTTTCTTTTACTATGCCTATTACTTTTATACATGGTGGTACTTCCATCAAAAGTGTAAGTTTCAGTGTAACTAAAGGTATCACCTTGAGATTTCAGTTTCATTCTTCATAGGCTGAAATAAGTAACTCATATGTAATGTTTGTGATTTTTTCATGGCTTGTTAAATGTAATAATAGACAGCTTATTTGTAGTCCACCTTATTTACTCTATGTGTTTGTAAGAGAAAATCCTTCAGGAAAATGTTTAAATCATCATAATGATAAGGTTTTATGCAAGTGTATTTTAGAGAGGGGAAGGAAAAGAAGTCTCAGTGAAAACTCAGAAAACAATTGTACCCATTTCTATTTACAGAAACTTTTGGATGAAATTTTAACATGATCCTTGATTCAACAAAAAAAGTAAACATCCTTTTAGGAAGATCTTTTAGGAACATCTTTAGGAAGATAACAAAAGCGGAAGACCCTTCTCAAAGTGACAAATCTAAAAGTACGTTTACAAATTTATATGTTATTTTAATTCCCTATGCCTGCCCCATGACATGCATCTCTGTTTGGACAGTAGGAAATAAATGGAAGGTAATTTCCTCTTCAGTTATAGGGCTGATGCCATGTCTACCATTCTTGCTGTGCTCTTGCTTTGGCTTGTGATACATTTTTGTTGGGTTTTTATCTCCCAGCTCTGGCGCTGTGGCTATTCTCTGCCAGGTTTTCCTTTGTGCAAACTTCCATCTTTATTTCTGCTGCTGTCTGAACTGTTTGGTACTGTGAGCATCAGTACTTTTGAGTTTTGGTTTTGTCTTCTTGACTGTCATCCATCTTCAGTCTATACTGAAATAAAAGGAATGCTACAGAAGCATCAGCCTGCTGCTGCCATCCCAGCCCTGATGAGAGCTCTATGTAGGAACAGCAGCCTGTCGTGTTTATCTCTACTTTGATAAAAGCTCTCTGTTCTCTTGGGAAAGGTGCATACCGAAGGATAGACTCCAGCCATAAACACCATGTGTGGATGTTTTCCTTTACCTGGAACACTGGGCTGTGGCATGTTTGAGTGAATGATCGATAAGGGCAGAAAGACCTGCTCTGCTGGTGCCTGGTGGTGTGGCTGTTTTGTCTTTAATAAAGTAATAAAGATGGAACCTGCTAGAAGAAAGAGTGGTCTCTGTTTTTTTTCCAAGCTGATGCATATCTGATGCTGTTATTAAATCAAAACCTTTAAAACCATGTATCTTGGTGTTTCCTAATAATTTATTACCAGAACAATGAAAGATTTGAAATATTTTCTAACTGGCCTTTTCCTGCTAATTTTTTTAAAGCATACACCCTTCCTATCACACAGCACTGCCAGCAAAATTGCAATCTTCTCCTCTACTATGAATTTCCCTTTATGCATCTCATTCTAGTCATAAAGATGGGGTTAAAAACATTGTCTGCATTTCTCTAAATGTAGAAAAAATGACTGGTTTAAAACCCAGCCTTTCACTCCTTTCACTGTGTATTTTACAGAAGGGTCAATATCTTGTAACCTCCAAGAGCAGCATCTTCAGCACAATCTCAGCTGAGTGGGGAACTTGGTAGCAGCTAGATGTGGGATCATCACTAGGATTGCCTGGATTGCCTCTTCCAGCTGGATTCCACTCTGCCTCCCTCACCATGGCAGAGATTGATTGGCACCTCAGAATTTATTTGTGTAGCTTATTGTATATGTTGTTCATCCTTAGAAAGATCTCTTTTTACTGCTTGATGAAATGCCTCTGGGCTCCTACTGTTTTTACTTTTGGAGAAAGCAGCAGGGCTATGGGTAATTATGGTCCTTTCGTGTTTATACTAGGGATGGTCCCTTTTTCTGTTAAAAACAAAGAAATGTGCAAAATGCCCTTGCATTTCAGGTCTTGCCTGGAATGTTCCCTAACCAAAACCAGGAGCAGGACTGAGTACCTGCTATATCAGGCTTTTCATTTCTATGTCCAGGTTCTGTCCACAAGAGGAATGAGTCACTCTAATAACTTGTGGGGGAGAGAATAAAAATATAATTTCTCTAATAAATTATATGAGATAAAAAACTGTCAGAGCAGACAGCCCAAAGTACAATCGTGACACATTACATAAATATTTGAACTGATCCCGAAAGTGACACATTAAGTTAATTAGTCCATCACTGGGTATTGGCAGTATAAGTAATTAATTAAATGTTAAATTATTAATTAATGTGTTGGACCTTAACAAGTGGGTAGTTGTGTATCTCCCAGCTTGACTGTAGATCTATGGTAGTCCCATTTACCAGCACAATGGGGGTTAAACCAGTACCCTCTTCCATCATAGTGAAAAGCAAGACTTTTGTGCTGCTGTGGCCTTTAATACCTAGAGGTCATGCTGCTCCTCAGCTGAGGAGCTGGCTCAGTCACTATCAGCCAGCTGGTAGAACATCTGTAGGAACTTTAATGCTAGCAGATATATTTTGAACAAAATATAGTAAGACCTTGCTTGCCATTTGAAAGTGAGCATCTTAGGAGTTTTAGCCAAGGGAACAAACATGGATATATGGATTAATTAACAATGCTCAGGTTTGGGGAGTTCTTAATTCCTGAAGACTAGGATATACACTGGGATATATAAGAGAGATGATGGATGGATGGATGGATGGATGGATGGATGGATGGATAGATAGATAGATAGATAGATAGATAGATAGATAGATAGATAGATAGATAAACTAAAATAATTTAGGATAATTAGGATAACACTAGAGATTGTTACCCAAACAATGATGACAGAAGTTGTGGGTACTAAAGAGGTTGTAAAGAGCAGCATGGAAAGATCCTCTCTGAGGACCAGAAGAAGCTTCCTGATTCCATCATTCATTCAGGGATTAAATAACATGGATGTGTACCAAAAACTCAAAGAATTGTAGGCACAATGAAGCATTGCTGTTCTTGGAAATGGGTGGTAGTGTGAAGTTAAGTGGAACAAGAAAGTTTGAATGTGAGTTTATGTAAACCCCTTCATTTATAGTACTTACAATGTGAGATTGAAGGAAAAAAAATTTCTTAGATGACTCTTCAGTGTTATGAAAGAATTTTCCAGTGCCAATCCTGTTAAAGAAAGAGTTTTATTGAGAAAATGTCTTTACTGTAGGTGACAAAACTATCTGCTGCAAGGTATCAGTAAGGAGACCATAGCAGAATTAAAATGGCCTCTAATAATTAAACTAATGGTATTTGAGTCCTTGTTTTAAGATAAAATTTATTAAAATATGCAGAGAGACTTGTCAGAACTCAGTTCATCCCTCTGGGTGTCCAGCGTTGCCGGACTTCTGCCAGGGGGCTTGGGGACCCTCGCACACAGCCCAGAACACGTGTGGGTTTGATTATGACCCGTGGAGCAAATTACCAGCTTTGTGTGAAGACCTGAAAGCCACAGAAGTTTAAGTAGTGTAATAACAAAATTATCACTGGGTGAAAAAGTAGGTTTTGGGATTTTTAGAATAGGGGTTTTTGGGGACAAGACGGAGGAACTTGGGCATGCCCAGCCTTTCTTCTTCTTCTTCTCTACCTCAATTTTCTGCTGTGATGCTGGCACTTTGGGATTGGTTCAGAATAGAAACTCACTGTTCAACATAGGTGGTAGGTATTGGAAAGTAATTGTAAACTTTTTATACGTGGTTTGTAGTATAAAGAGACAACACCGCCCCGAGGGCAGTCAGAGTGCCGCTGGCTGTCCTGCTGATTAGACCTCGGCTGGACAGGAGAAAAATTTTTATAGATGAGATATAATAAACAACTCTGAGACCAAAAACTGAAGAACTCCGACTCATTCTTCAAACGTGCGGCCTGAAACAGACACTTTTCACATATCTCGGGGCTGCAATAAACTGCAGCACTCCTGAGAGAGACTGAAGTTCTACAGAGAACAAAGAAGCCTCTAAGTCTTGACTTTCCAAAATAGGCAAATATCCAGAATGCTGTGGTGCAATAGAAGTTTTCAGTTTTACTGAGGAGCATGAAGACCTCATAGTACCTTCCAGCGTCTGAAGGAGGCCTGCTGGGAAGCCAGAGAGGGACTCTTCAATAGGAGCTGTAGGGATAGGACAAGGAGTAATGGGTAAATATTGAAATAGGGGAGATTTAGGTTATGTATTGGAAATTTTTGCTGTGGTGGTGGTGAGACATTGAAAAACACTGCTCACGGAGGTTGTCAATGTCCCAAATCTGGAAGTGTTCAATGCTAGGTTGGATAAGGCTTGAGCAACCTAGTGAGAGGCTTAGTGAGAGGTGTCCTGGCAGGGGAGACTAGGACTGGATGATCATTAAGGTTCCTTCCTTAATTGCAGATCCTCCCTAATGATCTCATAAACTAAGTCCATGTAAATTTTTAGTTATCATCAAAGTCCATGAAAATTACACACGTGCACACACAGATTTTTCTCTCAAAGCACATTTTGTCTAATTTCCTTGCAGAAAGCCATATGGGGCAAAAATCTTTCTTGGTCTTACTGTGCTACTTTGATTTATTCTGTTTGCTACATTGGACTGTCCTGTAGCTTTATTACATTGATACTCAGTTCTTTAGAGGCATTTCATAGATATGCAATTTAGAGAATGAAATTAAATTTCCAAATACTGTTGTCAATGAAAATAGGTGGTTACCTTTGTGCAACCTCAAAGTGCTTACAGTAGATTTCTCAGTACAGACTCTATAGAAAAAATGCATCTGTATTAAAATGGAGCCCTGTGATATTAAAAAGCAAAATTTTATCAGTTTTTCAAAAGTTTTTCAAGTCTTCTAGTTATGTAAAATGAGCAAGAAATTAGCTTGGCAAAAAAGTTAGCAAATTCTTATAGGTCATGATATTTCTAGTCAACATTACTTTTGTCATGATAGGGACAGTAAAAGTCCTGGGCAAAACATCAAGCTTACTTGGTGTTTTTTTAACTTTTATGAACCCTAAATAAGGACTGACAGTGAATCTGTGGGTGTAATGAAACATGTTTGCAAAGCACGTGTGGCATGGAAGCCAGAATAAAAATGCAAAAGCAAATAACCTGTGGTGGGACCTATACTTGAAATGAAACAAGTGTTTGTAAAGTCCATTATGTCCTTTGAAAATAAGACACAATATAAAGGAAAAAGCAAATAAAACTGCTCCAGTTTTTGAGCAAACAGTGCCTCAAAGCCCAAAGTGCAAAGCAAGTTTCAGTTGCCCTTCTAGTGCAATGCTTGCAGGGTTCTGTTGAAACAGTTATTGACTTGCTCTGTGCTCTAAAGAGCCAGTAACTCCAATGGACAAAAACATTTTCTGTCCTGCCTGAGGACTTAGTTTTCTGCATGATCTTTATGTAACCATTTCAGGAACTGATTTTTCTCACACTGCGCAAATGGTATCTTCTCGGCCATTCCTTATCAACTTGTCTGGCCAGTTCCTTCTTCTTCTGTTGAATCTTCAGCCAAATGATTCAGTAAACATTTCTTGCATTATTTTGATTTTGTACTCATCTTTATTGTGATGAGCTGGGATAATTTTTCCAAAATGAGTTTATAAAAAAATGAAAAATATTACATAGAAGCAAACTGGATTCTGCCTTAAATGGTTAAGGTTGTCCCTCACTTCATGATAAGGATTATTTTGTGAAGAAATGTGCGCAAATAAATTTCAATTTATTATGTAATTATATATTGGAATAGCTTTTTACTAAAAATCATGTCTGTATTTTTACTGTAATTAAGAATACCCTACTTATTTAAAACTAGTACACCCTAGTAATATTCTACTCTGAAGCTGATGATATCGGTTGCTGATTTTTAAATGCTATGCCTCACAAATGCTAATTCCTCAGGAACAGCTTAACTTGTACAAGTGTGAAGGAAAAAGCAAATTTGTAGGCATATATATTTTAATATATGCAAAGCCTTCTTGCCCCATGTTTGGCATTTGTCAGCAGCAGCAGTTAGGTAGCTAGTACCACAAACCTCTGGGTGAATCCTTCAGAAAATGTGTAATAGTAGTGCTGCTATTTGCATATCAGTAATAGTAAGCTTGGAGTATGAATCATTTATTGAGAACTTTTACAGATTCTTTCCTATACATGCTGTTCTCCTTTGTTTAGCTACTTCTGATGTGTTATTGTATACTCATTTACTTTTTCTATTTCATGATTTGTAAGCTTTTATTTTATTTTGGTTTCAGACACTCTTCCTACTGTTATCACTTCAGTTTAAATGTGTTCTCAGGCTGCACTGTTATGGAGCCTTACCTGAAGGAAATCCCTGATGATTCCTGTGAGGCAGAGGAACAGGTTGCTTTTCCAAGCAAATGCTTTCTGAACAAGTCTGATTTGCTACAGCTGTTTATGGCACACCTGAGTTTCAACGATAACTGGGTTTTTTTGAAGTTCTCTTCATGTCTCCACAATTTATTTACTAGGTATCAGCTAAAATATTGAGATATATTGAGAGCATTCATTTTTTTATTGCTGTCTAGGTTCAATAAAAGGCAGAGTTTGTAACAGGAATTGCCACCTATAAGCTGGATAAAAGGTAAGAAACATATTTCAAAAAGGTCTTTGATTAGGGTCTTTTTGCCATTAAGGTCTTTTACCCATTACTCCTTGTCCTAAACTGATATCCTTCATTTCATGAGGAGAAGCCAACAAAAAGGTTTTTGAAGGCCTGTAATAGGTACCATAGAGATTGTGCTGAGTTAGATGGTGTCATAGAAGAGAAAGCATGAAAGGAATTCCAGCATCAGGTTGCTGCTTTGCCTAATTTAAGGTGTGGATGTCACCTCTATATGCAGGATAATTTTGCATCTCAGAAAATTTAAAAAGGTTCCTTTTGAATTATTGAAACTCGCAAGCTGCAAATGTGGTGCAGTAGTTTTTATCTGGAAAGATCTAAAATTCTTCTCCAATAGCAAGACCTTGCTGAGCAGGCTCTTGCACAAGAACTGCAGCTGGCTCCTGAATTTAAAAGTGTTCAGAAGACAGGGAGAAGAGGTACCAGAGGGATTGGAACTTCAGTACAGCCCATAGCAGTAGCCTTAAATATGCAGAGATGGAAGTGTATGAGTACACTACAGAAGGCAGGAAAACAGATACTTTTTTATTTCTAGCCACAGTTGTCTCTGTCATGTTGTGCTTCTTTCAAGTTAATTAAAGAGAAAGCTCATCAGAGAAAGAGGCTGTGATTCATCTTGTATGTATATAGCTTCACACTGCCAGTCCTGGTCTAGTAGTGGAAATGGAAGAAAGGATCCTTCTTGGTGTATGTGTTATTTTTATTTTACAGCTAACAATGTTCAACAGTTCTTCCACCTGTCAGTGTGGTTTTCCCATGAATGGTGACATGGGTTTTTTACCCTGTTTTAGGTTGTAGTGTTTTCTACCCACACTGTCCCTTGGGAAACATTTCAGTGTCTATGTATTTTTACTGCTATCTTATAGTTTTCTGGTTTTTTCCATTCACTTTTCTCTTTTATTTATTACTGAAGTGGGATTTCCTTTGTGGCTTTTTTCCTGTGCTGCCACTGTATTTCTGTATTTTTCTTAGCATTACTTTTGTCTTCATCTTTTCCATTTCCTCCTGTCTCAACAATATAGTTTGTCTCTCTGCCATCCACTGCTACTCTTCATCTCCACATATGTTTTATCTGGACTAAATCCAAAAGACTTATTGTGATACCCCAGCAGCAAGAGCTGCAATGTTTAACTTCTTCATGCCTCTACAGGAGAGCAAGACCAAGCCTTTGTAAAATCCAGGAGTGTAGAGCAAGCTTCTGTGAAAGACTTGTAACTTCTAAAATTTTGAGTTACCTGCAGCAAGTTCATAAAGAATGACTGACGTAGAAAGGGATGGGATTTGAGACACAGCAAGCATATTAAAAGACATTTTGTATATGTGTTCTGAAATTTGTGGATAAATTTTGGAAACATGGCAGAGTTCAGTCTTTACAATTGTTCATAATGAGTAGTTTTTCCACCTATTTAATTGTCTTTTTAGAGCATGTGCCACTTGCCTTCACCACAGTACTCTCCACACCCAAGAATGGCAAAACTTGCATCTCTCCTGTTGGAAAAAAAAAAAAAAAAGGCTCTATTTACCCTTTGATGCAAGAAGGAGTTGTCTTCTCTTCAGGTTTTTTTTTTTTCATCTGAGTATGATATTCAAGATTTTTGGGGCCAGAGGAGTTTTTATAAACAATAATGTAGGAAAGTAGCTCTGATACTCATTTCTGAGGTAGCAGTATATGAATAAAGGAATCCTTAGCTTAGATTGGGAATGAATGGTTTCTGACATGAGCAGGCAGGGGAAGCCATGTCACAGATTGCATTTATATACCTTTTTCTCTTCCCCCAGTCACCACTCTGTGTGTCAGAATTTCAGAACTTTCAAAATATAATCCTAACTGTAGATATTATACACAGACTGTGATACTTGCAGAGCCACATCTGTGCCGGAATCTGATCCAAACATGATGCATCAAGCTTGTGTAACAGAGCTCTGCAATTTTTTTCCTTTGGCAAGAAGCAACCACAGTCAGCTGTTCACAGACCTTTCGTCCATTACTAAGTTAGGTTTGTCATTCTTCCCCAAAAATAAAGTGTGCAGTGAACACTGGTAATCAGGAACCATGTGTGTGAAGGTTCAGCAGAGGGCATCCAAATTGTGAGTTGGAGCTTTGTTTTTCTTTATGTAGAACAGGGCATGTCAGATTGATACCAGACACATGTATGTACTTTCCCCCTCCACAGGATCGGAAAAAAGAGTCAAGGATTTAAATTATTTACAAAGTTGGCAATTCTTTCTTCTCACCTTAAACATTAGACAGGATGTAGGAATAGGCTAGCCAGCTGTATGACAGTCATGCCTCCCATATGTCCAAGACAGATCCTGTCCAGACCCTCAGAGCTAACTCCCATCCCTTATGCTGAAGGTGATGGTTGATGAACGTGCCAACACAGTTGCTGTTGAAGACATCTGGTACAAAGACAATTAATTTCTATTAAGCTTTAGAAAAATATGGCACTCGTGACAACATGCATCATCATTCTAGTTTTTTTATTGAGCTGAAAGTAAAATTTTAGATATGTGGCATTTAAAGACTAGGGTATCATGTAAGTGGAATTTCAGTACAGCAGTATATTTTCCTAAGAATTATGTTTTTAAATCTTACAGTACTGTGCTATAAATTACTTTGAAATATTTATGTTTTTAAAATCAGAAATTGCTGTCCATTGACTTCAGAGTTACACTGCTGTGTTTCTAGTTGTAATTTAAAACCAAACCAGTTCCTGATAATCTAATGTATACCGCTAAGTCTTTAAAGTGTCAAGGCATGTAGAGTTTTCTTTTCTTAATATGCCAGCTTAGAGTGCAGCTTCTTTGAGAGGACTCAGAAGTACACATAGGGTCTTACAAAATATATCTTGAATTGCAATATTTTTTCATGCCACAATTTCTAAGGGTATGATAATATCCCTAAGTGACTTGCTTACAATGTGGTATTCCATGGAGAGTCTAAAGCAATCAGTTTTAAATGTCAGTTGTCAATTATTTAGCTAACCTTGCAGAGAAATTTAGATCTGGGCTTTCACCAACTTTTTCCTCTAATCAGTATTAATGTCTAACAGTCCTCTTGATCCTCACAAAAAGAATTTCAATTGTAACCTAATTAACTGTTAGTTCATGATACTAGAAAGGAAAATAGAACCAGAAGATGGTAGCTAAAAATTGGAGAAACTAAGAACTCTAAAGGAATCAAAATTCTCTAAGTATTTTGCACATCATTTAGTTAACACTGAAAAAGGAAATTGTTCCTTTATGAAACCAACTGGTACAAAAAAATGTATTTCAATATTTCACAAGTTCTAAGTAGAAGTAGATCTAGATGATCTGTGGCCTATAGCTGGGCCTTGGCCACTGTTTATCAGACACTTGATAGCGCCTTCAGGGGGAGAAAGAGGAAATCAGACCAACAGCCACTGTGGCCACTCAAGCTGCAGCTGAACTGCAGGAACAGCCCATGCCGATGGAGCAGGAGGAAAAGGCAGATCCAGAGATAATCACTGATCCCTGTCCCTGGGTGAGCTGCAGGGTGTGCAAGAAGATTTGAGCTGCCAGTCTGACCTGGCTGCTCCAGTGCTGCCATATCATGGCCCATGGTATGAAACTAGGTGGTAATGAGGCTGAGGAGCTGGGATCCCTGTCCCAGGATCTGGCACTGACGAGGGCATTGGGAAGAGGACAGAAGCTCTCAGCCTTTGGAGGTGACTCCTGTCAAGCGTGAGAGAAAGGTTCTCTCTCAGGGATGATCTAGTAGTGCACCCAGGCAGGTGGGGCACCATGGAGAAAGGTATCCAGTACCTGGGAGAATGAGTCTTCTGGAGGTAGTCTCTATAGGGATTCAAATAAGGTGCAGTCCCCTGTAGATCTGGATGAGGTCCAGAGTGCACAATCCACGTGGCAGAAGTTTGTACGGAGCACATGATCATTGTACACCAACTCTCTGGCATCCATGTCCATGACAGGAGGAGGAACAAAGTGCTTTAGGTGATTACCTAGCTACAGCCATGTGATGGTCATCTTTTTTTCTCCCTACTGACCTGCACCTTGTCTGTGGAAAGACTGTCCAAGACTGCAGACAGACTCAAAAGACTTCATCAGATTAGAGAGGAAATGTCCTATGCCCCTCCAGTGTGGACCAGAGTCTAAACTATTGGGAGCAAGTACGCTCCTGCTCAAGAGAGAGGGTACAAACCACAAGGTGACCTGTGGCTTTTGCTGTGTGACCCCAGAGGGGATGTAAGGAAGTAGGATGGAAGCCCCACCTCTGTGCTGGCAGCACAGGTACGTGAGTTGGGAGGAAGAACAAACATCAGAGGAAGCTCTTCAAGGATAAATGCAGCTCCAGTTTCCAGTGGGTGAATCCTCAGACAGAATAGAAGGGCTGGTATTTCTTCTGGTCCAATTGAAAGGATCTCCAGTTCATATTTACAAGAAATATCAATGAATACCATGACCAGAACTAGAGAGGCCCTGCCTCCAGCCAGGTGGAGAAAAGGGACAATCAAATCTATTGGACTGTGTGGATCCAATGGCTTGGTACACCAGACCCACAGGAGTGTAAAACTTTAGTTGACCCCAGAGCACAATTTACCTGATGCCATCAAGATACGCAGGGGCAGGATCCATTTCTATTCCTGGGGTGATAGGGAGAACTGGACAGCTGACTGTACTGGAAGTTGAAGTGACCCTGTCTGGGAACGAATGGAAAACACCCCCACTGTGACTGGCCCAGAGGCCCTGTGCTTCCATGGCAAAGATTATCTCAGGTATTTCAAGTGTCCAGAAAGGGCACTGTTGGGCTTTTGGGAGAGCTGCTGTGAAGACAAAAGGAAATTAAACAGCTGAATGCCTTGCCTGGTCTCTCAGAGGACCCTTCTGCTATGGGACTCTGGGAGAGCTGAAGAATCTGCTGAGGGTTGAAGAACATCAGGTACCAATCACCACCACAGCAGTGCACCATTGAGAGCACCATGTTAGCCAGGACTGTGAACCCCAGCCATGAGATGGACTGTGGAGAACCAGAGAGTGGCCAGCAAGGCTCACTCACCCTTTAGTGGCCCTTTATGGCCAGTGTGTAAGTGCAGTGGAGAGTGGAGACTGACAGTGAGCTATCATGATCTGGATGAAGCCACACCATCCCTGAGCGGTGCCGTGGTGAACATGTTGGAGCTTCAGTACAAGCTGTACACTCTGTACACATTTTTGTACATTCTGTCATTAGTATTGTTGCTGTTACTGTTTGTTGCCCTATTCCATTGCTGTTTCCAATAAATTGATCTTATCTCAGCCCATGACCTTTACTGTTTGTAATTCCAATTCTCTTCTCCGTCCCGCCACAGGGGAAGAGGGAGGGAAGGAGGAAAGGAGGGATGGAGAGATGGTGGGAAGGAAGTATGGAGAGGAGCAAGTGGCTCATGAACTGGAGTGTTTCACTGGGAACATTTAATTGAGGAATACCATTCCTAAACCATGATAGACCACTGAATATTGGTTCTTGAATAAAATTAATGAAATTTTAAAGTGCATCAGTAGAGAATTAAAATATTGATTTCATATGCATGTCACTGGTATTATATGACATAACTGCTTACATAACAGTTTTTCATTACAGCTACAGTAATAACAGATAATAAGCAAGAAACAGATAATAAGCTAAAGCTTTTTGTTTACTGTGATTTTAAATATCTTAGAAGAAGGTTTTTATAGCAAGTATGTTACTTATGCTGTGGAAAATGGTGATACAGTTATTTGCAAAAGTCGAACACAGCTAAATATGTGTTTTCTTTTAATGAATGTGGCACAGCAACATTTAAAAGACCCTTCATCAACTCCATTTGTGGTAATTGTAAATCTTTGAATGTGACTAGTTGAGCAATTTTTAAAAAAATATGAGTAATTTGCCATTAAAAATTGTTGTCACAGGTTAAGACCTAGAGATGTTGCAACTGTGAACTCTAGAAGACTGTACAAATCGGAGAAAATTAGGATGTCTCATGGAGTTTCTGGTTTTTCCTCTAAAGGAATAATAAAATATAATATGATCGTCTACAAAAAGAGTAAGAGGAATTGAGTACTGGCTGGACCTGTTGAGTTCTAGAGATACAAGTAGTGAAGGTGCTAGACTAATTAATTGATACAGCATTGAATTTTTATACCCAGTTGGAGCAGGGACAAATCCTAAAAAAATATATTTCTGTCCTACAAGACAAAGTTTTTCTTTAAATAAGTACCCTTTCTTTCTTTCTTTCTTTCTTTCTTTCTTTCTTTCTTGGATAACTTATTTCAGTGAAGATATTACAGCTGAATTTCATTTTTAAAATAAAAATGGCCTTTTTAATAAGGTGGAAAGATGAGAAAAAGTGCTGAAATTTTGAAAAATGCATTTAAAAATATTTTAGAATTTTTTTCGAGAAAATTGAGAGAAATTTTCACAGGCTGAAGATCAGTTTATGTATTATAGGTACCAGAAGCCCTGAGCAGCCAACCAGGCAAGGAGGCGGCAGTGCTGAGAGCAGCTGAAGGTGATGGAACAGCTCCAGGGAGCCTCTTGGAGCGCAACAAACAGGGGCATGGTACAGCAGTGCGGTCATGGGTTTCTTCAGGTGGATCAAGCAGGAAGGTCTCATCTCTGGCCATGCAATAGAGGCAACAGAGAGGCTCAGTAGCTGGTAAGGAGGAGAAAGAGAGCTCCTGTTAGCTGCTGTCTTGTTAGAGTACTACAGAAGCTTCATCAGTTACGGTGCTGCTGACACTCTGTAAAACCCAATGCCCTGTAGCTTCCTGGGTCACTGAACCAGTCAAGTCAAAGGCCTCCAGACAGACAGACAGACAGACAGACCTGCTGATCAGAGAGTGCCAGGAGTGGCCCTCTCAATAGCTGCCAGGAGTGCCTGATGCCTTTTCAGGAGGCCGCCGCTGACAAGCTGTTCGTTTGCAGGAGGTGTGCTGTGGCTGAGGAGCTGTGTCACGAGGGGAAGGAGCTAGAGGTGAGGCAAAGGCCAGCTTGGCTGAAGAGAAATATTCTCTTGGAAATACGGCAAAAAAGAAAGGTGTATGCCCAGCAGAAGCAAGGTCAGGTGAAATGGGAGGAATACAGAGATGCTGTTGACACTTTAGGGAGGAAGTTCATATACCCAAAGCTCAGCTGAAATTAAAGCGGGCCAGAACCATAGGGGAAAATAAAGAGAGATTTTTCAAATATTATAATGGCAAAAGGCAGTGTAAAAATAGCATCAGCCCATTACAGGATGAGGATGGTCACCTCACAAGCAGGGGCAGGGACAAGGCAAAGGTATTCAATGCAGTCTTTACCTCTGTCTTCAGCACAGATGATGAAGCAAGGGTGTTTCAGTACCCTCAGCTGGAGAACCATGGCTGTGAGAATGATAAATGCTCAGTCGACTCTGAAATGGTGTGGGATCAGCTGCATCTCTACAAATCTATGAGGCCTGATAGGATTTATCAAAGTATCCTCAGATCTAGCTATCTAACATAGCAAAACTTCTCTAGTTGCTTTTTGATACATCTTGGAAATCTGGAGATGTCCAGCTGATTGGAAGCAGGTCAATATTACCCCAATTTCCAAGAAGGGCAAGCAGGAGGACCCTGGAAACTACAGGTCTGTCAGTCTCACTGTAGAGCCTGGTAAACTTATGGAGAAGATAATTTAGGGAGGTATTGAAAAACACCTCAAAGACAATGCAGTCATCAGTCATGGCCAGCACAGCTTCATGAGAGGACAGTCCTGCTTATCAAACCTGATTTCTTTTTAGGAGAAGCTAACCTACCTAGCTGATCAAAGGAAGCCAGTGGAAGTAATCCTTTTGGATTTCGGAAAAGCTTTCAGTGCTCTATCTCATAGTATCCTTATGCATAGAATGCGCAGCACACAGCTGAGTAAACACATCACGGGCGGGCAGCTGGCTCAGGGACTTGGCACAAATGGTGAATGGGGTGACATCAGACTGGTGATCTATCACAAGCGGGGTTCCGCAGGGCTCTATTCTTGGCCCTGCGCTCTCCAACATCTTCATAAATGGCTTGGATATGGGACACAGGTCTGGAAGGGATACTAAGCAAGTACACAGATGATACAAAATTGGGATCCTGAAAAATTAGAGGACTGAGCAATCACTGGCCATATTAAATTCATTCAACAGGGGAAAGTGCCAGATTCTGCTTCTTGGATGGGGCAGCCCTGGAGATATGGTCAGGCTGGGGAATGAGATGCTGGAAAGCAGCACCATGGAAAGGGACCTGAGGGTCCTGGTCAGTGACAAGTTGAACATGAGCCAGCAGTGCCCTGGCAGCCGGGAGGGCCAAGCGTGTCCTGGGGGGCATCAGGCCCAGCATTGCCAGCCAGGCAAGGGAGGGGATTGTCCTGCTCTGCTCTGCTCTGCTCTGCTCTGCTCTGCTCTGCTCTGCTCTGCTCTGCTCTGCTCTGGGGCAGCTCACCTCAAGTGCTGGAGGCAGTTTTGGGCACCACAATATAACAAAGAAATTAAGCTGTTACAGACTGTCCAAAGAAGTGCCATGAGGGCAGTGAATGCCCTTGAGGGGAAGCTGAGGTCACTTGGTCCGTTCATATCGGAGAAGAGTAGACTGAGGGGAGACCTCATTGCAATCTGGAACTTCCTCGTGTATGGAAAAGGAGGGCAGACACTGATCTCTTCTCTGTGGTAATCTGAGACAGGATTTGGGGGAATGGCCTGAAGTTTTGTCAGAGAAGGTTTAGGTTAGACATTAGGAAAAGGTTTTTCATCCAGAGGGTGGTTGGGCACTGGAGCAGGTTTCCCAGGAAATGGTCACAGCAGCAAGCCTGAAAGAGTTCAAGAAGTGTTTGGATAATGCTCATGAGCATATATGATTTTTGGAGATGGTGCTGTTCAGGGTCTGGAGTTGGGCTTAATGATCATTGTGAGTCACTTCCAACTGAGTAGATTCTGTGATTCTCTGATTTTGTAGAGGAAAATGTATTTGCTCATACATAGGATAGAAAAATAAAAATAAAAAAAGTGGAATGGGAGAACTTCTGGTCTGTTAGTTGAATCAAAAGAAGTAGATAAATCAAAAGAAGTAGATAAATCAAAAGAAGTAGATCAAAAATCCCCTCAAGTTTCCACTATAAGAAGCAAAAAGAATTTGTGAAATTTATAAAACGTTAATATTAATTTTGGCATTTCATATTAGTCTGGTGGGGAAAAGTATTAGCTTCTTATCTCATATACTGTTGCAGTAGGAGCTAGAAATGCCCTACCAAATAACTCCTACTCCACCATTCCTATTACAATTAGTCAAAGCTACATGAAAATGATTGTAAAATCCTGTTTGTATCTCTTCAACGTTATATAACTTAAAAATAACATTTTGAAAGGTATTTTACTATGTGCAGCTAAAGAAGTTCCTCCAGAAAACGCTTATGGTGATTCCTCAGGTTGTCTCCTCTTTCACTAGCAGGATAGTGTGTTCAGGAAGATTATTCTTCTCACAACCTGAATTTTGTGTCGTCTATTCCAAAGTGTGAGGAAATACTAATGGCATGTTGAAACCAGAGGGCACGAGAAGTTTGTGATGACAGGAATGTGCCTTTTGTTTTAGACAAAATTAGTTAGAAATTGAAAAATATATGTAAGAACTGAGGGGAGATACAAAGATGTGCTAATTTTTTGACATAAAGACAATATAAATAAATAATAACTTTAAAAGTTCAGCTTGAAACAAATCACTTTCAGCTGTTGATTCCAATCTCCTTTTATATTTCAACAGTAGATCCAAGGTACCAGGGTTTTTTCACATTATATTTTATCCAGGGACAAAGAATCTCCAGCCACCTTAGGTAACCTGTTGTAATGCTTAACCAAGCACAAGTGGAAGAGGTTTTTTCTTGTGTACAACTTGAATTACTTCTTTTGTAACTTGTGACTAGTGACTCTTGCCCACTCTTGGTGGACCTCTGGCTGGGATTTATCTTCTCTGTCACTCCACTTTTGGTTTTGGAATATAGCAGAGAGGTGCTCCTCAAGCCTTCTCTTCTCCAGTGTTCTGTTTTAAAAGTGAACGGTCACGAGAAATGAACCCCACTCTATCTCAAGAGAGATTACAGGTAGAATTACAATTTACATGAAAGATTACAATAAACACAATGATACAGAGTAAACTGGTTCTAACCTACAAAGACTGAGTACAGCCTGGCACCCCGTTGGTCAGAGTGATGATTGCAGTCCTGTTTACATGATGGTTGCAGTCTTGCAAAAGCAGTGCTCACGGACTTGTGAAAGTTGTGGTCACAGTCTTGTTGAAGTTCTGGTCCTCCTCTGGATCTGTCAAGTAGTGATGCCTGAAATGCCCAAGGCAAAGATTATACATGTTCAGGTTCAGGTGGGACTGCTCACTACTTTCCCTGGGTGGGATGTTTCACAGTTGATGGTGTAATAATTCTGTGAGTCATGGGATATTTTTGGGAATCTTTGATGGTCTAAATCATTGTAGCTACCTATCATGCTATTGCCATTGACTCTATTATGGTCCATTAGCAGAGATGACTCCTCAGGCTGGGTATAAATATGCCTATACTTCCCCAGAGGAGAGTTGTCACAGCTGAGTCATTGATGTGAACAAAAAAGAAAGTCTACACTGCCTCAAAGGGTTACCTCTTTTTCTTTACCTCATCTAATACCCAGCTTGTTGCCTGAGGTGTCAGGTGTGCACTAGGCAGGTCACCAGAAATGACAGGGGTGGAGTGGGGTGGAATGCTGGCTAAACTGGCACCCTACTCCTGTAACCAGGACATTTAGGTAAACTGTTTCAGATCCTTTAGCCTTTACTCATGGTCACTCTACTCCACCACCCTCTCTTAGTGGGTCACCTCCCCCTGGATTCTCCAAAATGTCAGTTTCTATCTTGTACTTGGGAAGTGCAAAAGAAGACACCATGTTTCAGATGCATCTTCCATCCATCCATCCATCCATCCATCCATCCATCCATCCATCCATCCATCCATCCATCCATCCATCCATCCATCCCACCCTCTCTCTCTCCCACCCTCTCTCTCTCCCACCCTCTCTCTCTCCCTTTACCTCAGTAATACATAGAATCATTAGAGTTTTCAGGTTGGGAAATACCTGCAAAGTCATTGAGTCCAGCTAACACTGCAAAGCCCACCACTAAATCATGTTCCCAAGTGATACATCGGCATGCCTCCTAAATCCCTCCAGAGATGGTGACTCTGCCACTGTGCTGGCCAGCCTGCTCCAATGATTGACAACCCCTGTCATGTGTGGTCTTTTTTGCAGCAACACATTGATGGCTTGGTTCATCTTGTTCACTCACTCATCAAGTTCTTTTTAAATAATTTTGCTTCATGGCTAGCAGTTCAAAATTTCTGTTACTTTAAAAATGTAGCATGAGCTCCTTGAACTTGTTAAAGTGAAGTTCTTCCATCACAATAACTCTAGTTTTCAGCACTGGGCATTTAAAATCACTCAGAGGACATTTATTTTTACAGGACTGTTCAAGTGGCATACTAAATAAAAGAAGATACCAGTGTGTAATAGTGAGGTATGAAAGCAAGCTTTGTGAAACTTTCAGGATCTTCTGTATAAGTATTGTAGGTATTATAGTTAGTTTTGCTGGTTGTTTGTATTATTGACAATATGGATCCGGTAAAAGATGCTTTTCTCATAACACAAAGTCTGTGTTGGGTAACTTCTGCGAGTATTTTCTTTTACAATGCTGACAAGCAGTACTGAAAAAATACTGATTAGCTCAGTTGTTGCAGAAAGCGTACGGAGTTGTGCATGAGAGAATTTTAATTGAGAAAGAATTTGGGGCCACAACCAGAACAAGAGCTTGTAGGGTGGGAATATTGTAGCTTTTGATCTACACCTGCAAAGGGCATTACTGTATCGTATGAAGGACCAGGTGTAAGACTTACAGAATCTCATATTATGCCAAGTTGGAAGGACACATAGGGATTGACTCCAACTTGTTTTCTTGTAGCATGGGAGCAGAACAGATTTAGACTTGTCATAGGTAGAAATTTCTATTTGGAGTGCAGTGTGGATTTAGCCTTAAACTATTCATGTCTTCATGGAGAAATTTTGCAAATACAGTCTGTTACATAACAGGTATGTGTATTCTAAATAAGTTATACCTTGTTTTTTGAGTTGGTTTGCCTCCACCATGGAAGCACGTGAATGCGCTTTAGATTGATGTGATTTAGATTAACTTCAAATCAGTGAAACAACTATATATCAAGTGATTACCCCCCAAAATTCTTGATGCACCTTCATAATTTATGGAGAAAGGCATATTTTCTTCTAGCTTATAATCAGGAGCTGCAGTGCATCACTTCTTGCTGATACCCCTCTCTCATCACCGATGGTGTTGAGTGCCTATAGCAGCCAGCTTTGGCTGCATAATTTAATGTTCGGGTGACTGAAGCTGTGTGCACTGTGTCCCACTCCAAGATAATGTCTGCTCTCCAAAAGACTGGGCAAGACAGCTGTGCTGCAGTTCCTTGCTCAGGAAGTTGATTGGAGGAGGGGGAGTGGTTGGCCCACATGCATGAGAATGCTGGTAAAGGCCATGATGCAATGACGTGAAGAGGTCCAAGCATAAGACTGTTCCCAAAACCAGATTGTCTGTTTTCAGCTCCATTTAGCAAGAAAAAAATTATCTTCTTGAATATATGCAGCAATCATGTAGTGAGCATGACTGAATGGGGTCTAAGTCCACCTGCACTTCAGCTCTTTGCAAGTGTAAACGCACTCAAAAATAATTAATGCAGTTTTATTAGTTTGCAAAAATGCAATTTCCTGGATGCAGAATTATCTGGGTACGTATCATGCTCAGCGCCTCTTTCTTCATACTTCCCCCTTCTTTTTTTTTTACATATGGTGGATGGAATTAACTAGAACATTGTCTGAGGGTGTTTCTCTTTCTCTTGCTGCTCCTGGATATTTCACGTCTCAAGTCCTTGATGCATCATTTAAAATATACACGGATTGCTTTGGGTAAACTCCTGGGTTTAAAAGTAAATTACAATAAATAAAAAATAATTGGTATTCAGCACTCAAATAGCAATTTCATACTATGACTTATCACTGTGACACTTCTCCCTGAGGGTGTTGAATACCTCAGAATATTTATCCCAGCAAGCTAATGCAAACTATTTAAAATTACTGCATTTGTAGCTATTATTAAGTATTGTGACATGCTATGTTTTTTCTCTGTAGGTTTTTTTGTTTTGGTTTGTTTGCTTGTTTGTTTTTTTGTGGGTTTTGTAAATTTTTCCCATGGGAACTAAACAGTCAGAAGTCCCTTTTGAGCTTAAAAAAGGTAGGTTTTAATGAACTGCCCAGAGAATGGTTTTTTTGCTCAAGTGGAGTTAATATGTTTCAACAGGAACACTGCTAGGACTTGAAACAATGAGGTGTTTGAGCCTAAATGGATTTTACAGTATTGTACTTGTATGTGATTTTAAAATTCATATAAAAGCTTTTCCATATCATGTTCATGCATATTTCATGCATTTTTCATGCATATTTCAGTATCATATCTTTTGCTTCTCTATGCAGTTTCTGACAAAGCTGAAACACTTGCTGGAGCCATAGGTACTGTTGATTACTACTGGCATAGTAATAAAGAAGATGAAGATACATATTGATTTTAGTGCTTGGCCTTGCTAAGCATTATGATGTTGAATGAGACTGTGTGTTGGCAGGCATTGTATTTTCTGGTTTTGGTTGGATTTTGGGATTTTTTAAAGAGTTTATTTCATCCATATATGAAATATATCAGCACATATTTGTTTTCTGTGAAGATAAATATAATTAACATCTCCCTATATTCACCAGCATAACTTTACTGCCAGTCTCATCCCATCCCCAAATCTGAGCCTTACTTTATTTCAAAAGGTATCTTTTTTTTTTTTAAAATAAACTCACAGTTATTTTGATTCATTTGGAGCACAAAGCCTTAATGCTATGAATCTGCTGAGATTTCTAGAGTTAGTACATTTTCCATGCTTTTCTTCCATTTTTGTTTTTCTGGCACATTGACTAGTACAAGGTTGAAAGGGCAGAACATCTAAAAAGCTAGCAAACTGTAGCTAAAACAATTTCTCTGTCACTTTCTTCCATTTTCTGATCAATTCCTATTACCTATTTGTTTCCTTATCTGCAAATTTACTATACATAATTGTCTTTTACCTGTATTAGACAATTGTAAGTGGCCTCTTCATTCAGCATTGCTCTCTAAATGTGGGATGTTTTACACCTCTTCATTTTTCTATCAGTTATGGTAAATGTTTCTGAGCAAAGCTGGTGGTGACATAGTCTCTGAACTGTGGCTACAGAATTATTTTTGATGGGCTAAGTTCACTCTTTAGTCAGATGATTTATAAAAAAACAGATACTTGTTACTTTTCTTCCCTGTATTTCTTCCCCTTCTAAGTCATCCTCACTCTTGACAAACAAAGGAGGCTTCACTGTAGTGAAGGCTCTCTACAAATGGCCAGGCTTTCTGACAGTTCTGCAGAGGAAAGGTCCTCTCTGACACTTGCTGTAGCTGTGCTTGATCGAATCCTGCGACTGTTTTCCTTTGCTGCTTGGCAGGACAGCGGTGTGTGCCTCATGTCTCCAGTCTCCATCACCAGGGAGCTCTGGCATCTTTTCAGCATCTTCAGCATTTGTATGATGTTCTGCAGCAGGAGTTAGTCTGTTATCTACAGCTCAGGCAATTTTTTCCTGCAACCCTACCAGATTATCTCCTACCGCTGACAACAGACCTTGAATATCTTCTCCTCAGATTAAAGTCTCTAAAGGGATTTGTTTTGAAACATTACTGCTTCTTTTGTTGCAATAACTCTTATGCTTTTTAGAAGCAGGAGAAATGGATTGAGAAACAGGTTGCAAAATCTCTGGTGGCCATCCCTGCTGGTTGAGAGTACCTATTGTCATGTTTAATTCATAATTTGATTCCTGAAACCCTGAAAAATGGTGTAGACAAAACCTGCTTACAAAAAATAAAAGCTGCTTTCAGTGACCTGGGAATATCTTGGGTTTCCAATTTTTTCAGATGCTTTTTAATAGCCACATGACAGAAGGATGTCACTGAGCACTGATACTTTTTGAAAGTCTCATTTTGATTATCACATGTGACATACTTCACCCTAGTCAGTATGAAAGTTCATTGAAAATAAGAAACTTAAAATCCAACTAGATTACCGTGTTAAATCCCGTAGTACTTGTTTAGAAGAGATGTGATGTTTTCCAAACTGTGAACTAAAAGGGAAGCTTTTCTTCTCCAAGTTTTATTAAATTATGGTAGAATTTGGCTAGTTGTTTTTTATTTGCATTTAAATTTCATTTCTCAGGTCTACATTAATATTTTTAAATATCTGTGTTCTCAATCAACTGGCAGAGACTTCCCAGAGAAGATATGGCTGCTCACTCTCTGGAAGTGCTTAAGGCAAGTTTGGATGAGGCTTTGGGAAAACTGGTCTAGTGGAAAGTGTTCTTGCCCATGGCAGGGGAGGATGGAACTCACTAAATGGTCCATAAGGTCCCTTCCAACCCAAACCATACTATGGATCTTTGAATGGAATTCTTCAAAGACTGAAAAGAAAAACTCTTTTATATTCCAAGGAGATTTTTGTTCATAGATTACTAGTTCATTCTGAGTTTATGCCATTAAAATTTGGGATACTATAGAAGAAAAAAAAATGTAGCCATGTATAGAAAATTAAAAAAAAAAAACAAGGACCAGCAAATGACTCTCAGCCTCATGTAAGGATTTGCACTTGCTAGCAAGAACTTAAAAAAAATAAAATCTATTCTTAAAAGCCATTATCCATTTGGACTGCTTTTTTCCTCAAAAAGTGTTATTCTTTCAAATTTCAAAGTGAAGCTTCTGTTAGTAGTTTCAGTAATACAATTTTACACTGCTGCTAAGTTAGTAAAAAGAAACACTATCTTCATATTCATCGCAATGGGGTTTTTTTCAGATTTTGATAATAGAGGAGTATTCATATGGTTATGAAAGTAACCAAATCAGGCTCTCAGTTTATTTGTTACTGTTTGCATGCCAAACAAAAAAAAAAAAATATATAAGTTCTGCTCCTTCTAGTAGCACTTTAACCTCTGTGTTTGTGTCTAATTCATTCATTCAGTTAGGAAAACTACCAGATGTTTGTATTATTTGAAAATCCAATTGCACCATGACAAGTTGCTTCACATTCTTTGAAGCTTTCTTTCAGTGAAGTGGCTAAAAGTCTTAAGAGCAGGCTTCATTTCAGCACACACAACTAGGAGCATCATTATGTGTGTTTTATTCAGCAATAAGGTCCTCTTATTTTTACTGTTGCAAAAGAAAACATCTAGCACAGATGCGTTTTGTCCAACTGCTGACTCAGTTAAGTAGGACCTGGTCTGTGAAACTGCATGGAAAACTTGCTGCTCAAGTAGTGTGAAGCTGCTGGGTTCAATCTGTGTGAAAGACTACAGCCAGCCTTGACACATGGTCACACCTGTGAATCATGGAAATTTAGCCAACTCCATTCCTGCATTCAGCTAGTGGGTGTGACAATGGTCTCACTAATCACAAATATGCAAGTTTATTTTGAAAAATGTTTTTTAAAATTCTCAGAGATGTGTAAATGTTCATTGTATCTTCTTGACTCATAAAAGGCTTTTATGAAGATTAGACCTACAAAGCTTGTAGTTCCTTCTTGAATTTGATTGTATTATAGTTCGAGATCAATGGTGTGATGTTGCTTTGAACTCATATGGTAAATAAACATGAAAAAAAATCTTGCTGCAATTAGATTTTGCTCTCACCCATAACATTGTCTGTAGGATTAAGGCTTAATCTAGCAATTTATTCTGTACTTATACAAGTTGCTGAGCACTCTGAGCTCCCACAGACCTCAATGGATTTGGATACTGATGACTGACTTAAGTGCCACAAGGACATTAAACGTAGGGTTTAAAAATCTGTCTTTTCCCTCATTATTGATAGTAGTTATTGCCCTTTATCATACCGACTATTTCTTTCTTTAACCTGAAATTGTCACTAAGTACACAGATAGATTTTGTTCTGATATTGCATTAATAAAAATCAGTTACCTTACGAAAAGCCCTGTAAACCACCCATACTACTATCAGATGGAAGTAAAAAGGAATTAAGTAACCTATTCCTAAATTTTCATGTAAAATTATTCTCTCTCAAAATTGAGGGAGAGGATACTTTATTATATTGTTATGGGAATCATGAAGAAATTTTTGTCTTTCCCTTTTAATGGTGGGTAGGAATTAAATAAGTGTTAATGATTAAAAATGTTAATTATACTTTTTAATACATTATACATATATTAATAAACATATGTTATTTCATTTAAAGGAGAAAAAGGAGCAATTCCACCATACTGTAGAGATTCAAATATGCTATTATGTGAATAGAAATGTGTACAGGTAATGAAGATGGCCAAAATCCACGGCTGAATATGAAGAATAGATTTATTCCATTACCATGCTGGCAAAAGGAGGACGCATACACTACTAAGCTTATTCTATCTTAGCATGGGCAAAGAGCACTCAGGCAGTTCCTGGCCTCACATATCAGAAAAGCCTGGGGCAGGCACAATCCGTCATAAGGCTGTGTTTTACAATGTCCAAGCTTCTTATCTGTCTTTCACCCTTAGAAGGAGGCCCATTTTTCCCTATGGGAAAATGCTTTTAAGTCTTTAGCAACATCCTATTATCTTCTTTGACAGAATTCCATTTCTTTCAGCAGACAGAAAACAATGCAAAGCAAACACAAATACATGAAATTTCCACACTGAGTATTTTAGCATCTCCCATGTGCAAGGTTGGTCTTTGAGAAAAACAATTCTAAAAATCTTATTTTCTTTCTCCTCATCAATCTTACATTTTTAAGATTTCTTTCCAGTACTCGTTTTGTTAAAAAAAAAATTTAAAAATTTCCATTGGTTGAATTAAGACATGCTGATTACATTCATGAGAGATATATGAATTTTGAACCTGCTTTCTAAAGTGACTATATACAAACACCTAATATTGTGTTGTACAGTTTCCTTTTAAGCAATGGCTGTGGATAGAATATTTTGGTGATTGTCCAGTTCAGCCCAGAAAGGAGAGACAGGAAAGGAACAAAAGGATTTCATTTGAAAATCTTTTCATTGCAGTTTATTTTGTTGAAGTTTAAAATGTGAGACTTCTGCAGTATTTTATTAGCTTCAGTGGTAAGCAATCACTGACAGAGTTGAGTTAGAAGAAATCATATGAGTAAAACAACAGGGAAAATAAGTAGTCTCATAATTTGATATTGCAGAATTTCTGCATGAGCTGAAATTCCCAGGAGTCCAGGAAAGCACCCACTGCCAGTTGACAGCACTTTCATGCATGTTATTAATGAATTATGAGCTGAAACACATTAGACTGTGACTCTAGCAGATGAATCTTAGCAGAATGTCATGTGCCCCCCAAGCAAGTTTGCAGGCAACACCGAGCCGTGTGTTGCAGCTGACATGCTGGAAGGAAGCGATGCCATCCAGAGGGACCTTGACTTGCTTGAGACTGGGTCCATGCAAACCTCACGGAGTTCAGCAAAGCAAAGTGCAAGGTCCTACACTTGGGTGGTGGCAATCCCAAACACACCTACAGGCTGGGCAGAGAAGTGAGTGAGAGCAGCCCTGAGGAGAAAGAGTTGGTGGTGATGGTTGATGAACAGTTCACCATGAGCTGGCAGTGTGCGCTCACAGCCCAGCGAGCCAAACGTGCTCTGGGCCGGATCCAAAGGAGTGTGGCCAGCAGGAGGAAGGAGATGATTCTGCCCCTCTGCTCGGCTCTCGTGGGACCCACCTGGAGTGCTGTGTACAGTTCTGGTGTCCCAACAGAAGGAGGATGTGGAACTGTTGGAGCAAGTCCAGAGGAGGGCCAAGAAGTTGATAAGAGGACTGGAGCATCTCTCCTAAGACAGCAGGTTGAGAAAGTTGAGGCTGTTCAGCCTGGAAAAGAGAAGGTTGTATAGAGACCTCCTAGCAACCTTCCAGCAACTGAGGAGGGCCTACTGGAAAGCTGGAGTGGGACTCTTGATTAGGAACTGTAGTGATAGGACAAGAATAATGGGTACAAAACTGAAAGAGGGAAAATTTAGTTTAGACTTTAGGAAGACATCTTTTACTATGGGGGAGACAGGACAGGTTGCTCAGGGAGGTTGTGAATGCCCCATCTGTGCTGGAGTTCAAAGCCAGGTTGGTTTGAGCTCTGGAAGACCTGGTTTAGGTGGAGGTGTCCCTGCCCATGGCAGCGGGGGTTGAAACTAGATGATCTTTAAGGTCCATTCCAAACACTTACCATTCTATGATTCAACTTGTGGGAAGGCATTCCAAGATATTGATTGATCTCAGTGAACTCTCTGCTTACAAATTATCTGACTAACACAATATGTGTAAAAATTATTTTCAAATTTACAGTTTGAAAATAATAATCCATGATAACCCTTTTGACTTACAACTGAAAAAGTAACCTTTAACTTTGCAGTAATTTAATACCCTAGGTCATTAATATACTAAAAAGATTTGTTCTATGACTTTAGAAGGAAATATCAAATTCATCTAACTCAATTTACTAGATGACTTTTTAGTATGCAGCATTTTCTGACAGCTACTTGAAAAACACCTGTGGACACAGAACTGGCAAAATAACTGTTGCTGCCTTCTGTGCCCTGATTTTAGGGTTGGCAGAGTGCTTATAAAAATTTAAGTTTACCCCAACATTAACTGTTGCTTCAGAAGGTTCTGCTGACAGAGTGCAAGTTAATATTCTCACTGACAGTAATTTATAAATACACATTCCAACAGAGATAATAATCTTATTAAATTTTGCACAAGATAATCATCACCGCAGCAAACAATTAATGAATTTTATGAGAATTTTGGATTTCTAGCTGGCAAGGGAGCTGCAGACTGTATGTACTTGGTTATGCATCCATCACCACATAATGACTAATGAGACAAGGTAAATAAATTGAAAATTTTTTCATTCTGTCAATATGTAGTTGGTGTAGGATGCCAGATATAAAATCATTGGTGTATTTGCCAAGTTTCTCAGATCTTGACATGATTTATTCAAACTTAGACAACCAGTATTAGGTCAATATTTTGAAAATGATCAGATTCAAAAAGATTGATTTAATAGATAAGTAGAATAATTTCTTGTAAATAAAACATTGAATATATATAAAAAATAAAGTTATTACTTACAGCCTGAATTTTTTGGTCACAGTTGGTCTCATCTGAAGAAATCACTAATGACTGCAGTTCAATATCCCCAAATACCACGAGAACGACTCATTATAGAGTCATTCTGATGGTATTTGAGGATATTCTCTATAATGATACACATAAATTCATATGAGCAGTAATTGGAAATTAAGCATGGCATCCTGAAAAGAATACAAATTCCTTTCCAACTCTGTGTGGTATTTTATATGAAAAAAATGTTTGAATATTTGTGAATCTTCCTGGTGTTCTGCATATAATGCAATTAAATGGACCTATTTATAAAAGTATCTGAGAGAATGAGATACCATGACAAAACTTGAAGATATATTTAGCTGATTAAAATTAGTCTGGTGATATGACTTTTCACTTTGATACACAAGAATAAGTATTTAGAATTTTTTGGGTTGGTATTATTACATAGCAAGCAAAATTCATGTTTGCTGAATATGCATTAGACTTCTTTGCACAACATATATATGTATTTTCTATGAAGTATGTACATTTTCTATGTATTTTTAAAGATGTGTCTTTCATAAAAAGGCTTGGTTTTTATGACTATGGCCTTTGGAGACCCAGTACTTACATGATGACATTCTTGTAACCCTATGTACAGGCATTTGACTTGCTGAAAAAAGAACAGAAAATTATCTGTCACAGAATTTGCCGCCAGAGAATCTTCTGAGTTGGAAGGGACTAACAAAGATCATTGAATCCTACAGTGAATATGGATCAAACCCACAACCCTGGCATTCTTAATACCACACTTTAACCAACTATGCTAATCTCAGGGTTCACAACTGCTCTCACAGTTTCCTTCCGGACAAAATATCACCTCAATAACCATGGTAATTGATGGTAAGCAAGTGGGTCAGAGATTGGGCGCAAATGATTATTGTGGATAGGTGTCATCAGACTGGTGACTGGTCACTAATGTGGCTCCAAAAGGGCTCCATCCTCACCCCTGTGCACTTCAGCTCCTCATTAACAATTTGGACAGAGGACTTAAGGGAATACTAAGTTTGCCAATGGTACTGTGACAAGGACAGCCCTGGTTGTGTGTGTAGACTGGAGAATGAGATGCTGGAAAGCAGTGCCATGGAAAGGGATATGAGGGCCCTGGTCAGTGGCAAGTTGAACATGAGCCAGCAGTGCCCTGGCAGCCAGGAGTGCCAAGTGTTTCCTGAGGGTGCATCAGGCCCAGCATGACCATCTGGGCAAGATGGGGATTCTGCTCTGCACTGGGGCAGCCTCACCTTGAACATTGCGTCCAGTTTTGGGCACTGCAATATAACAAAGAAATTAAGCTCTTAGAGACTTTTCAAAGGAGAGACATGAAGATAGTGAATTACCTTGAGGTGAAACTATATGAAGAGCGGATGAAGTCACTTGGTCTGTTCAAGCTGGAGAACAGAAGACTGAGCAGAGATCTCATCATGTCTTCAACACTTTCAGTAGGGAAAGTGTAGGGATAGGGACTGATCTCTGCACTCTTGGGAGCAATGACACAGTTTGAGGAAACTCTCATGAAAGGTATGTTAAGGCACACAGAATTAAGGAGGTGATTGATGACAGCTGACATGGCGTTACCAAGGGCAAAACGTGCCTGACAAATTTGCTGACAATTTTTGTGATGGTGCCTCAGCAGAGGTGGATGAGGAAAGAGAGACATCTGGAGTTGTGCAAAACATTTGACACAGTTCTGCACAACATCCCTTCCTCTAAAATGGAGAAGTATGGATTTGAGAGATAGATTGCTCAGTGGGTGAGGAATTGGCTGGATGGTCACACTCAAAGCATTGTGGTCAGGTTTGAATGTCCAAGTAGCTACCAGTGGTGCTTGTCCTCAGGAGTGGGTATTTGGACCAGCCCTTCAACATCTTTGTTGGTGACCTGGATAGTGGGATTGAGTGCACACTCTGCAAGTTTACTGACCAAACCAAGCTGTAGTGCAGTCACAGGCTGAGGGAAGAGATGCCATCTAGAGGGACCTAGACAGGCTTGAGACTTGGGTGTGTGAAAAACTCATAGGAGTTCAATAAGGCCAAATGCAAGGGCCTGCACCTGTGTCAGAGCAATCCCCAAGCATAAGAACAGACTGGATAGAGAATGGATTGAGAGCAGCTCTGAGAAGAAGGATTTGGGTGTTTTGGTGAATGAGAAGGTCAACATGAGCTGGCAGTGTGTACTCAGAAAGCCCTTTGTGTCTCAGGCTGCATCAAAACCAGCATGACCAGTAGGGCGAGAGAGGTGATTCTGCTCTACTGCTCTGCTCTGCTGAGACTGCACCTGGAGATCTTGGACCTATAGGGCCTCCAACACAGGAAGGACATTGACCTGTTGGTGCAACTCCAGAGAGTCATGAAGATGATCACAGGGCTGGAGAGATCTGGGGCTGTTCAGCTTGAAGAAGATGAAGGCCTGAGGCCTTAGAACCCCTTCCAATACCTAAAGGGGCTCCTAGCCAAAGAGGTGGAGAGAGAATATTGGAAAGGAAATTTTTATGGAGTGATAGAGAAAGGATAATGGCTTAAAACTGAAAGAGGACCGGTTAAGGTTGGACATTAGGAAGAAACTCTTTACTCTGAGAGTGCTGAGGTACTGGAACAGGTTGTGAAGAGAAGCTGTGCATGCTCCATCCCTGGAACTGACAAGGCTGGTCTGAGTCGCCTGGTCTAGTAAAATGTGTCCCTGTCCATGACAATGAAGCTGGAACTGGATGATCTTCAAGGTCCCTTCCAACTTGGTTTGAAAAGACAGGTGTCTGCTAGGGAAAGCAGGAGCCTCTCTTGAAATGGAAAATGTAAACCCCTTCCCTCCAAATTATTATAATTTTGAAATTAAGGGGCTCTCAGGCAAAGATATGGGAGTAGGAATAGCAGTTCATTCTTGGGAAAAATAAAAATACAATAAAAATACAAATGCAATAATACAAAACAACACTGACAGAGTCAGAATATGACCTGACATCCTGTTGGTCAGGGTGTTGGTAGCAGTCCAATTCAATAGTGGCTGCAGTCCTCCTGGAGCCATAGATGTGGTTCTGTTGAAACAATAAACCTCTAGAAAGGATGTAGTTTTCCTCTGAAGGTCCAGTGGTGAAGTAGATGGGCCTGGTCTTCCTCTGAGAATCCAATGGAAAAAAGATCTGCTCCTCTGTGAATCCAGAGGGAAAAGGCTGATCCCTTGGGAACTCAGTGGGAAAAGGCTGCCTGTGGTGTTCCAAATCTCAGATTCTACCCAGGTAGGAATGCTTGGCTCCTCCCCCTGGGCAGAGCATGTCCCAATGGGATGATGTAATTTTATCAGTCATGCAGTGACCCTCAATATCTCATGAACAAAAATCTCCTCTTCTCTCTTTCTTCCCCCATGCACACCCTATTCTCCCCAAAACCTTGTCTTTGGGCTTATTTGTACTTCTGTAATTTTGTAGAAGAGGTCTCTTTTTTTTTAAGAAGAAAAAAAAGAAAGAGTGTGTTTTATGTCTACAGAGAAGACCCAGCTTGAATAGTTAAGATGGGCTCAATAGTTAAAATAGGCTGAATAGTTAAAAGGAAGAGGACCGATACACAGCTATGTAGACTTCCAGTCTGACAGTATTTCAAGCTGCTGTTTCAATACCCACTCTTTGAGGTCATTATTGAAAATTAGTAATTAAAAATCTATTCTCATATCTATCTTAATTTCTTCATTAGATTGGTTTGCCAAGGGTTTGTGCGTAGTATACAGCCCAATATTTACATAAGGGAGACACAAACTCATAGAAAAATGCAAGGTTTCATACTTGCTCGAATTTTTGCCTTCATTCACTAAGCTAATGATCTTATATTTCTGAATACCCACCACAGAGCATAATGAAATATAGGTGAGTTTCATATGGCATGATGCCAGTAATTTAAAATGAGACAGTAAATGACCCTTTTAATTGAATGAATCTTTGTATTTTTTTGGAAATTTGGGTTTAAAGAGACAAATTTCCCTTGCCACTGAAAGGAAAAACAAACAAACAATCAACAATAAAACTACCAAACCCCCAAAATAAAGAAAACCTCTAAAACCCAACAAAACCGACCCTGGCCATTTTCCCCTCCGGTAATAAGACCCTGAAAGAGAAATCAGAACTCATAATGTCTAATCAAGTCTAGGTTTAAATGTATTTTGTAACAGAAATCTGCACTATTTAAATGACATATGTAACTATTAAGTGTTTAAATTGCTTGCTAATCAAATTCTATTTTTTAGATGGCTAAACAAAATGTGTTTTAACATACTGCTTTTAATTGATATATTAAATGCTTACAAGCACAGGTAAGAATTGTATGGCAAACGCTGCTGTAGAGTACATTTTAAATGTCTAAATAGTAATCAATATTAAGAAATTAGGTATTGACGAAAATATTTTTATTATAAGTTAAGTATTAGTTTGCTCTTTTCAATTAGACATTTTGCTGACGGAATAAAGAGTAAATATATGGTCATGAAATTAGACTGTAACCTTTTCACCTTTCTTCTTTATATGAAAACAGTAGGTTTAATTGTGGCTGTATTGTATTCTAAACATAAATTTTAAATTATTTTTAGGTCAAGATTGTAACATATGTGATTAGAACAAGCCTCTGGTACACTGTTTTTGTTACAGGACCTTCAGCTTTCTCAGCTTACATTCCCCATACTGCCGACCTTCACAACATTATGTGATTTTTGGTCAGCATTTCCCAGAGTATTCAATAGTAGCCCAAATACCCTTTTGATAATATCTTTAGTAAAATTAATATCTTTAGTAAAACTTCCATAGACTTTAGCAGGAACAGTGTCTGGTCAGCAATGAGTATTGCTGAAGATTTCCAGCAGAAATTGCCCTTGCCTCTTTGGCTGTTCTGGCCACTGATTTCATTCAAAGCTCACTGTTAATCCAGGTTGACAGCATTACAGCTGTTGCAGGCCTAGAAGCTTGCTGCACAGAAGCTTCTGGAGAATTGTTTATTGATATTTGTTGCTTTTCATTGGTTTGTCAGTAGTAAGGGTTTATCATATCACAAGATGTTTCATAGACATTGTTAGCAAAGCAAAAAAAGTTGCTTCTGGTAGCCAGCATTTCAGAAAAAGTAGTGAAATGAACTTCTTGATGGTGTATTTCTATCAAATAGCACATTACTAGCTCATTTGGAAAGAAGAAAGGGATCAACTACAGTCTGTGGCAATAGATAGGCTGTATCTTTAGATTTTGTCAGATCCTCAGGTGATATGGAAAGTACTGTGGCATTGTTTTCAGTGGAAAGATTCAAATATGTTTTTAGCAGAAACATGCTTTTCCAAACCCTCCAATAGAATTGAAACCTCTTTAAGGGTGGTTACTGATCAAGAGACTGAGGACTTATATGCCTCCCGCTCTCAGGCAACAGAAGGGCAACTGGTGGATGAAGAGGAGTGGAAACGGGTCCCCGTGTGGGGTGGTAAAAATGAAAAGACCTCCCCCCCCATCATCCAGCCAAGTACCACTTCAGAATAGGTATGAGATTCTGGATCTAGAGATACAACTAGATGATTTAGGATGATTTAGGAGTGAATTTTCTGCCTAGTGAACCCCCCAATTATGATTCACCTGCAACACGGATCACTGCCTCTAGTACCAAGAAGAAAAGAAGGGTAATCGTAGTAGGTGATTCCCTCCTGAAGGGAACTGAGGGCCCCATATGTCGACCAGACCCATCCCACAGGGAAGTCTGTTGCCTCCCTGGGGCCCGGGTACAAAATATCACTGAGAGACTTCCTGGGCTGATTCAGCCCTCTGATTATTACCCACTGCTGATACTCCAGGCTGGTAGTGATGAGATTGAGAAGAGGAGTGTCAAGGCAATTAGAAAGGACTTCAAGGTACTGGGTCAGGTAATTGATAGGGCAGGAGCACAGGTAGTGTTCTGCTCAGTCCCTTTGGTGGTGGAGGAAAATGATGAAAGAAACAGAAGAATCCGTATCATCAACAAGTGGCTTAAGGGTTGGTGTCACCAGCAAAATTTTGGATTCTTTGATCATGGCGAAACTTTTACAGCATATTCTCTGCTGGAACCAGATGGGGTACACCTCTCTGTTAAGGGCAAAAGGTTTTTAGCTCATGAACTGGCAGACCTCATTGAGAGAGCTTTAAACTAAGTTTGAAGGGGGAAGGGGAACCAGCTGAGCTACCTGGAAACAGGCCCAAGAATTGCAAGGCTGAGTTAGGGGTGAACTCAGTAGCCCAGATGAGGTGCATGTATATCAATGCACACAGTTTGGGCAATAAACAAGAAGAGCTGGAGGCCATGGTGCAACTGCAGATCTATGATGTAGTTGCCCTCACAGAAACGTGGTGGGATGACTCACATAACGGGAGTACTGCACTGGATGGATACAAGCTCTTCAGGAGAGACAGGAAAGGAAGAAGAGGAGGTGGGGTGGCCCTTTATATTAAGCAAAGTTTTGATGCCATCGAAATTGAAACAAAGGAAGATGGAGTTGAATGTCTATGGATAAGAATTAAGGGGAAGGCCAACAAGGCTGACACCATATTGGGAGTCTGTTATTGTCGACCCGACCAGGAAGAAGAAGTAGATGACTTATTCTATAAGCAGTTAGGCAATGTCTCAAGATCATCAGCCCTTGTTCTTGTGGGTGACTTCAACCTACCAGATATCTGCTGGGAACTTAATACAGCAGTAAAGAGGCAGTCCAGGAAATTCTTAGAATGTATGGAGGACAACTTTTTGTTGCAGCTGGTGGGTGAACCCACCAGGGGAGGGACTATGTTAGATCTGCTGTTTGCAAACAGAGATGGGCTGGTGGGAGATGTGGTGGTTGGACGTCGTTTGGGGCAGAGTGGTAATGAAATAATAGAGTTCTCAATATTTGGTGAAGTCAGGAAGAGCACCAGTAAAACTCTTGCACTGGACTTCCGGAGGGCAGACTTTGGCCTGTTCAGGAGACTTATTCAGAGCATGCCTTGGGAAGCAGCCCTTAAAAGCAAAGGAGTTCAGGAAGGGTGGGCATACTTCAAAACAGAGATCTTGAGGGCGCAGGAACAGACTGTCCCTGTGTCCCGAAAGATCAGTCAACAGGGTAAACGTCCAGCCTGGCTGGGAAAGGAGGTCTTGGAGGAACTTAAGAATAAAAAGAGGATGTATCAGCGTTGGAAGAAGGGTCAGGTCTCTAAGGAAGTATTCAAGAGGACTGCTTGAGTATGCAGAAAAAAATTAGGGAGGCCAAAGCTCAGTTTTAACTCAGAATGGCGACTATTGTTAAGGGTAATAAAAATGTTTTTATAAATATATTAATGGTAGGAAGAAAGGTAAGACCAGCCTTTGTTCTTTATTGGACAAAGGTGGGAACTTAGTATCTGCAGATGAGGAGAAGGCAGAAGTGTTTAATGCCTATTTTGCCTCAGTTTTTAATGGGAAGATGGCTTGCCCTCAAGACACCCACCCGTCTGGGCTGGTTGATGGTGTCAGGGAGCAGAATGGTCCCCACATTATCCAAGAGGAGGCTGTCATAGAACTACTGAAATGCTTGGATACTCATAAATCTATGGGACCAGACAGGATCCACCCCAGAGTAATGAGAGAGCTGGCAAATGAGTTTGCAAAGCCACTCTCCATCCTTTACCAACAGTCATGGCTTACTGGTGAGGTTCCGGATGACTGGAAGCTGGCCAATGTGATACCATTCACAAAAAGTGTGGGAAGGAGGATCCTGGCAATTATAGACCAGTCAGCCTGACCTCTGTACCTGGCAAAATAATGGAACAGTTTATATTATGCGCCACCATGCAAAATTTGCAGGATGGCCAGGGTATCAGACCCAGCCAGCATGGATTTAGGAGGGGTAGATCATGTCTGACTAACCTGGTCACCTTTTATGACCAGGTAACCTGCCTAGTGGATGCAGGGAAGGCTGTAGATGTTGTTTACTTGGATTTCAGCAAGGCCTTTGACACTGTCTCCCATAGCTTACTCCTAGACAAACTCGCAGGCCATGGTCTGGACAGGAATACCCTTTGCTGGGTTCAGAACTGGCTGCATGGCCGGGCCCAGAGAGTGCTGGTGAATGGTGCTGCATCCAGCTGGCGACCAGTCACCAGTGGTGTCCCTCAGGGGTCTGTGCTGGGGCCAGTTCTGTTCAATATTTTTATTGATGACATGGATGAGGGTTTAGAGTCTTTTATTAGCAAATTTGCAGATTACACTAAATTGGGAACGTGTGTAGATCTGCTAGAGGGACGTAGGGCTCTGCAGAGAGATTTGGAACTGTTGGATGGATGGGCAGAATCAAACGGGATGAACTTCAATAAGTCCAAGTGCCGAGTACTGCACTTTGGCCACAATAACCCCCTGCAATGATACAAGCTGGGGACGGTGTGGCTGGACAGTGCTCAGGTGGAAAGGGACCTGGGGGTGCTGGTTGACAGTCGGCTGAACATGAGCCAGCACTGTGCCCAGGTAGCCAAGAGGGCCAATGCCATCCTGGCCAGTATCAGGAACGGTGTGGCCAGCAGGAGCAGGGAGGTCATTCTGCCCCTGTACTGGCACTGGTGAGGCCTCACCTGGCGTATTGCATCCAGTTCTGGGCCCCTCACTTTAGGAGGGACGTTGAGTTGCTTGAGTTGTCCAAAGGAGAGCAACGAGGATGGTGAGGGGCTTGGAGCACAAGCCATATGAAGAACGACTGAGGGAGCTGGGGTTGTTCAGCCTGGAGAAAAGGAGACTAAGGGGTGACCTTATCACTCTTTACAACTTCCTGAAGGGTGGCTGTGGTGAGCTGGGGGTCGATCTCTTTCTCCGGGTGACAACAGATAGAAAAGAGGACACAGTCTCAAGCTGCGTCAAGGGAGATGCAAGTTAGAATTAAGAAGGAAGTATTTCACAGAAAGAGTGGTCAGATACTGGAATCATCTACCCAGTGAGGTGGTGGAGTCATCATCCCTCGAAGAGTTCAAAAAAAGACTGGATGTGGCACTTGCTGCCATGATCTAGTTGAATTGTTAGAACATGGGTTGGACTTGATGATCTTACAGGTCTCTTCCAGCCTTGAAATTCTGTGATTCTGTGAAATGAACAGGACCTGAAAGCTTTGAGAAGCAGGTAAAAACATAATTATTTTTAACCCTTTTTTTCCTTATTGCATCAGCACATTGTGTAACTCTGGGAGTTGTACCGAGTTCTTGTAGAGCCCCGTGGTTGTCCTGCATGCCAAGTCTAGCGTATTCATGTCTGGGGATCTTGTTGGAGATACAGGACTTGTGAGGTGCATTATGCAGCTGGGAAAGGCAGGGACGGCTACAGAAAAAGAGGTGGCAATAGTGGAACTGACTCCTATGGCAACAGCTTTATACTTTATTCAGGAAGAATCAAGGGAATATGATATCCTCCTTAAACTTTTAAAACATAGTATGAATGTTAGGCTAAAGATTCTTTGCTTTTACTGGTTTCAAACATGAAGTAGTATTAGAGTGGTGACAGTATATAGATTGAGGTCACCTTCCTTATATCCTTTTCCATGTTTTACTACCATGCTGCCCTGATCAGAATACCTTAGTGCAGGATGCATCTAAATCTAAACATGCATTGTCTATTACCTAATATTGAAATGAATGTGACTTTGTTGTCCCCTACCTAGTTAAAGTACTTATGACTTTATTTTGGATAAACCCCAATATTTCAAATTCCTATCTTTTCATATTAATGTGGTTGGTGCCTTCTGCCAAACATGGATAGCTCAGGGAAGGTAATACATGTTGATAGTCAGCATGTATTCATAAGTTATATGCATTCATAAGTCGCATTCATAAGTTATGTGACAATACTTGAATTCACAATTCCTGCTTGAATGCCATAGCTTACCATCAGAAGAAGATAATCACACAAAAGTTAACCTTTGATACCTCTAATGGCTTGCACCAGAATTAATTCTTTATCTCTTGCAATGAGCATTTCCACATTTGTTTTTAACAAATTTGAACAAATATGTGATAGTGGTTTGATGTAATCACAGGCAAAATTATAATGGACAATATAAATGTAATTCTCTGAAACTTTCCTGACAGTGAAGTTAATGGAACTATGGTCTTTTTTAAAGAGGACCTAGTTCCATTATTTACAAGATAAAATTTATGGGAGAATGTCTCGATCTTTCAGCATCTATGTCAAGCATAAGTTGAGACAATTAATTCAGTGTATTCATGGTGTGCCACAGACAAGCTGAGCTTCTCTTTTTCCTCCTGACTTTGTATTGACACCTAAATAAAACCTGAAAGCGAGTTAGGTGCCCAGATTTTTAAAGCTTTATAAAACTTTTTAAAGCTTTTTGAAATGTTCTGTATTTGCATTGTAAATACAATATTTTCTGAAGTGGTTCATAGAAAGGAAATAAAATATTTAATAAAGGCTTTGCATGCTTGTACACTATATTTATCTTTCCACTTAAAAATATATTATGAATTAATTACAAACATGAAAAAAAAATACAATCAAGTAATAATAAGTTAGCAATAACTTGGTTTTATACTTAAGGAAGTGCTTTCTCCTGGAGCAATGTCTGTTAGTGAGCTCAGTGTCTCATTTAGGCTTCTGTGGTATTTTGAGCTGAGCACAGGCAGCAGAGCAGCTGCAGCTTAATTTGACAAGAAACCTTTAATTTGCTAAAGGCAGTGTACTTATAAGTGCCTGATGGATGTTATACTGTGGAAAAAGTACTGTGGTGTATGTACAAACCAGTCATTGTCCACTACTTAATTTTGTTTAGTGTAGTCAAAAAAAATCTAGGTATTTTAAGTGTAATATATTGTAAGGTGTTGTACTGTATTTACAGAAAGACAGTTTGAGGTATAACTATAGTTTCCTGTACTGTATCCGTCAGCCCTCTATTATTTTAGATATTTGAAGAGTTTATATGATGCTTTATTAGCTGTCAATTCTGAGGTTTTCACATTTTTAAGAATGAAAGGCATATGAGAATGCTTTGTTTCTGCACAGATAAGATTACTTATGATTTAATTCAGTAGAATTCATGTCTTTTTAGAGACATGGATGGCTCAGTCATGTAACATATGAGGCTGTGTCTTTATCCCCTTTTGGGAAATGTCTTCTACCCTGTATACTCTTGAAGAAATATTACTGTTATACTGTCTAAAGAATCAGAAGTTGCATGTACTGGGGTATGGGTCATGAACTTGCATATTCTGTGTGCTTTAAAGCTGAGCCATAAAGTTGAGCTTTATCATCTTTTTTATTTCAGAAAGGGCATTTTTCTAAAGACCACCTTCTGTGCTCTTCATGGGTGTGAATAGGGGTATTTTTATTTCTATCAAAATTCATCCCATTCAAACTGCTTCTGAATTCAGATAATCTGATTAAAGTATTTGGCTGTTGCTTTTACTGTCTGTTTATCACAAACAAGTTCCAAATCTGAAACAGTGTGATGTGCCTATGGGAGATGAAATTCCTGAATATTTTTGCCCAAATGACATTGGCCTGATACTGACAGTGGGGTTTTTAATTTGTATGTTTTTGTTGATTCTTTTGTTTGTTTGGTTTTTTTTGTTTGTTTGTTTGTTTTTTTTAATTCAGTCTGAGTATGGTTATAACTGTCAAGCCAAGCCTAATGGCACAGACTGGAACTTGGTCTTTCCATTCAGGCCTGAAACCCTTTCTCTAGAAAGAAAGAAGGAGATTCAACTTTATTTGTTCATAAAAGGTGACTTTCTGGTGGCTATAAAGGAAACTTGTGGAAAGAAATAATGACCTTAGCAACTATAATGGATGTAATCCAGTATAAGGCAAACTGTTTCTAGCAGTTCAATTTTATCAGGGAAGAATGAGTTGAAAACCAATATCAACCTGTCATGGTTATCAACCTGATCTTGGCTAAGCAGATGAAACCCTCTTTGTGTCACTTGATTTGTGTGAGCTGAAGTGCTTTGCATGGAGAATTGTTTTCTGTTAGTAGTAATTTTTACTTGCAGGTTTGCTGAGCCCTAGATATTCAATGACTCATCTGCCCTGCAGAATGTTAATAAAAAAGTAGTGTTGCATACTCATCTACATTTTCCAAGTTAATCCTGAAGCTATCACCTCATCTGCAGATGTTGTATGACAGCTGGAGCAATGGGTTTAGAAAAAAAAAAGTTTTTTGATTTTTTTTCCTATTACTGGACTGTACAATGACCTTCATTGTTTATTTGCAGGAATCTAAATCTGATTTTAATTTGGAGGACCAAATTTTTGAAAAAAGCCAGAAACTCAAAACACTATTTAGCAAAATATTTTTAAGAACAATGGGCTGTAATATAATCTCCAAGGGGCAGTGTTCCTTCCACTCCTTCTGCTCTGGAAAGAGAGGTATATGACTGCCTCAATTTTATTTTAAAAACAGTAACATAATTTTTGCTTTAGTTACTATAGTTCAGTCTTTTAATACTTGAGATGGTATCATGGAATTCAGACAGAAAGAGGGAATCTCTGTGCTTGCCACAGATAACATAGAATGCAATCTGTATTTTTATGAGTGAAATAAGTGGATCTAACAAGTTATTTTTAAATCCTGTTTTCCCACTGACATGAGTATGAGAGCTTGAATGGGTTTTCAGCTATATCTAGCACTTTTAATTGTATTAGTGATTTTAAAGTACTTTTATTATGTACCGTGTGAGAAAAAGCCTTGGATCAAAGAATTAGAGGAAAAAGGTAGAGAGACTAAGCTTATTTCAGCTCTTCATAAGGGCAAAGTGCCAAAGGTTTATTAAAATGAAATTCAAATGTACTGCTTTCTTTTTTTTAATGTAATAAAATTGACTTGCTGAGAAAATAATCTGCTATATTTTTCCTAATGTATATTTTTTGTTCTGAGGGGTTATATCTGCACAAAGCTCTGCAAGGTGTGTGCAAATTAGGCCAAACTTCTTCTCTGAAGCAAGTATTTCTAGAGAAAAGTACATGAAGAGTAACGACCTAAAAAATTAAGAGCATAAAAATATGATAATAACAAGGAAGAACAGTGTTAAATTATCACAACTTCAGAGTTGAAACTGTGCCTTGCAAAAAATTAATGAAAGCTTGGGTATGACATATAGTGTCTTCTCCTCTTTAAACAGAAGGTATTTTGGAAATTGTGATGTGGGAGTGTGTCCTCTACAGACTGATAGTATTGTACTGAATTGCATTGTGGGTGTATTTAGATCTGAGTGCTACAGACTAATTGTAATGTATTGAGCTGTGGGGTAGGTGTTTGCAGAAGCTACTATATTTCTGAAATGTTTTTAATTAAAATTTTTCAGTAGAACTCTTTCTTGAGAAAATGATGAGTATTACAGCATTAGATTTATCCTTAGGATGAAGGGAGAAGCAATTGGCCTCTGCATTCCCAAGTCATGTTTAGTAATTATGTCTGAGGTATGGCAGTGTGCTGTTTATGGTAGGAATTGCTGTACCAGATAGGCTTCTGTCATGACTGAGACTATGGGTGGACTAAAGACTCTGGAGAAAAATAAGGAAGTCTACTACAGAAGATTAGACAATAACCTGGTCATATAAAATGCCTCTTAAGTTGACCCTGTTTTTTCTCTTTCTTTGTGATAGGTCGCTAAAAGTATAGACTGTATATTATCATTCTAAAAGGACAAGACGAAACAAGAATTATTGAAGGAGATACTCTACAGGCTTCTGTTATGGCTTGTAAATTTTTTTCCAAATCTCTTTTTCCATAGGTGATTGGAAAAGGCACATCAGATTCAAATAGCAATATCTGGTCACTGTGAAAGGTAACAATGTGCTGAAGGTCATGGTGTTCTTCACATGAATACCCTGCATTCATGGGCATCCAAGTACCTGCATGCAGCAGCTATAAATTATGGCTTGACTGAATGCTTGATTACAAGGAAAAAACCTCTGTCTTCTCAAGATTTGCAGTTAAATTCACTAAATTTCCCATTATTTTCTTAGTATTTCCTTTTATTTTCTTCCTATATTGTCTTATCGTTCCATTTACTCCCCTGTCTCCAAAGCTCCAACAGCTAAGTCATTATGCTGCTGAATATGACTTCCTTTTCCCTTCTTGAAACTTTGTTGCAAGAGGCATAAAATACATAAGGAAAGGGGGAACTTTGTATTTATGAGAGATTAATCAAGGTTTTTGCAGTTCTTTTGCTATGTTGCTTGTGTCCAATATGTAAGAACCAAGTCTGTGGTATCAGAAGGCCACTGTGGCACCAGAGATGAGTTTCTTTCAACTACTAGATTTGCAGAGAACTTGAAGACTGAAGAAAAAAGGACTAGATAGTTATTCCTGAGGGCCAGAGAGAGAACTTAGAATGAAGACATACTCTTGATACAGAGTATTTTAAGCAAAATAAAATAAAAAAATGCAAAACATAATTGTATTTAATGCCTGATGAGTGCCTCTTCATGGTGGAAGACAAAAGATCTTTTCACAAAAGAAAGGTGGACTAAGACCTAAAAAGTTTTCAGTACATTTTTCCTGCACCTGGGAAAATTATCTCAGTAATTTTTAGCTTTTTTCCCATTGGTTGTGATGCCTTATGAAGAAAATAAAAATTAAAAAAAGAAAGGAAGGGAGGAAGGGAGGAAGGGGGAAGGGAGGAAGGGGGGAAGGGAGGAAGGGAGGAAGGGAGGAAGGGAGGAAGGGAGGAGGGAGGGAGGGAGGAAGGAAGGAAGGAAGGAAGGAAGGAAGGAAGGAAGGAAGGAAGGAAGGAAGGAAGGAAGGAAGGAAGGAAGGAAGGAAGGAAGGAAGGAAGGAAGGAAGGAAGGAAGGAAGGAAGGAAGGAAGGAAGGAAGGAAGGAAGGAAGGAAGGAAGGAAGGAAGGAAGGAAGGAAGGAAGGAAGGAAGGAAGGAAGGAAGGAAGGAAGGAAGGATCGGAAAAATAAAAAAGGAAGGACTTATGAAGGAATTCAGTTGCCTCCAGACAATGTAAAAGTAGAGATTTACAGTAAAAGTAAATAAAATTTCAGCATTGCCCTGAAAGACATAGCTGTGACTTTGCTGGCAGATTTTTGCTTTTTGGTTACGGTTCTAAAAATTAGCAATGTCCTAATCTGAGTAGGTCTTATTTTATGTTTAGAAGAAAGAAGAATTTATGAAACAATTATAAGTACACTGAATATGGCATTACATGCTTTCTTATTGTGAAAAAAAGGAGCTTTATGGTAAAAAAAAATCCTAAATTTTTTTGTTCTTTCACAGGAAAACAAATGATGTTTCAATTTCTCTGATCTTCAGTAGGATATTTAGAATTTACCCACTTATAAACTGATGAAAGAGCCTTCATGTCTTCTCAGTTAGCTGTATGATCTGTGATGCAACTTAAATGTCACTTTTCCCATGAACACTATTTGTTTCACCATTTATCTTACCTTTGTTTCTTTATCTGTCACTAAGAGAGGGCTAATTGGTCCTGAAGAATGAAAAGTGTTATATTTAGTGAGGTTAGATTGATTTTGTAACTTGAAATCTTTACATCTTATGGGTTGTCAAACATTAACTGACTGAGGACTCTTAAAAGGAACTTGTTACTCTGAAATATAACAGTTTCCAGCCATTCCTTTGTTACCTGAACATGTGTATTTTTTCCATGCATGAGTGTATAGACTTCTCAGTATTCTGCAGTAGAATATAAAAGCAAAATTTTCCTGTTAAAGTTGTTGTTTTAGTATTCTTTGACAGCTCTAAACACTTGTGCTTTGCTACAGCCTAATGTAAAGACATGCTCGAATGTAGGTGGATTATTCCAGGCATATACTGAGTTGTGTTTGAGAGTGCTTTACAAGGAAAAATTATTTTTCTTGAAATTGTCTGAGAAACAAATGCAGTAGCCTTACATGAACAGTAAATAAAAAAGGCTATATAATATACAGAGAAACATAATGGAAAGAGCTCCTTTCCTCAGAGAAACCTTCTGCACAGTTCAGCATGTTTTAAAACCAAACTTTGGAACTCAGCAATCACATTGTCCAATTAGGGATACCTGTGTCCATATCGGTACAGTGAAGATAAAAAAAATGCTCCTCCTTCTGCTGTACTGCTTAGTTCCTTTATTTCACAGCATTTTCCTGTCTTTCTTTTCCACAAGCACCAAGCTTGTGATAAAAGTAATTTCATATCTTCCAGTTAATTTCCACAATTAGTTCTTGAGTAGTACTTGAAACAATGCTTGTTTTCTAATTCCAGTGGTGTCTGAAGGAGGCAAGAATGGCCTTCCAAGCAGTTAGGCTCCAAATGAAATAGTAAATCAACTGCTGATAAGACATATACATCATATTAAACACAAGGAATCCACCAGAAAATCATTACACTAAAAAGCGACAATGTTGATTGATTAAAATGGAATGGGCTGGCTAGTGTTAAATCATAGTGAGTGATGTGACATCATGATTTTACATATCATATTTCTGTCAAGACAAAGAAGGTAAAAGGCATTGTCATCAGATGATAACGGACAATAAGAGGAATCCTGATGTTAGATTTATTGCTTGGTTTAGATTTAGAAAGAAGTAATTCTTGTCTTGTGCCACTTATAAAATGACTGTAAATTTAGTGATGATGTAAAATTCAAAGGCAGAACCACTTATAGTTTTGACAAAGTGCCAGCTATAAAAGTATTTACTGTTCTCTGTGGTTCTGCCTTGCACACTTTAATATTTATCAGAAACGCGAAATTCTTTTGATAAATGTTTCTGATATTTGTGAATTTTAAAAACATTTAGATTTTTCATCAGAAGCTAACCTCCCCTATTTCATAAGAGCAACAAAATATTTCTCTTTTTTAAATTAAAAGGATGAAAAGGATTTATTATTTTTCATAAAGTATTTTCTCAGCATATTTATTTCTTATATTATGAAGTGCATAGTATTTACAAGATCCCATTCCTTTTGATGTTCATGACCATTTATAGACATAATTTGTGTCATGAATGCTGAGGACAGTCATCATTAGTGTGCCTTATAAAGCAGCAGTCACAGAGATATCACTGCTCATATGCTCCAATTTCCTATCACTGATGTATTAAACTTTTTCTCATATCATTATTGTATTTACTGTATATATTTGCAACTGGAAGACCTCTGTAACATCTGCATTTGTCACCTGTTTCTTTTGTCTGGAGGGAGGTCAGAGGATGCCATGAGGATTCTTAGGGGGCTGGAATACCTCAGCCATGGAATCATCCTGAGGGAGCTGTTAAGCCTGGAGAAAGAAAACTCCAAGGGGATCTTAGAGCCCCTTCCAGTAGCTAAAGAGAACTGGAGAGTGAATTTTGAAAAGGCGTGTGGTGACAGGACAAGAGTGATTGTTGCAAACTGACTGACAGCAAGTTTAGGTCAGATGTTAGGAAGAAGTTCTTCACT